>NC_035445.2:123922970-124571970 GCF_002127325.2 Helianthus annuus | reverse complement strand
CCGAAACCCACAATGACCGTCCGGCATCACATCTCGTATGCACGAGACGTACGGATGGAACACTGGCGGAATGGCAGACTTAAACCATTCGATGATTCCCACATACTCGTCCCCAATGATTAAAGGAAAACCGTGATCATCTCGTGTCTCTTTCTTCTTAGAACTCTTTGAACGGCTTAGGCTCGCTTTGGGTTTTTGGGACCTTATAACCGACTGTTGAGAGGCCTGAGACGGAACGTACGAGCTGTGGCGAGGTTTATCATACTTACTTTGTCGTGAACCTTCAAAGCACGTGTTTGCATCACCGAAGGAGCTTCTCCTCAATTCTTCATCTATACGAGAGGCCTCGTCCAACCTTTCTTGTACCTGCTTTGTTGTTGGTCGGCCACGAGTATTTTGTTGGACAACCAGTGGTTTCTTGGTAGATTTCGTTGGAGTCAACACCGCTTTAATCTTTGACATCAGGCTTTTTTGCTGAGTTGGGGGGTGCGACTCTAATTGTTGTCTAACAATATCTAGCTCTTCGACCACGTCAACGGAGTCGTCTATCAATTTACAACTTTGGAAATTAAGTTTCCGCCAGAAGACGTCTATGTCTTCGAGTTGAATCGGACGCTCTGCACGGTTAAAAACAATATTGTTTAAGTAAAATGAAAAAAGGAAATATATCACACAAGTGTTGTACGTTTAACAATTATTACCTTCACGCATGTACTTTTCTATCCTACAAGCACAGGGCAACCCACAGCGGTGCCACATTTGGCAACCACATGATGAATGAAAGCGCTCCAAGACATCTAGCTTCCTAATTGCCTCTCCATGCAACAAGTCAAGGGCTGTATGGGATACTTTTCCAAGTAGGTGTTGAAACATCGGGTGTTTGTGGTGTTTCATTGTTTTTTCGATGCTTTCTCGAAAAGTCTTCCTTATTTCACCGAACTGTGTCTCAACTATATCCCGGACACAACCAACTACACGGTCCAGCGAGCTCCTATCTAGGACGTATCTCTTTAAGTTGGCATGTTGGCTCTCAACTCTGTTTGTGGTACGATTACCAAAGTTGCGCCTCTTATCAGTCCACGCAAAGACGAACATCTCCTTATAGTCTTTTAGCCAGTTATCGTGCACGTATTTGAAGACTCCTAAAAAGTAAAAATAATTTAATAAAATTTGCATAGGTGAGTCGTATGTTATTAGAAAAACTTACTAGAACGTTTGAACTCCACAAGTCGCTTTCGCATGTTGCGCAAGTGGTAGTCGTAGATGGGTAAGGATGGAGACTCAATCAATGTCCCCCAGAATGACAAAAATTTCTTCCAGTCTTCGTCTGTGAAGGCACCCTTGCAGTGCTTCATAACATTCTGTTGTATGTGCCACCTGCAAAGAAGCCTGGAGGCGTCTGGAAATACTTTAGCACACGCGCCCATAAGGGCTAGGTCTCTGTCCGTTAAAATCACACGTGGCTCTATACATTCATCCAACATTGACTTAACCCTCTCAAGCACCCACACAAAGTTATCACCCCGTTCTTTACTAACAACGGCATGCGCGATAATAAACGATTTGTTGGTAGGCGTCATACCAACAATCTGGATAAAGGGCATATTGTATATGTTTGTCTTGTATGTCGCATCGATCATCATGACGTGGGGGAATGCACGCCACATGACTCTCGAGTCCCGATGAAGAAAGAAGATCTCTGTTACGATCTCTGTTCCGGGTTCTTCCCGTGTCTCGTAAATAAAGTCGTTTATCAGCATGTTTTCTAGTGACTGCATGGGAGTCAATCCTTGTCTTTGTTCGGCTCTAATCTTCGCTACAACGTTTTGAACGTCTTTCTGAACATGAAACCTGTCGGGGTCCTGCTTCCTTATCGTTTGAAATATTTTGCGCGGCTCCATGTTTTGAGCTGTCAGCTGCTCGATCAGTTTCATTTCGCTTGGAGTAAATCTTCGCACAAACGCGTGGGCCGACAGATCCTCACAAAGTTCATGGTTATGTTCAATTGTTCCGTCTTTTATCTCCCAGGTTTCATACGGGTGGTTTCGGACAGCCAGCAGGTAAAACGGGCAACCGTTTTTTTTGCTTCCAGCTTTTCTAAGTGTTGCTGTACTCTGGTGCTCACCACCACGATCACATTCAAGCCATACCCTCCCGGTTCTTCCCCCGATTTTCTTTGATCGACGGGTGACAATAACGAAACCATCCGCGTTTGCTATTTCTTGTATCCGTTTCTTTAGTTCATCTAAGGAGTTGAAAACCTGTAACATCGACAATATTAATAATAATAATAATAATAATAATAATAATAAAATAATAATAATAATAATAATAAAATAATAATAATAATAATAACAATAAAATATTAATAATAAAATAGTAATTTATACCTGCTTTTTTAAGTACGGACTGTCCAGAATGGGAGGTGCTTCACCACCATATCTACCATATCCACCATAACCACCATATCCTCCAACGTCCGAATTGTTTTGATGAACGTAAGGAGTGCCCGGGGAAATGAATTGTTGATGATCACCGTCTCCTCCGTATCCACCGTATCCCCCGTATCCCCCGTATCCACCGTATCCACCATATCCACTGTCTCCTCCGTATCCACCGTCTCCTCCGTATCCACAATCTCCTCGGTATCCACTGTCTCCTCCGTATCCACCATTTCCTCCGTATCCACGGTCTCCTCCGTATCCACCGTCTCCTCCGTATCCACGATCTCCTCGGTATCCACCGTCTCCTCCGTATCCACCATCTCCTCGGTATCCACCGTCTCCTCCGTATCCACCGTCTCCTCCGTATCCACCGTCTCCTCCGTATCCACCGTCTCCTCCGTATCCACCGTTTCCTCCGTATCCACTAGCATGGTATGAGTCATCTACAGGGGCTGTTTCATCAACAGGAGGATGCTTGTTCAAATCTAGAAACGGGCTGTTTTGTTTTCCTTGTATACTAGACACAACATCCTCTTGCTCATTAGAATCGGGAACGCCAAAGTCCTCCAAAATAGACAACCGTATCATCATTAGTAAATAATAAACTAAAACAACAAATAAATAAAACATTTAAGCTAATAACTGTTACCGGAACGCTTTCGTGCCCCCACTTTTCGCTAGAATACTGCTCGAAGATATAGTTGCCGTCCCAATATAATGACATTTCAACACTCCGGGATGATAAGAACGCAAATACAAACAACAAGAGTCTTTCGAATAAATACAAGAAGAAACAGAATGTGTGAATGTGAGTGTTTGTTGAATGCTTGGGTGTGGACCAAGAATACACTGTAGGTTGCATTTTATGTGAGCTAAAGACGCCTCGTATAGGTCTTTACTCCCCGTATGCCTTTAAGTCATGTCAGACATAGTCTCATCATAGTCAAATCGGTCAGCAAGACGCCTCGTATAGGTCTATACGAGGCGTCTAAGTACCCTTGTATTGACCCCTCGTACAGGGCTAGACTCCCCGTCTGATGTGACTGATGTGACGTTGTACGAGGTGCAGAAGCTGGTTGGGAAAAGCAACCCTATACGCCTCGTATAGGGCTATACGAGGCGTCTAGAAAGGTGTGGAAATAGGGAATAAGGTGTGTGAATATGTAGACCCTATAACATTTAGGGTAGGTTGTTGTGAACAGTATGATAATTGAACATAATTATGATCTTATTTACCATGCTGCCATAGGTCTTTATTTACCATCACCATGGCATCAAGTGTGTATATCCATGTTATTAAGCTTTTTTTGTTTATATAGGGTTTTCTCTTTTATGTTTTCTATTTTTCTTTGATTTTTATTTTTTTATATATATATTAAATTTTATATTTTTGTAAAAAAAATTAGTTTTGTAATAATATTATGACAAAAGTTAAATAATTTAAGAGTGAATTACAAGTTTTGTCCTTTATGTTTACACCAAATTGCATGTGTTGTCATTTTGGTCAAAAGTTTACAGGCGGCGTCCTTAACCTTTCAAAATCTTGCACGTTATGTCCTTTATGCCAAACCAAGTTAGATTTTTTAGTTAAATATGGTAATGTGCCTTGCACATGAGGGTATTCTTGTCATTTTATATTATTAGGGACTATTGAGTAAATAAGTTATAACAAGGGACTATTTCTGTAATATATAAAAAATAAAAATCTTTAATCTCTCTCTCTATCTCTCTCTCTCTCTCTCTCTCAAAACTTATCTCTCTATCTCTCTGTTCTCTCTCTAAACCGAACTACTGAACCCTAACACACCTAACGTATATGACAACACAACACCGGCAATCCAAAAACCTACCGGAAACTATAACAATTGGAAGAATAATGATATTCCAAACTACACAATAATCAAAGGGAGTAGTTAAAAAACCAATTAACATTAGAAACTCTACAAAAACATGCATAAAAATACCAACAAAGTGCAAACCTCGGTTGCAAAGTAAGATGGAATAACCAATGCAAACAAGTGTAGGTGTCCTCTTTCGGCACTAAAGAATTCTTTAAAGATGATTTTTTTCAGTGGAAAACCATCTATTAGATCACAATGGTATGATGCTTTCAACATGGCACTTGATATGCCTGACTAGGATCATCTTGCGACATGAAATCGATCTGGAGATCCATATGTTAGCACCACCCTTAACCACCACCACCACTCTTCATCATCTAGAAACATTTTCGATCTCAGATCTGCGACAACTACGCCACCGTCGTACACCCTGCCGTCTCCGATCTCAGATCTTTTTCGTCGTCTCCTATCCCAGCCCTGTTCCGCCATTTCCGATCACAGACCTGTGTCGCCGTCTTCGATCACAGACCTGTGTCGTCGTCTTCGGTCACAGACCTGTGTCGCCGTCTTCGATCATAGACCTGTGTCATCGTCTCGATCTTACCGTCGTCGAAAACCGTATTCACCGACACACCTCCACCGCCTTCGATACTGTTTTCAAGAGTAAATTACAATTTTTTCAAGAGTAAATTGCAGTGTTGGCTTAAAAGTACGAGAGGGGTGTTTGGTGGTGGTGTGCGATAGGGGTGTCTGTTGGTGATTTTCGGGGTGGTGACGGCTATGTGTCGAAACCCCGCCCCCTATTTACCCGGGAACGGGCGGCTGCGGCCAGTTTCAGTGGTATCGATGTTTATCAATTTGGCAGCGGAAATTACATCAGGATCTGAAGAAACACTAGATTAATCGATCGAAATCAATTATCTAGGGCGTTTGAATCCGCATAAAAAGGTAAGTTTCCTCTCGTTTGATTCGATTGCAACTGATCTTCTTCTCCGATAACTCTGCAAAAAAGAAGCACCGTTAGCCTCGCCAAGTGGAGAAAAGGGTTCTCTCCTTGACCCGACTCCGGTGTGAGAATAAGTATGGGTTATGAAGAAGAAGATGTATTTGAGAAGTGTGTGAAACTTGCCTTCATACCTGGGTTGTTTCTCATATTTATAGCCGGGAGTCTTTGGGCGGGAAAACTTGTTAGTGAAAAGTTAACGGAAGAAGCTAACCCCGTAAGCGGTTACATCTCCTTCCGTCAAGCTTCTTGATCCGACGTGAGTGCACACGGATCGCTGGTTAGATCTATGGCTAGGGATTTGCCACGTGGAAGGTGATTAAGTGGGGTTTTCTTTCCAATTACATGCCATCATTGTGATTTCAGGGAGGCCTGAGATGGCGACACGTGTCCAGACGGTTATAACCGTCTTAGTGGTGCACGATTGAGTTCCTTCTAGAAGATTACTGTTGTAATCTGGTGTGACTCCTTATCGTGTGGAATCAGCTAAATAACTAAATCCCAAGTCTGGGTAAATAATATCAAAGTCTGGATATTGAGCGGAAGTGTTTACTTTAGGATTTTCATCCTTTGCTCATGGGAGAAAGCACAAGGACTTATGATTTCCTTTTGGCGCAAGTGTTGACTGTTGCTTTAAACTTTTCTTTTGTAAGACCAGTGCGCGGCCGCGCAAGGTTAAAAGGTTGAAAAGCAAGGTTGTGGTATGGTCCCAAGTATTTATTATGAGGTTTTTGGGACCTTACCCCTTCAAGTCCCCCCAGTCTAGTGTTGTACTTATGCAAATAAGTGGAGCACTGGACTTATAAAAGAGAACTGCTATTTGGCGCGAAAAATAAGGAAACTTTCGGAAAAAGATTTATTTTGATCATTGAAAAGATTTTTGAAAATCTTTGAATTTGAAAGAGACTGATACAGTAAAACTGAGTGACAGTCTGTCACTGTCAGTTGTTTTTTGCTGTCCGTATCTTGCACGCGCGCGTGTAAGCGCGTTTGGTGTTGGTTTTCACTTTCTCTGCTGCTTGGAGAACTGTGATATCCGAAAAAGGTGTTGTGGCGGTTACCGATGCTATTTATTGCGATGAGTATATATAACATTTGAGTAACCCCCTTAATCATTGTTTTGTTGAAACTTTTCTTGTTCCTTTCTTCTAAGAAAAGATTTATCATTCCTACCTCTTATGTCAACCGGAGAACATCAAGGAGATCTTTCTGAAGAAATGTCGACTGAACTTCCATCATTAAAGTGGCCTAGGGCAACCTTCGATGTTTTGGTTCGGAATTTCAAATTTCCGGAGAACTGGGGTGCTCTGTACCCTGAAGAGGGGCAGACTGCAGCGAATGCTCCGGCTGGGTATATTACCCTTTTTGGGATTTTTTCTATGAAGGCAACTTTCATTTGCCTGTTACTAAATTTTTCCTTGAATTCCTTGAGTACTATAAGTTGCATATCTCCCAACTTCACCCTATTGGCATGGTTACGGTTCGACATTTTGAATTTGTGTGTCGGACAATGCATATTGAGCCAAATGTTTCTCGATTTAGGGTTTTTCACCAGATGCACTGTACCCAAGGGTTTTACTCGTTCATTCAGAGGGCGTCCGCAAAGAAGATTCTACAGCAACCCCCAAAATTCTTTCACGGTTGGAAACAAAAATTCTTTTTTAACAAGGCCGGAGTGATTCCGGTGAGGATGGTTTTAAGGGGGAAGGAAGATGTTCTGATTGAAACGATTCAGACCCCTGTTGACGAGAATTGGTACCAGGATCTAAAGGACGTTCCGAACATTGCTTTGTCGGAGAAAGCTCTTGTCGGAGCCAGCATGAGCTTGAATTGGAAGATGGATCGTGACGATAAACCAGTATATACGGAGGATGGTCATAGTAAGTTTGGGGTTTTTCCCTCTCTCTTTTTTTTTTTTTTTTGAACTTGCCTTTCTTCCTTTGTAGTTGTGTCGCTGTATGTTGTCGCGTTCAAGAGGGAAGGTGGAAGAATGGGTACCATTAAGAAGAAACCTGATGAGGAGCTTTGGTACCACCGGATTGTGAGAAACTTTGTTCTTCCGCGAGATGCGGATCTATCTGCTCAGCCTGCTGCCGGTGCTGGTAAGCTATATTGGTTTTTTGTTTTGCTTTTTGCATTTTTGAATAATTTATTCTTTGCGCTTATTTTAGGTAAGTTGTGAAATTTGGGCATAGGCCCTGAGAAGAGGAAACGCGCGATGACTTCTACTTCTGTGCCGAAGAAAGGTGAAGATAAAACGCAATCCTTGAAGACAAAAAATGTTGGAGGAGAGAAGAAAGGTATGTGCGATTCCTCTGACTCCTGGTGCGGTTATGTGGTGGTTTCTGACTCTTTGGAGGGTCTTATACTTGCAGTTACTGTTAGGAGGCCAAAATCTGAACCGAGAGATACTGTTGATATCCCTCCATCCAACCCAAATGAACCCATTGACTTGGATTCTAGCCCTGAACACTTGGTGCATAGGAAAGCTGGTAAAAGGAAACAAGCTGATACTGATGCTGAGGGTCAGCCTTCTAAGAAGATTCAGAGGAAGAAAATTACCAGAAGAGGAAATGTAGATGCTTTTATTTCGGAACTTGTTCTTGGTAGGTGTTGCCTTTTCTTGTTTCCTTTATGCGCATTAAATCTTTACAGATTTTGTTGTTTTCCCAGAAGTTCCTGTTTCCCCTGTTCCCACAGAGCTGCAATCTGTGGTTAATGAAGAGCTTCCATCCACCCCTCCGCGTGCTTATGTTGTTGACCAGTTAGAGCCTACGGGGGTTGCTGATGGCGGTGTGGATAAGACTGTTGAGACTGAGAAGCCTGTTTATATTGCTGCGGAAACTGAAAAAGTTGTTGATCCAGGGGTTGTGGATGGTTCTAGTAATCCACAAACCCCTGAAACTGTTGTTCAAGATTTGGGGAAAGAACAAACTGCTGAAAAAACTTCAACTCCTTCCCCTAAACCTTCTGATGCTATGCCTACACATGTTGAGAAGATGACAGTTGAGGAGCAAGGCTCATCTGCTGGTGTTGGTAAACATTCTCCGATCCGCCCAGAAGAAACTTTGGGGGATTACTACTATCGAACTTATATGGAGAAAGATGCCTCTGAGCCTCACGCCCCTGTTTGGAATTTGAAGAAAGGTGACACTTTCTCGGATTGGCGCGTATGCCAAGATTGGTTGCAGGGGATACTTCCGCCTGGGGAGATCAAGTTTCAAGAAGGCCGGTCTTATGAACAAACCTATCAAACTTTCCTTGAAGAGACTGCTTCTCATGTGTCTACCACTCATCGCATAGTGCGTGAGTGGTATAGTATGCATAAGGGCTGGGAAGCTTTTAAGGTGTCTCAGAAGAAGTTTACCAAAGACGAGAGGCGCTTGGCTCAGCTGAAGGCTAAATTGGAAGCTGATCAAGCCAAGTTTGAGGCTGATCTTAAAACCGAGGTGTGGTCTGCTGCAGGCTGGAAGAGGAAAGCGGAAGCTAAAGCTGCTCTCCTTTCCGAGGAACGCAAAAACTGGAGGAAAATTTGCGAAAAAGATAATGCTGAGAAGGCAAACCTTCGTAATATCATCAATAACCTCAAGGCTGAGGTTGAAAAACTGAAGAACCAGGATGTGGAGGTAAAAAGTTGAAAAAGGAGAAAGCTGATGCAGAAGCTGCTTTACAAGAAGCGTGTTCCCATAGGGAGCGCAGTGAGCAACGAGAGGTACAAGCTTGTGCCACTCTTGCCCTTAGAGATAAAGAGTTAGAAGAACTTACTGATTTGTTTTCTGGTAAGGAAAAACTTAAAAAGGACCTGGAGCTTGCGCATTCTGAAAAGGCTGAACCTCTCGCCGTTTGACCGAAACTGAAGAAAAATTGGAAAATTCTGAAACGGCACGGGTCACGGCGGAGAGCGAGCTTGAACCTTTAAAGAGTGATATGGCGTGGTTAAAAGATCGTGGAATTGCTTGTGTAAGTGGTTTGTTCCTTTTTGTTGTGGAACTGTTTATGCGTTTTCTTGTTATTCACCCTTTCCTCCTCCCGCAGGTTGCTGAGTCAGTGCTAAATTCTGAAGAGTTGGATAAAACTGTTGGGCGGTTAGTTGTTGCCACGCGTAAAGATGGGTATGCCCAAGGATATGCTGAGTGTTCTCAGCATGTAAATAGCGCTTTGAAGGTGGATTGGGATATCAGTAAATCTGCTACTTATGGCATAGATACCAATGTTGTGCTTGCTGCTTTAAAAACAGAATTTAATAACTTGCAACTTCCGGTTATGGATCTGATAAATGTGGCGCTGCAATCTGACGATCACATAGCGCAACTAAAAAAAATCTTTCCGGATGAGGGTGAAGATTTGTCGTAGGTTGAAAATGTATTTGAACAATTCTCTTGTAATATTTGGGATGTATATCCCTTTTTTGTTGGTGCGCTGTTGCGCAAGTAACTAAAACACTGTCGTGTTTGATAGTTTTTCAGGCGTATTTGTATGCCAAGAATAGTATGCTATGTTTTTCGTTTTACAATATTTTGCATGAGTACAATTACTTTTATTGAGTAAGGCGAATGAATTTGGTATAAAGCTCATGTGTAAACTTATGGTCGTTTGTGATGTGATCACTGACCGTTCATGAAGCTTATTTTGTAACTACCATAATGTTTTTGCGCTTACTAAAAGAAATTGCATGTACTTTGTAAGAAAAACACAGAAATAATAGAAACTTTGTTATTTTATTTAGGGATAGAGCACAGAGGCTTTTACAAAGTTTGCTAATATAATTATATGAAACTTAACTTACTCTCTAATATTCCCGCTTCGCTTGATAGATCATGTTTTCGTGCGAGAAATTTATAGAGTTGTCTCTTAAGCTTTTGCCCTTTTGCTTGGGCCCTCCTCACCCCGAGTTATCTGCTTAATTTCTTTGTGCACATTTTGGAGCAAATGTGTGAGCTCGCCGCCTTTGAGGGCTTTCTCTATTTCTGTGCGTAAAGAAATGCAGTTGTTAGTGGTATGCCCGTTGTCCTTGTGATACACGCAGTATTGGGCAGGGTCTTGTCCGCGCTTATTTTTCATCGGGATCGGAGGTTTGAATTGATAGTCTTCAGTGCTCAATACTTCCGCCGGGGTCTTAGTTAGGGGAGTCCACTGCCTCTCCCTATTCTCTTGTTTAGACTCCCTCTGCGCGGTAAGTTTGTTGATCGTTGTTCGAGCATCTTCAGACGAACGATTTCCCGAGTTAGACTCACGCCATGATTTCTTAAATCTTCCCTCGCCAGTGGAGCTTAAATCCGCGGGTCTATTATGTGGTGGTGGTGGCCTGTTTGTGGTAAGGTTTTTTTCGGTTTGCGCATAAACCTTGGCTGCCGCCATCACCTTCTCCCAACTTTTAGGGAGACCTTCTGTTCCAGATAAGACCTTTATCATGTCATCACACCTAACCGCGTACTTGAATTGGGCGCGGATTAGTTGTTCGTGAACACCACCAATCTCCAGTACTTCTTTGTTGTATCTGGTGACGAAATCCTCCAGATTTTCATCGTCATGGCGCCAAATGTTCATGACGTCAGGCGTGTCGCGAATGGAACGCCGTTGTTGACTAAAATGTGTCAGAAATTTTTCGCGCAGGTCTTTCCATGATTCGATCTGTCCGATTGGTAAGTTATTGAACCAGATTCTCGCTGCACTGGTTAGAGTCTGCACGAACAGATGGCACCATAGCGGGAGGGTCCAACCCCCAACCAGACTTGCGCTGGTAAACACTCTCAAGTGGTCATCGACGTCTGTCAGCCCATTAAACTTACCCACGTTGGATGGTAGTTTAGCTTTCTCAAGCGGAGCTAAAGCTATTTCCATGATGAACTTTGAATTTTCCGCTGCTTCCGCAGGGCGGTAAATCAAATCATAGGTGTGTTCTGCCTCAGGGTTATAAACCGCACGAGGCCTGCATTTATTGTAATTTGGCTGCAATCGATTGAACACACTGGTATTTGCACTTAAACGGTACGTTGGATCAGACTCATCGATGTGGGTGTTCCGTTGGGAAACCAACCTATCGTGAACTGATTGTCTTCGGTGAGGGTGTGGTTCACCATGATATTCTCTCTGGTGACTCCTTGATTCACGTTTTGATGTGGATCTGGCATAAACTTCTGTATCCTCGTAAGTTGAATTCTCCCGTTGGGAAGCGTTAGCACGAGATCCTGGTCTCCGTGACTGAGTTAAGGGGGCAGTCTGAGCACACAACTGTGTGTATACCGCATTTAGTGCCCCTTGAGACCTGACGTACCAGGAAATTGGAGTTTCTCCTGGTGGCAGAATTGAATGAGCAGGGTTTGCTGGTAACGCTCCTGGAGTGACAGGGTCGTTTGCTCGATTGGATTGAACCTCGTTGTCATCCGAGACATCCTCTGGGATTCCTTCTACTTGAAAGTTGTTTTTGACATTCGGCCGGGGGCCGGTTTGCCGATGAGATGACGTTTCCTGCATATGCAAATGGAAATGATGAAATGAATCGAAAAAACAAGAGAGAAATGGGTGAAACAGAGAAAAAATGGTGGGCGCCAATGAAGAAACACTAGATTAATCGATCGGAATCAATTATCTAGGGGGTTTGAATCCGCATAAAAAGGTAAGTTTCCTCTCGTTTGATTCGATTGCAACTGATCTTCTTCTCCGATAACTCTGCAAAAAAGAAGCACTGTTAGCCTCGCCAAGGGGAGAAAAGGGTTCTCTCCTTGACCCGACTCCGGTGTGAGAATAAGTATGGGTTATGAAGAAGAAAATGTATTTGAGAAGTGTGTGTAACTTGCCTTCATACCTAGGTTGTTTCTCATATTTATAGCCGGGAGTCTTTGGGCGGCAAAACTTGTTAGTGAAAAGTTAACGAAAGATGCTAACCCCGTAAGCGGTTACATCTCCTTCCGTCAAGCTTCTTGATCAGACGTGAGTGCACACGGATCGCTGATTAGATCTATGGCTGGGGATTTGCCACGTGGAAAGTGATTAAGTGGGGTTTTCTTTCCAATTTCATGCCATCGTTGTGATTTCAGGGAGGCCTGAGATGGCGACACGTGTCCAGACGGTTATAACCGTCTTAGTGGTGCACGATTGAATTCCTTCTAGAAGATTACTGCTGTAATCTGGTGTGACTCCTTATCGTGTGGAATCAGCTAAATAACTAAATCCCAAGTCTGGGTAAATAATATCAATGTCTGGATATTGAGCGGAAGTGTTACTTTAGGATTTTCATCCTTTGCTCATGGGAGAAAGCGCAAGGACTTATGATTTCCTTTTGGCGCAAGTGTTGACTGTTGCTTTAAAATTTTCTTTTGTAATACCAGTGCGCGGCCGCGCAAGGTTAAAAGGTTGAAAAGCAAGGTTGTGCTATGGTCCCAAGTATTTATTATGAGGTTTTTGGGACCTTACCCCTTCAAGTCCCTCCCAATTTAGTGTTGTACTTATGCAAATAAGTGGAGCACTGGACTTATAAAAGAGAACTGCTATTTGGCGCGAAAAATAAGGAAACTTTCGGAAAAAGATTTATTTTGATCATTGAAATGATTTTTGAAAATCTTTGAATTTGAATCACTGTTTAATATAATGTAAAACATTTGAGGTTTTGTAAAAAAAAGTTTGCAAAAAGGAGGATTACTCACATTGCTATCTTAAGGTTTTCCTTTATAATTTCCTAGTGATTATCTATTAATTACACAATGAACACGCGTTAGTATAATAACCCAATATTTACATTAGTAATACCCTCCCCGAGACAGAATTCCAACGACTACGTATGGCAGAACCTCGACAGTCGTTACGGAACCCTAGATCAATCGTGCAGTGTATCTAATACATAACCGGGGGTTACGATACTTACAACGGGGCAGAACTTTGTTATTTAGGGGGTATTATACCCGGGAATTATAATTGCTATTCAGAAATTTAGAGAGAATAGTGTGTGATGAACGAATTTCAACAGAATGTCGAAATCCAATTTATAGGGCTGGAATAGGGGGCCCTCGCGCCCCGCGAAGGATGAAGCGAGGGAGGGGCATAGGCCGTAGGCTTGCTGATTCGTCGAACTAGGCTTGACACGGGGCTGCCACGTGGCAGCTCAGGGGTGCTGCCTTGTATACGAGCGCTCGCGGCCCGCGTAAGCCTTTTAAGGCTCTGTCGCGGCCCGCCAGGGACCAATATAAATTCTTTTTATTTAACTTTTATAAAAATAAAGGTATTTTAGGCCATTTCTCGTATACGTGGTATATTTTAGGACGTATAGGGACACTTTAATTAATTTAGGGTGTCAGAAATATTTTGAGGGTTGTTATACTATGGGGGTGGTGTGTCGGCGGGGCTTTGGCGGTGGTGTGTCGGTGGTTGGTGATTTGGGGGTGGTGACGGTGAGGCTATGGCGGTGGTGTGTCGGTGCAATGGTGGTTGGGAATTTGGGGTGGGTGATGGTGAACAGATGCTTATGGTGGCGGTGATGTTTTAACGGTGGTGGAGAGTGGTGACAAGTTATGTTAGAGAGAGTGAGAGAAGAGAGAGAGGAACTTTCAGTAGTTGGAGAGATAGAGAGAGATATTATATTTCTTTTTTTTCAATTTATTACAAACTAGTCTCTAAACATAAGTCTTCTACACAATAGTCCCTAAAGAGATGGAATGACAAAAATACCCTCATGTGCAAGGCACATGACCAGATTTAACCAAAAATTATATCTGGGTTTGGTCTAAAGGACATAACGTGCAAGATTTTGAAAGGTTAAGGAAATCGCCTGTAAAATTTTGGCCAAAAGTACAGCGCCTGCAATTTGATGTAAACATAAAGAACAAAACTTGTAATTTACTCATAATTTAAGTTTTTATATTAGTTTTTTTACGCTTTTTCTCGGGTTTGGTTATCATTTGGTTGCTACCCAGTACGCTGTTTGGTTGCGACATTTGGTCGCTCGGGTTATTTTTACCCCCCTTAGATTTTTAATACATGTCGGTATACATTCGACTTCGTCTATGTTTTACGCCATGTGAGTCCCTCGATGTTAAAAATTTGTAAATTTGTGTTACGTTTTTCTTTCAGGTTTTGATTGTTGTTTGGTTACTACTTATCATTATTTTACATCTCCCGCCCCGCAACGTTGATAGCACAGTTTTACGCCTTATCGCCCCGCAAAGGGGGGGGGTGGAGGTTAAGACTAGTTATATATATATATAATTTATGAACTTCTTAGCTACAGTGACTTTTGTCCTTTTGTTATTTTTTTCTTTTGTGAATTGTTTTTCATCTTTCCTTTTTCTTTTCTATGTTTTGGTTTTTCTTTTTCTTTTTTAATTTTCAATCGAACCTGATGTTGTACATGTAACAAAACGAACGGTTTAATACTGACCGAACAACGTCAGTACCATAATTGATATTCTTTTTTTATTGTTTCGATCGATGTAAACACATCTCGGTATTTTTTTGGTCGTATCATGATGTTTTTTTGTTACTCTTTTAGTAAGTGTTGGTATCCTAATGAACCGAATCAATATCAGACGAATTCCTGCCATTAATGTTATTTTTACTATTGTGTCTACGTTTTCATTAAAAATTGGGTTGCCATCGTCACATAGCGCGAGTGTAACCCTAGTTTTAATCAAATACAAAAAGAGAACGAATTTAGGTGATGAATTTTTAAAGACAAAGAATGGCATATTGAGGATCGTCTGACATGTATGTCGTTATATAAAAAATAAGGCTATGGGCAAAATGGTCATATTTATCTAGAATTGTATCAAAAATAAGATAGAATCACCTTTTTCTTATAGAAACATAACACAATTAGGTGTTGTTTGTTTTTTGGCCAGAAGTACTTCTGGCCACTTATGTCTGCGCGACGCAGACGCGCGCAGACGTTTGATGTCTGCAGCTTGTTTGTTTTCTCGCAGACCTTTCATTAAAAAAGGTCTGCGAGACCTCTTCTTGGAGCAGACATGGACCCAAGTCTTCTTGGAACCTCTTCACCACGCAGACCTCTTCACCTCCAAATCTGCCACCACCATCTCCACCTCCGCCACCATCTCCAGTGTCACGGCCCCCGACCCGGTTTGACCCGTTTCAGGAGCCGTGGGACAGAAATCCCGCGGTATTTAATTTAGGCGACAGCGGAAGTCTTTTTAAAACAGGATCTTTAGTATTAAACTGCTCATTATATAATTTAGGGATAAAACCCAGTAATTTACAATAATGTGATTTCAATGGAAATCTTTATTTTCCAAAACATGTTTCTTTATTTATTTACACTGAGCCACTTTTCTAAGCTGGTAGTGCTTCCTGGCACTTTTCTTTGCTCACAACAGATTACCTGAAACATGTTTGAAAAAGGTTTTGTCAGCGGGGAAATACTGAGTGAGTTCATTCAGTTTTTAGGAAATGACTCATAGTTATAAATTACAGCATAAGAGCGATTACAATGGTTTACATCTTTATCTTTATCTGGCTTTCTGCCACAATGGTGACAAGTCACAATGGTGACGATGGTCGTACCACTATTAGGTTAATGAACTCTAATAGTGACGTTTCTCCCTAGTAGGTCAATGAACCTAACTGGGAGAAATAGTAATGTGCACAATACCCCACTAACCAATAAATCAAGATATCCACGACTTAGTCCCTGTATTTATAACACTTTGAAAATAATTTGGAGTATTGTAAAACAATTGATAAAAAGAAGAATGACTCACATTGCAGATTTAACGAGCAGTGTATAAGCCTACTGATTAGCCTTGATTATTTCTAATTTAGCAATAATGCACACAAAACAGGATTAGTGATTAATACAGCAGTTACGATAATTCCCCGAGATCAATTTTGACAATGAATGTCCAAGTGCAATACTTCGGCTCATTTATCAAAATGACAAACGATAAAGTATAGTACTTCAACTCGTATATCGAATTATCGACAACGACAAAGTACAATGCTTCGGCTCATTATCGAATTATCGACAACGATAAAGCATGGCCCAATGTGGGCGGCACTTAGACATTCTTTGAATGTATTGATTCTGGAAACTGAATCGTAATAGCGATCGAGTAATTACCCTGTTCTGTGGCAGCAATTCGATAATTGTGTGTGTTGGACTGTTTTGCTTATAACTCGACCTATGTAACTCCGCTTTTCGTCGTTTCAGTACCAAAATTCAAGTCCCAACCCCTGCTATTTATACTGAGATTTTGTCACCGTCGCGTAGCGCGAGGGGTACCCCCTTAGCCGTAGCGCTACGCGAGTGACCACCCTATTTTCATAGGGTAGCCCTTCGTGCGTGTAGGCTTGCTGTGTTGTCAGTTTCTTAAAATTCGATTTTTATAATTAGTTATGAAGATAATCGTTGGCTAGGGTTTATCCCCCCCTGAGTTTTAGGGGCCCTGATCTTGATTCTGAAAATTCTGAAAATTTTAGGGTTTGTGTGGAATCACTTGGGTTTCTCAGTTAGGGTTTTCTTAATAGATAATTAATATCCTAATTAGGGATTTTAGTGACAGTTGTTACATCCTCCCCACCTTAAGAAAAATCTCGTCCTCGAGATTCACTGAAATAGATGAGAGTATTTTCACTTCATCTCTGATTCCAGTTCCCAAGTGTACTCTTGTTCTCTTCTGGATTCCCATTGGACTTTCACTAACACTAGTTGTTTGTTTTTTGAGAAACTTAATCTTCCGATCTTCTATTTGTAGGGATTTCTCTGTCATTTATCTCTATATCTTGAAGAGGTACTACCAAGGATTCGCCTGATAGAAGTTTCTTAAGATTGGATACATGAAACACATCATGTACTTCAGCTAATTCTTCTGGTAGTTGTAAATGATAAGCTACTGGTCCTATGCGTTGGATTACTGAAAATGGTCCTACGTATCAGAGACTTAGTTTCTTCTCTTACCGAATTTATCAATTCCTTTCCAAGGAAATACTTTCAATAGCATTTTGTCTCCAACTCGAACTTCGACGACTTTTGTTTATTATTTGTATAGTTCTTCTAACCGTCTTCAGTCTTTCCTTCGTGATACTGAATATCACAGTTGTAATCACTGAGGATTTCCTTTTCCTTATGTTTAATTCTTGTTGCTCAAATATGTATCTTAAATTCTTATGACCCATATGGATAGTAAGCTTGCTTAGATAATATTTCCTAATCTTAAGGATAACTTGTGGTTTCTAATTTTTTAGGCTTACAAGTGGTAAGGTTTTCTTCGTGCTTTTGCAATTGCCTTGATGCATACACAATTACCTTTTTGTGTCGCATTACCATATATCCAAATTTTAACTTTGAAGCATTACCGTATACTTTAAAATCTTCTGTTCCTTCTGGTAAGGCTAGCTAGAGGCTTCTTTTTGTTTAGGTTCTTATTTAGAATTAACTGTGTTAACTTAGTTAAGGATGTATCTATCTAAAAGAATCCTTAATAAACTGCCTATAGTATCCGGCTAAATTTTACCAAATACTTACTTTCCATTTAAAGATTGCGAACTCTTCCATTGCTATCTTAGCAGGATCTAAGTGAATATCTTCATGATTTATCATGTGACCTTACGTGGTTTATTTCCTATAATCATAAATACTTCTCCGGCGATTACCTGGATTTTCTATAAAGTTCTTATCACAGAGAATTCGAGTAGGGTTGGCTATTAACCAATCTATTTCTAACACAACATTAAACTTGGCTAATTTCATAGGAATTAGGTTAGCAAAGAATTATATGACCTGAGAGTTATATTTTCCTTTTTGCCTGTTTTGACTGTAAAGATTTGTCTTAAGTTGACAGAATGAAGTATTTATAAAACTTTAGTGTGTATCAGAGTCAGTTAATACTTTTTGTGTAAACGTTGTAACCTAGGACGTACCGGCTATTACATCTGGAATGAGCTCTGTTTCCTGAGCAGTCAATTGAAAGGCTCTTGCATTCCTTTTTGCTTCTTCTGCAGGTTTGGCTTTAGTGTCAGATGGTTTGTTTAGTTTTGGACAATTTGGCCTAAGATGTCCAGTTTCTCCACAGTTGTAACAAACTGAAAATTTCTTTCTCCTGCAGTCTTCTTCCTGATGCCCCGGAATTTTGCAAAAATTGCAGTATCCTTTGCATCTTCCAAAATGCTTTCTTTTGCAAAAATTGCAAAATGAACTAGTAGAAGATTGCCCATTCCCTCCTTTCTTAAAATCGTTATGGTTATCCGAACGGATTACCTGGGTAATCTTTTGGGCTACTTCCTTCCTTCTATTTTCTTCTCTTGTCCGTACTAGTTCGTCAGTCAGAGTATTGGCTAAATCTACCGCATCATCAATCGTGCGAGGTTTCGCAGCCTTGACGATGTTACGGATTTCAGAAATCAATCCCCAAATATATCGAGAAATAAGTACTGGCTCTGGCGAAGCCAGGGTTGGTACTACTCGAGCATATTCGAAGAATGTCGTAGTATACTTTCGACAATCTACATCAACCATTCGGTGGGTTAAAAACTTGTTTGTCATTTGTTCTTTTTCATATTCGGGACAAAATTTTCTTTCTACCAAGCTCTTAAATTCTTCCCAGTTCATAGCATACGCCATCCTTCTTCCTTTTGATTGTAACACCGTATTCCACCATTCTAGCGCTCCTTCTTTGAAAAGATTTGACGCGTACATGACCTGATCATCCTGAGCACATTTACTTATGGCAATTACTGCCTCAGTTTTCTCTAACCAACGTAGTGCCGCAGTCGCTCCTTCGTTGCCTGCAAACTCAGATGGTTTACAAGCAAGAAATTCCTTGTAAGTGCAACCAGGTGTTGCAACTTTCATTTTCTTAGGGAGCGGCGCTGGTTGTGGTTCATTGTCATGATTAACATGATCATTGCCTCCGTTTACGCTATTACTGAAGTTATCTTCAGAAATACGTTTGCTAGGAACGGGTTGTTGTGGTTCTATTGGATTTTTAACAGCAGCAACGATGGCTGGAATAGCGTTGGCTATCCCTTGAGCTATCATTGTTGGAATAGTGTTGGCTATCCCTTGAGCAACGATATTTTCTATATCCTGCCTAGTCATATATTGATCTCCCGGTTGTTGCTCAGAATCATTAACCTCATTAACTGGTTCATTATTAGCGTTTTCCATTTGACAACTAAGTTATAGATAAATAATTAGTATACAAGAAAAAAAATAATCCAATATCACACTTAATTGCACATAATCACATATACGAACAAAATTTGTAAATTTTCTAAAATTTCATGCTTCTATATATAACCGTTTTATTATTTATCTTACACATACTGATTTTACTATTATAATAACAGTTTCATAAATCCCTTATTCTTTTTTTTTTTTTTTTGTCAACGATATTCTAGTAACTGTGTTCCCTCTTATCGTAGTTCCAGGAGATTTGTCCCCCCCCCCCAATCTCTTGGATCCTATTCCCAGTATCCATTAGTTCTTCACCAAAGCGAAGTTCAGCCTTATTCTTGTTACTCATTGGTGGATTTGGTAAAGGTTCTAGATGGAACTTGAGGAAAAAGCTTATAGGGATAGTTTTGTAACTGTATTTCATTAATTAACCATTCGTCTATTTGCGAGTGGATTGAAAGGTTTGGAATAGATGGTTCTAAGTTCATTGGTAGTGGTGTTTCAAGAGAGCAATTAAAAATATTTTCATTAACAGGCTTAATAGTATTATGGCTTGCCATTATAGAATCTAACTCTTCCTGAGATGGTAACTTTTCAATTTGCCTAGAACTTTCCCCAATTTCTATTTCCTTGGGCTTGGGTTTCTCGAGAGGTAAAGCATCGAACTCTATAGGTTCTTCTATATTTGGTATATACCTATTGAAATCTCTGGAAACTTCTACTTTTACTGGATAGAGATTTAAATTCTGAAGGGCCTCAGACATGTTACTCATGCTGTTTAGCAAAAATAGACATAGTCAGAATTCATAAAATTTATAGAAAATCTTTTAAATCTGTGTTCCTACTGGGTATTATTGAAATTTACATCATACGAGGTTTTATTTTATGATTTTCTTGATAAGACTTCTAGATTGTAGATAATAAAGGTACTAATACTTGAGTCAAATTATTTAAGAATTTGCATGACTTACTACATTGACTAGCATATAAAGATCTGCTCATACTGTACACAATTAGTCAGATAAATAAATAATTAATCACAAAATAGTAATTAATGGAAATTAAGTATTTTCTAAATACTTAATTGGCTTAAATCAGTGGCTTGAGAAGTGGCTCTGATACCACCTTATTTCTGTCACGGCCCCCGACCCGGTTTGACCCGTTTCAGGAGCCGTGGGACAGAAATCCCGCGGTATTTAATTTAGGCGACAGCGGAAGTCTTTTTAAAACAGGATCTTTAGTATTAAACTGCTCATTATATAATTTAGGGATAAAACCCAGTAATTTACAATAATGTGATTTCAATGGAAATCTTTATTTTCCAAAACATGTTTCTTTATTTATTTACACTGAGCCACTTTTCTAAGCTGGTAGTGCTTCCTGGCACTTTTCTTTGCTCACAACAGATTACCTGAAACATGTTTGAAAAAGGTTTTGTCAGCGGGGAAATACTGAGTGAGTTCATTCAGTTTTTAGGAAATGACTCATAGTTATAAATTACAGCATAAGAGCGATTACAATGGTTTACATCTTTATCTTTATCTGGCTTTCTGCCACAATGGTGACAAGTCACAATGGTGACGATGGTCGTACCACTATTAGGTTAATGAACTCTAATAGTGACGTTTCTCCCTAGTAGGTCAATGAACCTAACTGGGAGAAATAGTAATGTGCACAATACCCCACTAACCAATAAATCAAGATATCCACGACTTAGTCCCTGTATTTATAACACTTTGAAAATAATTTGGAGTATTGTAAAACAATTGATAAAAAGAAGAATGACTCACATTGCAGATTTAACGAGCAGTGTATAAGCCTACTGATTAGCCTTGATTATTTCTAATTTAGCAATAATGCACACAAAACAGGATTAGTGATTAATACAGCAGTTACGATAATTCCCCGAGATCAATTTTGACAATGAATGTCCAAGTGCAATACTTCGGCTCATTTATCAAAATGACAAACGATAAAGTATAGTACTTCAACTCGTATATCGAATTATCGACAACGACAAAGTACAATGCTTCGGCTCATTATCTAATTATCGACAACGATAAAGCATGGCCCAATGTGGGCGGCACTTAGACATTCTTTGAATGTATTGATTCTGGAAACTGAATCGTAATAGCGATCGAGTAATTACCCTGTTCTGTGGCAGCAATTCGATAATTGTGTGTGTTGGACTGTTTTGCTTATAACTCGACCTATGTAACTCCGCTTTTCGTCGTTTCAGTACCAAAATTCAAGTCCCAACCCCTGCTATTTATACTGAGATTTTGTCACCGTCGCGTAGCGCGAGGGGTACCCCCTTAGCCGTAGCGCTACGCGAGTGACCACCCTATTTTCATAGGGTAGCCCTTCGTGCGTGTAGGCTTGCTGTGTTGTCAGTTTCTTAAAATTCGATTTTTATAATTAGTTATGAAGATAATCGTTGGCTAGGGTTTATCCCCCCCTGAGTTTTAGGGGCCCTGATCTTGATTCTGAAAATTCTGAAAATTTTAGGGTTTGTGTGGAATCACTTGGGTTTCTCAGTTAGGGTTTTCTTAATAGATAATTAATATCCTAATTAGGGATTTTAGTGACAGTTGTTACATCCAGCTCCACCTCCACCTCCGCCACCATCTCCACCTCCACCTCCCTCCACTCCGCCACCACCTCTGCTCCACCTCCACTCCACCACCACCTCCGACATCATCATCAACATCACAAACAAAACCCCCAAATCGACAACCCTCATCATCATCAACATCGAACTGTGGAAAAACCCTAAATCGAAAACCCTCATCATCATCATAAACAGAAGGTAAAGAAATAGAAGGGGGCGGTTACCGTGAATCCCGTCAAACCGAATCACCACCCCCGCCGTTCCATTCTTCTTCTGGTTCTCCTCTCTCTCACTTCTAGTCTGCTTATTTTCGCCGCCGCACCACCACCGAACGGTGGTGGTGGTGCTCAGTGTCGTCAATCGAAGGGGAACTAGTGGGTGATTGTGTCGATGACCTGCTAGTGGAGACGAACGGACGGAGAGGTCCGCCGGATGCCGGTGTTCGGCTCTGGTCATCAGACCGAGAAGATGGAGAACGAGGGAGTATGGGGGTGTTGGCTATAGTTTGTGAAAAAGGAACTAGGGTTTCTTGAAGTTGAAGAAGAAAGAGAGATGTCTGGTGTGTGTTGTGTGTGTAATGTGTGTGAAGAGGTTTATGTATAAAAAAAAAAAAAAAAAACCCTCTTCTTCTTGCAGACTGCAGACCTTTGGTCCACCTCTTCTCCTGCAGATGCCTGCAGATGTGGTCCGCAGACTGCAGACCTTTTCCTACAGAAAAAACAAACAGAACCTTACTAACTCAACCCAATATTTAGGCTCAGTTTGGGATTCATGGTTTGCATCTAATAAACCGAAACATATGGCAAATGTGAAATATCTTCGCCGGCTTTTCAAGAAAGCATACTATTCTAAGATTAAATATATTATTACTGTAATATTTAATTTTATAGTCATATTTAGGCTCAGTTTAGGATCCATGGTTTATGCATCTAATAATCGGAAACATATGGCAAATGTGAAATATCTTCGCCGGCTTTTCAAGAAAGCATACTATTCTAAGATTAAATATTTTATTACGTATATACCTAAAAATTTCTATACGAATGTACTGTTCATAATGCTATGCGTCAAAAAGTTCAGGAGTGGACGCCCCCTCCCGCCCCAAGGAAGCTGCACCCCTGCCATACATAACATGTCTATTTAGAAAAAGATCTTTACCTACACAGAGCACGTGGGTAAAACCCTTTATACCAAAGACATTGAGAATTTCACCACTACAAACCCTTAACTTTTTCTCCTTAGATAACAGGCCCTCATTGTTTCCGCCTTTCCACCATTCATCTAATCATCTTCTCTTGTTTCCTTGACATCGACAGCATGTATCTTGCATATATCGCCTCCAAAAACTACTTAAAACAGTCTTTTACTTTCATCTTTCACCACATTTACCCTCAATCATAAGCTAATATGGCATGTTTCTTGCCACCATATTGGCTTCCACTCCTAATGCTTCATGTTTTACTAGCAACTTCACCCGTTTTATCTGACCAAAATGACCCTGCAAGGCTTTTAAAGTTCAAAAGTTCGCTCAACAACGTGGGGCATCTACACAACTGGGACCCTGATATTCCACCATGCACCGGTGAATCGCCTAACTGGAACGGAATGATATGTAACAAAGATGGAAATGTATTCGGGTTACTTCTCGAGAACATGGGTTTAAGCGGGATGATAGATGTGGACACCTTGGCTGAGGTAACGAGCATTCGAACGATAAGTTTCATGAACAATAGCTTTGAGGGCGCGATGCCTAATTTTCTGAAAATCGTAACGTTACGTGGGATTTTCCTCTCAAATAACAAATTTTCTGGGGAGATTGGAAGTGATGCGTTTAAAGGGATGAGTTCATTGAGGAGAGTTGAACTGGCAAATAACAATTTCAGTGGCAAAATTCCTACCTCGCTTACGCAGATGCCAATTCTTGTAGATTTGCAGCTTCAAAACAACCAGTTTGAAGGAGAAATACCAGAGTTTGAGCAGAAAGATTTGAAAGTTAACTTTGCAAACAATAGACTTGTTGGCTCCATACCTGAAGGGCTTAGTAACCAGGATCCAAGTTCATTTGCAGGTACCCCTAAATATGCATGTTTCATTTGGTTATTATCATTATTATTTTGGTTAATCTTCAAAGCTGCATGTAATGATATTTACTTTTTGATTTGCTGTAAATAGTGCTAAAGTTAAGTATAAATTCAATATAACTGTGGGTTGGTATAGTCGTATAGATAAGTATGACTAGCAATAATTCTGTTTCTATTTAACGAGAAAATAGATGGTTAGTACTTAGTTGTAACCATGTTTCACATAGAAATAAGGCTGTAAATGAACCGAAGATTCATTATTCGGTGGGATGTTTGTTTACGTTCGTACTTTTAATAAATCAATGAACATGAACAAGGAATATTGTTCGATTAATTAAACGAATAAAGGTCGCATCAATGAACGTTCGGTAATATGTTTGTTTGTATCCGTTCATTTATGTCGAACATTTACGTCCATTCATGGGGGTTTATCTATGGAAAAACTTAGTCTTATATCAAACGTTTGTGTACTACACTACAAGAAAACCCTATCACTAGCGGCGTCACTAATAGCGGACAAGCCATATGTCGCCGTTGTTGGTTCGATCCGGATGTTGTGTCACCGCTAAAGGTTGTACACTACAAGAAAACCCTTTAGCGACGACAAGAACTTTTAGCGGCGACACGTTGACCAATACCGGATACATGTCGCCGCTAAAAGTATTAGCATCAAGGATCTATACATTTGTGGCCGCTATTGTCTCGTTTTCTTGTAGTGTTAGTGAACTTAGATATATGAACCATTATTTTGGGATAATCATGTTTATACTTATAATATCTAACTTGTGTATTTGTTTTGAGATAATCATGTCAAGTGCTTAACAAGGAGATTATGTCTATTTGCGATAACAATGTTTTTTAAATGGTATATATTCGTTTATCTTCGTAATCCGTTCATAAACAAGTTTACTTTCTTAATGAACGAACACGAGGAAGTGCACGAGTCATGTGATAGTCATGGGTCTTGTTATTACTGGAACTACACACACTAGGCCAAAAGATCATTGGTGGTAATCTTCCATAGTTGCCAATATAAGCCAACTCTAAAGGCACTCTTTTAGAACACTCACACTTCCTAATAATACACCACCTATAATATAATTCACCTAATTAAATACCCACGATAGGTTTAAGTCCTCACTTAGTTAAGCGAGTTCATCAATTCCATTGAACCAAAGTCTCTTGGCAACTCTAAAGCCACTTTATCCTTTATCTAATTTATTTAACCCTTAAATCTGTATGCACACCTTTACTTATATTTTATTTCCAAAAATACTATACATTCACATTCACTTCTCATATTACTTAATTCAAGTTCGATTATCTGTTAAATTTTGTAATTGCATAACAAAAAGAAATGTGAAATTGGGTCATGCAGGAAACAACTTATGCGGTAAACCTCTTAGGCCCTGTAAGAAGATGATACGTGCTAATTACCAGTCTCATACAAGCCATGCACCAACCTATCCACATCGCCTAAGGAGAGCTGCTGCATGAGTTGTTAGTTTATATCATGAGTTTAAATCATAAGTTATTGCTTCAATTCCTTGTTATTTCATATTAGTATTTGTGTTTCCCTAGATGTAGGCTATATAAAGCAATGTAATAGTAGAAATGTCTAGTATAAGAGGAAATTTTGATTAAGTTTAATTCTCCCTATATCTTCTGTTCTCTTTTATATTCTGAGTCCCAAATCAGTACCCAACAAGTGGTATCATAGCCGGTTCATCCTTACTCAGCTATGGATCCTTGTGGATCGACCTTCCAAGCCCTAGTTATCGAGTGTGGAGCTCTTCAGGGCCTCTTTTTTTGTGCCTTTCTTCTACACTCTCTTAAACGGCATACCATAGCCAAAACGCGCCACCACCAGCACGTTCAATTACTACACCACCGGTACATGCTGTACAAACACCAGTAAATTCATGATATTCACAAAAGGATACCAACACATGTTTTACGATGGTCAAAAACCATAAAAACGAATACTTATGTCATTTCCAATAACACCGATACCCGTACTGATATTGTTTGGTCGGTATCTGTTTAGTTTGTCACGATAAAGAATACGTTTTTTTAATACAACTCCGCTTTCTAAAAAATATATTTTGGGATGTCGAAAAATAAGAAGTAAGCACATTACGTATTAACTTTTGTTAATAACTAACCAATGCAAGCTATTAGAAAATTCAAATCGGTAGAAAATTGGATAGGTTAGAATAGTATAGTGCATGTATGTAATACAAGGGTGACACTAAAACTTTGAAAAAAAATAAGAAAAAACAACTAAGGATTCGTAACGTCCCAAAAGGAAGTTGCACGAGTCAAATTAATAAATGTTTTGTGATAGTATCAATCTTTAACCAATTTCTTCTAATGAGCGTTTTCTAACTGAGAGTTAACTTAGTTTTTTTTTTTAACATAGACTGCCAGATCAACAGTCCACGTCATAAAAAATTGCCACAAAAGCAGTCTATGTTACATTTGACTTTTTGCCACATACATAGTCAACATCAGCAAAACTCAGTCAAAAAAGTTTGTTGAGAGAAGATATGTCAAAAGTTGAGACTCTTGCAAAGCATTTTGTTTATTGGGATTGTTGCAGACCAATAGGTAATAGGTAGGATTATTTAATCCAATTTTCCATATATGTTATCACGTTTGTTTCTAATATAGCATCAATTTTAAATAATCGTATGTACCTATGTTCATATCAATACAAACATAACACACAAATTAGATTGTTGTTAACAAGAAAGACTTTGGTAAGATACTATATTAAGATCCTTTCATAAATTAACTAAATTAAACTAACATATAGGGCTGGAAATTGGGTACCTGTTAAAACACGATTAGACCTGTTTGACAGAAAAATACACCCTTTGACTTTTTAAAATTTTAAAATAAGTAAAATTACAATGTTAGGATCTATCATTTATTCATCTTTGTACATAAAACATAAAACCGTTTTATAAACATGAGGTAGAAAGTAGTTAAACGAGTCGTAATCATGTTTGAAACTTATGTTGTGCGCGCCGTCAGAAACCTGTTAAGACACAATTTGTCAGCCTTACTAACATATGATGTTAAGATTCTTACTATTTAATAAAGTTTGAACAAGTTTTTTATTGATAATAAATTAAAGAAGAATCGAATAGAATATCCTTTTAGCTAACTAGTTTATTAAACAGTATCAACAATGCAATTTTATTTAGGAAGGATAGTTTTGACTTTCATAACAATAAAGAGACAAAATAAAAAATACTTAAAAGAATTAATTGCATGGTTAGTCTTTGTGCTTTGATGAAATTGCATCTTTGATAACTACAACGGTTGTAAACTTATTACTTGGGTGTTCCCAACGGTTGAATTTTGAGGTATTATTTGTTATGCAGGAATGAGAGGTGAAATATAATGGACCCTAAAAATCTGTTTTATTAATGTATGGTAAAAAAAAATAGGATCTACCCTAAAAATTTTCTTTTAAATCCGCCAATAACATAATATTGCCCATATATAAGGCGAACAGTATGACCATCACAACAATCTATCAATACAATATCAAATCTCCTATTTAATTGTAATTGTAGATAATTAAATGCCTCCACTTTAAAGGTTTCATTGGACTTTAATCAGTTACTTTAAACAAATTTTGTGTATGAGTCTCTAAACAGCCCTTTGGTTAAATGTTATACGATTTTTGTTTTGACCCTACAAATTCAAATCACATCACAACAATCTATAAGGCACACATTGTGACCATTAAAACTATCATTACAATATCAAATCTCCTATTTTATTGAAGATAATTAAGAGCCTCCACTTGATAGGTTTCAGTTTTGTTTTATATTTACGGGATAGATAGCATTTTCTAAAATCAACCCAAGTGTATAATATCATGTCTAGATGGGCATAATCAGATTCTTGAGTTGAGCACGAACACACACGATGATGTGAAGAGACTCGATTTTTTTTAGTTTTGAAAATACTGTAAGAATGTAAAGGTAGTTTTGAAAATCCCGTAAGAATGTAAAGGTTTTCCTAGTTTTGACTGTATGCAAAAACCTTCTTCTGAACATAAACGTTAAAAATGAAATGGAGATGCGGGGGATCGAACCCCGTGCCTCTCGCATGCAAAGCGAGCGCTCTACCATTTGAGCTACATCCCCAGACATCCTTATGTCAGTTTTGAAATTTTATGCAGTTTTATTTTATTGAAAGATCAATATGCAAGTCAGGCTTATTGTGTCATCTTTTTTAGTCTAGAGAGAGAAAGTATGATATGGAAACGAAATGTTTTCCACATACCATTTCGGGATGTGGTGTGAGATTAATTGATGACTTGAAAAGGGTTTATCCGAAGGGTACAACTCCAAAATCTGAATGGGCAGTTGCGAAGTATAGAATGGGCAGGGAGGGCAGGGAGGGCAGGGGCGGACCCAAGCCCACTTTAAGGTGGGCGGGCGCACCCCCGGGGAAAAAAAATTAGTGCTAATTTCCGTCGAAAATCCTGTCCGCACCGTTTGGAATTTTTCGACCGCACTTTTGAAATTTTTCGTCCGCACCCCTTAGGTAAAAAGTGTTATCAATTTATATTTTATATTTTTTAGTAAACTTCTATTTAAAAAAATACTACCTAAATTATATAACTTTTAATACCTAACTAACTAAACCCAAATACCCATACCTTTACCCACTTATAATTCCTAACTAGTTAGCCCACTAAGTTTTAGCCCATTAATCAAACCCAACAATATTTCAAACTATAATAAAATAATTAAAGCCCAAAACCTTTAGAAATTCTCTCCCGCTCTCTCTCTCTCTCTCTCTTGCGTCCCTGCACTGCCAACGAACAACATCACCCAACGACAACAGTCCAGCAGCCGGCGACCACCGTAATCAACCACCATACCACCGTCGTTTGACACCAAATCTAACCGGAATCCGAACACGGGTAAGTTTCTTTGTTATTTTGATGACTTTGGTTGATATTATAGGAGGAAAAAAGGGTAATAAAGTTGTTGAATAGGTTTGAAATTTTGTGTGTTTTGACGTTGTTTATGGTTGTTTAGATGATTTTTAGGGTGATTGTGTTGTTTATATATTTTTAGATTATGTTGTTTATATATTTTTAGGGTGATTACAACTTACGTTATGATTTCTAGGGCTTGAATAGTTGAAAATTAAAATTAAACGAGTTGATATTAACCCGCGCGTTGCGGCGGGATGTTTATTATTAATGTAATTATTATTATTATTATTAACTATATAAGATGGGAAAAAGAATAGTAATGAACGCTTGAATCTCTTGAAGAAAGTTTAAGAATATTATTTTTTATGTAAGAGAAACAACATGTCTTTAAACAAAACAAAAAATTAATAGTTCATCCCTATGCAATACCCCAAAGTTATTAAAGGATGATAAACCCACAATAATTTAATGTCTTGAAATATAATTATGGACATAAATTAAGTTACACATTATCTAAATTAGAAAAACTGAAAAATCTATCCAAGCGATGAAAAAAGTAAATACAGACCAATGCAATGTCTACGTAAACACAAAAAAAAAATAAATAAATAAATAACGGATGGCAATAAAACAAATCGGTATGAATAAATATATATGTATCGTTGTTTTACGGAATTTGTGTTAGAAAATGAATCGCAAAACAGGGGATTATGATGTAATTGATAGATATTAGAGAGAGAATATGCAATTATCAAGTTGTGAATGAAAACAAATGCAAACAAACAGAAGGTTTGTAAACATGAGATTCAAGTGAGGGAGGGGTTCTTGGAGGAAATTACCATTCTTGTGGGAACTTCCGATTTGTTCATCGATGCTTTCAATTATAATATCAGAAAGAGAGGGTTCTAAAATAAGATAATTTAAAGAGATACATGTCTTATATTATATATATGTATAAGATACCGAATGGTGGTATACCACTTTGTGAAACATTGTAATGGTTTAGAATGAAGTTTTTCTTTGTGGGACGAAAGCTTTGTCATATCAACCAGAAGGAAGGGGTGTGTTAAACAAAAGATCAATCAATTAAAAGGAAGGGGCATGTGTCTTAAATAAAGGAGTATATGTGTTAAACAAAAGGGTATGTGTTAATCAAAGGAGTATGTGTGTTAAATAAAAGGGCATGTGTTAATCAAAGGGGTGTGTGTTAGACAAAGGGGTATGTGTTGATCAAAGAGGTGTGTGTGTGTTAAACAAAGGGGTGCATGTTACTTTTTGTATAAGAGATATAATTTGAAACATTATGTTATGGAGCGATAAACTTATGTTATATAGAGAAAGAATTTCTTAAGAATTTTAATTTTAGATGATGTTTTGGATAGATTTCAAATATGAAAACTCGTAGGGCGTCGACGTTTTAATTATGTTTGTAACAAGGTTTGACATGTTTTTGATGATTATATAAATTTAGTTTGATGTTCGTTTGTTTTACATGACCCGACCCGACCCGATACGAACCGTTTTTTTTACTAGGGGCCTAAAATTTTTAAAAATATTCCGCACCCCCATGAAAAAATTCCTGGGTCCGCCACTGAGGGAGGGGCATCCGACCTCTCGAACTTTTCACTCAGTAGTGTTATATATGTAGTTTTCGTATAGAAATTTTTTGGTATATACGTTTTCGAACCCCCAGTTCTATAGAAATTTTTGGTATATACGTTTTCGAACCCCCGGTTCTTTAGAAATTTTTGGTATATACGTTTTCGACCCCTCTGTCATTCGGGTCAAGCTTCGCCATTGTGAATGGCTCTATCAAAATTCAGAAGTCAGATACTATGAAACAAATTGAAAACTAAATTGAAATCGGATTACAATGACAACTCCAATATCTAAGGAGAGTTCTTATATTTTTCATCATGGAAAAATACCATATACATGCTACTTATAGGAAGAAGAAGAAAATGATATTCTATTCTAACTAGTTAGACCCATACTCCGAGTGGACTGTTATTGATATAAATATAATATATGTATTTATATTATCTAACAACCATTAATACATCTGGATACCATTGGGCTATATAGCCATTAGTAAATGCAGTTTCTTTTATGAAAGTGGTAATTTTGTTATGATAATCTATATATATATATATAAATGAGATGTGATTTGGGCTATGTGGTATTGAATTTGGGACAATTTTGCTGATGTGGCAACCTCATTTTTTGAGTTTAGGAGGGAATTCTTAAATGCAATAAGCATTCACGATTTTAATAAAATGGAAGCGGGATCCGGAATGTTGTGGGTCGGGTTTTGCATTTCGCAATTCACCTTTTGCATATATTCGGATCATTTATAAACTTTTTCATTTTCTTATCTCTCATTCATACCTACCTCAACTTTACCTTCTTCTCTCTTCCTTTAGAACATTTAATCGGTTATCTTCTCACCATCTTTACAAAAATTAGGTCAACATCAAAGGTAAATACGCTAAATTGAATCTAAATATTTATTATATATGTTATGAATCAAGATCTGCTGTTGATTTTATGTTATTAATTTCTATATAAAGTTAGATTTATAAACATTGTTTGTGCTTCTATTAACTATTTATTTGTTCTGATTTTTGAGGATCCGATCATAAATCTTGAATGTATTTTGTTTTACTTTGTTGTTTATGTAGGATTCATATTTAATCTAATGGATTGAACATGTTTACTGTTGTTAAATAAAAACCGAAATCTAGATCAGATGTTTTTGTTGATTGTTGATGATTGTTTCTTCTATGTAAATCCCTAATTCCGTCATAACAATTGGAATACGACAATTGGTCAAGAAACAGAGGTTAGCTCAAACAATCTAATTTGTTTTTGTATTTTTTTCCGTTATGTTTTCTTTTTTTAATTAACAATATTCTGTGTTAAAAATTTTTCAATTTTAGTTTAAAGATAATTTAATGTATATAAGCTTAATTTATGAAAATTTGTGATTTTGTAATTAAATGTTTGTTTATGTAATTAGTCAATGTTTCTATAATTAGTTTCACGTTTTATTTTTAAACATATTATTTACTTCCTTTTGCAGTTATGGTTCCAATCAACTCTTCAACTTCTCTCCAATCTTATTCCAAGAATACCATCGGTTTCCATATAACAATGAATTTCTTTAGTGGATCTACATATATAGATGGGTTGACATTCTTTACCGTCATCATCTACATCTACTCTTCATTGAATCCATTCCTGAAGTTCACATATCGTTTTACAATCTGTAAGTTGTTTTTGTTAAATTCATTCTTTAGTCTTTATTCATGTGTTTTTTCTTTTATGTTATGTGTTTAATGTATGTTTATGTTTATTTAACCCTAAGTCTGTTTGGTATTTAACATTATTGAAAATTATGTTCATTTTTTGTATTTAACATTATTTACACTAAACCCTATATCCGATTTTTATCAATATCTGTCTTTACTTTTATATGAATTGATGTATAATAACTTATATTTGATTCTGTTTGTTAATAAGTTTGTGAATGTCATTCCAAATCCTTAATCCCATTAGCATTGTTATTTATGTTGACCTAAAGGCGATTTTTGATGCAGACTATTTCGTATGATTATGTTTATATGATTTTTTCAGTCTGATGGACTGTTTAGGTTTATGTTATACAAGCCCTGATTCTTATTGTCATAGAAATTCTTATTATTTTTTCAGTATTATATATTTTTTATGATTGTCATGTTTATGTAATCTATCATCTTTTTTTGTAACTTTATCTGTATTTGATGATAGTATAATAGGTTTTATCATATTGAGGATTTTTTATTTTTTTAATTGTCACTGTAAATCATTTGGTTGCCCAGTTTTTTATTATGATGTATCATAAAGGTTATATTTTTTAAATAATTCATCTGACGTGCTTTGTTTATGTAACCTCTTTTTGTAGGTATTTCATATGGCTGAAAGTTCATCAAGGTATTTCATTTGTAGAATCTGTGTTTTGTTTTCATTTTTTATTTCTCATGCTAACCTTAACATTTTACACTTGATTAACATCGTAATCTTTAAATCAGTTTCAGAGGACCCTGCTTCTGTAGGCACATGAATAAAGCAGACGAATTTATTCTGGTAAATGACAAATTATTACATAACTTTTTTTTTATTTTCTTTATCTTATTATTAACTACAGTTTGTTATTATTGTATTGTTTATATGTTTTCACTATAAATATAAATCATTTTGTTTTTTTTATTAGTGTATTCCAGATGACGCTACGTGCAAACTATGGGTTGTATATAAAGGTCCTACGAATGTTTCGATACACACAGAAGATGGCCGACTATTTAATGTTGGATTAAGCGCTTCTAAAGGAAAGATATTCTTTTTTCATGGTTGGTCCAAAGTTGTAGAACATTTGCGACTAACCATAGGGTGTTTGGTAGTATTTAATCCTATAGATTCTACTACGTTTAAGTTAACATATTTCGTTGATGGGGTTAGTCGTGGCACTTTTTGGACATATCTGCTCCCTCCATCATGTCATTTTTATGTAAGATAAGTTATATTTATATTTTTCATATTGTATTGATGTAGTACTTTACTTATATTAAATTTACTTTTTGCTGACTTTTTTTTTATCATTCCCACAGGTCATTCCTGAATGTATCCTGCCAAAACACTATGATTATTCGTCAAATGATGTAATCTCTACTGTAATTATAGACAACAACACGTTTAACGTTCTCATTGAAACGTCTGACGGTAAAGTAGGTTTTTCCGTTGGTATTGACGTAATTGTTAGTCAGTTACAGTTGAAGGATGGTTGTTTTCTGTTTTTTACAAAAGCTTTTGGTATTTTTTTCCATTTAAAAATATTTGGGAAAAACGGTCTTGAAATGAATTTTTCGGATGTAAATGTCGATGAGGTAAGTTACATATTGGTACTTAATTATATATTTTATATATGTTAATTTAATTTATGTTATATATTTAATTTGCAGACTGAAGTTGCACCTATCGATGTTGAAAATGAAGTTGGTGAACTAATACATGGTGGTGTTCGTCGTTTTGTTCGTATGGCTGGTGAACGTTATTTTGTAAGTTTTAGAATCTTTTTTTGTTTCTTTCTAAACATTATTCTTTTAGTTTCATATTTTTTATTAATTTTATTTCTACAACAATACAGAGGATTCCAGATCCTGTTTCACGAATGGCTAGACTTGATGAAGGTTTAAGAGATATCACCGTTAGACTTATGCATCTGGATCCGCCACAGCAATTTACTAACGGTACCAGACGTGAAAGAAAAAGCGATGGAGGTTGGCCATATGCTTTAACCAGTTGGAAGAAGTTCATGAAAGCTGCTAGAATTAAGGTCCGTGACACGGTTCATTATTCTTTTGATGAAAATGACCAGGTGTTGAGTGTTGATCTGGTTGTACCTTACGTTAGGCGTAGTCATTAGATATATGACATTTACGGCATGTTTTTTGCCTTTCATCTGTTACTTTTTAAGTTTTTATATGGTTTTCTTGGTTATTGACATTCGTTTTGGTTTTGAATTTTAAGTTATTATATTTTTTCATATCTTAACTGTCCTTTTAACCAATCATTTTTGTCATTTCTTTCAAAATTTAATGTATTTGTTAAACAGTTATTGGTTAAATTTTAAAAATCCTTAGCAGATTCTAATGAAGTTAATAATTTATTAAAAAAGTAGATTAAACACACTTTTATCTTAACCAATTAAGCAGTTAAGATGAGTTAAAGTAATATGTATCCCATTTTTTATGAATAATGTATATCTAGATAGATAACACTATGATTGTCAATTTTTAAACTTGCATTATGTTTGAGAAATGCTACATTATAAGTTTTTTATATAATATTTAACATAAATAACCCATTTTATATTCATTTTTATTATAGAAATTCAACTGTTAATTTGTATGTTGCAAATTCAATATTTCGTTTTTACTTTTCAAGTTATTAATCATATAATTTCGTCATTTGCAAATTCAAACCTATAATTATGGAAACTGATTATTCAAAAACAGTTAGAAAAATCAATTTTATTTATTTTAATAATGGTTGTCAATTTTAGAAAAATGTTACAAATAGTATTTAAAAATGTATATTAAACACACTTTTATCTTAATCAATTAATAATTTAAGATGATTTAAAGTAATCTGTATCCCATTTTTTATTAATAATGTCTCTGTCGATAGATAACAATATGATTGTCAATTTTTAAACTTGAATTATAGTTGTGAAATGCTACATTATAATATATATAAAATTATATGTAATTTTAAAAAATATTTAAAATCGTATACTGAATCCCGAGGGTATATAATTAACATGTACAGTTTCCATTTTTTTAAATTTTCATAAATGTTAATTACTTTTATCTAATTATAAGTTATTCTGTTTCCTTATTTATTGTATTTTAAAAACGAGGTTTATTTTGATTACAAATATTAATATTATATTACTAAAAATAATACGTTTTATAGTTTTATATAAATAGATCAATTGTTTTCTGTTTAAGGCAAACTAATAGTTTTTCAACACTCTACTCCTATATTGATTGCATCTTAGCTACAATGGAAAACGAAGGTCAGATCACCTTGCTGAATGATATCGATGCTCTTAGCACAAACTACACTATCAAGGTTAAAATTGTTAGTTTGTGGAGGAAGAAGATGAGAGCTAATGAAAGAGAGATGTATCGTATAGATATGATACTGATGGATGAAATGGTAAATTGATGTTTTATTCTTTTTTATTTAAATTATACTGATTTTCATTTCATTTTAAGATCTCCTTTTCATGTTTTTATGTATTTACCGACAGGGTACCAAGATTCAAGCATCTTGCTTGCATAAGCTATTTTCAAAGTTTGAGAGGCATCTTATTGTTGGTGAATGCCTTATCATAAAACGGCCTTCTCTTGCTGCGAACACTACATTTTTCAAGATTGTTCCTAACAATCAGAAGTTATCTTTTTACTACCATACGTTTGTGGAAAAGTGCAAAAAATGGGAGGGTCCATAGTATGTTTTCAATTTTGTTGATTTTAATGATGTTCTGTCACATAAAATAAAGGAGGGTACGACAGTAGGTATGTTAGTTTTTAATTAATTTTTCATACTTTATATACCATAATATTTGTTTTAGGAATTTTTATGGTTTTTTTTATGTTCTTATATATGCTGACATGTATTTTATATTTTTTGCTAGATTTCATTGGTTATGTTTGTGTTTGTTATAACATCGAGGAAACGAACAAAAAGGATGGTAGTAAAGGGAAACGCCTTAATCTTAAGCTTCAAGATCTTGAGTAAAATTTTTTCATAAATTCTTTGTTTGTTATTCTATATTAGGCTTTCAAATTTACAAAATGTTGTTAAACTTATAATTTTTTGTTATATTATTTTGTAGAGATGTTCAGATCGATTTAACTCTTTGGGATGATTACGCTAAGGACATGTATTCTTACATGGTTAGTGAAAAGCGTGAAGCACATGTTGTCGTTGTTGTCCATTTTGGTGCTGTTAAGACATACAAAGGTATTTAATTCATACCACATTACTTACCTCATAGTACACTTTATGTAGATGTTGTTACTTTATATATATTTTATTTAATGTTTACTTTTTTTTTACATGACAATAGGTAAATGGGGTTTTTCTAATAACTTTGATGGTTCACGACTTTTCATTAACGACAACTTTGATGACATGCTATTGTTTAAGCAAAAGTAAGTCATATTATGTAAACATATTTATTTATTGATTTCATCTTTTTGTTTTTTATTTATTTTTTGTTTATTGAACATTTGTTTTTATTCAAACTGTTCAATAGGTTTCTAGCAAAACTTGCTGCTTCAACTGAGTCAAGTAGCCATGCTGGGTCATATATCATGTGTTCTGTCGAAGATGAATTTTTAAAGAACGATGTTTTTTCACCATGCTTATCTTGGATCAATCATAGAGGTTTTCATTAACATTTCATGTTTTATATTTTAAATTTTATCAAAATTTTAATGAAATTGTTGTCTTTTATTATGTAAACAGCCAAAGAAAGTTGTTGTTGTTGGAACTATCGTTGCAATTGTTTCAGATAAGATGTGGTATTATGATGGGTGTAACTATTGCAAGTCCAAAGTTGAGCAAAAGTTTGAAACCTATGATAAGGATGATGGAACAGTGATGTTAAAGATGAGAAGTTGTATCAATGTTCTAACAAGTATTGTAATGATAAAGAAGTTTTCCCGTTGTCCAGGTAAAATGTTTGTTATTCGTACTTCAACTTATTATTCGGATCTACAACAACAATGTAGGTCGTTTTTTAATATATTCATATATATATATAGATATATAGATATAATATTTTAAATATTTAAACACTATTGTTAAGGTTTAAAATACCGGTTCGTGTTCAAGATTCAACCGGTACGGTGACACTTACATTGTTTGATCATGAGGCGTTGAAGTTTGTTGGTAAAACTGCAAAGGAACTTATAGAGATTCAGGACGAGGTTATTTTTATTTATACTTTATATTAAAGATTAGTTGTAATTAAAATTTTATATATTTTTCATAATTACACCGTATATTTTGTAATATATAGTTATTGAAGTCAAATGAGAATCCCTGAGAATATCCAGTTGAATTTGAATCATTGGTTAACCTAAAGTGTGTTTTCGTGATTAAAGTAACTGACTTTAATATTGTCAATGCTGTCGAGAATTATGGAATCTCAGTTGTTACCACTGATGAAGACATCTTGGATAAGCTGAACAAAAAATTCAAAATTGACCAAGTAAGCAATTGTTTTGTATATATAGATATAGATTGACTTTCATAACTGTTTAAAATATCTTCAACTAATTTTCTTTTGTTTTCCCATATTGTTACAGCTTGATGTATCTGATTCTTTTGGTATGACTCAGTCTGAGTTCCAAGCTGTTGGTGGTGAAAGTTTTAAGGTATTAATTTAAAAATTAACTTATATGTAATTTTAATGTTGTCTTAGTAGAATTTTTTTATTTCTTTAAGGATGCTGATTCTTACACTGGGGATAACACCACACCTGTTTCAAAGGATTACGTGTGTGACTTGAAGCAGCCATCTTCTGATATGAAGCGTAACCTTGATGATGTTTATTTGAATGAAGAGGGATTGGGGTCGTCAGCGAGTAAGCCTCGCATGTGTGTTGAGAAGAATGTTGTTGACGAAGATCTAAGCCACAATTGATAAAGGAGATATGGCAAATGGTGGTTTTAATAAGAAACAAATTATTTGTTATTTGAGTATTGGAATTTTATCGGTATGCTATGACTATTTATATGTTTAAAGACGTTTTCTGTTTTGCGGTATTTATTATGACATATTGAGGTTTGATATAATATTTTTTGAGTGTCAATGATGTTTTGTTATATTCGTTATTTTACGAGAGTATGTTGATTACTTTATTTTTTTTTAATTTAATCATCCGAAAACATAAAAATAACTAAATCAAACTTAAATTTTACATTTAACATTTATTAATTACTTCTCATTAAATGAACATTAACCATTTATAGTTATATATGATTTAATATTCAATTACACCTGTAAATTTATTTTAAGTAATATTGTAATTATGTCAAATTTTTCTATTCAGTTACATTTCTATACTTATTTATAGAAAATCGTATTTTTAGCAATTTTAATCAAACACCAATAAATGTAAGATTGTTTTGATATTTAATGTAATTACCTTTGTTCCAATTCATTTTACCAATTTATATTATTAATTCCATAAATAACTAATACCATAGTTCTATAAATTCGAATACTTCATAGACTTTCAAAAAGCTTCTCATTGTTATGTGAATTTGCATTCTCGAATTCCTTATACGGTTGAAACATTTTATTCATCACTTTTTATATTTCCAGTAATTTTTTAGGTATTTCGTTATAATTTTATTCCTTCATTCATTTGTTTTTCATTTTAAACTTATATGGTTTTTGTTGTAGTACTCTGTGGTGGTAACAAAAGGCATAATACGTTTCAACAACTTACTTCATATTCTTCTGAACGTCCACACCCTGGCATCGGTAATAAGTGTACGTGTTTTTGTAATTGTTAGTTCTAATATAGAAAATATTATTCAACTTTGTTTTCGAAATCTTTTTATGCTTTAACAACTACATTGTCCTGCAATATCAATTGTACATTTATTTGTACTTTTTTACTTTTTTTTCTTTGTAGCTGACGAAGCTAAGTATAGACGTTGGTTAAGAAAACTATATCTTGATTATAAGAAGTCAAAATCAACAGCACTTCCGGCTTATTTTGTTAGAGGTAATTTTCTTTCATTTATATATTCATATATGTTTTTAATACATTTATTTATAATGTTTACTGTTATAAATCACATATTTATAAAATCGATATTACATATAACTGATTGTAATAACCAAAACCATTGACTTGCATACCTCATTTTTTTTAATCAAAGAAAACATTAAAATTTAATATCTTATTCAAACATAGTAAATATTTATTATTCGAAACAAACAAGACATAACACAAATTCTCCAAGAAGACTAATTATTTTTTTCACCAATCGTGTTATCTTCTTCCATTGCCTCATATTCTTCTATTTTCTTCTGATTCGAACCTGGAGGAAAATATTCCTTATAAAGTTCTTTATATAGTGACGTGCAATCCTCCCAGAATCTCTCCTGCGTCCATAAGTTTCGAATAATTTTAAAGTAAGAATCAACAATGTTGATACAAGTAATTTAAATATGAATGTAAGTAAAAGACAACTATAATATCTTACCAGATATTCTTCAACATAGTTAACATGTAACGACATAAACTGCCATGATGATAGCCCTTCATTCCATTGTCGACATACACATTTGTACTGATCAATGGATCTACCATGGAGTCGAATTAAGATTTCAAATAGTATAATATCGAAAGGAATATAAACCATTATGAAAAACTTCAAACCTATAGTTGAAGATGGTATGTATACCCTTTATATAATAGATTTAGTTCGGTCTAATTGAATAAAAAAACGAATATTTATTACATTATTGTAATTCTGTTATAAATGGAAATGTAGAATCTAAATATGTTTATCATTATAAGACCATATGTAATGGGGCTTTATAAGGGCATGAAAAATTTTGATAATGCCCTTACATCATTACTCATGGGCATTATAGGGGCATGAAGAGTGAGGGGCATTTCTATAATAATGCCCAAAGAAAAAGAAAAATAATGGAAAGTAATAAATGAAATGGGCATTAACCATTACACCTTTTTTAAAAGGGCATTATGATGATGATGTGGTGAAAAATGCCCCTTAGTGGGCATTAACCATTACCTATGGTCTAAGTCAAATATTGAACAAACATACTTATTTAAGGCAACCTAAATTGTTACTTTATTAAACGAAATGAGATTTTATTTTTAATAATTGATTTGTTATTTAAGGAGATGTGTAACAAATAATTATTATAATTAAATACTGAACAACCATATGTCAACATTTATTCATTTTTTCTATTTTAATATTTCAGCTGTTCAGGCTAAACACAGGCGGAAGTTAAGAAAACTATACCTTGATAGTAAGAGATCAAGGATTAGTAGAAATTTGATTTCTAAAAGTGGATGCTCAACGTCTTCATCATCAACACGATTTATTTTGAATAACAAAGAGAATTTAACTCCCAATTTTTCAATACCAACATTTACTACCCAATCATCAACTCTTATACCGACACGTAAGTTTACTTTTAATATTTAGATAATGTTATAGACTTCACAGTATGGATTTACTTTGTCAACTGCAATTCGGTGATATTACTTTTTATATTATGTTTTTTATATCCTATTAGGTAATCATTTAGATTCCTCGGTTAACGTAAGATCTTCCATTATTACACCTTCTACAATGAAGAAGAAAGGAAATGTACTACAAGATAAGTATACAACACCCAACCGTACACCGTTTGCAAATATAGAAAACATAACACCAGGTTTGTAAACCAATAACAAACACTTACTACTTGGTGATGTTTAATATTTTGTTTATTTTTTATACCAAAAAGATGTGAACAAATAATTTTCTAAATAGTTATTTGTATTATCATTTTTTTCTGAATAGGAAATAATTGTAAATCTTCCAGAAACGTAGCTTATTCATCGGGGGCATTTTCAAGTCAAAATATAAACACAAATGTTTTGCAACATTCTTCTACATTAGTACCACGTATGATGAGGGCAAACAAGGAAAACATGACACCACTGTCGTGTATTACAAACATACGTACGCAAGTTCCGAGTGTACCATATTGTTCTAATGCTATGTCTTCTTTGAATCCTATATCACATGGTAAATTTTACAATTATATTCTTACATACATTATTATTTGTATAATTCATATACTTAACGAAAAATTATATTTTCTTTGTTATGTAGATAATATTGCAAGATAATCAACTTTACCATTGAATGACTGCTACTCTTTTAATCCCCCAATAACCAATAAACGTAACACAAGATGTTCGACCTCCGATATTACCTCGCTAAAAAAGATGTCTTCTGGAAAGCGTAGACTTATTCATAAACCAATTGAAATAGAACCCATACCAATGGCTCCTCTTGATTCTGATGATGAAAATCATATTCACGAGGTTGTTGTAGACGCCACCAAAGGCGTATCCAAAGGTAACTGAGTAATGTTAGTCATTTTTATTTCATATTTTATTTGTCCTACACAATTATTCAGTTTGTGTTTAATGTTCAGATTACGTTGACCATGGTGACCAATCTCTTACGTGTGGTTTATGCTTTGCAAAGTTATGGGCTACCGAAGGTGGAAAGGGTCGCATTGCACTTCAAAAACAAACATATAGCTTATGTTGTGGATATGGTAAAGTTGACTTGCCTGAATATAAAGATTCTCATCCATCTTATCAGATGCTTTTTCGCTCTTTAGATCAAGAAAGCAAGTTTTTCTTAAAGAATATAAGACGTTACAATTCTATGTTTTCCTTTACTTCAATGGGAGGAAAAGTAGATACTAAAATAAACAAAGGAAATGCTCCATATGTTTATAGAATCAGTGGTCAGAATGCACATAGTATGGGTAGTCTTCTTCCTAAGGACGGAGCCCAGCCAAAATTCTCACAACTTTATATCTATGATACTGAGAATGAGCTTGCTAATAGAGAGTTGTTATTTGGGTAAGTATCTTTTTTGGTTATGTTTCTTAATATTACGTTAGAACATATAATACTATTTTTGTTCATTTCAATGTTTAAAACAGTAATTAACAACCTATCATTTATTTACAGTGATTCTACAAGCAAAGCATCTTTAAGGGCAAAGGAACTTGATGCTAAATTTATAAAGTTTCTTACCAACATGTTAGATTCTACCAATATGCTGGTAAAAACTTACAGAATGGTACGCGACCACCTCCATGAGAATCCTAACGTTTCCCTTAGGCTACGGATAATCTCACAGAGAGATCGTGACGGAAGGACATACAATTTACCTACGTGTTCTGAAGTTGCTGCTTTAATAGTTGATGAACCTGATCTCAAGATAGAAAGTCGTGATATTATTGTCGAAAAGCGTTCAGGAGTCCTTAAGCGTATTAGCGAGTTACATCCTTCTTACCTTGCTCTCCAGTATCCAATTCTTTTTCCGTACGGAGACGATGGCTATAGGATTAATATTCCTCATAGGGATTTTGGTCCTAACACAAAGAAGACAAGACCAACTTGCACTATGAGGGAATTTTTTTCTTATAGAATTCAGGATAGACATAACAAGTTTTCTATAATTCTTAATGCAAGAAGGTTGTTTCAGCAGTTTTTAGTCGATGCCTGCACAATGATTGAAAGTGAGAGGCTCAACTTCATACGTTTTCAGCAAATCAAACTGAGATCTGACTCGCTTAACAGTCTTAAAAATGTTCAAGAGGTTGGTCAGAGTGATTTGAGTCATACAGGACAACCTGTTATATTACCGTCATCGTTTACTGGTGGTTCTTGATACATGATGCAAAACTATTTGGATGCTATGGCGTTATGTCGGAATTATGGGTATCCTAATTTCTTTATCACAATCACATGTAATCCGAAATGGCCTGAAATTGTTAGATTTATTGGTGACTCATCAATTAAGCCAGAAGACAGACCTGACATACTTTGTCGATTGTTTAAGATGAAACTCGATGAATTGATAAATGATTTGAAGCAAAAAAAAAATATTTGGTGATATTAATGCAGGTATGTAAAATCTATATCCACTTTTAATTTATAAATTGTTTTTGTCTTTCCCATTCATTTTATCTACTATATTTAACTCATTGTTTTTTTTTTGTAGTTGTTTACACAGTTGAGTTTCAAAAGCGTGGTTTGCCACATGCGCATATTTGCTTATTTATGAAAGCTGATCATAAGCTTCCTACGGTTGAACACATTGATCCATTTATCTCAGCTGAAATTCCTGATAAAAACGAGGATCCTGAATTGTATTCTCTTATGAGTGACTTTATGATTCATGGTCCTTGCGGACATGCCAACAAGAAATGTTCATGCATGGTTGGGAACCGTTGTTCTAAGAATTTTCCAAAGAAGTTTTTGGAATCCCCTTCCATTGATTCTGATGGATTTCCCGTTTATAGGAGAAGAGATTCTGGTCACACGGTTGTGAAGAAGGGTGTTACTTTGGACAATAGGAGTGTAGTTCCATACAACAAAAAGCTTCTTAAAAGGTATCAGGCGCACATCAACGTTGAGTGGTGCAATCAGGCGGGTTCAATTAAGTATTTGTTTAAATATATTAATAAAGGACCTGATCGAGCCACGGTTGCTGTTTTTGATTCAGACAGAGGTCCAGATGAGGAGATCCCAAAAGATGAAATTAAAGAATATTACGAAGCTAGATATGTTTCCGCATGTGAAGCAAGCTGGAGAATATTTGCCAATGATGTTCATTATAGGTATCCTTCTGTCATGAGATTACCTTTTCATCTTCCAGGACAACAAAATGTTGTATTTAGTTGTGACGACGATATTGAGGATGTCTTACACAAACCTCAAGTAAATTCATCTGTTTTCTTAGAATGGATGAAGATGAACAATTCTAAGCCTGAAGCAAGAGAACTTACTTATGTTCAGTTTCCTTCAAAATATGTGTGGAAGTTAAAAGATCGTTGCTGGCAGCCACGTCAAAATTATGTTGTTATTGGGAGAATATATTCTGCGTCTCCTTCTCTTGGTGAGGCTTATTATCTAAGAATTCTTCTTACCAAGGTTAAAGGACCAAGATCATTTGAAGAAATCAGAACATATGAAGGTGTTGTTTATCCTACTTTTAGGGATGCGTGTTATGCACGTGGCCTGTTAGATGATGACAATGAATATATCGAGTGTATTAAAGAATCCAGTTTCACTGGGAACGGTCATTATCTTCGTTCTTTGTTTGGAACACTACTTTTGTCTAATACGCATTCAAGACCTGAAGTTGTTTGGGAGAAAACGTGGGAGGTAATGTCCGAGGACATTTTATACAATATGCGGAAAGATACTGGCATGAGCGGTATGTCTTTTTTATCCTTTTTGTTATATTTTGTTTATGTTATATTAACAAATTGTTTTGTTATATTAAATAATTTTCGTTTTCATTGTAGGATTCGTTGTATCAGATGAACGTTTAAAGAATATAACATTGACCAAAATCGAAAAATTTCTTCTTCGTAATGGAACCAGCTTGCACAGGTTCTCAACGATGCCTTATCCTGATGATGACTATCTACTGTCCGAGAGCAACCGTTTGATAAATGAGGAGCTTTCTTTTGACACTAATGAACTTAGGGGTGAGTTCAATAATCTTCACAGCTCTCTAAACGAAGATCAAAGAGTAGTGTATAATGAAATTATGGATGTTGTTCGAAGTGGAAAGGGTGGTGTGTTTTTTGTGTACGGTTATGGTGGTACGGGCAAGACTTTTTTGTGGAAAACTTTAGGTGCATCCATTAGATCCACTGGACAGATTGTTATTAATGTTGCTTCAAGTGGTATTGCATCTTTGTTGTTATCACGAGGTCGTACTGCTCACTCACGATTTCATATTCCTATTAATCTCAATGAAGATTCGGTTTGCTATATCAAGCCTAATACTGAAGTCGCTAATCTTCTAAACGAAGCCAAGTTGATTATTTGGGATGAGGCACCGATGGTACACAAACATGCTTTCGAGGCTCTTGATCATACAATGAAGGATGTTTTGAGTGTATTTGATTCACGAAATTCAGAACTTCCATTTGGTGGAAAAGCTATTGTCTTTGGTGGTGACTTTAAACAAATCCTACCGGTTGTACAAAATGGAAGCAGGCAAGATATTGTAAACGCATCTTTATGTTCATCCCACATCTGGTCCAGTTGCAAGGTGTTAAAATTGACAACCAACATGCGTTTATCGGTAGGATCTAGTAGCTCAAACATCGAGGAAATAAATCTATTTGGTAAATGGCTTCTAGAGATCGGCGAAGGCAATGTTGGTGATTCTAACGATGGTGATTCTAATATTGAAATACCTGATCATCTTTTGATAACTGATGAAAATGATCCAATTCAAGCTTTGATTGACTTTGTATATCCTTCAGTTTTGGATCGTTTTAAAGACCGTGACTACTTTTCTGAAAGAGCTATACTCGCTCCTAAGAATAAAGTTGTTCATGAGATAAATGATTGTTTGCTTGCTTTGTTTCCGGGTGAAGAGGTAGAGTATCTTAGCTCTGATAGTTTATGTCCTACTGAGGAAATTAATGATCTGTTACATCAAGATTTATATAATCCAGATGTGTTAAACAGTGTGAAAGTATCTGGATTACCAAATCATATATTGGTATTGAAATTGGGTGTTCCGGTAATGCTTTTGAGGAATATTGATCAGCAAAACGGTTTGTGTAATGGTACGCGTCTTCAAATCACACGTCTTGGTAAACGTGTTATCGAGGCTGAGATATTATCGGGAAGTAATGTTGGTTCAAGAACTTACATCCCAAGAATTAGCATGATACCATCTGACAAAAAAATACCCTTCAAGTTTCAACGAAGGCAGTTTCCAATAACCGTATGTTTTGCGATGACTATTAACAAAAGTCAAGGACAATCTCTATCCAGAGTTGGTCTATACCTTAGAGACCCCATGTTCTCACATGGTCAGCTTTATGTTGCTTTTTCGAGAGTAAAGACTAAAGATGGCGTTAAGGTTCTAATATTCGACAAAGATGGGAGACCAACAAACAAAACTGCAAACGTGGTTTACAAAGAAATTTTTGGGAAATTGTAGATTAAACTTATGTTATGTAGTTGATTTATCCTAACATCAATGTTATAGTAATTGTTTTTAATAGTTATTTTTTCATATATATAGATGTTGTCATTTTTCTATTTCCTAATTTTCAGGTTAATAATATATAATTTTGTTATTTGAATATACTTAACCTCATTGTTATATCAATATAAGACGATATTTCTATGAATTAAATATAACATATAAACAAAAACTAGAACAAGTTGATAATTATAATCACGGTTACATACTAGAAGTCCATAATACATAAAGATGTTAACTAGAAACATGTTAACCTACTACAAAACAACTTTTAACACTACATAACTTACTGTAGCTTCCTTCATTAGCCAAAATTACCATATATGATGGGTCAAACCTGTTTCATAGTTTGAAACATCACCTCTAGCGGAAAACACCAGCAAGGAACAAAACACATATATCCGGAAAGTACTGGAACTTGCAATGATCACCTTCTTGTATGTTGTTATCTTTTAGCCATTTCGCCCAGCCTTTCACAACGTACTTCATACTGTTTTTATTTGGCTCCGGCCTAACATCATGTTTTGTCTCCACATTTTGCCTGTTGGCGATCTTAACTTTCAATGTTTCGTCAATTCATGTGATCCGTGCTACTTCAACTGGTATGCGCTATAAGTTAGAAAATATAACAATAATTTCCATTAATGATGTTGAGATATTTTAAAAATACCATAGTTAACCAAATTATAAAAACATATTTGACATGTATTAACATTTACTTTATATCGGAACTTACAAAGCGTTTCGTGTATGGCACAACAAATATAAGCGGACCGATCTCATCATCATCAAACTCATCTGATTCAGCCGAAGAGTCTTCAGAATCCAATATCACGACAACATCGTTTTCAGCTCCAGCCATTCTAACAAACATTTAGAATTTTAACCCATTTAAAAAAAAAGGTCCAGTAATAACATATAATCCAATCTTTTTTTGTACTTTAAAGTATTCACAAGCATACATACGTTAAATACTGTAATTCCTTTTGATGTTACATTTCTATTCTACTTTAGTTACTTACTTTTATTACTTAAACATATCCTATATTATTATGATTTTTTAATCAATCTAGATTACACAAACCCATTTGTCATTATATTCAAAATCAAAATCAAGTAGAAATCTTTGTTGTTTCATATTTTATTACCCAATAATATTTTCATTATTTATAATCCAAATATAAAGCATATAAACAATATTATAGGAACTGTTATCAAGAACAATACAAATCTATGTCAATATAGGTGATTTAAGAATATTGTAAATCATACTTTATTCAACAAGAAAAACCATTTAATCATCCAAATCAAACTATAAACCAACCAAATCAATTTCTTCATACGACTATCAACATAATATTTCAACCAAATCACACTATGAACCCAAGAAACTAAAGTTCCAAACACATGCAATACATATAATCCCTTTTTAATTTACATAACATACTAATTATTTATTTAACATTAAGTTACTCAGATTTCACATTAACTTACTGATTAATCATTTTTAGGGTTAGATTGTGTGAGTTATTTGGAATAAGAAAGACAACTTTAGTTTTGAAATCAAAATAACAATCTGTTTAAAAGTGATCGGATATAAAATCTAAAACTTACCTTTACTAATTTCTTTAACCTCCTTTTGGGTATTCTTGAGCTATGTGAAGAAGGTGAAGTAAAGCTTCTTTAGGTATTATGTGATATGATATAATGATTCTCATAGATATTGTAAAAGGTAGAGATATGTTCAATATTTTATTCGGTTATTATTTCATAAATAACATTTAACTTTATATTGTTTTCTATTTCTAATATTTACTCTAATAATTTATATAAATACTTAATCCATAAAAGTTAGGTGAAGTAGCAGTAGATTGTACATGATATGATTGTATTATTGTCATAGATATTTTAAATATTAAGTTTTGTTATTTTATAATTCAGTTATTTAATAATCAACATTTACCTTTATTTTGTTTTATATTTTCAATATTTATTATAATAAGTTACATAATTGATAACACTATTTCTTCAAAATGATCAAGTTATAAAAATTAAATATAAATAAATTTGTCTTAATAAATAATATATATTTCGTGATATAGGTTTTTAGTAATATATAACTTGAAAACATATAGAGTATATATATATATATATATATATTCAAAGTTTTTAATACCAAAACTTATGTAATTAACAATACGAAATATACAAATGATGTTAATTGTTACGATATTTAACCTTCATATGTGTATATCATAAATTTAGGAACTGAATTGATAACATTAATACAATTACACAATTATTTATAACATAAATTTATTGTTAAAATGTTATTATTTTAGTCACTTTATAAACTATAGGTTGTGTAGATGTAATTTTTTAAGTGTGACGGTTGTAATATAGAGGTTCTATTTGTACATTTTCATACTAACATCTCATCTTTGAAATCCTGAGTATCACAACAGATCTTTCATTTAAAAAGATTCCATACAAAATGATCTATATTACACGCACATTTGTCTTTTTTTGTTGTATTTTTTATTATATATATTCTAATTTTAGTGTGAAACTTTACAATTAACATATTTTTTATTTTACCTAAATTATATACATGAAATATCAAAAAATATGTATATAATGTTATATTATGAATTCTACTTTATCGTTTCTTTGGGTTTTTATGATAATACATTTTTAACTCCAACAGTTACACAATACGAGTGTACTGAGATGCGTAAGTTATTGAAATTGTATTTGGATCCCAAAAGATTTAATGTACTACATGGCTTACCGGTTTATAATAATACTACAAATATAGTTTACAAAGACATATTATCAAATTTATAGTTTCATTTATTTAATCATTATTTTTATATTATTAACCAACTTTATAAGTCTTTTAGATATTTATTTTTTGATATATGTTTTTTAAAATGTAGTTCAGGTTCTTTTATTAGTAACAAATTATATAAACAATTTGAATGACATATAAATAACCACAACTTAATTTCTAAATATACATATTTAAGCATTCATAATCCACAACCATTTATAAAAGATACCAACTTTACGTACATTCCAAAATATGGTATCATATAAGATATAGAACTAATAGGTTTTAAACTTAAACTACTAATTAAGAAAAAAAAAAGTTTAACAATACTTGCATGTCCCAAAAAAGAAGTAGACATTTAATAGTTACAAAATCATCATCATTTAGTCTGCACAAACATCTGAAGCATTCTGTTATAGAAAATGTTTTAACCTGCATTAACTAGATCAACCTTTGATAAGATCAGGAGATTTTGTGAACATACAAATATGAAATGCAATGTGTCACCGGAATGAAGTCCATTATCCTTCATGAACATCGGCCAACCTTCGATAGCATACCTTACAGCATCTCCATTCTTCTGCCGCCTAATATCTGTTGTTTTTCCATTCATGTTCATCACTTTTAACTGGTGCACTTTCTTTTTGAATCCTCCAATTCTTACAATATCAGCAGGCATTCTCTGCATGACAAATATAGTTTTATAATTAATTTAGGCTTATTGATGTTAGACTATTTGTCTTTGGCATTGACTACTTTAAAAAATCATACCAATCGGTTATCTCCATTTTTTTTGAACTCATGAATACCACTTTTGTGAACATCATTTATCCTTGCAACACCTTTTGTTTGCATATCCACTATCTTCAATGCTTTCTCATAACTCTTTGTATTTTCTTTAAGCTTTTGAAACATTATACAAATTGTATTATTAGACTAATATATTTAATCACAGCAGTTATACTAAATATTCATTACTAAATGTTGTTAAGTTAAGTTATACGTACCAAGCGGCTGTGTGTTTTCTGTCCAACAGTTGTCACTTCTGGCATTTCCACTTCGGATTCACATATCAGGCTTTTACTGTTTTCTTCATTACAACATTCCACCATCTTTTTTCCTTTATTTTGAACCTGTTAAAACAAGTAATAACGTTAAATAAGAAATGAACAAATATTAATTAAATATATCTAAATATTTGTAAATATATTAATATAAGTACTCATCTATTATTTTGTTTAAAACCAATACATATGCTTTTCTTGATTGGTTATTGTCTTCTATGATCAAACTCTTTCTTCCTGCCTTTGACATTTCTTTTCCTTCATTGTTTTTATTCACCTCTTCTTGGTTATCTCCTTGAAGCATTTGTATTTCCTAAATAATAAAATCCACAAATTATTATTGTAATTTCAACAAAATCTATACAAATGATTAGTTATTACCTTACTAAGTATTTCATCTGTTGAGTCATCATCTTCACAGAAATTCTGTTATAAAATAACATACCCAAATTAATAATATTTACATAATTCTACTATACGCTAATTTAAATTACTTACAAAGTTAACGTTTTTGTAGTATGTCTCTCTAGGTACTTCCATCAGAGAGTCATCTTCACTTTCTTCTTTCTTGGTAAAAACTACCTCAACTCCTCTACGGTAAATTTTCAATTCAAATGTGACGATGTCCGTTTTCTTCAACAAGAGTATATCATCCTCTTGTATTGCAAGATCATCAAATAACTTCGGACAACCTTTTGTAAAAACATAATTATCATTGATTTTGTCCGTCTCAATGTTCCAAGTCTGACTTGCTGCATAAATTTTGTAATAATCTTTGACTGGCGAATAAGTGTAACAGTTTGTTACGTAAGCTTCAGGAATCACCTGAAAAGTTTTGTAATATTTTATTGTTGGTTATATATGTATACCATTTATTTAAAAACTATATCAAAATAAATTTTAATTTACAAAACATGTTAGTAGACTTACTACAATCTTTAAGATGTTGTAACGGTTGACTGTCACAAACGATTCACCACATATGTTGTCCACAAAACAATCTATTTCAATGTTTTTGTCTTCCATTATCCTTAACCGCAATAACGTCCTCTTTGGCAACTCAAGCTCCCTTATTACATTACTCCATCCGTCAGTTATAACAGATTCACCACTTACACTTCTCAAAGAAACTGGCCAACTTTTTCCAGTTTCATGATTTATCAATATTTTTGTTCTTTGCCAATAATCTCCATATACGTTCTTCACAAACTCAATTGGAAGCACCTACGGTTACATTTATGTATATATTTTATTTAATAAAAGATATACAGAATTGTTTGTCTACATTGTAGCATACCAGTTTTAACGATGATTCATCTTCTAACGAAGCCACACATGACGAGCTCATTTTTAAAAACCTGTAATATACAACATATTTTAGAATCATTTAGTATTGAACATAAAGTTATACATATTTGTTCATAGCAATATAAAAATTAGTTGTTAACTAATATTCCACAAAAATTGTTGATAAGTATGACTTTATAATTGTTATATCTACAAAATTTAAACTCATATAATTTGATTAATATTTTCATTATTTATAATCCACATATAAACAATATTAAATTAACTATTTTCACATGATCATATATGATTATAAATGATGAATGATTCATTAGTTAATATTAAGCTATACATATATTATAATTGATGAGCAAAAATATAAATACATAACTTTAATAAAATCTTATGTAAATATAGGTTAAAAATGACACTATTAACCAATAAATCAGATGTAATAAATCAAACTATTAACTAATAATTCAATTTCTTTACAAACAGTTAAACTCCTATTTCAACTCTATAAACAATATCAACATAATCTTTCAACCAAAATCATTTAATCATCGAAATCAAACTATAAACCAAGAAATCAATTTTTTATAACAATATCTACAGAATGTTTCAACCAAATCACACTATTAACCCATAAAAGTAAACTTCAAACAACATGCAATACATATAACCCTTTTAAATATACATAACATACTAAAAATTTGATTTCTTTACAAATACTTAATCTCCGATTTCAACTCTATTTAATCATTAATTGGTTCAAAGAAACAAAATCGTATGAGTTATTTGTAATAATAAACACAACTTCAGTTGATATATGAAAATAACAATGTTGTAGAAGTGATCGGAGATGTAATCGGAATTTTACCTTTACTAATTCTTCAACCGCCTCTTGGTTGTTCTTGAGCTTTGTGAAAGAAATTGATGTGAAGTGAAGTTGCAGTAGAGGTAGATGTAGGTGATATGGTATGATTATGAAAGATATTGTAAGAGTTTACTTTTTTTATTTGTATATACGGTTATTTGATAATTAAAATTTACCTTTATTTTTTTTGTTATATTTCCTATATTCAATCTAATAATTAAATAAATCCGTAACTCTTAAAGATTTTCATTATTCATTTGGTAAATATTACATAATATACGAATAACATTGAATTTAATCAATTTATATATGTCCTCTCAATATATAATTGGAAATAGAAATCAGCCGAATTTTTTTAAACAATTGTTTTAGAATTATATGTGAACTGATTTCTTCTTTTACATTTAGGTTTTAGATATTTGGTTTTCATATGTTATAAATTTACTTTGTTATGTTTAATAGTTTTTAACAATGTTTAATGGTTTTTATTTTTAAGTTATTACATGTTATCATATGTTAGATTACTATTACTATTTGTTTTAATGGATAACACAGTTTTGATATTATTTAGTATGCAAACTTTATCGATCATTGTTTTGACTTCCAATGCAGTTTTTGTTATCATATCCATTCATATAATAAGACACAGACCGTTTGATCATTTATTCATACACCTTATTAATCATACAATCTTTTCGTTTATTAATTTACATGTATATATTTATTTGGTTACAAAGATAGATTTCTAACCCGTGAGTATTCACGGGTTATAACCTAGTAATTAATAAGCAACAAGGTAACACGTAACAACTGTGGATGGTGACTTTTGATAATAAGGGTGAAGGGGGTGCTCACCTAATAGGTGAGTCCCCTCTCTTATGCCAAACCAATCCTCGTGTGCCACGTCAACTCCCCTCTTAAACTCCCCTAACACCCTAAATTGATGGCGGCACTCCCCTCTTAGGTGAATTGGTTTTTTTTTTTTTTTTTAAAAAATCATTGATTGGTCACTCCCTCTCTCTCTCCTCCCTCTCTCATCGGTGAGCCGCCACCGTTTCTCTCTCCTCTCTCTACTCACCGCATGGTTGGCGGTGTTCTTGCCGACCGGGAAAACCGTTCCCCGCTTGCCCTCCCCGAAGACGCCCCTGATACCCTAAGAAAATTATAAAAACAGATTTAACCTTTAGCTATATTCAACACAAAACTTGGCATCAACTAATTGAATTGTTGTTAAAATTAATATCCTTACATAACTAAAGTAACATGTGTTATTAAGATCCTACTGTCAAATAAAGTTTAAAAATAGGTTTTCACTGATAATAAATTATCCTAATAAACTATCCTATTAGCTTACTAAACTATTAAAAAAGTATAAAAAATCATGACCATTTAGGAATTATAGTTCTGAGTTTTAAAAATATAAAGACACAAAGTTTAGATATTTTAAAAAAAAAATAGTAATTACATAAATACATCAGTCCCCAAGAGGACATCCAGATGCTAAAGTGTCTCCAGGTGGTTAATAGAAACAGATTAGGAGCAGTTCTAAAAACCCATAAATATGCCAACTTTATATGCAATTTTCTCAGTTGAGTAAATTACGTGTTTTTGGCCTCTGTGGTTATATCACTTTTACTATATTAGCCCAAAATAAGAATTTTTAACATATCTGCCCCCCATGGTCTCTATAACTAACCATTTTGGCCCCTAAGTCTAACCATTTTGGCCCCCATGGTCTCTATAACTAACCGTTTTGGCCCCCGTGATCTCTAGACTTAAGGGCCAAAATGGTTAGTTACAGTGACCATAGGGACAGATATGTTAAAAATTCTTATTTTTGGCTAATATAGTAAAAGTGATATAACCACAGGGGCCAAAAACATAATTTACTCTTCTCAGTTTTGTAAATAATGGGATGAGTAAACTTCCCTTTTGCTCCCTGTGGTTTGGTCACTTTAACGGTTTTGCCCCAAGCCTTTAAAAATAGCCATTTTACTCCCTGGTCTTTTTAACTTATCATCATTTTGCTCCGCGCCTCAAACGCCATCCATTTCCACCGTTAATTCCTGGTCACATGCTCCTCACATGAGGGTCATTTTAGTCTTTTCCAATTTAAACTTTTTATCATTTTCATTTTATTATTAATTCATTAAACCCTTTTTTCTCTTCTTATCTATATATCTAAATTATTTTATATAATCTTAGTGGTTGAACTAGTTCTAAACAAGTAGCTACCACCGCCACAACCAACATCTACCACCGCCTGCCACCAACATCACCTTCAACTACCATCAGCCACTGCCACCACCTATAACTACCTGCAACCACCACCACCACTCTATCCCCCTCTATAATAAACCTACAATTTTCTTCGTTGATTTCTCATCACAAACCTACCATATTCCAAACTATTTTTATTTGTAAACATTCATCATGATTTCAAACAACACAGTATGTAAATGATTTCAAACAACTCAGCATGTAAATGATTTCAAACAAATATATTCAAACTAAAAATTGAAGTGTCTGCGCACAAATACAAACGGCTAAGATTTTAATCTAAATCTATCACATCACTTCCAGAATCGCTATCCCCTTCTTTATCCCCTTTTTCACTAGATCTGAGTAAATCTTAACCCCTCTTCACTGGATCTGAGCAAAACTTAGCCCCCAAATTAGAGCTCACTGCCCCTTTTCAGATTTGAAACAATGTTGGGTGAGGTTGATTGATGGTGGTGATGGCGATGATGGCGGCAGGTGGTGGTTGTGGGTGGTGATAGAGAAGGTAGAGAGAGAGACGGGTAAGACAGAGTGTGTGGATTGGGCGGGGTTGGTCGCAGATGGTGGTGATGTCGATGTGGCGGCAGGTGATGGTTGTGGTGGTGATGGCCGCGAGTGGTGGTTGTAATGGTGGCCATAAATTTCTTTTGAAGCTTCAACAATATGCAGGTTTTGTTTCTTTAACAAGATAGCAGGAGATTATGATAAGTTAGGGTTTAAAATGAAGGGTATAAAATATCTTGGAAGAAAAAAAGACCGAAATGCCCCTCATGTGAGGGGCACTTGACTAACACTTAACAACTAAAATGGACGCCGTTTGGGGCGGGGAGCAAATTGGTGAAAAAGTAGTAACATCAGGGAGTAAAATGACTATTTTAAAGGGTTTGGGGCAAAACCGTTAAAGTGACCAAACCACAGGGAGCAAAACGGAAGTTTACTCTAATGGGATTAATCGGTAGTTTACGGATTAAATTTCACCTAGTCGTTCCGAAATCGATTAAAATTCGTCAATATTGGTCAAACTCTTTGAAAAATTACACTTATTTATCCAATCCGATTAATAAGTTCGAAAAATTATATATCATATTTTAAAAATTTGTATATATAAATAAGTTTGAAAAGTTACATCTAAAATTGCAATCGCTAGTCGGTACCCCACCGCCCACCTAACGAATGATTTTCCATATGTATGAATACTGTCATAACTTTTTAGCATGATTTCTTCTGAAGGGAGTTAAGAAGCATGAGCAACACAAAAGAACATACAGCACCGCTACCAATATGTTGTTTCACTTCATTAGGGGCGATAGGCAACAATTTACCATGGAAGATCTTCTAAGTGTCGAAGCTGAAGTGATGTCAGGAATGAGGAGTTTAGGAACTTCGTACAAGGCATTGGTTATATTTGTCAAGAGATTCAGGTCAGTCATAATCGAGGAAAAGAAAGCTAGAGTTTCATGCCCATATGATGGTTTTGGGGAGTTTATCACACCCCAATTTGTTACCTTACATGGCTTGTTATTACAATAAAGAAGTTTTGATTCCGCCACCGATAGTCAAAGTAATAGTCTCTTGATTCGTAATAGTAATTTCATTTATATTATTTTCTCTACAGATAAACAAAAACTTGATGAGTCAGGATTGGATTGGCCAACACGGTTAAAGATAATCAAGGGTGTAGCAAGCGAGCTTGGTTATCTTTACCGCGAGTTTTCTCATCTATGATTACCTCATGGTCACCTAAAATCATCAAGTGTGCTTCTTGATGATGCTTTCAATCCCCTTCTAACGGACTCTGCTTTTTTACCCATTATAAAAAAAGGAACAAGCACAAAAACGCATGGTGGCCTACAAGTCACCTGAATTCAATCGTCATGAGCAAACGACGAAGAAAACAGACGTCTGGTGTCTAGGGATCTTGATATTAGAAATAATGACAGGGAGAATGCCTGACTATCTAGAACAAGGCAAGGGTAAGAAACCGGAGGATATGGCTACACACGTGAATTCAGTAAGTAGGGACGAGTGGATCCTATTGATCCGTTCTGTTTAAACATAATGGAAAACATGAATAACATACCTGTGACAGCAGACAGACCAGCAGGGAATCCAGTAAGAGATGCAGCCATCGAGTTCGACATACTTGTCAGGATGATCTGGTTCCTCCTTAGGGTGCAAAGTAATGACGGTGATGAAGAACCAAAAAAGGGTATTCGGTTATGGAGGGAGAGGCGATGTGATGTTATGAGAATAATCAAGTTGTCTAACCTTGTAACCTCTATATTAGTCTCCTTATATATGCACCCAAGAGGAAACCTAATTAGTTAATAAGGGCAATATGGTCCATCAACAATTACCAACTAATTATTTAATAGGTTGTTATATATTTTGATCTATATAATATAAATTATTATAATGGCTACAAGATTAAATATTATGATAATAATATATTTAATCCTACATATCCAAGAGGTGTTTGATAAATCAAAAAATTGGAAAAGAGCACAGAGAATCTGATGATAGAACAAGGAGAGAAAACGAAGGACATGGAGACAGAGGTGAGTTCAACAAGTAGGGAAGAGTTGATCGAGGAGGTATTTGATAAATTCGGGAAATGTGAAAAGAAGAGCGAGAATCAGGTTATAGAACAAGGTAAGAGAGAGAAACTAGAGGAGGATATGGCGAAATGGTTGAATTCGATAAGGAGGGACGAGTGTGTTAGACTAATCTTGCATATTATATGTAAGTTTGGTTAAAAGTGACCGACTTACAAAGTTCAGGTAAAAAGTGATCAGGTTATAAACTAGCAGGTTATTTGAGATAATTTTTTAATCCTAGTTTGAGTCAAATAGGTTTTCGTGAACAAGTTATTAGGCTTATGAATAGAAGGATTTATTTGTAAACCTAATTTTACCAATTATCAATAAACAAGTTTTGATTCAACACGTTCTTTGGTATCCAATTCTAACAAATTGGTATCAGAGCTCCAAGGAGTTCGATCCACGATCAAGACAAACTATTGATCTTTGAGTTCGGCAAGAAAGCATCAATCATTGAAGGCTTGTGATTGAGAAGATCTTGCAATGGGTTTGTTCCATCACACAAGGCCATTGCAGACGAGGCTTGACGCGCAAGAGTGTGAAGAAATTAATCAAGTTTGTGATCGGAGCAGAGTATAGATGAAAACCGTGCAAACAGAGGACGTGTTTAAGAACATCGGCGATCAAAGGGATACAAGAGAACTCGGTGCGCAATTTGGGACAAAAAAAAGGAAGAACAAATTGTTTCGATCAGGTTCAAGTGTTGTTGCTAAAGATTGTTGAAGGAGCACTCGATACTATCACATAGACGGTTGCGGTTGTTTTAGCTGTTGAAGTTACAATTAAAAAGAGAAAAGTCAACTGAAGGATTTGTTTGATTGAATTTTTATTGAGGCGATCGAAAAAATAACGGTGGAATTAATTTTCTGATCAAGATCAAAAGCAACGATATAATAAAGGAGACAAAAGGAGTTATCCTTTTAAGTATCAATTAAATCACAAAAGACAAGAGGAAGTTGTCTTAAAGCTACGAATTAAAAAAAAAAAGCAGAAGAATTTGTTCTGTTGTGGCGGCTTGTTTTTTGGTCTTACTTCTTGTTGAAGTCTTGAACAAGGATCTAGAAAAGTCAATAGGAGGAGGTCATCAGTTTAAAGGAAAAAAGGCAAAATTAGGTTGTTTTTCGAAGGAAGCAATTATAAGAAAAAAGAAAAATTGTTTCTTAGTTGCAATTAATAGAAAGATATAAAAGGATTTGTTTTCTTTCGACTTGCGATTAAAAAAGGATTAAGCAGTTGTTTTCTAGAGGGAATCGATTTGAGGTTAGAAAATTGATTCAAGTCCAGGTACTCCTTTAACTTACAATAGACGAAACCGAAGGATGGGTGATAACGTGAACCGGGTTCCTCCAACAAAGGAACAATGCTTACTCTTCCATGTCCAATGCTTACGGATACAAACTACACCGTTTGGGCTATGAAGATGAAGGTTTACAAGGTATGGGATGTGATTGACCCAGGAATGACCATCGATACTCACAAAGATTCTATAGCAATCGCTTTGTTATTCCAAGGGTTACCCGAATAGCTAGTGTTGCAGATTAGGAACAATGATTCAGCAAAAGAGATGTGGGAGGCGGTGAAGTCTCGCAATTAAGGTGTTGAATGCGTGAAAGAAGCAAGACTTCAAACCTTAATGTCGAAATATAAGGGTTTGAAGATGAAGGAACTGAGTACGATCGCTGAGTTCGCAGAAAAGATTTCAGGGATTGGTTCTAGATCTGCTTCTCTTGGAACGGTGATTGAAGAAGAGAAACTGGTTAAAGGTTTCTACATGGTTTTCCGAAAAGGTTTATTCACATGGTGGCTTTTCTTGAGCAATCTATTGACCTTAAGACAGTTGGATTTGATGATTTGGTGGGTCTTCTTATAGCCTATGAGGAACGCGTCAACCTTGAAGATAAGGAGCAACCGGTTAGAAGTGCCTAGTTATTGTTGACTTATGAGGAGTGGGAAGCCAGAAAAAAGGAAGGGTACGATCAATGCAAAGGAAGGGCTGAGTCTAGTCAAAGAGGTCGGGGTCGCTGTCGAGGAAAAACCGGGGGTCAAGATAAAGACAAGGAACCGGATCAAAAACCAAAGAAGGACCATTCTAAGATAAGGTACTTTCGATGTGATGAATTATGACATTTTTCTTCAAATTGTCCTACACGTAAAAAGGACGAAGACGAGGAAAACAATCTTATTCAAAGGGTTGAACCGGTTCTTTACTTGCAAACACACGTTGAAGAAGCTAATGATGTGTTTCTAGACAAGGAAAGGATCATTCCAAGGGTATATACTTCGAGCCTAAGTGAACTCAATACATGGTTTCTTGACAATGGGGCGAGTAACCACATGACAGGTAAAAAGGAGTGGTTCACTCACCTCGATCACAACATCAAAGGAAAAGTGAAGTTTGGAGACGGGTCATGCGTAGAGATTAAAGGACGGGGTATGGTCGTCTTGGAAGGAAAATCTGGGGAACAAAGGGTGTTACGCGTTGTTTATTATATTCCCGCACTTGAAAGTAATATAATAAGCATTGGTCAATTGGACAAGATAGGGTACAAGATCGCAATCCAAGACGGTATACTTTGGATGTTTGAGCAACACTGAACTTTGCTAATGAAGGTACCTCGTTCATCGAATCGCATTTACAAGATTAATCTTGAGGTTGTATCTCCAATTTGCATACAGACTAAAGATGACAAGGCTGAAAATAGCGACCAAACAGTCTCTGTTGTGACAGAAATTAGCGACCAAACAGATCAGTCAGCAACAGGAATTAGCGACCAAACTGGGCAGTCAGCGACACATCAGACATATAGCGACCAGGCTGACCAGTTAGCGACAGAACAGCGACAGAATTTGATCAGCTAGTGACAGCTTTAAGCGACCAGTTTTTGACAAATCAGTTTTTCAGCACTTCAATGGGTTTAGAAGGTCCGAATCTGGTCCAGATTAGTTTTGGACATGTTTCTTTGTCAAGATGGTTTGATTTTGCGATCAAATGGATGCTCAATTTATCAAATCAAGAGACAAGTTTAAAAGTCGAGAACTTATTGCAAGAGCAAGTTAAAGTGGAACGTGTTAGCGGGGATTTGCGACGGGCAGATGTCCTCACAAAAGTCGTGCCACGACTAAAGATTATCGAGATGAGATATCTTCTCGGTATTGCAAGATTTGGGGGTGATTTTTAGACTAATCTTGCATATTATGTGTATGTTCGGGTTAAAAGTGACCGACCTACGAAGTTCAGGTAAAAAGTGACCAGGTTATAAATTAGGAGGTTTTTTAGATAGTTTTTTAATCCTAGTTTGAGTCAAATAGGTTTTCCTGGTGAACAAGTTATTAGGCTTATAAATAGAAGGATTTATTTGTAAACCTAATTGTACCAATTATCAATAAACAAGTTTTGATTCAATACGTTCTTTGGTATCAAATTCTAACAGAGTGGAACTGAGAGGTGTTTGATAAAAACATAAAATCGGAAAAGAATAGCGAGATTGAGATGATAGACCTCTGGGAGATCGGGCTACATTGTTGCGAACCAGATATTAGAAGAAGGTGGAATATGAGAAAGGCCCTTGAGAAGATACAAGGGTTGAAGGAGAACGATGAAGATGAAGATCACCCATATGATGCAAATGAAGTAGAGAACTCGAATGGTGCAACCGAAGAAGATTGTTTAAAGATTTTGCAAAGACCTGCTAGTTTTTAGAAGGCTTTAGTAAAAATGATACATTGGCCTTGTTTTATTCCCAGTTTCCCACCCATTTCCATTTCGCATTTAGAGAATGGCAATAGGGAGAAAAACTGGTTTCTATAACGTACTTAGCTAGGCTCAGAAACGGCGACCAATTTGAACTGGTTTTAAAACATTGTGTGCAATATGTTTTCTTGTATAAATCGTTATGGAAATTATATTCCAAAAGTAGTATATTGACTCTCTAGTGTCCAAGTTGCATGAAATCAGTTTTGATATGATATAGGAAATTAAGGAGCACTTGAGTTGAAGAAAATAAGTTAAGTAAAACTTAGAGATATAAGCTTGGTTGTTTCGATTGATTCGGTATATATTTTATGTTTATTTCTCTGTGTTTGTCTCTTCTTATGACCAAGACCAAAGTATTATATAAACACTTAATTGTCTTGAAATATTGCGACATTGTTGAAAAGTAAGTTAGATTTACACATTTGTGTAGTTATATCCATAACACATAAAATCTAGACATGTTTTCACTTGGGTAGAAAAATCAGGGCCGGATCTATAGTACAAGTAGCCCAAACTCGGGCCTAGGGCCTCTAAAAATAGGGCCCCCACTTAAAAGAAAACTAATATGCGAATTTTTAATAATAGTTCAAACTTATTGTTTTAGATTTGTTTGATTCCTTATACAAACAAACCACTCTTTGTTATATTCGTGTTAGATTTTTGCTTGGTTTCAAACATGGATAAAACGTATCGTTTATAACAATCAAAGAAATAAAAAGGACACCAACATTTTATTTTGCCTAGGGCCTCCAAAAAGTTTGGAACAGCCAAACTTTCATAACTAACTATGCTATGAAATTGGAGTTTGTGGTACTTGTTGATGTAGGTAATTAATGAGGCTAAGTAGCTAAGAAACTTGATATACAAAATTCCATCGAGTCAAAAACCAATATCGCCTATCTCTATTCATTGTGATAATTGGCTAAAGCTTATAGCCAAGTATAAAACGACAAAGTAATGCCTATATGTATTGTTGTTTATTCATTGTTTTAATTATGATGTTAAGTATTCCCTTATGACAAAATAATTCCTATATGTATTGTTGTTGATTAATCTGGACCTTAGTTTGTGATTTAAGCATTTGACAATCATCTTGGGTAAGTTTCCTTGGCCCTAATTCCGTTCCGTGGGTTACAAGATTGTCATATAAGATGAATGCAAAGTTGCCTTAGAAATGTCAGACTGTAAAATCGTTATACTAACTATTCCCTAATGAGCTAACACAAGCATACGTCGATCGTGTTAGCCAACAAACTTACTCTACGTTGATCACTGAACACTTGTTGAACTTTGCTTCTAACATTGTATTAGAAAGGAATCGAGTGTCTTCGCTTTAGAAATTTTACTCGGATGGATTTTGAGAAAATATTATGAAACAACAAAATGATGAAAGAAATCTTTTATGGATTTTCAAAAGAAAATTTCATTTAAAATTCATGTAAAAAGCGACAAAAATGGAGATGCGGGGGATCGAACCCCGTGCCTCTCGCATGCAAAGCGAGCGCTCTACCATTTGAGCTACATCCCCACATGCCATTGTACCTGTTTTGATGATTTATAATAATACTCCCTTACTGAGGCTGTTTTAGTGAAATTGGAACAGTGAACTTAAGTTAAAGTATAGGTAATTTGTATCCATCACACTTTTCACTTTATGGTCCAGCATAATAGTCAAAGGCACACAAGGCACTCCGCTCGTGTAGGGGCTCACTTCTGCCATACCTACTTACGCCCATCATGGCGCATATTAGTCCTGCGCCTGTTCCGGCCAAATTCTTCAGAAATTAAAAATGTCTGAAACTGGTATAACTGGTCTGAAACATTACAAATTGGCCTAGAACCAGCCTAAAAAAGTCTATACTATGCGCCTTGCTTAAAAAACTCTGCGCTTCCAAGGCTCACCCTTTACGCCTAGTGCCTTTAGACTACATAGTGATCTGATCAAGCTTAACTGTCAATCTGGTCAAAGTTGATTACAAGTGTGCTTATCTTTTAAAGATCACAAATTTCTTTCATTTCATGTTTTTTTTTCCTGAATTTGTTGTTGTTTGGCATTCTTTCGTGTGTGATTCCAAAAACCAAAAGTTTGTAAGGACAAAAGAATTTGTTTTGATCATAAAAGAAGACGAAGAATTGAACTAGATAGATGTAGTTTTATTGAGGAAACCATCATTTAATGAAATAATTTACGATTCTGATTCGAATAGATTTTTTCTTCAGTCTTCTTGTTCAGTGGCAGATCTAGAAGAAAACTTCAGGAGTACCCCCAAAAAAATTACCGTCGGAGAAAAAAAATTACGAGGGGTATTTTGCACTTCACCAAGAAAGTTGAGGGGTATCCCGGACACCCTCTTAGCCCATAATAGATCCACCCCTGGTCTTGTTAGTTGATAGTTAACCTCCTTTTAGACATGTTTCTTTTGGAATTGTGGTCTCTTTAGGTGGGTAGTAGGAAGAACAATTTTTACCTAAACCGTTTTTTCAATCAAATGTTCAACACAGAAGGTACTTCTTCTTTTCTATGCAGATTTCTGATGCATAGGGAATGTTTGGATGTGTGTTTTTGAAAGTGACTATGATATTAAATAATCATAAATCATATAATTAGCTATAGACAAGGCGGTAGAAACTAGTGTTTGGATGTGCTTTGGTTGTTTAATTAAACATAGACATTATCAGACGATCTGTTCTTGAACGCGAGACACCCTCATAAACATGTTCCCTATTTTCCTTTCCGTCTTGGGCGAAGAAAGTTCTAAAGTGTTTTACTTTGTTTCCTCAAAGTAATATTAGGTTCAAATACACGGAGATACTCAATACCTCAAAGACATACCCCAGAAGACACCGGAAGCCCAAGGGACACTATAAAACTGAAGAGATTAAAATGGAGGAATGCTGCTCAGAACCTGAAGGAATGAGACGAGGAAATCAAGAAAATGATGGCCGAGAAACTTACATAAAATGCAGAACCAGCTGAAGCTACTGTGAAAGGCCAGTCAATAAGCTGATCGTTTGTCTTGGCAATAGCTTTCGTGATTTGTTTAATAATCTCAAGTAGTTTGTGGAATGAGTTCTTGTGTTGGAACCGTGTGTTTCAAGTAAACTGGTATTTAGGAGTTCTGTGTTTTAACTCTTAAAGCTTGCAACTTTAGGCATTGATCATTTACAAGATTTACCAATTCGAATGATTCTAATCATCAGTTGAACAAAGCTGAGGTCTGTGTGTGCAGTTTTACACATTAATATATGTCACAGGTTATATTTTATCTCTTAGCATTTGAACAGTTAAATTTCAAGATTTTCTAAAAACAAAACCAAACAAACGATATGAATGTCATCTTGAATTGTATGTAAGCGAACAGATTTTCAAAATTATTGTTTTAAAAGTGGATTAGTATGGTAATAATATAAATTATTAATCATTTTATTATTTAACGTAAGATTTGTTTAAATGCAATAATAAAATATATAAAAAGGAACTTTTGTGTGTTTAAAAGAGAATCCGACCCTCCTGTTTTCACCCGTACGAAAGCTAAACTCGTTGACTTGTTACGACTAGTTACTCATCGTGGATTGCAATCCATTCCAATACAACAGTTGAGATGGAAAAACAATACAAAACAAGATTAAAATGTTTTGTCCGTCCCTAACTACTGACAACCGTGGCCGGTTTTGCATCTTCTGCTTTCTCGTGCTCCTTGTTAAGCATCTGAGCACAACAAAATTAACCACCTTACATCAGTTCATCAAACCATTTTTAGTACACATCACATAAGACACGTGGGCAAACAGCCAAAAATGACAGTTAGCAAGAATTTAATTCACTTTCCGATGCAATCAAGTAAATTAGGGGGGGGGGGGGGGGCAAAATGAACAGTTTGGGCAACTAGTCAAACTGGGTTGGAGTCGAAGTGAGTCTGACCCGTTTGGGAAGAACCCAACACCAATAAACCATATATGAGTGAAGATACTTATTGTGAAAACAAAAAAAGTTGACTTCTTTTAAAAGACATAGGACACTGTAAGCATTCTGATACCCGATATAAAACTTTAAACCGGACTATAACCTGTTTCTTTGTAGCTATTTTCAACATTTAAACTGTTTGACCCGTTATCAAACAAATACAGCACGCATTAACCCGCTCTGGTGTAAATGGGTTGAAATTGAAACCTCTTAAGTCTTAACATGAACTAGCCCGCATTAATGTGTTCTCATATACAGAGGGGTTAAAAATGTCACTTCAAAAACAAAACATGTTTCAGATATTTCAAAGGGTGGAGAACGGGTGTTTACCTTATTATTGATCAAGTTGTGAAGAGCGATCACACTTCTAATGAGAGAAGAAAGGTAGATAACAAGCATTTGGTCATTGGTTTTCACTGCAAAGTAGCAAAGAACAAACAAAATACCAAAGAAAAAGTAAGAATCTTTAAATAACTTTCCCACCTTTTCTAAAGTAATATAATTATATACCTGCAAATGCCTTTATCAAATCAGCAACATTCAGATTGGGAAGAAGGTTAAACACATCCTGCAATGTAAAAACAATTTAACCATAGTCACAGAATTCACTATAAAAAGTGGCGAATCTTGTGAAAGATGAAAACAAATAGATACGTATTGAGAGGCGGCAATTTGAAACATTTACTTATTATATGGGTTATGGGTTATGCACTCATGCTTATGCTTGATCCTCAAAAAGGTCAAATCAAGACGTTTAGTTAAAAAGGAAACGTTCAATGGGTGTAAAGTCACCTACTCACCCAACATGTACCTTAATGTAGGGGTGACCGAAAAACCAAATAACCGAATAAACCGAAAAACTGATTTAACCGAACTGCACAAATAACCGAATAAACCGAACCGAAATTCAGGGTTCGGTTACAGTTTCGCAATTTATGAAAACCTTGCAGTTTATGAAAACCGAAAAAACCCAACCAAATAATCTAAAAAAATGTAATGTTTGTTATATATTGATTTAGGAATTATTATGTTTATTCTTGAAGGTTAAGTGTTTCTAATAAGAACATTAATATGTTTATTTATCTTTGAAATGATTTATCCATTGCTTATAAGAAATAACAAACTTTAACATTAAATGATTTTCAAACTATTACAAAATAAAATGTCTTAAAAAAACTTTGGAGAAACATAAAAAAAGATTAGAAGGTTACTTACATTTATGTGAACAATTTTAGTTAAATATTAACTTAAATGTAAACATCTAAGAAAGATTCTTAAATCTTGGATTGTACTTTTTTATTTTTAAATCTTACGTAATTTGTTTCAAAAACCGAACTAAACCGTTGCTAAAACCGAACGGTTACCGAACATTTTTAAATATTAACTCAAATGTAAACATCTAAGAAAGATTTTTAAATCTTGGATTGTACTCTTTATTTTTAAATCTTACATAATTTGCACTAATTTTAACGCTATTTTACTAATGTCATGAAAATAACGTTAAAAGCGGCGAGCGGTTAATCATGCATCATGTGGTAGCGTTGATAGCCGAAAGACAAAAGGGTACATGCACTAATCGACCTTTGTCTCAATTGTTGAGTGTTATGTGCCTTATGTCCAAGGCTTGATGCAAAACTACTATCGAGCCAGGGGTCTCGCAGGCTGTGTTTAAAAAAGCGCGCTTAAAGCGAGCGTGAAGCGCTGGAAAAAACGTTTTTTTGGGTCTGAAGCGTTACATTACGTGAAGCGATGTGAAGCGAGCTTTAAGCGGCGAAGCGATGAAGTTGTGAAGCGACGCTCCAGCCAATCAGATCACCATTTGGGCCATTTTTTAAGCCCAACAGTCTTTACAAGGTACATATCGACCTTATATCGACGATATAGCGACTTCCTATGTGAAATCCGGCGACAAATTCCGGCGACGGAGTTGCTTTCAGCCGGAAACCAGGAAGAAGGGGGAAGAAGAAGAAGAGAGATGCTGAGAGCGGCTGCGTATCTGTCTTTTAGGCTTTTAGGGTTTTTATAAGTTAAGGTTTTTAAACATTTAACCCCTCTATCTTTCATTAGTTTACATTCAGTCCCTGAAACTTCTAACTTTTTACTTAAAAAGTGTAAAGATAGTTTGTCTATTTAAACATTTAACCCCCTCTATCTTCAGTAGTTTACATTTGGTCCTTAAACTTTTTAATTTATGCATAAAAGTACAAAATTAACATTATAAAATACATATATATAATATGGATAGCTATTTTTGATACATATATATAAAATTAACATTATATATAATTATATATAATATGGAGCGCTTCGTATACGTGAAGCTCTCGCTTCGCGCTTGAAGCTTCGCTTAAAGCTTTTGGAACCAAAACGCTTCGGAGCGCTTCGCGCTTTTTTAAACCAAGCTCGCAGGGGTCTCGCTGGAAGCAGCCTCTCTATTGCTACGGGGTAGAGGTAAGGTTGTCTACATCTTACCCTCCTCGGACCATGGTTTTAAAAAACGGTTGAGGCGTGCACCTCGAGACGCGCCTCAAGGCGAAACGGCCAAAAAACGATTCTGAGGCGCGCCTCAGCACCATGCATTGATGGGTGGTGAGGTCCCATATTGACTATCATGAGGTCTTTTCTTGTAGATGGTTTATACTATTTGTGCGCCTCAGGGGTTATAGAAATTTGTTTTTGATGTTTTTGCGTTTTTGTGTCAATTTCAAGCAATTTATGTCTTTTTTATGTGTGTTTTTGATTATTTTGATGAATTTGATGATGAATTTAGTTAGTATTACTATTTTTATAAGATACATAATATTTATATTTATTTTTTAATTCCGCCTCGGTTCGCCTCGAGGCTTACGCCTCGTGAGGCTAAGTGAAAACGCCTCGAAACTCGTTTCCGTTTTTTTAAACCTTGCCTCAGACCCTACCTTAGCTTTGCTATTGGTGGGATTTACTGACGACGACGATGATGTAATTTGTTTCAAAAACCGAACGGTTACCGAGCATTTTGGTTTCGGTTTTAGTTTTACCAAAAAACCGAACCGAACCATGCACACCCCTACTTTAATGCATAGAATATCTTAACTCGCTTTACTATTGTAATAGTTATTTGTAAAAGGTTTAAAAATTGACAAGGTATTTTTGGGTAAACCAAACCCGTTTCAAGTTTCAACCCACACTAAAAAGATTACCCACTTTGACCCAAACCCGTTTGGAGTAGTTAACCTGACCAGCCAATTTTGCCACCTCTAATTATAATGTTGTTGGATATGTGGATAAAATGTAGAATAACAAACCTGTAGATGGTACAGAATTTCATGATTTAATGGTAGCTTGCCATCTATAACAAGGTCAAGATACCCACGTATCTCCTTCAATCTTGCATCTAAACCTTTCAATGCTGCCAGCTTTCCAGTTACCTATATAATATGAACAAATATGAAAGAAAAATATAGCTTAGCAACTGTTGTGAAGCAATCGATGAAATTAAATGAAAACAATAATATAATAATAAAAAAAGAAGAGACCTCTGTTGCAAGTGTGCTGATAGTGGTATCCTTGACATCCCTCAACAAATGTTCCACTCCTGTTGAAAGAGGATTCCATAAATGAAAGAATATGATCAAAGGAATACGCACGAACACATCTCTTTTGTTTATGTGATTGGTTAAGTGAATATTTCTAAATTTTTTTTCTTTGCTCTTGGATTACCGATTTCCTCTACTTCATGTGCGGCGATTTCTGAAGGCACGTGAACGAAAACCTTCTGGCTTTTCTGAGTGGCGTTCTGAAAATTGAGGCAAATCAATGCTTAGTCCATCATTTAGATATGAATGGTATTATGTATTCAAAACAGATTCTAACAGTTCTATGATGTGTAGATGGGCATCGTATTAAATGATAATTTAATTAGGAACTGGTATTGATTTACCTCTTTAACCTCTTCAATGGCATAATATGCTTTGGTCGGTATTCCCAACTCCTTCGGTTGCACATCGATTATAACCAATACAGGATTTGGAACATAGCTGCAGTAACAAGATTCAACAGTCAAGATACCAGAAACGAGAACAGGTAAGGTAATAAAACCATAAGAAATGATTAACAAGACGTCATTCGTTGAGAACTAAGATTTCATGATTATAGATTATTTTATACTAAAAATGAGATACAAAATAACCCTGAGAAAGCTTAAAATATGTGCATATGATCCTGCTGCTGAAAATTGGTAGAGAAAATTTATAATCAGAATAAGATCATATTGCATACTCATTAAATAGACCATGAACATCGAGATCATTCTCCCGTAGTTTTGGGCCAGTGCTATACCACCCTACAACATGCTCCTTTGCTGCAACAAACTTCAATATTATTAGCACATAACTTTATAATAGGGTAGCTTTATTCAGAAAGGAAAACAAAAGGCGCTAATCAGTGCTGTATTTATGAAATATTGAGTATTACCGTTGATTCTCTTGAACATGGAGAACATGGCCTCATGATAGTTGTGATCAAGAAACCATATACTGGGGTCCTTCTCATCTTCCTCGAATGGCACTATAAAAAGAAGGAAAAAAAAGCATACATTTAGAAGAATGAATCTAGGGGTAGTTTTAGATGTACATGTGTTTAAGTTTCAACTGGTTGAACTGTACTGATAATTGTTTTACAGTGATATCTATTTGCTGTTACAGAATGTGAACTTCATGACTTTTCATAAATCAGAACGCAACAAATACAGAGGTGCGCAAAACTGCCATTGCAAACATATACTCTTTGTTCTATAACTATTCTGTGTGTAGTGTTCATCAATCAAAATTCAATAAATATAGTTATAGTTTTGCAACACAACCCTATCAAGGTGCACCTGAAACATTCAGGTTAAGTGAAGATTATCGCATTAGTTGTCCTCAAATCCTACATAAATTCAAAACTCTAATCTGTGTATCCCTTGAATAGAGGGAAGAATGTTACAGAAAAATGGATGCTACAACTTAATAAAGGTATTTGAGTCTTTCGATAACTCCTGACTCCATCTTGTTAAAGTATCCACAGATATAATACCACCGTATAAATGTATAATATTGAGCAAAAAGAAGAGGTCAAGGAGTTTTCTCTTAAAATCTGTAATAATACAATAAATCTTAAGTGAGATGGCTTTAACAGTGTTTCTGAGAAGGACACGGTATTCTTATATGAATGAAGTCTAGAATCCCTAGTTTCTTAAATCGTCTATCCGAAGCCTGTTTTCTAACATCTTATTCTGTAGCAAACTAAGAACTTACATGTTGCAAAACAATCATTTCAGATGTGATTTAAGTCCAGAAATGTCATGATGTCAATGGTTTTTTTACCATATGCTTCGTATCCCAAATTAAACAAGCAATATAGTTAAGATACTGAGTTTTGTACACACTAATTTATTGACGAATATGATACTCAAGATTCAACACCTATCACAAAGCAAATTCGGTTTTATATACTAAACGTAGTTGATGCAAATGTAATTCTGGTAACATAGTACAACAAACCATGCAAATTTGTTGCCAGTGATAGCATAGTTTGGGTTAAATAGTAATCGATCAGAAACAGATTTCGCTTGTCATCCCGTTGTACAATAATTCTATTTGACTATTAGTATTCTAATGGGGAAGGTTTGGTATGTCTGCCTGTCGGTCTGTCGACTCTGTCCTACAAATGCATAGCAGTCAACCACTCACAGAGCATACATTCAGGACGAAACTAACACCAGATCTTCCTCAATCATGCAAACACTTAATCGTATCCTATCAAGCTTCAACCGAACATACTACTCTCATAACTGCAAAACTTAGATGTAAAGAACGAGCACAAAAATTTAACCCATATCCGTCATGATTATAAACCCTAGAAAACACATCTTTAGCATAAACAATCTATAATCCTGAATAACCACAGAAATTCAACTGCCATATATATCATGAATATGAACCCTAGAATACACATCTTTAACGAAACTCACTAATACCTCATCTTAACCATAAACAATCTATAATCATAAATAATCTCAAGTTCACAACAATTAAACTTATAAACCCTAGAAAACATATCTTTAGCATAACAATCTAGAATCGTAAAAAACCTCAAGAAAACTCGACTGTCATATCCGCGACATGATTACAAACCTAAAATACACATTTTAGCATAACTGCATAAATAATCCATAATCATGAATAACCACAAAAACTCAACTGTCATATCTGTCAAGAATTCATGATTATAAACCCTAGAATACACATCTTTAGCATAAACAGTCTACAATTACAAACAATCAATCACCAAAACTCAACTGTCACATCACCAAAAACCTCACTAGCATCTCATCTTGAGCATAAACAACCTATAGAATAATCACAAGTTCACACCAATTCAATTTATAAACCCTAGATTGCACATCTTTAACATAAACAATCTAAAATCCTGAATAAACACAACAATTCAACTGTCACATCCATCACATTTAGAAACCCTAGACCACACATCTTACCATAAACAAGCTATAACCACAAACAATCACCAAAAATAACTATCACATCACCAAAAACAACCTACAATAACTAAATTTACCACCTCAGATCCAAACAAATCCTAGAACACACGCAAAACAAAAACCGAATCGATCGAAAACCAAACCTGCGTAACTATTAGTGACATCAACGGTTCCTTTGAACGAGCTACCGAGAAGAACACCGACGACTCGCTTCCGAGTGTCTTTAGCGACTCTGTAGTAGTTGTCGACGATGCTGAGGAGTACTAACGGATGTACGACGACTTTTTCGATCGATCGAACTGATAATTGTTGTGATTTTATGACGTCCATTGGTGATTACTCGATGTGGAGATTGATTTAGTGACGGTTTATGGTTTTTCGTGACGAATTTGGAGTGATGAAATTTTGCTACCTGCAAACCCTTTTTCTGTGTTTTTGTCTTTCTTTCCAAGAAAGTGAGGTCGGGTTCTTGGTATATTTGGTGTGGGTGGGTCGACCCGGAGTTTTTAACTTTTCTAGGGTTTATGTTTCTAGAGTAAATTACGATTTTGGTCATGTGGTTATATCATTTTTATTATTTTAACCTAATTTTTTTATCAATTGAGTCTCTAACGTCTTTTTTTTAATCCTTTTGGCCCCTGACATCTTTTTTTCTAACTCTTTTGATCACTAACGTCTTTTTTTCTAACCATTTTGGCCCCTAACATTTAATGGATAGGGTTAGTGTTAGGGGCCAAAAGTGTCAGAAAAAAAGACGTTAAGGGCTTAGATGTTAAATTTTTTTTTTTTTTGCTAAAAGGGTAAAATTCATATAACCACGAGGGCCAAAATCGTAATTTACTCATTTTTTATATGATTGTTTTAGCTATCACGCTGGTGCGGTGACTCGGTTTAAAATAAAATTTACATTGAAACGTCACACAATGGTGATAAAGTAAGACCATGTGTAGTGGTTAAGCCAAATAATGCCCCCACCATGGGACGTTTTGTGACACGTGGCAGTCCAGTCAACATGGGGTATTATTGCAAAAGTGGCGTAGTGGGAATAATGCCCAATAACGCTCATTCAAACATTTTGTGACAACCGTCACTTTTCCGTATATTTCGTACACTCAATAAACAGTAATTTGTGCTTAAATGACTGTGCATGATCTGGTTTACCAGACAAGTAAATTTCTGAATTCCATACAAGTGAATTCATGCATGATATATGCTACAAGAATTACCTTATGATAGCGTTGCGTCAAAAATATTAGTAAACTCAACGGTAAGACACATCGTGTCAACAGAACTGCAGAAAGCAATCAGACATTAGAATTGGAGCCTAGGTGTAGGTCCAACGTCAAGAATGCACTAAAACCGAAGAGTACATACAAGGGTTTTAATATAGGCATTCCGGAAGCTAAAATACGCACTAAAAAACACCCGAAACGCACTTTAAGTGCAGAAATTTATAAAATTCAGCTATAAAACAGCTTTTAACACATAAATTTCATGCAGAATTTATGTTTTATCATCCAAGATACTTCCCTAAGTGTCGGGGATTGAAAGTGTTACAAAAGGACACTTGAAAGACACAAAACGGTGCAATTTAGCACTTAAACGAATCGGTATTTAACCGAACAACCGGATATTACCCGGAACACCAAAATATTGCTAGAAGCAATGTTTTTATTTTTCTAAGCTAGTTAGGGTCCCCGAACACCCTAACACACACTAAAATACTAGTAACTAACTAAACTAATTATACACTTGTATTTGGATTACAAGTAACTAGTTGATTGGAATTTACCATTAGACCCCCTCCCCCATTAGCAAGGAATCGGCCCACATGGCCTATTTATGTGATCCTATTTGATCTCCAATATCTTGCAAGACCTTCTTAAAAGATTCATTTAGATTAGTGTATTGTACTTAAGAGACATAAGAAACAATGGGTAAAAGCTTAAGTGGGGTTATAAGAAGAACATGATGAACCATTCTCACACACACCCAACATCCTCATCCTTCTCCTCCCTCTCCCTTGCTCACGGCTCCATCCACCACCATACCACCACCCTTTTTTCATTCAACTTCCTTCCGTTCTAAGGATACTAGAAGGTGTTGGAAGGCATACAACGAAGCGTGGAAGCGTTGGAAGTGGAAGGACCTCATCTAGGAGCTTTTATCCACCACTTTTCTACATTTGAACTTCCCTAGCCTTGAGCTAGTGGTAAGAACTTAGATCCTTGCATCTTCATCTTGTCTTTGGTGGTTAATAGATGATGAGAATGATAAAAGTTAAGAAACTTTAAAGATCATGAACAAATGTTGAACATGATGTGTTAAAAGGTGGATAAAGAGATGATATATGTGTATGTCACACCCCAACCGATGGCGGAATCATCGGGGCGCGGCACTGAGCGAAACAGATTGTCCAGAAGTTTCCACAACAACTATTATACAAATTCAGTTAAATGCTACGTCCCATACCGTATCCCAAATAAATAACAAGTCATTACACAAAGCATCTAGTCAATAAATCCTGTTCCGACAACTCAGATTCAATTATTACAAACCAAATAAAATATTGTTCAAATGTTTCTAAGACCCTCTTTGGACAAGATCTACAGACAGCTAAGCCCTAGACTCCTGCTCAGAGAACTATTTGTTGGGGGCCTCTAGAAACTTATTCTAGCCTCGCTTTCCTAGCAAGCAAACACCTTAAACACATGTCACATACGTTAAAATAAAGTCAATACATATAATGTAAAGGTGAGTACACAAGTTTGATAATAGAATATAGAGTTCGAATAGTTTACGCATAACCAGGCACATACACAGAGGAAAACGAAGCATGTTAATTATCGACATGGGACCATCGATACCAACGACTGCGGGTTGACTGTCCGAGACAGTTCGCAATACATGAATACCACCGTAATCCATGCAAGTAATTGTCCTTAACAACCCCCGTGTGAACGGGTGCTGAGTCCAAACTATAGTACTATGTTGCTAAGGCAGGTAGATAGCACTCCACGTGTAAACATAATAAACAAGTATTCATTTAGTCAAGTAATACATGTGATCGGTTAGCGTTCAAATAGTTTGTATAGTGTAATTGATTGTGATTTTGATAGGTAACGTATGTAACACCCAAAAGTGCTAAAGCAAAAAGGGATCGAGTATACTCACAGTGATTGATTATGGATTGAAGGGAGCGCTGAGAGTAGGTTAGCCTGAATAGTTCGCTAGTATAACGATGAGTAACGCGAAAATGCAAACAAGGGTAACTGGATCGAACGGTCTGGTCGATCGAACGGTAGGTTCGATCGAACAGCCCTATCCGTTTGGTTGGTCTAACCGTTCGGATAGTCTGCTCGATCGGCCGGATGGCTCGATCGGCTTGGACAGTTCAAGTGGATTGTTTCTTCCTTTAGGAAAGATGTGTTTGTGTATGATGGTTTGAACTTTTGAAGTTTTAGTTGCAGCATTTGAAAACATTGAAGTATCCTTACCTTTCAGGTCGATCGATCGATCGAACGGGTAGTTCGATCGGTCGGCCCAACCGATCGGTTAGTCAACTTCAGTTGCAAGTCCTCAAGGAATGGTCACTCGATCAAGCGGTGTATCCGATCGAATAGCATCCTAAGGCCTGGCTAGTTTGAAAAACGATTAAGTGTTGAAACATAGTATCTCATGATCCGAATAGTAATGTTTACCAATCGAGTGGCATATTCGATCGAACATCACTTCGTCAATACCATACTTCATTAAATTGGAAAGATGTGGGACCATGTGTCAGCTGATCGGCTGGCCCGGTCGAGCGGCTGGTAGGTCCGTTCGGCTGGGCTGTTCGTTCGAACAGTCTAGCCGTTCGGCTAGCATTTCTGACCTGGTCGGCCTTTCGTCTAACACTTGGCTGTTTTGGTTTGTTTTGATATGATTTTGAAGTATTTTGACAACGAGTTGAACCATAGAACATGGGTTCTTACTTGCTTCACTGGTTTGGGCAGGAATCACCCAAGTCCGTCCAGTGAACGGTTCGGAACTGTAGTTTAACGTTTAACCCGAAATCGGTGAACCTCGTAGTTAGAATCTGAACCTTGAACCACATGATTGTTAGAATGATTAGTGAGCTGGTTCAAGCTCCGTTTTTACCGGTTTGAAGGTCATGGGTGCAAAAGAGTTGAAAGATAGTCGGAAAATCCGCCTTTCAATCTTTCACACCGTGAAATGTTAAGATCTATCATAGATCTTAGTTTGTTTATGTGGAAATCGGTTAGATCTAAGTTATTCATGGTTGAATGAGGCCAAAACATGATGTTCTTGAAGAACACCATGATGACATCATCCAAGAACACCTGGTGATTTCACGGTTAGAATTCCATATTTGAAAGATAGAAAGGTGTAGAATCGTGTAATGAACAAAAACGTACAAGATTTAGAGTGAAAACTTACTGGATTTGAGAGAAATCTGAGAAAAGATGAAGAATAGGAGCTGGTCGGTCAAAACTTTCCAAAAGTGGAAATGAAGACAATGACAGCCCTATTTATAGGCTTCCAAAAGAGGAAAGGGGTAACCGATCGGCCAGGATTACTGATCGAATGGGCTGCCCGATCGAACAGCATGTTCGATCGGCTGGCCTGTTCGATCAGGATATCCTGTTCGATCAGCAAGTGTTTCGTGACGATTTTTGATATTTCGATTTCGATGGACGATGATTCGAGTACGACAAAGTTTCCTAATCAAATTACTTTTAATCCCAACTACTATATCAGCATACAAGCATCTATAATTCACATCTTGGTTTCGATTTCGATTGGGTTCGATTGCTTTTCGAGTTTCGATTCGATTTGATTGATCACCACACATAACAACATAAAGTAAACACGCATAAGTAACACATAAGGCACACACACACGTATAACAACACCAAAGTTCGTAAAATTCGAGTTTCGAGTTCGATGATTGATTCGATTAGCTTGATTATTGATTGATTAACTTTATCGCATTGTTACTTCCTAGTATTCAAGGTCGATTAATGATTCGCATTCGATTAACACTCGATTCATTTTGATTAGACAACACTTATTCCACATAAAACAAAAATTAAAATAGACTAATTACAAATAAAGTCAACATTTGACTTTGACTTTGACATTCGAAAACACGGGGTGTTACAGTGTAAAACATGATAAATCTGAGTAATACAAACACTAATCTGCTGTAAATAATATATGTTACGGTATAAATCGTTATTAGGACAAATGGTGATCGTATGCGTGCATTTTAGTAACCTTTAAACTAAAAACCGCATGCTAAGTTGTATTTTCAGCCGACTTTTAACTGGCTGTAACAGGACCTTAAATGTATTTTCTAAAGTCTAGATTCATGTATTATGAAATACGGTTCTAATGGCACCGGAATCATAATTTTTGGGCTCCGTTTACTATTTTTAAAGTGTCTTTTCGTAACAGCAGCTAGAGCTACATTTTTGCTGCTGAAAATATACGTTCTATTTTCTGTCATAACTTGAGTTCTGTGTAGAGTTAGATCATGAAACTGGTACTATAGATGGATACTGATGTCTTAGTAATTGTCCCACTGGAATTTCGTCAATGCGACTTACAATGAATTTTTAGTGAATTATTCCGTGGGCTGCAGTCAGAAAATAATGAATCTGATTGCAGTCCGGAAAATGATTTTTAATAAAATATTGGTAACAAATCGGATCCCGAGATTTTTACACAATAATATTTGGATCGTTTAACACCTTCTGTAAAAAGTTGGGAATTTTTGAAATAAGATAACTATTTTATTAAAATGCTCGAAAACAACCCAGTTTTGGATATTTAAGTTGAAATGACATAAGTTGTAATTTGCGTGTCTAAATGTCGAGTATGTTATCTGAGGAAAAGTATATATATTTGTTGATTACTAAACTTTGTGCTAGACGTATGTGGTATGTATAATACGTGCTGGTATATTAGGACATGCAAATACACATACGACATATTCAGACAAAATACATAATTCGGGTGCAAAGTGCAAAATATAAAATACTTATATTTATTTTTCGGGAAAATAATATAAGTAAGACAATTAGTTAAAAATATAAATTATTTTTAACACAAGAATACGTACACAAAAGATAGTGACTTGTACTTGTGCGACACAAGTCTAGTGACTAACGTTAACAAAATACGTTTAGGTCACGACGCTAGCAAAGCAAATCCGGTGAAGTTTACGACGCAAGGAACGCAAAGTTGTTAGTTCATGCTCCCCCTTTCTTTAACTGTTTTTGGTTTTATAACTCTCGGGGGTGAAATACATGTTACAAATATTACAATTTTTTACAAGTTGTAAAAATACAAGAAGCACTCTTGGTGAGAACGAGTACCGAGTGCAATACGAATTGAGAATACAAAAATACGAGAAGCACACTTGGTGAGAACGAGAACCGAGTATGATGTGCTTTAAGAAATGCCTAGAAAATACTAGATCATGTGAGCATAGACTTAATACCAAAAACGCCATAAAGTCTTGGTGAAAACTAGTACCAAGCCATTAAAAACATTCATTAATTAGGGACGAGGGTTAGATCTAACGGGTATGGCCGAACCCCACTCATGGTCAAAACTAGTACCTAGTAGTGCTTCGGAGTCCCAGTCGAGGGTAATCGACACAGTCGAGGGAGATCGACACAGTCGAGGTTAATCGACACAGTCGAGGGTAATCGACACAGTCGAGGTTAATCGACACAGTCGAGGGTAATCGACACAGTAAAGGAGCCAACACTAATGCTCCATAAGTCCTCACATGCCTTAAAGGAGTCAACACTAATGCTCCATATGTCCTCACATGCCTTAATGTCTTTGTACAAACATTCAATTAGTACGTGGTGTACACAAGAAAACTTGATTTTTACAAGAATACTTTATTTAAACAAGATACATACCCTGTTTTCATACATGGTATGCAAAATGCATGAACTCGCTCAACTTTATGTTGATGTTTTTCCAAAAATTACATGTATTTCAGGTGACAGGATGGATCTTGGGCGCAAGTGTCGTAACTAGAAGTAGACTACAAGATTAGATGTCATCCACTTTTGTTGAATTGTAACCTAGATGAAGGATGTATTTTAAAACTTAAATAACAAGTGTTTGTAATACTCAAAATTTTCCGAATGGATGAACATCGTTTTAAATCATGTAGTTGTTTATTATGATTGAATGCAATGATAACAAGCTGGTCACACATCATACGCTTCCGCAAAAGACAGGGTGTGACACATTTCACAATTTTTTTTTAATTTAAAACATAAAAATCTTCATTAATTTAAAATAAAAATTACACTACTTGAAATAAAAAAAAAAAGAAAGTAAAAAAACCGAAAAAAAATAAAGTTAAAAAAAAGAAGAAGATGATCTAGAGTCCATATTTTTCTCGAATTTTTTGACGATGCATTTGCGCAAGGATCAACGCATCGCCTTAGAGGTGGTCGATCGGTTTGGACAAAAAGTCAATGTCCTTTTCCATTTGCCTCCCCTCTTGCATCTCGTTAAACTTTTTGGTTTCGGCCACTCATTCTTTCATAATCTCATAACGTTGGTGGCCGAGGTTTCGAATGTCTTGGAGACGACGGTTCATCTCCTCGAAATCTTCTTTCAACTCGAGATCGGAAGACGACTTCACCGTTTTTTCCCGGTTCGCTTATCCTTTCTTCTACCGGGCGATCGGGTCAACTCTTCTTCAAGTTCCTCGTCAACGTCCACCACCTCATTTAGATTGACATTGCGGGCATCCGATGTCGGTGTTTCAGGGTCAACGGAGGATGATGTTTTTGACCGTTTAGCTCGACGTCTACTACTAGACGTCATGGTACATACTAGCGCCCACTTTGGACTTTTTCGTAGTAGATCCCAACACTTATAGTACGGGAAAGGGCATTTCGTTTTCTCGAACTCGTCCAAAGTCTTCGTTAAAACCCCGACGTCACCTTCACCGCTCGGGCGATTATCGTAGTTACGTTGGTACACTTCTTGGAAAGCATGACACTTGTTGATGTCGGTCCATTTGCTAGAAATGGAATCTTTGTCCCGATGTTCGCCTTGACCCCACGTGCTATAAAAGAGTGCACGAACCCTATCCCAAAAAACGGGGTCCGTTTGAAAGTTTGCTACAAATTGAAAAAATAAAAGTAAAAATATAAGTAAAAAAAATATAAAAGTTAACTTGGTTTGGTTTTATATTTCGCTACGGTGTGTGTGGTGGTATGATTATATTAAATATAAAGGTTAAAAATTTTGAACGATAAATATATACAATGTAAAATTAAGAAAGGACATGTGAAAATGTTCAAATAGTTTGTGATGGTGGCACTGTATAAAAATTTGAAATGTTTAAAAGAAAAAGTTTACAAAAATATATATAAAAAACAACTTAATGAGTAAAAAAGAGCATGTGCCAAGTGATGTATGGTGGTAATAATCGTAATGTTATTCATACGCCATAACTTTATATAAAAAAAGAACATGTGTCAAGTGATGTGTAGTAGCAGTACTAGTAGTACTATTTACAAGCCATAACTTTACAGCAGCGTAAATAGTACTCCCTCCGTCCCATTAAAAGTGTCCTATTTTGAATTTTCAAAGTCTTTATTTATAAACTTTGACCTTAAATAATTTTGTTTGTGTTAGATAATACTTGATGAAAGTTATATGATTTGAGTGTGTTTTACAAGTGTTTTTATCGGGTTAATTTTCATCAAGTTTATATAATACAAAAAAATATATAATTAAAGTCAAAGGTTATAAATAAAAACTTTGAAAATTCAAAATAGGACACTTTTAATGGGACGGAGGTAGTATAGTAATTACCAAATATCACATTTTATAAAGTTTACTAAATAGTTGTACTTTGTAGGCCTAGATTAATTCTAAAGAAAATATTGACAATTTTACATTGTTATCTATACATATAATCTATACATATAATAAAGTAAACTAATGTGTGACACATGTCATTAATTGGAGGCACCTGTTTTTGGGTTTCCCGCCTTTCTTTCATATTTATTTTCTAATAATTTATCTTCTGATTTGTAGATAATGTTACATAGAAAAATGTTTTAATAATTGTAGATAATATTAAATAGAAAATGTTTATCTGATAATTATTATATTTAAAAAGGGTTTCACGCTTTTTTGGATTTTATTAAAATTAATGACTACATTATATAATTATAAGCTTGAATATATATGTCAAAATTAAAAACTATTCTTCAAAAATTCAGTAACATCCGTACACTATATATACATTTAAACTTTAATAATTGTAGATAACAATACTAAATAGAAAAATGCTAATTGAATACAAAAAAAGTTACATGATATCATCAAATGTACATCGATTAATTAAAGGAGTATACACATGCATGGGCGGGGATAAGGGTGTGTGGGGAGGACCACCGCACAGGGTTCGTGTTTCGATGGGCACGTGTTTTTTATAAAAAAATCCGATATATATGTTAATTTTTTTTAAATAGTATACCTATACCAACTCAAGATAGGCTCATTTACAAAACAATTTTTATTGTTTGGAAGTTAGCCCATTGACATTAGCTTTAGTGAGCCAAATACACATTTGATTTTAAAATTAAATAATAATAATAATAATAATAAAACATTAAGGAAGAACAATTTTTTTCGGATTTTTATTGTTTGGAAGTTAGTCCATTGGCGTTAGCTTTAGTGAGCCAAATACCCATTTGATTTTAAAATTAAATAATAATAATAATAATAATAATAATAATAAAAATAATAATAAAACATTACGGAAGAACATATTTTTTCGAGCTCAAACTGGGTACATGAATTCTCAGAATCCGTACCCTATATATACATTTAGAAAAATGTTAATAATTGTAGATAATAATACTAAATAGAAAAATGTTAATTGAATACAAAAAAAAATACAGGATATCATCAAATGTATATTGATTACTTAAATGAGTATACACATGCATGGGCGGGGTGATAAGGGTATGCGGGTAGCACCACCGCACAGGGTCCATGATTTCGAGAGGCACGTGTTTTTTATAAAAAAATCTGATATATATGTTAATTTTTTTAAATAGTATATCTATAACAACTCAAAGATAGATTCATTTACAAAACATTTTTTATTGTTTGGAAGTTAGTCCATTGACATTAGCTTTAGTGAGCCAAATACCCATTTGATTTTAAAACTAAATAATAATAATAATAATAATAATAATAATAATAATAATAAAAAAACATTACGGAAGAACATATTTTTTTCGAATTTTTATTGTTTGAAAGTTAGCTCATTGGCATTAGCTTTAGTGAGCCAAATACCCATTTAATTTTAAAATTAAATAATAATCATAAAACATTAAGGAAGAACATATTTTTTCAAGCTCAAACAGGGTACATGAATTCTCAGAGACGTCTCTGTACATATGTATGAGATTTTTTTACTATTATTATTAGTATCATTATTTATCAAAAATATATAAATGTTTCCGTCTTTCACTTAGGTTTACAAGAATATTTATTATATAGTTTAAATTGTTCAACCCGTGTAACATACGGGGAACTAACCTAGTATCTAACTTATAATAAAACACTTCAATTAATGTCACATGACATTCTCTTCTTACTATGTTACTTGTATTTTATTTAAAAAATATATTTTTATCCTTATCCTGCTAACTTATAATAAAAGAAATTCCAATTTTAATATAATATATATTAATTTTTAGTCCTATGTGCCGTGATTTACAAATTTGAACGCACTTTATAGTTTAAAAAAGGACATTAACCGGAAAAGAAAAGTAAATAAATAATTGGTCAACTTTACACTTTCTTATAATAGCCAACAATTCACAAAAATTGTAATTAATACATAGAATATTTTGTAATCTATATATATATATATATAAATGAGATGGATTTGGGCTATGTGTCCTTTGTCTTTGGTCATCTAGGCTGATTTGGCAATTTGGTTTAGGAGGGAAATCCCAATTAGCTTTCAATAATCACGATTCCAAGGAAAAAAGGCGGGATCCGAATTGAGTTGGGTCGGGTCAACAGAAAATGGATCCTATATGTTATTTTCCAAAACCCTAGACACCACATTCATCTCCATTTTCCTTTCATCTCCCTTCTGGTTGAAGCATACGATTCAAGCATTGCCATTCCGAGTCAATAATCTTCATTCTCCTTATCTTTATTATAAGGTATCTTCGATCTCCCTAAAATAATACCCGCAAAAATGGCCAAAATTGTTCACCGAAATCATACCTACCGAATCTCCCTTCTCTATCTTCTTTTTCTTCTACAATTGTTCATCGTCTCATCGGATCTTCAAGATTTTATCAAGATCAAAGGTAAATATACCTAATCGAACCTAGATCTGCGTTGTTTATGTTATTGTATATACAAAGTTGTTTTTATAAAGATTGTTTCGATTGCTAAAAACCATTTGTTTTCTCATTTCTATAGATCCGATAAAAGAAATTAAAGGTGTGTTGTTATTTATGTTATTCGATTGTATTATACAAAGTTGTTTTTATGAATATTGTTTTGATTGCTAAAAACCATTTTTGTTCTGATTTCTGTAGATCTGATTAAAGAAATTAAAGGTATGTTGTTATTTATGTTGTTCAATTGTATATAAAGTTCATTTTATAAAGATTCTTTCGATTTCTAATAACGTTTTCTTTGTTCTGATTTCAGTAGATCCGATCAAACTTTATCTTTTTTTTTTCTTTGGATTTCTAATAATCTTTGTTCTGATTTGTAATAACTTTTTCTTTGTTCTGATTTCTGTAGATCGGATTTCGGACTCCGATAATTCGTCAATCAAAAGAGGTTAGTTAAGTGTTATAGTTGTTTTATCTTTTTTAAGTTTGTAATATGTAATTTTATATCCTTTCTGTTCATTATTTTTTTTACTTATTAACATATGTTCTGAATGATTTATGGTTTGTATTTTCTCATGGTGAACCCTCAATCTTTTTTGAAATTCGGACTCGGATTGTTAGTCTACCAAAATAAGTTATGTTGTTCTGAATTTTGTAGATCCGATCATAAAATTGAAGGTATGTTGTTTTAGTTTGTTGCTTATCTACTGTGCATCTTTAATCTAAGCGATTGAACATTTATATTTTTTTTGCAAACAATATCAAGATCAGAGGTTTTTGTTATCATCATCTACATTCTCTGATTTATGTAGTGTCTATGAACGTTAATCATGTATTGGACATTTATCAAACTCATGTATTGGACATTTATCAAACTTACTGATTTTTGTTTATTTTGATTTTCATGTGAATCCCTAAATCTTGGATAACAATCGGACTCCGATCATTCAACAAGCAACAGAGGTTAGTTGAATGTTATAGTTGTTTTCTCTTTTTTAAGTTTGTAATATTGTTTTGTCAGAATCTTTGCTCCACGTTTCAATTGTTTTGTTTGAAGCTTGATTGAATATCATATTTGTTCTTGGAGTTTAATGGTTTGATCCTTGATGTTTGACAACTGAATTTCGGATCATGATAACGGTTCGGTGCTATGCATCCGTTTGTTCCAAAATTATTATTGTTAATTTTTATTTCCTTATTTAGAGGATATATAATAACTTGATTTTAAATTCAAATTGTTGATTTGGAGTATAATATGGAAGTAAACGATTTGGAGTTAATAACATTAATTGGATTTCCTTTTTAGGTGAGTTCAATGTACCTAGACATGTTAATGGTTTAAAATTTAGAGTTTTATATATAATTTTGATTAAATTTTTCCAACATATTATAGTGATTTTAAATTTAAATTATATTTGATTTATTTTTAAATAAAGTTACCTGAAATAGAAGTTGACTACATTCATTTTTTATAATTGCTAATTATCCTAATTTTTAATAACATCTAATCGATAATTATTGGTTTCTATATAACTAATTAGATTCAAATTATTCAACAATCATATTAAAAAATTTATTGGTTTTTACCGTATATGCTTTAAATCATTAAAATAATAGATACGGAATTGAGTTTTGAACTTTCACTGTATTTTAGATGATTATGTCCTTCAAGATGCTAACATTTGTATGTTTTCTAATATCGTTTTAATTATTAGAAGCCTGTTTTAAGAATATATTAATATTTTTTAAAAACGTCAACAAATGTGTTTTTAGTATATTTGGCTGATAATTTCCTTATTTAGATGATAGATAATAACTTGATTTAAAATTCAAAATTTTGATTTGGAGGATATTATGGAAGTAAACGGTTTGGAGTTAATAACATTAATTGGATTTCCTTTTTAAGTGGGTTCAATGTACAAAGACATGTTAGTGGTTTAAAATTTAAAATTCTATATATAATTTTGATTAAATCTTCCAACATATTATAGTAATTTTAAATTTAAATTATAGTTGGCTTATTTTTAAATAAAGTTACCTAAAATAGAAGTTGACTATATTCATTTTGTATAATTGTTAATTATCCTAATTTTTAATAAACAATTATTGGTTTCTATATAGCTAATTTGATTCAAATTATTCAACAATCATATTAAAAATATTTATTGGTTGTTACATATAAGTTTTACATCATTAAAATTAAATTTTAAGCTTATATGTTTTTTGTTTCGATTCATAGGAAATACCGTATGATTTTGCAAGCTTATTGTGGGAAGGAAAAGTTCCATATGGTCAATGTCTTGAACTTATTGATGATGACTTATGCAACTGCATGAGTCTGAATCTTTTTCGAACACAAGAGGTAAGTTTAATTTTATCGTTTTTTGGTGTTTTTTGATCCGATATAATGATAGTCAATTATTATTTTAAATTTATATTTTGAAGTAAACCATTATTGTGTGTGATTTTAAATTTTTAATTTCGAAGTCAATCATTATCTTAAATTTAAATTTTGAAGTTTGTCATTAATGTGTTTGATTTTAAATTTGGAAGTCAATCATTTTTTTAAATTTAAATTTGGAAGTAAACCATTAATGTGTTTCATCCATTTAGCCATTCCTTTTTCAATTAACTTAATTCATCTTTAATGTGACAGAATTGATGGAGTGATATAAGAAGGTTTCTTTGTTAATTGATTATTCTCTTCCGCTTACAGGGGATAGCGCTAAGGTAATTAACATCAAAATTCAATATTTCTATTACTTGAATTCTCTTGCTTTATAATTTATTTCAATGTATTATTTTATGTTTTGACTTGGATATAAAACATAATGTGAAGGTATATTTTAAACTTATTTTACCGAGTTTTTTTATTTGGATTGCAGAATAAGTGGTTTGATGAACTAATAGGTGTTTGAATTTTGTGTTTACTTTACTCTGCATAGGGCTCCTTCAGTTTTTTGTATTCTTTTAGTTCGCTCAGTAATTATTCTATTTTCAAGATAAGAATACAAGCTGCATCTGCATTGGCTACCCTACCAACAATAGTGGGTGAATCAGTAATAACAAAACTATTGAGATAAGTTTTAAAGCTTATTGAGAAATATTGATTGTGTTTCTATAAATACTTTACCGTTTAATTTTGTAAAAAAACCTTCATATTTAATTTTCAGATATGGATCCAATGAACAACAGTCCTTCATTTTTAAAGCTTATTCAGGAAGATGACCAGATATTTTTGGTACGGTTATTGGTATTCTAAATACTAATCATATTTTTAGTAAACTGATGTTTGTCTTTTTTTTTTTAAACTCATAGCAAATACCTAATGACTTTGCTTCAATGATTTGGGGAGACCAACCACCTTACAAAGATTCAGTTAAGATTGTTGATGGCAACAAGTTATGGTTTGTAAGACTGAAAAAAACTGATGTTGGCCATGTTCTTGCTGATGGCTTCACCAAAGTTGTTCGGGATAGTTGTATAAGAAAAAATAACTATCTTATGTTTCAGTCATTTGGACAATCATCATTCTTTCTAATGGTGTTTAAATCATTTGTTCATCAATACTGCTTTATATCCAAAATCACACCTGACAAAGACGTTATTGTAAGTAGTATATTATACAATCAGTATGATGAATAATGTTTTCTTTCTGTATATTGGTTTTTAAATTAATTTTTAATTATCACTGCCTATGCAGGTCATGGCTGATGAATTTTGGAGGCAATTTTATGGGAAAAATTTCAAAGGTGGTCAATCAACTCTTTATTTAGGAGATAGATTTTGGAACGTTAAGATGGACGGATTAACTGACAGCTGTGTTTTTACTCATGGATGTTCTAAGATGGTAAACGATCTTGCCTTAGACAGCCGATCTATCTTTGTCTTTTCAATGGTTGGAAATAAAATTTTCGAGCTTTCAGTCTTTAATCATCAAACCAGTACTCAAATTCAGAACAACAAGGTTGAGTTAGTTGTTTTGGATGACTCCATCTATGGTGATGATGGTGATGATTTGGTTATTGCGGTTAGAATTATACATCTATACTATTATTTAGTTATTAACGCGAGCTTACAAGTAGATCTTGAATTTCACACATTGTTATTTTTTTTCTTTTTTTGTAGTCCGAACATAAGGAGAAGTGTAGTACTGCCGAAACTGACTTTCAGGAAAGTGTTGTTGTGGAATGTGAAGACGACAAATTTCAGTTGGCAAGTTTTGAGTCTGTGTTCAATGTAAACCCCTATATTTTAATCTAATTTATTAAAACTTATCATAAATATTTTTTTTGTATTTATACATTTGTTTATTGTTAATTGTGTAGGATATTGATGATTCGAAGTTTGATAACTTTTTCTCATCTCTACTTGAAATGGAAGACCTTAAGAAGAAGGTAATTTTTTGTCATTGTTTTTTTTCGTATTTTATTAAATTTAATTATTATTCTTATTATATTGTTAAACACTTTTCCCTTATATGTAGTTCAAAGATGATTGAGATAAAAAAAAAACCGATCCGATATGCAAAGCAAGTGTTGTTTGTGATAAAAATCAAAGTTTAAAAGTTTGTGTTCATTTATAGGAGTTTGTAATTAACTGAATTGTTTTACCTATATTTTTTCATTTTAAACCGTTAATGTTTTATGTTTCTTACGATGATCCGAAGGGGAAAACAAATGTTGTTGATGAAAATCTAAGTTGAAAGGTTTTGGTTCAGTTACTTAATTATATTTTTATGAATTTAAGTTGATTACTTTACATTTTTTTTATTTATACGTTTACCTTTTTTCAGGACAAAAGCAACTTTGAGATGGACCTGGACAAATTTTTGATACCGAAAAATAACTCCCATGTATATCTGATTACTTAAGTATTATATAATTCAATGTATTAATTCATTCTATATTAATAATTTTTATACTCTTTTGTTTTATAGGTTGATCCTACACGAAAAACAAATATTTTTATTTCTGAACCGAGTCTGTCCTCCATAGTTGTTTCTGATGTGAGTATTTCTGATTCGATATTTTGTTCGAATTATGATAGTTACTTATGTATTTATTTACCTGTTTTAGACCATTCCGAAATATAAAGTTGATGTTGGTCAAATTATTTTGTCGATAAAGAGGAAGGTATAGTATCATATATAACTTTTTTACTTTTAATTTTATTTCTTAAAAAAGAACTAATTATTATTTTATTTGAACTTATTAGGCCACTCAGAAATGTAAAGCAGTTATGTTGGTGTCCGATGAGTCTCTTATCGCTCATCGTACACGTTCAAAGTTTATAAACAAAAATGAATCTGTGGTTGTTGATAAGTTTATGGCTGCTGAAACCACATCTGTTAGCCGTAAACGTTCTACATTGAAAAGGTCGAAAACAATTTCAATCATTGAGTTCACCAAAGTCGCCGAGAACAGAATGGTATGTGTTTTCATATTATTAAAATTTATATATTTTATTCAAGTAATAAGCATATGTTTTAGATTACTTTGACAATTTTTTGTTTTGTGACTTTTAGCGTTTACCGTCTGCTATTTCCGATGAGTTGTCTCTTTCTTTTCACAACCTCCGTGATGTTTCAATCCAAAACATTAGATGTGAGGTAACAAACATGAAGACGATAGCGGAAAAGAATGGAGATGGTTACAGGTATGGTTTTTCCAAGTGGTCGGCTTTCTTGAAATCAAATCAAATACACATGGCGCTACTCTTTTCTTTAAATATGTCAAGTCTTCGCAACTTTTGATTTTGACCAAATTTGTACACAAGACGACAAAGAAAAGAGGCCGTCCGTGACTGTTTGCATTTGTGGTTGTTAGTTGGTTTTGTATATGTTTTCGTGAACTGGTAGTTATTAGTTGATGGTGGGTTTACAGTTGTTTGCATAGTTTCTACTTGATCTTCGTATGGCCCAAGTTGGATGTCAGTTATGTTTTCTGTTTGGACAATTAGTACTTAAACATGCCCTCTTTTGTAAGAAAGTTTACAAGTTAATTTTTGTTTTAATTTAGAACATAATTTTGGTACTACTTTTTTTTCCAATTTTATTATTAGCTTTGCACAACCAATCATATTACTTTTTTAATATCCAAGTATCCAACGCAAACATCCGAACCTCTACATATATTATTTTAATACGAATATATAATTTTTTTCAATACGAATGTTAGTTTTATATATTTTTATTAAAAAAATTATAACAATAGTATATCTTACACACGATAAAACATAACAGTCAAATTACCAAATAAGTTGATGTTTGAATTTGTATGTTGACTTATTTCTAGATGTATATCTTATATTTTTATTAACTTATTATTTATTTTAGGAAACTTATAAATATTTATAATAATTAACAAAACAATGATAATTTATTTATGTTACATTATTTGGTCGATTTTGTCTATTCGTAATTTCCAAAGTTTTGTAAATTAATATTTCCATTTATAATGCAATAACATATCCAAATTAATTTTAGATAAATTTGTTTCTTTATTAATTGACAATCATTTTTAAGTAAAATGGAAACTACAATAGAATGACAAATAATTTTGATGTAGATATTTTATTTTTTATCAAAATAAATATAATATTTGTTTTGTTCTATGGTATTACACTTTTAATTAATTATTTAACGATCATTTGTTGAGTACTAATAAAAAAAATCCTTATTTTTATTGTCACAGTTTTCTATTTGAAAATGATGTTTTGTTTTGATCAAAGTTGGGTTATGCAGGTAAGTGTTAAATCTCATGTTAATTTGAAAACGCCTCAATCTTAAGCTTCAAGATCTCGAGTAATACAATTTACATTTTTTTTCTTTATATTTTATAAATATTACCTAATTTTGTTAATCTGAAATTAATTGCCTATATTCTTTTTTAGAGATGTTGAGGTTGATTTAACTCTTTGGGATGATTATGCGAAGGACATGTGTTCGTACATGCTTAGTCAAGATCTTGAAGCCCATGTTGTCAAATCTGTTCATTTTGGTGCTGTTAAAACCTAAAAAGGTATCTTATTAAGTCTAGGATTTAAAAATGTATCTTATTAAATTTCTCATCATAAAAGAACATTCCATTTATAATATCATTTATATAAATTACAACATAATCTCCATTACATATCAACTTTCAATCTATTCTTTGGTTTCTTCAACAAGGTACTTTGCAAAATTTTTAAGTAATACACAATCTCTTTTTCATGTATCAATACAAACTAATATCATTTATGTTTTATTATACGTTTCCATTTTACTAGGTGTTTCGTATAATGGATCAAATTCCGTTTGATGTTGTGATCATGGAAATTTTTGTATCAATACAAACTAATATCATTTATGTTTTATTATACAAAAACAAGTCATTTGGATACAACATTTTATTTGATCAATACATGAATATTTTTTTACACAAACAATCTGAATTTTCAAATTAATTTATTTTTAAAAACAAACAAATTGAATTTAAAACCATCAATAACGTAACCGTGGGTACTTTCTTATATTTTTAAAATCAAAGTAGGTAAAAGTTTAAGGTTTCGAATTTGTTAATAAACTAAACATTAATAATTTATATTTTATCTTTATTTTTTCCCGTTTGTTAATATCAATTTATAAAATATTTTGCAAATCAAACAAACTATTGAAATTTGTCTCTGTAATTTTGAGAATGTCGTGTATGTTTACCAATGCATACTCCATAGATAGATTTATTTTATAATTTTGAGTTAATAATTTTGTTTACAAATTGACAATCTATTATTATGAAGTAAGATTTTACCTCATATGTTTAACTTTTAAAGTTTCAAAAACCACTTTTAGTATGTTTTGTAAATAATAATTAATAGGTCAAATATAGTTACGTAAATAATATTATAACAATAATAAATACATTTGAAAACTATGCATTTGAAATTTGGATTGCACTGCAGTTAACTTTCAACCTGTTTGGCCTATATGTGTGGTACTCAACCAATGTGATTGTGCATATCAAAAGATATTGTGTTTGTGTGTTTCAAAGGTTGGTGACAATGGTGGTGTTAAAGGCTTGGAGAATTCATTATAGTTTTTTTTTATTTTTTTGTACATGTTAAGTGTTATAATAAAGAACGGACAAAATATTAATAAAGTTCTAATAATCTGTTATAATAAATAAAAGTTTTTTTTTTGTCGTGGGTCATTCAGTGAGGCAAATTTCTGCCTCCGGTTCTTGCCCAAAGTTTCTAACCTTACTCGCAACCCTAACGACTACAAATTTCAATTCAAAACAATTAAAAAACAAGTTTGTTCGCAACCCTAATGACTACAACTTTCAATTCAAAACAATTATAAAACAACTTTCTGACATAGTTTGATTAATATAAAGTAAATTTTCCTACCCGCGAAGTTCGCGGGTGATAACCTAGTTTATGATTACAAAGGTAAGACTTCATACGTTAGGGATTGAGTTATAATGCAAAGGATTTAAAAATAAGAAGGGTAAGAAGCCATCAGAGAGTGACAAGTGTCCTATGAGGAATTAAATGAAAAAGGTAATTTTGTCTACAAGAGGAAAGAGAAGATGCACATGCAAGTCATATGTTATTTCCCCTGAATTTTTAAACGTCCGTAACTTTTTTATATATCACTAGTTTAAGAACCCGCGAGGTTCGCGGGTGGACTAAAACACAAATGAATAACTTTAATTTATTGAAGTAATCGTTTGAATTAAATAACCGTTCAAGAAATAATAAATTAGTAAACTACAATGAGATAAATAATGTAATATATCCAGATGCATGATTATCCAAATTTGTGTAATATTGCGTATATGGAAGATAATGGATAGAGAATTGTAAGTGAACGTACTGTTTATTTATGCATACTTTTAGGTTAATATTTAAGTATGTGTATTAGTATACATGTTTTTTATTACATTAACAAAATTGATTAAAAAACAAAAAAAATTAAACATTAAATAACTTAAAAAAACATGTTATTATGACTTTTATGAAACAGTTACATGGAATGAAAGATCGTTTGATGAATGAGTACATGGAGATCACAAGTCACGAAATACTTCTTTGTAAACTACATTTGTCGTTTTATTAGTAGGTTTGCCGTCACTGTCCAAAATCAGAAGTTTAACTCCTTGTCTGGTTTTAACTCTTGATAAAGCAACATATAGCTGACCATGGGTGAAAACTGGTTGCTTCAGATACAGACCAACTCTAGACAGTGATTGTCCCTGACTCTTGTTAATAGTCATTGCGAAACAAACAGCCAACGGAAATTGTCTCCTTTGAAACTCAAAAGGAATTTTTTTATCAGAAGGTATCAAACTAATCCTTGGTATATAAGTGCGAGTGCCTATGTTCCCTCCGAATATTATCTCGGCTTCTATTACACGGTTATACATTTTTTTGACTTGTAGTCGTGTACCATTGCAAAGACCATTTTGTTGGTCAATGTTACGTAATAGCATCACCGGCACGCCTACTTTTAGTGCTAGCCTATGATTAGGTAAGCCGGATACTTTAAGACCGTTAAGCACATTAGGAGAGTATAGTTTTTGTTGTGTAGCGTTTGGATTTTCGGACTGACAAAGACTGTCTGAACTAAGATACTCTCGTTCTTCGTCTGGGAAGAGTGACAACAACCGATCATTAATTTCATGCACAACCTCGTTCTTAGGTGCAAGTATAGCCCTCTCACTGAAATAATTCTGATTGTTGAAGTTTTCGAGAATTGAAGGATACACAAAATCAATTAAAGTTGAAATGGGATCCGATGTATCAGTGATTAGAAGGTCGCTTGGTATTTCAATTGACGCTTCTCCATCATTTGGACCACCAACATTTCCCTCACCTATATCCAAAAGCCATTTGGCAAATTGTTTTATTTCTTCAGCGTCCGATGCTGAACTTCCAACTGTTAACCTCATGTTTTTTGTTAGTCTCAGCAACTTACATGTATTCCACAGATAAGACGAACTTATTGAGGCATTGACAATCTCTTGTCTTCCACCATTTGGAACAACAGGAAGGATCTGTCTAAAATCGCCTCCTAAAACAATAACCTTTCCTCCAAAGCGGATGTTTGATCTGTTGGAAGTGTCGATATTGAAAATGTCGTTCATTGTTCTATCCAACGCTTCGAATGCATGCTTATGGACCATAGGCGCTTCATCCCATATAATCAAGTTTGTTTCGTGTAGTAGTCTAGCAACATCTCCATCAGGTTTTATATGACAAACTGAATCCTCTGTAAGATTCAATGGAATACGAAACCTGGAATGCGCGGTCCTGCCACCAGACAATAACAACGACGCGATGCCACTTGAAGCAACGTTTAATACAATTTGACCTTTTGATCTGATTGTCGCAGATAATGTCTTCCATAAGAAGGTCTTGCCGGTCCCACCATAGCCGTACACAAAAAAAAAACCCCACCTTTGTTACCCTCAATTGCGTTGATTATTTGTTGGAAAACTGACCGTTGCTCCTCAGTTAGCAAATTAAGTTGATTATTAAATTCAACTTGAAGATTCGTTTGGTCGTAGATACGCTCCTCGTTAATCAAACGATTGTCTGAATCAGACATAGACGCAGTATCTGGGTACGACATTGTCTCAAATCTTTTGAGTGATGAGTTGTTTCTGGCTAAGAATTTTTCAACTTCACTCAAAACGTAGTTTTTAAGCTGGTGATCTGGAATTGATAAAGCTGTAAAAAATTGGAAAAAAAAATATATTATCAAGTTATGAAATCAAAAAATATTTAATGAACCAAACCATATAGCATAAATGAAACACAAAACCATGTTTTCTTTAAATGAAAATTGTTTTTTTTTTAACGCAACCAAAAACAAAAAAAAAGGGGATAATAACAACATTTTGTGTAAAACAATTACCTGTAAGACGATGATATTTTCTAAGTCTGTAGATAAAGTCGTCTGTCATGTATCTCCATGTGCTTTCCCATATAACCTCAGGTCTGGACAACGTATTTGTTAATAGCAAAGTAGCAAATAAATTACGAAGCAGGCTTCCAGTGCTGTGGTAGTTCTCTCCACTAATTCTGTAGCAGAATGGTCCGTTACCTCTGTTGACAGTGTGATCAACCTTACCACCCATTGACGTGAAAGCAAAATGGAGTTATACCGTCGAATATTATTCAAAAAATGTTTGCTTTCTTTATCCTTATACGTAAAAAGTTTCTTATAGCTTGGAACAGCATCTTTATAATCTGGTAGCTCTACTTTGCCATAACCACAACATAAGAAATAGCATATTCTTCCTTTCTCTTTTCTTCCCCTTCCTTTTTCAGCATCCCATAATTTAGCATTGCATACTTCACAAGTAATACATTGGTCACCATGATCAAAATAATCTGTAATGTTAGTTGAACAAAAAAAGAATATTACTTTACGAAGTATATGTTTGTATAAAAAAAATATATACTATTTACTTAATTAAATAAATAAAATAATTGATATTATACCTGTTGAAACTCCTTTGTAAATTGCATCATCTGTAGTTTCCTCTGTCGTCAAGTCAATCATTGGTATAGGAGTTGTAACTCGTGATTTACTTAATAACTTACGTTTTCCCGGCGACATCTTCTGTAAAGAAGAACTTTGTAGAATAGTAGGTGTGTTGCTAGAATTTGTGATGTTTGAAGATAGAGAAAAACGACGAATGTTTATTGGTGTAGTCATGTTGTTTGTAAGACAACTAAGATTACCTAAATAACATAATATACTCAAACTTATTAACTTTTTTAAACATATATACTGTTTTTGAAATTAAATTTGAATTATTTGGTAAATATAATTATTACTTGTAGGTACAACCGACGTTGTAGGAGTAACATTGTGCGTGTTGGAAGATATCAATCTTAATTCAGAAGAAGATGATAAAGTATTGGAAGGGTGTAATTTTCTTCGTCGTAGACTTGTAGATCTTTTACTGTCTAAATATAACTTCCTTAACCTCCGTCTCTGTTTGCAGTGATTTTGAAGAAGTCTCGGGTCAAAAACTGTAGTTTTATAATAAAAAATAGATAATTCACATATAAACATTATCCACTAAAGAAATAATTTTTTTTTTTAATAATATCCTACTTCAAACATTTATTAAAGTTTTACCTCCATATCCAATGGACGCCTCTGTTATAACATTGACCATGTCATGCGGAATGGATGAAGAACCAGAGGTAGATGCTATAACATGTATAGATTGTGATGTACCTTTTTGCGTTCCATAACGTTTACCATCGATGTATAATTTTCTAAGTTTACGCCTCTCCGTACTCTCATCTTGAGTAAGTTTAGGGATGAAAACTTGCAGACAATCATTAAATATAAAACACATATAAGCTAAATGAAATATAATGATAGGGTTTAAATTGAAAATGTGCATATTCTGAAGATAAAAAGTTAAATAATACCGTTTGAAATGTTGCCCAATGGTGTTCGTTGCTGGACATCTGGGATAATAGTAAATACGTGAGTATAAATACAATACATGTGTATAAATACAATTTGATGTATAATTACAAATAAAGTATTCGAAAATAGGAAACTGTTATGTGTAATACAATGGCATGTTTTTTGACATAGGAGTAACATAAAGGAAGTTGTATTGCAGTTTGGTAGCATATTACAATTTGCAGTAGTTTGAACGACGACATAATAAATGGAATGGGAATGGACCAAAAATGATACGTTTATTTCTTTCCGGCAATGAAAATGGTTTGTAAGTTCTTAAATTTCATATTTATTAGTAACATCTATAATGTATAGTGAATCAGTATATTTAAAAATAATTTCATTGTTTCATATTTTTAAAAAAAAATATGTTATAGTTATTATTTTTTTTTAAAATTCATCCGGTTTTATATTTATAATTTGATTACATTAAGTAATCAAATAGTTTTAATAGTATATATAAGTAATCATCTAGTTGTCAAATCATATATCAGATATTTTATACCTAACAATGATTCTTATCTCTTTCTCTATTGTTGCCCCTATATATGACAACAGACTTCATACGCATACAAAGTTTTTCCGTCGATCGGCATTCACATTATCAGCGTCGAAAAGAGAAATCACCAACAGGTACGATTCAAACTTATGTTTCTCACATAACCTAGATGTTTAATTGCATCAGTGTTAGGGATTTGCAATCTAAATTTGACGATTTTTCATAAACCGACATGTTCTTTGATAGACAACATATAGTTTTTAACGGCATTTTCTTCGTCGTTTCATCATGATATATAGATTTGCGTTTTGGCTGAGCGAAATTACATGTTTTGTGATCTTAATCTGCCGTTATTGTTTCAGGATTTGGTTTCGTATTGTTTGTTTTATCGGGTAGGTCGGTTTAGGGTTTCGATTTGATAATGATTATCGTTGGGGCATTATTATTATTATTGATTGATTTTTTTCTGCAAATCTATTATTGTTTGTTTTAGGTTTTTTGGTCAGGATAATTGTTGATATGTATATTTGTTTGGCCTAAGTGTTACACACAAATGTTATTAAATTTGGGGATTTTTCCAAAATCGATATGTTCTATGATAATCAACATCTAATATTTACTGATATAATTGTATGTAGTCAATGGCGCGTTCTTCAACTGAGCGAAATAAACAAAACAAAGAAAAGGAAGTGATACTGCTAACAGATTCGGACTCAGACGAATCTTTCACTTCCGAAGAAATTGACTGGGACGCACCAGAACCAAATCTCATTTTCATGCCATCCTCTTGTTCACGTTTTGTAAGTATTTACATTGATTATTTGTGTAGTAAGTTAACTGTTGTTGTTATAAGGTGTCATTAGTGCCTTTATCATTACCGTCTGGATACTTGTTTGGCATTTTTTAGCGGATACCGGTAAAGGTCGCAAGAGCCATGGGAATCGATCGCTGCGGAAAGGTGACCATTAAAAACAGGCGTGGTGTGGAAACAAATCTGAACGTCACGGCTGAACCAAAAAGAGCAAAAAAGAAAAATCGGTTTAGTGTATTGGGATGGCCAGCATGGGTTCGTGAAAACAACATCAAGATGGGTTATCTTTGCGTTTTAGAGTGGTATGAGGATATGCCTACACTCTTTGTTAGGGATGTAATCGAAGAATAATGGGGTTAGTACCATAGATCAAAACCGTTAAACCATTTTGTATGGTAATTTTGTCTAACTAACGGTTTTGGCATTAAGTATATAAGTATGTAGGAATGCTTTTTTAGGAAGCTGTTTAAATGTTTTGTTTATGATAGCTGTTGGAAAACTACTTGATAATATTTTGGCCTATGTTATATGTTTAAATATTTTGATACGTGTATCATGTTGGAATGCTACTTTAAATTTAATGGTCATCTACCAATTACAACATCAATATACGATTATAAGTTGTTACAGACAAAAGGTTTTGATATTTAAATGTTTACGACGCAATCGTGGTCACATCATCTTCATGAATGCATGTAACTATTAAAAATATATCTACATGAAGGTACGTTCCTTTCAGAATTTGATTTAGTTTACAACTATTACCTGAAGATACATTCCTGAGAGCGTTAGAATGTCTACGTAGAGACTGATTTTTCCGAGAATCCAAATAGATTTTTCGTTGTCTTCGCCTCTCTTTCGCTTCCTTATTCGTATCAGGATTGCGAACTAAAAAAAAATTAAAATTACAATTTAGAAAGTATAAATAAAAAGAAAACTACTATAACAGCATGTTAAAGGATTATGCATATATGTGTGGATTATATGTATACCATTAGTTATGTCTGAAAATGGAATCCTTGATATCACACCTGCAACGTAATTAATAAAAGCATACAAAAAGTAGTATATGTCAATGGTTTGAGCCATGTATCGACCTAATAATAATTAAACGGAAAGATAATCAAAATGTTACCACTTGAATTGTTTGTAGTGCAAGGTTGCTTGCCGAAAGACGAAGACTCAAGCTTTGACCTTTTCGGCATGACTATAACTGTAAAACGGTAGATGAAAAATTAAGTAACCTGATCTGTAAATGTATAATTTATTATGATAAATCAATAAAAAATGGCACTTACGATTTGCAATGTTCTCATTCTGTACATCTTTTAATGAAGAAGAAAAATTTTCACTTTTCGATCTTTTTGACATTACCGGAAATGTGATTAAGGTTACTGCAATAAGAAGAAGAAGAAGAACACCAAATCGTTAAATGTATAACCGTTAAGTAAACGAACAAAGTGGAGGATTACAAAGTAAAAGAAATAAGAGTCTTCGTTCAATATAAATAGTGGTTTACTTATTTTTGGAATCAATTTAATACCATATCAACTTAAATTGCAAAAGATTTTATTGATTTATGGTTGATTAGTTATTCCAAAATTAAAATTACCAATAATTTCACGCTTTCCAAGTATAGTTTTTGTATTTTCGGTATGTTATGATTTACAATAATCAAATGACGTATATTGATTCTATCATCAACATTAGACGGATAATTATCAAACAAATGTCACTACAAAAATTGACAATATATAATATATTCCGTAGTATAACATTCTGGAATTTAGATATACATTTTTAATTAGATAAACAACCATAAACATATACACAACAGTTAGGTAACATACAAAAGTCTAGTAAGAAATAATTCCAGACGGTTACATGTTCAAAGGATAGCTACCAAAAGAAAGTCCAAACAGTTGTTATAAAGACGGTTTATAAAAAGTTCGGTGCACTTTTGCTTAGACATGTCGGACGTTTTTTAAGATGACGGTCTTCTTTGAAGTGACATAAGTGAAATCAAGCATGTCGCCATCATTCAACTTATTTTCCGCCATAAATACAGGCCAGTCTATGACTGAATAGCGTTTCGCACTTCCGTTTTTTTCACGTTTGACTTCATAAGTACTAACTTGCCCCTGCATGTTTTCAATCTTCAGTGTATGAAGCTTCTTTGTAAAACCAGCGTGGTTTGATACCCCGACGGGAAGACGCTGCATGTAACAACGTTTATTAATCAGTTTACACCTTAAACATCCAATAATGACGAAAAATAATGAAAATTTAAAGATTTCTTATATTCAAAAATAATACCAGCCTGTATTCCCCTTTACGTGTGAAGTTCAAAACTGCCGGACCTTCAGGAACAGTGTGTTGTCCGCAATTTTCTCCATGTAAACGCTTCTTAGACTTGGAAGTACCAACCGACCTTATACATTCTTTTACCTTTATGATTAAAAAAAATGTTATCTTCAAAACGATAACATATTATTGTTAACAAATTAATATTATTTGTATGAATCTCAAAACTTACATCTTTCGTGAGACATGGAGATCCTTCAGATATAAATCCCTTGGAGGTACATTCAACGTCATGTAGTTTACCCTTACTTGTATTTCCAACTCCCTCCTTGATGGTAATGGCATCTTCTTGCGGAATGCAAATATCCTGATGAAATGCAACATTATACATTAAGATAAATAATGTAAATGATTAACTGTTATGCTAAATATCACATGAATTTTTTTTGTATAAATATACTTTTAAAAAAATATAAGATTACCTGGTGGTCATTTGGTTCTTCATGTGAAAAAAAGAAGCCATAGTCTTGACGTAAGGCCTAAAATTGACAAAATGCAATATAATTACTGCCATATAACCATTAATCAAAAATTGGTCTATAATTATTAGTAGTTTACCTCGTCTACTTTCTGAATGAACTGATCACGAGATATTTCAAGAACCTCATCATCGGAATTGTCTCCCATTATGAACACAACCAGCAACTGAACTGAAAATAGAGTTAAATTATAGCGAGCATTATAAATTTTATTATACATACATATAGATGCAACATAAATCAAAATTTTAACCAACAGAATAATTACATTCAAAGATGCAGTTTTTGAATACATGTACTGCAAAAATAAAGAAATTTTTTTTACTAAATATGTTGCAAACAATGAAACATCAATATCAAAAAGTAATACATCATTAATTCAGAAAAATAGTATAAAATTTAGTCAACGATCTATAGATAACATCTATAAGGACCGTAAAACAATAATATAAGACTCAACAAAAACAGAAAAGTATGGAAACATTCATTTAAGTATAAGATTTAAAATAAAAAACAGTGCATACTACCTACATGATACTAATCATTACATAAAAAACACAAGTTAAAGGTAAAAGATAGTTTGGACAAAAGGTATTCAACTTTAAACATGTAGTTTCTGCCATTTGTTAAAGGAGAAATTTATGAAAAGTTTAATTATAATTAAGAATCAAACCTTCAAATCTGAAAATGAAATAGCAAATAACATCACAACTGTAAAAATAATAAAACAAAAAGATAGATTCACGAACAGTTTTTTTAGAATCTTAAAGATCAATATGAAGACATGCATACTATGAAAATAATATCTGTTAAAAATATTAAAAAAAATAAAAAAAAACATAAAGAACACAAAAGTATCAAAAGCAGCAGATCCTTCAATAACATCCAAGATATAGAACAAACATTCATCAGGATTATAAACCACATTATACCTAAACATTCATCAGCTATATACATATACATTCATCGGCCTAACAACCTGAGACAAAAAATCATGGAAATAAAAAGGAGAAACACTGTATATACGGCTTTGAGATTCCAGTATAATCAAAAGTAAAAGATCAAAAGAACCAAATGATGTATAAAACCAAGTTTCGGTCCATAACATATAAGATATAGAAACACACAATAAGAGTCGAAATCAAACTTGATAACTTACCGATCGAAATTGTTGATGAAGATTGTATGAAGAAGATGAACAATAAAAGGGTTTCTTGGTTATTGTGAAGGTTAAAGTTGAAGAAAGATAACTTTGGAAACCGTATCTTGTGATGATTAGTGAAAATAAATTGTAAAAGCAGGATATATGTAGTTTTCAAATTTTATAAGTTTGTTTAATTTAGAATTGGAAATATAGGGTATGGTGGCTGACCCAATTATACATGAAAAGTTTGGGCCGGAATTTGTTTGGGCTTATTGTCGGGCTTAAGTTAATATGTAGGAATCATTTTGGTCTCAGCCCAAACTGTTATCTATTGAACTAACAATCTAGTTTTCTATGATTACAAAAAAAACGGGAAAATTTTTAAAAGTTTTCATATTTAGATTAAATGCTAATGGTGGTGTTACAATCTATTATCTAGATTTCTATATTAATAAACATAAAAGATATTTTTTTATTAAAGTAACGAAAGGATAAAATTTCAAATACTTGAGACAAATTAGATAGACCGATAAACAAAATATGAATTAGTATCAAATAAGTTCATAATTTCTAATCAGATGTAGATAACAAACATGTAAATCGTAACATCAAATAACATTGCATTTTAGCATTTAATTAAAAGATTAAAAAACTATATATATAAATAAGTAAAAGAATGTCATGTAACATGAAACAATAAACGGGTCATTTTACAATACAATCGCATGGAATAGATGATCGAATATTCAAACCAATAAGATGTGATTCTGGAATTTTAGGAGAAAAAACGATTTTAGTCAAATCCGTTGATCTCAAAATGTTTCCTGCAAATTATATTTTAGAGTTTTAAACAAATATTTGTGTAAACTTAAATGTTAAGAAACAAAATAAATCAAACTAAAAAACTTACTGGTGTTGCAGTAAACCAACTTGACCCGAGCAACGTATATTATAGACTTTTTTTCTATGTTCATTCGAGTTGTAACATATCCCAATCCTCTCATGTCATACAATTCCATTTCAATAACATGTCCTCTGTTAGATTTTTAATTTATCGTTAAATAGTAAGTTTTAGAGAATGTGTAGTCACCAAAAGAGTTGACTTACGTGAAATCTTGTAGGAATAACCTAAACATATGTTTCTTTTTGTCTCTTTCGCCACATATTATTCTTCCAACAACATCTACAAAAGGTACAAATAATAACATAAATTTTCAAATAAATGAAAAAAAATTCTTAATAACTAATAGCTAACAAATATAATTAAAGTTTAAACAATAACATGTTAGCGCCAAAGTTAAAAGAAATTTAACTTACCAACAATATACTTTTCATGTCTTCTGTCATGAGCTAATGTTTTAATGCATGGTGTCAACGGGTACAAAACAAAACCTTTAGGAGGATGAACTAAAAATGGTGTTAGTTTTGAGAATTCATTAAATACGATCTTTTTGTTTGTTGAGACAATGATGTAGCCTTCATATCTTGGATATTCATGATACATGAGATTTTCGGTTTTGAATTGGGACAGAGAATATAGACCACCAACCATATTACTAAATGGGTATAAGTTAGAAAACTTTATAGGCACAATTGCTGCAATCTTCTGCCTCTAAACAATGTCATGTAAAAGGAATTTCAATAAATTATATTAAAAATTAAGTTATAAGTCGAAACTTTAGTAAACATGTTATGAGGTTACCTGTTGGTCGAGAAGCACAACAATCAATCTGTCTAAGTCTTTGTCATGCCATACAAATTCAAAGCTAACAAAGATAATAGAATACCAAACACCATCTTCTTTCAAGTCAGAAAACAAATCAACGGATTCCACTTCAGCCGTTTCCTTCATTTAGAAAAGACATACTTTAAAAAAACTACACAATAGCATAAAGAAGCATTAATTCTTGGAAAATGTTATAAACACAACCAATGACATACATACGAAAATGCAAAATGAACATCTCTTATTAATATAATTGCAACCAGTCAAAAGGATAAAAAACACAAAAGTTGTCACACGGGAACCATTAATAGGTTTTACGAAAAAACAAACAAACACTCCACGAAAAAATAAAAACCAATGAGATGTTCAAAACATTCTTAGTTGCCACAAACTACTTCTCAACCTTGGGAATCAGTAATCCAACCGTGACACCATCATCATCGACAACCTCCTTGCCAGCTTTACGTGGTTTTGTAGACGACTGAGAAGACATCACATCATCATCATAGATGCTGTCCAAATTCCGTTTCAGCTCGTTTTCCAGGACACGAATGGAGGTACCGTTGACATCTTCATCGGGTGTTTTAAACATGTCTTTAGTAAAATTCAAAACAGGTGTATCATCGGCTTTGCTACGGGAGACAGAATCCTTAAAACAGGGAAAACAAATAACGATTCAAAGTAAAAAAAAAAAATTCAAAGGAATTATAAGGAACAACCAGATATAAATTACACACATTAACGGGGACCTCGTCTGCTGCTTTGATGTCAGAGCTAACAACATTCACACGCTCCTCGTCAACAGGCTGAAAATATGTAATATAATAAAAATTATATAACTGGTTAGAGTTACATAAAATATAAGAATACAGCAGTGCATAGGTTTTCAAAGTACCTGAATGACATCGAAAATTTTATCTAGTTCGCCAATAACAGTTTGATTGTCTGTTAATTTTGAAATAGAGTAACCATCCGATTTGTTTTTTATGTTAAATGAACCGATGGATATCTTGAATGCAAACTTCCTGTTAAGTAGAGCATTGAGTTCTTGCGGAAAATTCCCTTCGTTAGCTAACTGGCGAGTGATATACAAAAAAAAAAAAAAAAAAAATTAGGAAAATTTTGATAAAAAGCGATGAAATGAAAAGTTACTAATATTAATCGACAGATTTAAAAAAGAACAACAAAATATAACGTACATCAAGGTTCTTATCCAACAGCTGAGTCGCGTTAACCTTCAACAGCCTAAGCACCTCACGCTCAAATAGGGTGAGCGTCACAATCCCTGTACAATCCTGAACCCGTATCGGAACCCTGATCCTGAAACACGTTAATTCTATGTTACACAACATTCAGGGAACTCGTAAACATGTAAAATATCAATTGATATGTAAAGTAATATTACCTCGGAACGGAGTAAACAGTCTTACTGTTACAGCCATCGTCCTTACACTCTAGAACCACAATATCTTCAAAACCATCGGAACCATCTTGCTTTTCTTTTGAAATTGTTTTTGTGGTGACCGCTCGATTACAATTTCTGCAAGCATTATAAAACCAAGAATCCACGGAAGCAAAACTCTTTATAGTTCCGACAATAATTACAAACTTTTTCTGTAAAAAAAGATATTACAAATTACGTCTTAATGATATGTCAAATAAATAAACATGGTAAAAGTTAGATCTCTTGTACCTCCGAGATTTGATTTAAAGATCCAATAGTACTGAACTCAAAATCTGAAAGATACTCTTCAGTAGGATCCTTTATTCTGGATGCACTCAACCCAGAAAAGGTGGAAGACGTTTCAGGGGTAATGTTTGAAAGGAACCTAGCAAAACAATAAATTCAACGTTATTTGTGAAGCCAGTATAAAAGTCGGGATATGGTGATGTTAAAACATACCTCTTCTTAAAAGTTAAAATGTCATCAATTTCAGCGTTGATCAACACGCGAGTGACAGTGTAGAGATTTGAAACATAAAGAAACCCTAATAGTGTACACAAAATTCTAAAATTAATTTAGATAGACATTTGTTAACAAAAGATTATGTAAGTTAATAAATATTTTTATGAGAAATTAGGAGATTACCTCCCCAGAACCTGTATTTTCCGAATTGAACAATTACAACAACATTTTTTTCATCTTGGTTGTCCCTTTCAAAATCCAAAATCTGTTCAGCATAAGCATCCCAAAGAGTAACATATATTTGCTTCCCTCTATGAAAAAAAATAACATAAGTTAAAAATTAGAATATGAGTGATTGAGTTATATATAGTTAGTAGACAAAAAAAGGATTAACAAACTCTAAATCCTGAAGCATGAATGTTAGCTTCTTTTCTTGTTTCCCGTCTTTGGTATCCTCTTTTAGATCATAAGGAAAACTCTTAACGACAAAACCAATTACGTCTACAAATAAAACAATATTAACATAAAATTATTTGTAACATCATATAAATAACATATCGGTATTATATATTAAAGTCAAAAAAGTAAGAATACCAATTGGACTTTTAAAGGACTTATTGTCGTCAGTCGGGTCTTGAACAACAGAACTAAAGGGAGAGAAGTCGAATCCCCACTCAGTACCAACAGGTTCATCACAAACCGAAACTATTGCGTTGCTGTTTAGATTAATTTTCGTCGAAATATGGACATACTTCACTTTCTGTCGATTCTCGCCTAATGAAGGATTACGGATGAACAAACACTGCTTCTCCTTCAACAAATGTTCATACTCTCTGGCAGTCTTGGCTAAGACAAAGGCTTGAATTTTCGTCCCCTAATATGTACAATAAGTACAGCAAATTAATCCAAAAAACAATGAAAAAATATGTATATGAACTATCATTATAAACATCTTTATGTACACTTACCTCTTCGTCCATTAAAATCATATCATAGCAATAAACCTTTCGAGAATCATTGAAGGCTGCTCGACTCCATAGTCTGACAATGCGAACTTTGATGGTATAGTCATCCTGGTTGAGATTCAAATTTTTGAGCAACGTGATGGCTGGTTGTTCCATTCTACATAGCATGCAAAAAATGAAAGAATTGAATGGACATATATAATAATAAGACACAAAAAATTACATACATTTAAAATACTACATAGAAACCAATATGAAAACCGTATTGAATGTCAAAGAAAAGCCATACATTTTGGACGATTGAATGATGATGTTTCTTAGACCGAAGAAAGGAATTTGTGAATGAAAATGTATTTCGAAGTTGTTATTTATGCTAATATATTATTTTTGGTAAATTTTTTTCCCTTAAATATATAAAGCAATCACAAATTTGTACAATCATTAAGTTAGTTGAATTGCAATGTATATTATTCAATCAATCTATTATTTTAAATAAAATTACAATCATTACCATATTTCAACTTTCAATTTAAATTTCGAAAAAAAATTAAAAAAATCTTGAATCAGAACGGAAATTGACATTAAAGTTAAAATAAATTCACAATCATTACCATATATATAACATTATCATATTTCATTTTCAAGTTTCATATACGAAAATTTGAAAAAAAATAAAATTAATTATTATGAGTATGTATACTAATATATAAATAAATCATTAGCATAATCAAAGTTACCATAATAAAATTACTAAATATATAATTGACTCCATTTTAGTGTATATACATTGTGAAAACCGACAACATTCAATGTTGTACAACATCATAAACAGTTGATGGTTTACATTGAGATGGATTACATTGGATGTTGTACAACATAATAAGCAGTGGATATGTTTAAAGCACAATGTAGTCTACTTTGTAAACATGATATTAATCTGAAAAAAATGTGATTACACTTACCTGCTCGAGCAATCCAATATAGGTCTAAACTCCCACTTCAGTAACTTTAATTGAAATGTAACTATTAAAAAAAAGAAAACAAAAAAAAAAATAAATCAGTTCAAGTGCTAATTACCAACTCGCCAACACATAAAACAATAAAAATCAGTGCAAACATTAAATATCAGTTCAAAGACTAAACATATATTTGTTTCTGCCTCGTTCGCAACATTAATAATCAACGTCCTATATATCATAAAATCAATAGAATATATCTTTTAACATATCCATTTTAAGCTTTTTTAGTAAAGTCTACCAATGAACAGAGACTCAATACTTGAAGTCTCTAATTATAAATCTGGAGATTTCGACCCGTTTACAGGTGTTTTATATTGAATTGGCAGTTTAAGGCAAGCAGTTATATACCAGTTGTAAATGTGCTGTTAATGGTTGCTTTCTAAATCGGAATGTAATGAAAGAATAAAATTGTTGTAGTAATATTCTAGGGTTTTATACTTTTAGCAAACTAATACTAATTATGTTACTCGGGTGGATGCTGGATGTACGTTCAAAATCCGTGGGGAATAAGGGCTTTTTTTTAAAAAATAATCAGCAATCTTCGTCTTAGTGTTAATCTTAATCTTAATATGTTAATCTTAATATTGTTAATTGTTAATTGTTAATATTAGAATATATCTATTTAATTGTATCCTTAATAGTAGTTTCTAGCTAAAATTTGATCCATCATACTTGTAATGGAAATAAAAAGTACAAAAAACATAGAGTAAAGTTTAAACACATGTCATATAGTTGTTAAAATAACAGTTGAGATATTAAAGTAATATAAAAACTTGAAATTCAAAATCAACACCAATGTTAAAAAGAAAAACAATTCAAAGGCAAAAAACATGCCGTATTTGTCTTATAACTAATTGGTACGCCTAACGTAAGGTACAACCCTCTCAACAGTCAAAACCTGATCATTTTCATTAAAGGAAAAGTGAACCTGGTCGCGGACCTTAATCCTACCGGCTTTCATGAACTTCTTCCAAGAGGTCAAAGCATATCGAAAACCAGCCTTCCCTTTTCTTTCACGTCTTTCACGTCTGGTACCGTTGGTAATCTGCAATGGCGGATCCAGATGCGAAAATCTAACAGTCAAATCTTTTAAACCTTCATGAAGTCTAGCCATGCGTGAAACAGGATCAGGAATCCTCTGTATTGTTGTAAAAACAAAAGAATAATGGTTATTAAGTAAAAAATGGATAACATTTGATTTTTAGCAGTATGTAAAATTAATTTAAAACTTACAAAATGATCTTCACCAGCCATACGAACAAACTTTTTTACACCGCCATTTATTTCTTCATCATTATCATTTTCAACATCAAGAGGTGCAACCTCAGCCTGAAAATTAAATGCATAACATCAATTAAATTAAATTGTAAAAAGTGTATAATTATGGTCAAATATGACACTTACCTCATCGACCTCTACGTCTGAATATTTCATTTCAACCCCGTTTTTCCCAAAAACTTTTAAATGGAAAAAATTACCAAAAGATTTTGTAAAAAACATAAAACAACCATCATTCAACTGTAATTGACTAACAATTACGTCAATACCAACCGAAAAACCTACTTTTCCGTCAAATGTTTTAATTAGAACGTTAAACGTGTTGTTGTCTGTAATAACAGTAGATATTACATCATTTGACGAATAATCATAGTGTTTTGGCAGGATACATTCTGGAATGACCTGTGGGGATGATAAAACCAAATCAGCAAACAGTAAATTTAATATAATTAAATTACTACATCAATACAATTGTAAAAATATAGCTATAAGTTATCTTACATAAAATTGAGATGATGGAGGGAGCAGATACGTCCAAAAAGTGGTATGACTAACCCCATCAAGGAAAGAAGTTAACTTAAACGTAGCATAATCTATAGGATTAAATAGAACCAAACACCCAATGGTTAGTCGTAAATGGTCTACAACTTTGGACCAACCATGAAAAAAGAATATCTTTCCTTTAGAGGCGCTTAATCCAACATTAAATTGTCGGCCATCTTCTGTGATTATATCAACATTCGTAGGACATTTATATACACCCCATAGTGTGCACGCAGCGTCATCTGGAATACACTGATACAAAAAAAAATGATTTATACTTATACTGAATAAATCTTAACAATAAAATATTAACAAACTGTACTTAATATATACAGATAAAGAAAAAAAATAAAGTTATGTAATAATTTGTCATTTACCATAATAAATTCGTCTGCTTTATTCATGTGCCTACAAAAACTGGGTAGTCTGAAACTGATTTATAGATTAGGATGTTAATCAAGTGTAACATGTAAAGGTTAGCATGAGAAATAAAAAATGCAAACAAAAGAGAGATTATACAAATGAAATACCTTGATGAACTTTCAACCATATGAAATACCTACAATAAGAGGTTACATAAACAAAGCACGTCAGATGATTTTTATTTGAAAAATTAAACATTTATGATACATCATAATAAAAAACATGGTTACATTTATAAATGTGTAAGTGCATATATACATGGTTTTCCTTATAAATGTGTAAGTGCATATACACAATATACAAAACAGTAATAAAGAACAAATATATACTGCTACATGATGTAATCAGTATGATCCATGTTCCGTTACAGTTTCAATCATTCATAAGGCAAGATCTCTGTATTAGACCCCAATTTTTTAATGAATAATAAGTATACAGGCCTACATGATTCAATAAATATGTTCATCGTTGGCATACAGTTTCAATAAATCATTAGGCAATATGAGCAATGTTTAGAAGTAAGTTTTTTGTATAAATGTATTAGTTTCTACTATACAAATATGTTCATCGTTGGGATCGGTGTAATATAACTCAATCAATATATAGGTCGATGATTAAAAAAGATTCAGTTAAACTACTCTACAAAAAAAAGAAAAATCCCTAACAATTTAGACTCAATAATCTGCAGATCTTAATTCAACATTAAGTAAACCTAAAAATTAAGAGCAGAGGAATAACATATTAACAAATAAGTCCTAAGAATTTATACAACTTCATAATTTCATAATTATCAAAAGCGACACAAAAATCAGAGATATTCAGATCAGTATAAGCCAATAAAAATGTAATAATCTGCAGATCTGATTTCAACATAAAGAAAACCTAAAATCGAATATTGAGAGCAAATCAATCCATAATCAATAATATATGCTTACTTATGATATTCAGATCAGATCAACACGAAATCGAATATTGAATCAAAAGACCTATTAAAAAAACCCTAAAATTTGCTACAGATGAAGTTCCATATAAAATAAGCATACCAGTGACAAATAATCGTACCTTCAATAAGTGTTGACAGATCGTTTGAATGCCAAATCCTTGTGAACAAACAGATATGATTGACAAATCGTTTGCCCTAAGAATCGATGAGAATACACACCAGAAGTCATCTGGTTTTATAGATTTACGGCTATTGCGATGAAAGATAATTAAACATGGGAATTGAAACATATTTTGGAAGATGATTCGAACAAAAATATGGAAAGTTGAATTCTCTTTCTAAGCATTACAATCAATTGGAAAGGGGGTACAATCAAAGAGAAATTGGGAAGTGAATCGATGGATTGCCGCCCAAAGAAGAATTGTGTGTAATATTTACTTGACATGTGGCAAAAAGAGGTTTAAGGAAATGCCAAGTGGCCAAAATTGTTTTGTTTTAATATAAGTAATAGATTTGTTTTTTAAAAAAAATTATACCATAAAATCGAGCGTTTTTTATCTTTAATATGAGTACCATATTGTTATATTTTTCAAAAAAAAAAAAAAGTTTCAAAAACCCAGTTGCATATTACACAATGAACATGATGTAAAACACAATGTAAAGTAGATCAAAAACACAATCAATGACAACAGATAAAGACACAATGGACAACATACTAAAACACAATGACCATAACGTATAACACAATGGTGATAACATATAACACAATAAGTATCAGACTAAATAAAAACACAATTGATGACAACAAATAAAAGACACAATTAATGACAACAGATAAAAGACACAATGGAGAGCAGATGGAGACACAATGGAAAACAAACTAAAAACACAATACACAACAAACTAAAACACAATGAACAAAGATAACAAAAAAAACTGAACAAATTATTAAAACACAATGGACAACATATTAAAACACAATAAATAACATATTAAACACAATGACCTGAACTAATAACACAATTTATAGAAAACCAATATATAACACCATCTTCATTGTGTCATATATTGTGTTATAGGTTCTTATAAAAACGCAATCGATAGAACCCAAATTAACATTGTGTTATAGGGTTTGAAAATAACACAATGGACATGATGTAAAATACAATCAATGACAACAGATAAAAACACAATGGACAACATACTAAAACACAATGACCATAATGTATAACACAATGGCGATAACATATAACACAATAAGTATCAGACTAAATAAAAACACAATTGATGACAACAAATAAAAGACACAATGGAGAGCAGATGAAGACACAATGGAAAACAAACTAAAAACACAATACACAACAAACTAAAACACCATAAACAAAGATAATAAAAAAAATTGAACAAATTATTAAAACACAATGGACAACATATTAAAACACAATGAATAACATATTAAACATAATGACCTGAAGTAATAACACAATTTATAGAAAACCCAGATATAACACCATCTTCATTGTGTCATTTATTGTGTTATAGGTTTTTATAAAAACGCAATGGATAGAACCCAAATTAATATTGTGTTATAGGTTTTGATAATAACACAATGTATAGAAACTCTACTGACCAAAACCCAGTTAAAAGACACAATGACCTGAACCTTTAACACAATGCAAAAAAAAAAAAAAAAAAAAAAAACCCAGTAAAAATGAAATTTTTTATTTTATTTTTTTATGATAATATGGTACTCATATTAAAGATAAAAAACGCTCGTTATTATGGTGAATTTTTTTTAAAAGAAAATGTCATATAAAAAAGTTATGAACGTTTTAAATCGATGGGGAATTGACATGTACCTTGCATGTGGAGAGAGAAAATTCATAAATACAGGATTCCCTTTATGCCCTTTTATTATCTTCTTTTCCCTACAACTAATCTCAACCCTCTAAATCTAAGATCAATGGACTAGAATCCTTCTTACCCTTCTTATTTATTTTATCCTTTATATTTGATCCTAACCCCATACTTTAGTATCTTTAAGGTTTTGGAAAGAATTCATGTGCTCTAAGAAGAAAAATAAGAATAAATAAAAATCAGGCCAAATGTTACGTAAAATCTATATATGTTTATGTATCTACTCTATTTTTTTATATGATAAAAGAAAGCCACGGACGACACGTGTTATACATTAGAGTTACATACTTATTGTTTTTCAAGTCTCTTAATTATAGGTACTTATTTTTTTAATTAAAATAGTTTTATCTATACTATAGGGTTGAGATCCTGTACAAACAGTGCTAATTATAAGAACCGTAAGAACAGATCTGAACCATTGTTAATTTAAATCAAGGGTTGATATTGATTATAAATAAAACTCTTATAATTAAAAATTACTACTAACAAATTAGGGGTAATTTTGTAAAATTGCTAGTCATTTGATCATTTTCTATTAAATACAAATTCCACCAAGGTTTTTTAAACTAAAATAACTTTTATATACTTCATTATTTTTTTTAAAAATATATACCATAAAATCAAGTATTTTTTTATCTTTAATATGAGTACCATATTGCTATACCTTTTTGTATTTATAAAAGTGTTTTTTAAAAAAAGTTAACAAAAGGTGTTTTATATTTGTGCTAATAAGGTGCTGATTATGTGTTAATTACAAAATAATACAAACAAACACCAAAAGTAGATATAATCAGCACATCTGGTGTGCTGATAATGGAGAACGATTGAAGATGTTGTGCTAATGTCGTTTATGTTGATAATGGAGAACGATTCGAGGACGATGTGCTGATAATGAAGAACGATTAATAATGTTGTGCTAATTATATAGTGTTGTGCTGATTATATTTTTTGTAATTATTTTTAATTAGTTATAAATAAATATGGTCAAAAAGTCTAAATTACCCCTAAACTAATTTTTTATTGATGGACACTTGTCAATTATGTATTGATTCTTATGGTTCTTACAAACTTAAGTGTTTGTATTTGATCCCATTCCCTATACTATATTATAAAACATTTTCTAAGGATACCTGCAAAAATCTATACTATATTATAAAACATTTTCTAAAGATACCTGTAAAAATTAAGTAATTACAATTTATAATACTTATGGTACAACACTTAATTACCTTAGCCAGATGGCATAATTGTCCTCATAAATCCAATTATTAAATTAGAAATGTTTTATAATGCTTCATTAATCGTTTTTAAGGGCGACTTAGTGAACGAATAAGTAACCGATAGAATAAATTGGCTAAAGGAAGTGATAAAGCCAAGGGGCATAATGGTCCTTCTCATTAAGGAGGCATAAATCAAATTAATAAATTAGAAATGATTTATAATACTTCATTAATCGTTTTTAAGGGATATAAAGGAATCTATCTCTTATTTGTGGATTACCCAACTAAATATATTTGTGAGTGTACGCCAGCAATCTCTCCCTCTCGCACTCTCTGTTCTCACAGGCCGTCGTCGGGATTCAACAACACCGTTGTCGCGCATCTCTCCCTCTCGCACTCTCTATTCTCACAGGCCGTCGCCGGGAATCAACAACACCATTGTGGGCGTACGCCAGCAACCCGTGTTTTGTTACTGTCAGCCTTTCATGCGCGACAGAGGTAAGTCACCAACTTCAATGGGCTTTTGATTGGTGAACAAATATTTGAACAATATAATTCTCAAACAAGGTGATAACATTCATATGGAGTAACTAAACAGCCTGCATATCCATAAAAAAACAACATTACTATATGATAAATTACAAACTGAAGAGTAGTTCATTCAGTGATTTTTTTAATTATTTATTTATTATATGATTCTTTTTATATTTAGTAATATCTTATATTCGTTTATTAGATTATGAGGTATGGGGCGAGGGTTGGGGCGTCATTTGGGTACAAATGCCCAAGTCACCACCCCGGGTGGGTTTGAGTTTCGACGTGGCCCCTTAGGCGGGAGTTTCAGCCCGGGCGTTGGGCATGTCTAGCGGTCCTCCGTGGCCGGCTCTCATTGGCTGGGTTAACTAGGTCATAGCGGCTAGGTTTAAATTTTAAAAAATAACCGTTTGGCTTGGCCAAATGGTTCACCCAAGTCACTATAAAACCCCCCAACCCCACCGCCTGTCCACATCGCTACCCCAACCCTTCACTCCATCTACCCAAACCCGCTACCCACACTTGATACCGGCACAACGCGATGAAGGGCCGCCAACCCGGTGAGACCCGTTACTGGCCAGAAGCTTTCGCTAGCTACCGGCACAACGTAGGGAACGACCGGCACAATTTAAACGCGTGCCAACACAAGTGGCGCAAGCTACGACCGAAGCTCGACCGTTTTAAAGCCTATTATGATAGCGTACCGGGTGGTAATATAAGTCACGAAAACCGGGTGGCAGTGGCCAACATCGAGTTCCGGGACAAGTTGCGGAAGCCGTTTGATAAGCTCGCCCTGTTCGAAATCTACCTAACGCTTTAGGCTTTTTTTTTTCTTAACCGACCCAACATGTCACTCACCAGCGGGGAGGCTCGAAGTCCACGTGTCAACCCATGCCCCAAACATGAATCCTATAATTTTTACAGTGATTAAGTGGTGAAACAAGAGTTAGGGTCTACGTTCAGTCTTTGCAAGAAGTGAAACAGTTAAAAGAAAAGTTGCAGGAAGATGTCGGTCGAAAACACCAATACGCGTCATTGAAAAACACTAGTTCGTTATAAAATGTGTTATTTATTATAATTTATTATTGTCGTGTAAAAAGGATTTGTTTTCACACATAATAGAATTTTTTTGTTTTTTTTTTATATTAAATGACAGTGTGTAATGTTTATCAATTCATCTGCTTCTACAGCTTAGATTGTTAATTTGTTATACATATTAGAATATTAGACTATGTAAGTGAGGCGTGTAATGTCACATTTTTTTCACACCTCAAACACTATTACACAATTGTTAAAAGGGGCGCTAATGAGCCCTTAGTTATCATAGTAGTGGTTATTAAGGGAAGGGTGTGGGTAGACCACTACACCAATCAATCATACATTTTAATATTTTTTATTTGTTTTCTTTAATTCATTTTTAGTTAAAACCACTATATTACTGTGAAAGTGTGATTTAACTAACAACTTTAATATTCTTCACTACACATAGTTTTAAAACCAGTAGCATCGCAAGAGAAGACGAATGGACGCCCCCTTTCTCCCCTCCTATTTGAGTCTTGACCCCCCCCCCCCCCTTCTTGTCATTGTGAAAGTGTGATTTAGTTAAAGGTTTCCTGCCTGCGTAGCATTTGGGTGACACTTTAACTAAGAACCTTAATACTCTCCTCTTTAAACCAGTAGCATCACAAGAGAAGATGAACGAATGGCCCCTTTCTCCCTTCCATATTTGAATCTTAACACTTTAACTAAGAACCCTAATACTCTCCTCTTTAAACCAGTAGCATCACAAGAGAAGATGAACGAATGCCCTCTTTCTCCCTTTCATATTTGAATCTTAACATGACTCCCTCTCTCTCAGATCCCACCAATAGCATCAGTGAATATAGATATTTGTCTCTCATTCTCTTCATCACATTTGGACTGTCTCCTTGTCTTTTTCTTCCACAATTGTCCAAGGGCGTCGATGAGCTTGATATTTGGAAATGTTCTTAATAAAGTTTTAGGTGCGTAGAAAATGGAAATGGTCTTAATAAAGTTTGAGGGGTGTAGAAAATATTTTATAATAAATAAAAAGGTAAAGTTGAGTTAATTTTGTTATAATAAACTCGTAGGGGAAGGTTCAAATGAAAACCACTAGTTATTGTGAAAACTCGAAAACTAATTAAAAAAAGTCAAAAAAACATACAATTTTTTTTTTTTGCAAACCAAATTTCGCAGGTTTTTTTATATAAAAAAAATTTCAAAAAAAAAAAAATTGTGTAGTGCACATGTGTAATACTACACATGTGTATGTGTACTACACATGTGTATTATTACACATGTGCACTATACAAATTTTTTTTTTTTGAAAAAAAGTTTATTTATATATATAAAAACCAGCGATTTTTATAAAAAAATTGAAAAAAAAAATTTTTTTGTGTGTTTTTTAGGTTTTTTTTAATTAGTTTTCGAGTTTTCACAATAAAAGTGGTTTTCATTTGAACCATCCCCTAAACTCGTATTTTACAAAAGAATATAACTTCTGACTTAATGCATAATTTAATAAACTTTTGTTTAACTAGGTTTATCACCGTCGCCGTGTTGCGGCAAACTTCTTTTATTATTTAGTCTGTATTTACATGTGTTTTGAAATCATTCGTTGACAAGATAAAAAGAAAATGTAGAAAAAACACTAAAAAATAACCGAAAGAAAATCAATAAATAAGTTGTATGGTAATGATGTTTTTCGTATGAAATCCGTGGTCAAATATAAGCAAACGATACTGGGTACCGGTACCGAATTTCCCGAACCGAAAGATGTTAAGTACCAATTCGGTACCGACTTTTGGCGTTCCTAGTACCGATTTTTACGTTCATATACCGGTACCGTAACCGGTATTTTCTACCAATATCGATTTTGTATCGGTTAGCACCAAGCTCATCCCTACCCTTGAAACTAAAAAAAAACAAGAAATCATTAAAAGTTGAAGAAAATCTACGGCACCCGTGATCAAGGATGAGCAAATGGTACCGGGTAGCAGTACCGAAATTCCCGAACTAAAAGATTTTCAATATCAATTCGGTACCGACTTTTGACGTTTTCTATACCAGACTGGTACCGGTTTTTACCTTCTTGTACCGATGCCGAACAGAACCGTATTATAATATCAAATCTACTATTAATTATTAATAATAATAATAATAATAATAATAATAATAATAATAATAATAATAATAATAATAATAGTAATAGTATATAATAATAACTGTTCATTCAATTCTTGTTTTATCATAAATGAATGAATGAATGAATATGAATAGCAAGTGATTAATATATAAAATTACTATGATGTGTTCAAAATCAAACAAATCTACTTCTATATTAGTTTACTATCTTATTAACCCTTGTATTACACTGATAAAATATCAGAAACACTTAGATAAAATATTACTTTAATTTATAGGTGTTACAAACTCGTGTATTATAACATAGGTTGTGTTTTGGTCAAAAATCAAGCAAAGATAATGCAACCAAATCTTTTGTTGTGAGTTGTGATGCTTGAATCAACGAATAATGTTAAGGATAACAATCAAATGTAATGAACAAATGACACAAGGATTTATACGAGAAAAAAGCCCTTGATCAAGAGTTGATCTCCGGCATAAAAAACCTCGGGTGATGGAAACTACCGATCACCAACTAGATTAAAAAATAGAAGTTTACAACTCGGGATGATAACAAGCTTGTTACAAGGATCACTAGTGTGTAATGTGCAAAAAGGTGTATGAAATCGACAAGTAATTGTTCGAGAGCCGACTGAGAGCTGTAACGAGTGTGTGTGTTTGCCAAAATAGCTAAGTGTTCTACTCAAGCTTGTTATCCCCATTTTAAATTAGAAATAACTATATTAACAAACTGTCCGACAATTATGCAAAAGTCACTATAAAACCCCCCAACCCCACCGCATGTCCACATCGCTACCCCAACCCTTCACTCCATCTACCCAAACCCGCTACCCACACTTGATACCGGCACAACGCGATGAAGGGCCGCCAACCCGGTGAGACCCGTTACTGGCCGGAAGCTTTCGCTAGCTACCGGCACAACGTAGGGAACGACCGGCACAATTTAAACGCGTGCCAACACAAGTGGCGCAAGCTACGACCGAAGCTCGACCGTTTTAAAGCCTATTACGATAGCGTACCGGGTGGTGATATAAGTCACGAAAACCGGGTGGCAGTGGCCAACATCGAGTTCCGGGGCAAGGAGCGGAAGCCGTTTGACAAGCTCGCCTTGTTCGAAATCTACCTAACGCTTTAGGCTTTTTTTTTCTTAACCGACTCAACATGTCACTCACCAGTGGGGAGGCTCGAAGTCCACGTGTCAACCCATGCCCCAAACATGAATCCTATAATTTTTACAGTGATTAAGTGGTGAAACAAGAGTTAGGGTCTACGTTCAGTCTTTGCAAGAAGTGAAACAGTTAAAAGAAAAGTTACAGGAAGATGTCGGTCGAAAACACCAATACCTTTCGCGCAACACGCGTCATTGAAAAACACTAGTTGGCCATTATATTCTACTTAAACATCATGCCCAAAAAAGGGTAAAACAGTAAAACCATCAGTCCCCCTTTCTTCTAAAACAGCACCCTTCGGTCCCGATTCTGTACACACACAAACAATAAGGACATTAAGTACATAATCTTAATTTTTTTTCGGAAAGTATTTCATTCCAATCTTAATTGTTATACAAGCGTTCGAATTTTGTTAACATTGCAAATTAGAAAAAAAAAAATAATAAACAGTTCGATATCGTGTTTTAAAACTATATGTAATGTTCAATACCATTGCAAAATCACAAAAAAAAAAAAAAAAAAAAAAACAGTTATCGTGTTTTAAAACTATGGGGAAATGGACTGTATCACCCTCAACTATGCAAAATTGGCCGATATCACGCTCAACTTTCAAGTTGGCTCCCACCACCCCCTACTCGACAACTTGGTATCACTGTCACCCCTTCGTTAAATAATCACTAACTCAGTTAGGTTTCTAATCCTACGTGGCAAGAAACTTGTGAGGTGGACAACCTACATGGCAAGAGACTTGTGAGGTGGACAACCTTTATCATCTCTGTAAATCACCCAAACCCACTAACTCTCCTAACTGATCTTCCCAATTCCCAAATCTCAAATAACTCTCAAAACCCTAACAACAACATCTATCCAAACCTTCCTCAAATGGCTCTAGCTTATCTCGGATCAAACAAAACCAACCCCACCTCACCGAATTGAATACTCTGATCACCGGCGACACCTTCTCCACCACATCCTCCCTCACAATAATCGCCTCAGTTACCGTTTCTTCCGCAACAAGCAACGGTTCCCTCACTTCCGTAACGGTTCTCGCGATTGCTTCAACGTCTAGGGTTTTCAGATCTGTCCGCAACAAGCAACGGTTCCGTCACTTCATAAACCCTAGAAAGAAAGGTCACTTCTGTAACGGTTCTCGCGATTGATTCAGGTTTTTGTTGTTAATCAAAGTTTTTGTTGTTAATCAAAGTTTGTTTCAAGATAAAGATTGAATGCAATCTGAGATGGGTTGTTGGTATTGTGTGTAACCCACTAATGATTTGAGCATTTGTTGTTTCTTGATCTGGGTGTTCACAATTCTCAACTTTTATGTTTAAAGTTTGGTTCTTGATGAAGATTTGAGGTTCTGATCTTGTTTCTTGATATGGGTGTTCTGTTTCTTGAAGAAATTGATCATCATACTCTGTTTTTGGATTGATTTAGCTTTTGTTTTGATCTGATCTGGATTTTGACCTTCAAACATTATTCCAACCGGAATAAAATGAGAATCCACATAGAGCGGTGCCGGTTACGTCCAGCGGCAGTTAACGACACGCAAATGAAGGTTCTCAGGTGGCTGAGAGGTTGAATCGGAAAATATTGAATCGGACCACCACTGATTTAGGGTTTTTATTTAGTTACAGTGATGATGGTAAATGGTGAGTCCACATAACCATGCCATGTCAGTAAAAATTGGCCAGGTCAGCAAAAAAACTAACCTCGTTAGTGTCTGGTTAACGACGGGGTGACACAGCAACCTAAGTTTCGAGTAGGGGGTGGTGGGAGCCAACTTGAAAGTTGAGCGTGATATCGGCCAATTTTGCATAGTTGAGGGTGATACAGTCCATTTCCCCTAAAACTATATATAATGTTCAAGGTTGGAAGAGACCCACAAAGTCGCAAGGCTAGAAGAGAAAAAAAAGTTGGAAATGCGTACATTATATATATTTACACATTTATTTTGAATAGCTTCCTAGCAACACATCATGAAAGCCATCTACCACATTATCAACGCATCAATTGCAAATTCACAATAAAACAGTTTAATAACATTTTCTCCATATTTTGTTAATATTGCAAATTCACGAAATTAAAACTTTCGTTTGCAAATTCTTTAATATTGTTAATATTTTCTTTACTTTTCCCTTTCACATACTTATACAGTTGTGCACCACCAACCAGCCACCATAACCTGATTCAACAACACAGTTGCCGACGTACGCAAATGTTAGCCGATGATAAGCAACCCGACTTTTGTTGTCGTCACTTGTTTTTTCACGACAGAGGTAACTTACCGACTTCAGTTCGTTTATTATCTTTCATAGATGAATCCAACTTTGAGCATTTCAGATCACTATATTTAGTCGCGTCACATGTAACAGACAATATGCTCTGGTTTGTTGGGTAAATTAGAAATGAAACTTAGAAAAGAGGGCATTAATATTAATAAAAATAATAAAAAAATGGAAGAGACCCACAAAGTCGCAAGGCTTGGAGAGAAGAAAAAGTTGGAAATGGGTGCATTATATATATTTACACATTTATATTGGATAGCTTCCTAGCAACACATATGAAGGCCATCTAGCACACCCTGCCAAAGATTTCAAACGATCCGGGGTATACACCTCAATGTTGTCTACCGGGAGATGTTACTTGATGGATGAACTCCTTCTCAATAAAAACGTAAGGGTTTTTAATGCATTTTGTGGTTCAAGAAATTACATTTTAAATAAATTCGTATAACACATTTAATAGTTTACACACTTTCGTCACCTTTACTCACTTGTTCATTATTCCCTTATACAGAAATTAGGAAGTTGTTACGGATGGCAGAAGGAACAAAATGGAAGATGTCGTAGGTATCTATACCATATATTTAAAATACCATGCAACTACTTGACGCCTGGATTTTTATTTTTAAACTGCTATGTTTATGACTGTTACTTTCGTATTAGTGTGTGTGTTTATTGAGATGCAATAATGGTTTTCATACATCCCTCGTACTTTTTATCCAAATTATTATTTAATTGACATGTGTAAGACTACGATTAAAGTAAACCTTCGAAACCAGTTAGATCTCCCCTACGGTTATGAAAATATTGCCTAAGTGTTTTGTTCCCGCTGCAACGCGTGGGCTCCCCACTAGTATTATATAACATTATTACATTAATCAACCTAGGTGGAGATACAATAGGAAGTTTATTTGGCTAGGAAGGATAGGAAGTGATCTTGACCATCCATTAAGTTAATCAAGGGCTAAGATTAAATCAGAGAAATTGAAAGGAAGAAAATAGACGCGTGAGTTTGTTCAAGGGCATTCTAGTCAATGCAAGCCAATAGTTTCTCTCTCCTCCAATTCCCCCCTATTTTTTAAACGTTAATAACTCTTTCATATGACATTATTTTTTTTTATAAAAATTGCACCAAAAAACGAGCGTTTTTTATCTTTAAAACGAGTATACTATTGCTATATTTAAAAAAAAAATTTAACCCAGTTGCGTAAAACGCAATAGAAAGACCACGTAAAACGCTATGAAAAATGTGACAACTCGAAATCTAGAACCTTTCGTTGTAACTTGCTTGTACGTTATGTGACTAGTTAAAATGATAACGTGAACCTTTTTATGTGATAAGTGCTTTGTTACGTGTGTATTGTATATATATGTGTACGTATTATATGTGAACCGAGAACCCGACACGAAACAACAAGGAACCCGACTCGAGACCATGAGGTCTCGAGTGAATAGTAATCGGTTTGGGCCTTGGGCCGAGAACCTTTGGCCGGTTGGGCCTTTGGGCCGTGAACCCCCACTCGAAACCCATAAGGGTGCACACTCTTGGAACTTGACTATATATACCATACCTTAGTTAGTTGTTGCCATTTGTTGAACATTAGAACACACACACACACTTCTATCTTCTCTCCCACTAGAACTCTAGCACACAAACACATTTCCAAGACTCTCGGATCCACTCGGTTGACACAAGAAACTCTCGGATTTGGACTTTGGATCGGCACACACACACACCCTCGAAACCCATAACCGGTTAGTGTTCTTGATGTTTTGATTGAATGTTAGTGTTATGTTTGTATGATAAAAATGCATGAGATGATGTTATTTGTTAGTATTTCTTGATGATCATTGTTGAATGCTTAGTGATAGTATGTTCATGTTATGCTTGTGCTTAAATAGATGCATGAATGAGATGATGTCTTATGTGTGTTAAAAAGTTTAGTGTTGGAATGTGTTCATGTGTTAAAGAGAGTTTAAACTATTAGATTTGATGATTTATGAAAATCGGTTTACATATGTCATGAAATCGGCCAAGGAGTATGTTTGTCGTGTTAGAATGCATGCTAGTAAATTGTATCTTGATGGTTGTTCATAGTTTTGTGTGAATAAGTGATTAATATGCTATGAACTTGATGAATATGGGTTTGAATATTTGAAGAACACTTTGAATGATAGTTGAAGATTGAAAACCCTTGTGATTTTGATCCATCTTTGACTAGTAGCCTGATTAGGAAAACTGTTAGTGGAATGCTATTGGTTATTTCCGGATTTGGGCCTGATTATATTGTACCACTAATCTGACTACATCTGCATCAACACGTGAACTTGAAAACGACTGCTACCGACTCGCAATCACCCGGTTGCGACTCGCAACCACAGCGTGATGACTCGAGACCACGCGGTTGCGACTCGCAACCATAACAGGACAAGCCGAGACCACAAGTTACGAGTCCCGTTGCGACTCGAGACCTCAGCATGATGAACCGAAACCATGGTTGCGACACCGGTTGCGACTCGCAACCATCCATGATCAACACACAGCATGACTCGAGACCATGCTTGCGAGTCCGGTTGCGACTCGAGACCACACTTTTGGGCCTTAGTTAATGGGCCAGACTGATGGGCTTCTGTGTTAACTGCTATTACGTGTTTGGGCCTAAGTAGTTGGGCTGAACTTGTGAACCGTATGTGTTACTGTTGACTATTAACTGTTACTGCTAAACGTGCTCGCCAAACGTGTTGAACATTTGTGCACTACTTGGTTCGAATCTGATTATACGTGATATCCGTGTTAGGACGTTATTGACTACTTGCGACTTGATTGACTTCTGTGTTTTACTGCCGAGCAAACCAAGGTGAGTTCACACCCTTACAAAGCATGGGATTCCCTGGGTTGGGAACGGGGTTAAGGAACGTGGGTTCCTCGTCTACCTTGGGTAGGACGTCAGTGGTTCAGGAATGTAATTTCCTCGTCCGGATGGACGGATAAACGTACTAGACTAAAACTCTATCACGAAGTCCCTCCTTTTTGTATCGACTAATCGCCGGGCCAATGGCGAGCGGGTCATTAGTTAGATAGCGCTATTTAGGTCTGACAAGCCTCACACCGTGCCGCAGAGGACGGGCGTGAACTAATGGATCTGGGGCACGTCAATGATGATAGACATTGATGTTTTAAGGGCACATAAACATGACTACAGTCAGCAATCGATACGGTAACGAGTCTAGTATACACATGGGGTAGCCCCCACGGCCGAAATGCCTGATAACTACATGGGGTAGCCCCCACGGCCGGAGTGCCGGAGTAACTGGGAATGAACTGGTCACGTTTTTTTTTTAAACTATGGGGTAACCCCCACGGCAGGATGCCAGATAAAGTAAACTGTTTTCGAAACAACTAAAACGAACGCCCACCCGTGAACTCACTCAACTAGTTGTTGACTCGTTACTACATGCTTTGCAGGACCATAGGTATTCAGCTGGAGCTTGCATGGAGGTGGGTCGTTGTGGGACACGGATTGCTGCGTATTATGTTAAACTTGAAACTCTTGAAACTTATGTTATAACTTTAAACTTATGCTTCCGCTTGCAACTTAAACTTATTTGTTTTGGAACACCATTCGAGAATGGTTAAACCTTTATAACTACTTATATGCTTGTTCAGTATGATTGGTGGCTGGATCCTGGTCAGTCACGCCTCCAAGCGGTAGTACTCCGCAGGTGGGATTTTGGGGGTGTGACAGATTGGTATCAGAGCCATTGGTTATAGTGAACTTGGTTTTAATAAAGGAGAAACGTTTTTGTTAAAACCAGACTATAACCGGTTTAGTGCTCAACGGTCCACAACGACACTTCGCTCCTCATGCAAGGCTCAACGTTCTAGGTAATATGATGTATGTATATTGCCTACTTGTTAGATGCGTAGTACATTGCTCATGGTATGCTTGGTTAGTATAACTACTGTTATTTGAAAACGTGCGTGCTTACTCTGTTCTACTATCGTACTTTCGCGAACCTCTCTCACACGTATTACTCTTATTATGAAGAACCATGTCTGGACGCGTTAACATGACACAAGCCCAGTTGACGGCTTTGATCAACGAACGAGTTGCCGCAGCGCTCGCAGCTGCACACGCAGGAGGTATATCCTGCAGTCCGAAATTGTTCTAGGATCATTTGGATCCTACTCTCGTGAACCAACCTTTGTGTTAAACTCTGTTTTTTCTTCCACCTACCTTAGGTCAGTATGCTCAGGCACCGGTGTGCACTTTTAAGACCTTTATGGACTGTCGACCCACAACTTTTAGCGGCACTGAAGGAGCAGTAGGTCTCCTACACTGGTTTGAGAAACTGGAGTCTGTGTTCGAAATGTGTGAATGCCCTGAAGCGCGCAGGGTGAAGTATGCTACTGGTACTCTCGAGGGTTTGGCTCTCACGTGGTGGAATGCTCAAGTGCAGATGTTAGGGTTGGTTGCTGCCAACGCCACCCCATGGGAAAACTTCAAGGAAATGATCAGGGAGGAATACTGCAGTCGTGACGACATTCACAAACTGGAAGATGAGTTCTATAATCTTAAGATGTCGGGATCAGAAATTGAGGCATACACTAAGAGATCGCATGAGCTTGCCTTGTTGTGTCCTACTATGGTGGATCCTCCCTACAAGCGAATTGAACTCTATCTCAAGGGCTTGGTGCCAGAGATCCAAAGTCACGTGACTTCAGCGAGGTTGACTACTATCCAGCAGGTTGTACAGTTGGCTCACCGTCTCACTGACCAAGCGGTGGAGCAAAACAAGTTACCGAAGCGTATAGGTGCTGCAACTACTTCTGGTGCTTCTAGTGGGGATAAACGGAAATGGGATGGAACTTCAAGCAGGGGTTCAACTTCAGTGCAAACTCAGTCTCAGCAGAGAAAGACGGATGATCACAAGAGCCCCGGTCAGCAGTCATCTAGTGGTCAAAGTCATGGTGGATACAAGGGGAATCACCCCAAGTGCAATCGTTGTAGCCTACACCACAGTGGGCCATGCACCAGGGGCAACTGTCATCGATGCAACAAGCCTGGTCATGTTGCAAAGGATTGCAGGAGCGCATATCCCGTCAACCAGAATCGTCAGCAACCTCAGCAGAACCAGCGACAGCAGCAGGGTAACAACAAAGGATGCTTTCAGTGTGGAGCTGAAGGCCACTTCAAGAAGGATTGTCCCCAGCTGAACCAGAACAACAACAACAATCAGGGGAATGGTAACAATGGGAACAACAACAACAATGGTGCTAGGGGGCGTGTGTTCGTGATTGGTCAAGGTGAAGCAAGGAATGATCCCAACGTGGTGACGGGTAAGTTCCTTCTCGACGACTTTTATGTTACAGTCTTATTTGATTCGGGTGCCGATACTAGCTATGTGTCACTAGAAGTTAGTAAGATGCTTAAGCGTATTCCTACACCCCTGAACGACAAGCACACTGTAGAGCTAGCTAATGGTAAGAATTTGGAAGCCTCACACGTAGTCAAGGGTTGCCAGCTTGTTCTCGCTAACCAGACCTTCTCTATTGATCTTATTCCTATTGTCTTGGGTAGTTTCGACGTTGTCATTGGGATGGATTGGTTATCCCAACACCGAGCAGAGATTCTTTGCAACAAGAAGATCGTTCGCATTCCTGGTTTAGGTAGTGAACCTCTCATGATTCGTGGCGACAAGAGAAGTGCTGTTGAGAACATCATCTCTCTTCTTAAGGCCCAGAAATGCTTACGAAAGGGCCACACTGCGATTTTGGCTCTAGTCACTGATACCACAGAGAAAGAGAAGAAGCTAGAAGATTTTCCGGTTGTACACGACTATCCTGAGGTATTCCCTGAGGAATTACCTGGTCTTCCGCCCCATCGCCAAGTCGAGTTTCAGATTGATCTAGCTCCTGGAGCCGCTCCTGTAGCCCGTGCACCTTATCGTTTAGCGCCATCAGAGTTGGAAGAACTCTCCACGCAACTACAAGAACTCTTGGATAAGGGTTTTATTCGTCCTAGCTCATCGCCTTGGGGAGCTCCAGTGTTATTTGTGAAGAAGAAGGATGGTACCTTCAGAATGTGTATCGACTATCGCGAACTCAACAAAGTGACTGTGAAGAATCGTTATCCTCTACCGCGTATTGACGACTTGTTCGACCAGTTGCAGGGGTCGAGCTACTATTCAAAGATCGATCTAAGATCGGGATATCACCAGCTGAGAGTTCGGGAAGAGGATGTCTCTAAGACGGCTTTTAGGACTCGATATGGGCACTATGAGTTTTTGGTCATGCCGTTTGGGCTGACGAACGCACCGGCAGTTTTTATGGATTTGATGAATCGAGTGTGCAAACCGTATCTAGACAAGTTTGTCATAGTCTTTATCGACGACATCCTGATCTATTCTAAGAGCAAAGAGGAGCATGAACAACATCTACGACTTATTTTGGAACTCCTTCGGAAGGAACAGCTTTACGCAAAGTTCTCGAAGTGCGACTTCTGGCTTCGTGAAGTCCATTTCCTAGGGCATGTGGTGAACAAGGATGGGATTCACGTTGATCCATCCAAAGTGGAATCTATTAAGAACTGGCCTGCACCTCGAACACCAAAGGAAATTCGCCAATTTTTGGGATTGGCAGGTTACTACAGGAGATTCATTAAGGATTTTTCTAAGATCGCGCAGCCTCTCACCTTGTTAACGCAGAAAGGCGTTGTTTATCATTGGGGAAATGCACAAGAGTTAGCTTTTCAGCATCTAAAGGATAGACTTTGTAGTGCACCTATCCTTTCACTGCCAGAGGGCACAGATGATTTTGTGGTTTACTGTGATGCATCAATTCAAGGTCTTGGTTGTGTATTGATGCAACGAGATAAAGTCATAGCTTACGCCTCACGACAACTTAAAGTTCATGAGAAGAACTACACGACACATGATTTAGAGCTGGGAGCTGTTGTTTTCGCACTCAAGTTATGGCGGCATTACCTGTACGGAACCAAGTGCGCCATCTACACCGACCACAGAAGTTTAGAACACATATTCAAGCAGAAGGAACTGAATATGCGGCAGCGACGATGGGTCGAACTGCTGAATGATTACGAGTGCTCTATCAGGTATCACCCGGGCAAGGCCAATGTAGTGGCGGACGCCCTCATTCGAAAGGACACTACGCCTAAGCGTGTAAGAGCTCTACAACTCACGATCCATTCTAGTCTACCTTCGCAAATACGAGCTGCTCAGATAGAAGCACTGAAACCAGAAAACATTAGAACTGAAGCCCTACGCGGGTCAAGGCAACGTTTAGAACAGAAGGAAGATGGTGCTTATTATGTAACAGGGCGCATCTGGGTCCCGCACTATGGCGATTTACGAGAACTTGTGATGGATGAAGCGCACAAATCTCGCTACTCGGTACACCCTGGTTCGGACAAGATGTACCACGATATCAAAACTACATATTGGTGGCCTAGCATGAAGGCCCACATAGCAACTTACGTCAGCAAGTGTTTGACTTGTGCGCGAGTCAAGACGGAATATCAGAAACCTTCAGGCCTACTTCAGCAACCAGAGATACCACAATGGAAATGGGAGCAAATTTCCATGGATTTCGTTACTGGCTTACCTAGATCACAGCGCGGAAACGATACTATCTGGGTGATCGTGGATCGACTCACAAAATCCGCACACTTCTTGGCAATTAAAGAAACAGATAAATTCTCCACTTTAGCAGAAATATACCTCAAGGAAGTTGTTTCGAGGCATGGAGTGCCCACTTCTATCATCTCTGATCGAGATGCACGTTTTACTTCGGAACTGTGGCAGGCAATGCACAAGTCTTTTGGCTCACGTCTTGATATGAGCACAGCGTATCACCCACAGACGGACGGGCAGTCCGAGCGAACTATTCAGACATTAGAAGACATGCTTCGCGCTTGTGTAATCGACTTTGGCAACAGCTGGGAAAGGCATCTGCCACTTGTGGAATTTTCGTATAATAACAGCTACCACACCAGCATTAAAGCTGCTCCGTTTGAGGCATTGTACGGACGTAAATGCCGGTCGCCCCTCTGTTGGGCAGAGGTGGGGGATAGTCAGATCACTGGTCCAGAACATGTGGTAGACACTACTGAGCGGATTGCTCAAATACGACAACGCATGGCGGCCGCTCGTGACCGTCAGAAGGCATACGCCGATAAGGGCAGGAAACCACTTGAGCTCCAGGTTGGGGAGCGGGTATTACTCAAAGTTTCACCCTGGAAGGGTGTGGTTCGTTTTGGTAAACGCGGCAAACTCAACCCACGGTACGTTGGACCTTTCGAAATCCTTGAGAAAATAGGCAAGGTGGCCTACAGACTGAAATTACCAGCAGAACTCGGGGCAGTTCACAACGTTTTCCATGTGTCAAATTTGAAGAAGTGTCTGTCAGATGAGACGCACGTAGTTCCTCTGAAGGAACTCACGATCGACGAACAGTTGAAATTCGTCGAAGAACCTGTCGAGATCACGGACCGGGATGTTAAGGTCCTCAAAAGCACTAGAATACCTCTTGTTCGAGTTCGTTGGAACTCACGTCGCGGTCCAGAGTTTACCTGGGAGCGCGAAGATCGGATGAAACAAAAGTATCCCCAACTGTTTGAGAACAGTACAAACGCTACTGAGGCTGAAGCTACGGAATTTCGGGACGAAATTCCAGATCAACGGGGGGTGGATGTGACACCCCAGGAAAACCGGGAAAACCTTGCAACTTGACTAGCTTCCTCAGTGAGTGCCATCAAATTTCGGGACGAAATTTCTTTCAACTTGGGGATGATGTGACAACTCGAAATCTAGAACCTTTCGTTGTAACTTGCTTGTACGTTATGTGACTAGTTAAAATGATAACGTGAACCTTTTTATGTGATAAGTGCTTTGTTACGTGTGTATTGTATATATATGTGTACGTATTATATGTGAACCGAGAACCCGACACGAAACAACAAGGAACCCGACTCGAGACCATGAGGTCTCGAGTGAATAGTAATCGGTTTGGGCCTTGGGCCGAGAACCTTTGGCCGGTTGGGCCTTTGGGCCGTGAACCCCCACTCGAAACCCATAAGGGTGCACACTCTTGGAACTTGACTATATATACCATACCTTAGTTAGTTGTTGCCATTTGTTGAACATTAGAACACACACACACACTTCTATCTTCTCTCCCACTAGAACTCTAGCACACAAACACATTTCCAAGACTCTCGGATCCACTCGGTTGACACAAGAAACTCTCGGATTTGGACTTTGGATCGGCACACACACACACCCTCGAAACCCATAACCGGTTAGTGTTCTTGATGTTTTGATTGAATGTTAGTGTTATGTTTGTATGATAAAAATGCATGAGATGATGTTATTTGTTAGTATTTCTTGATGATCATTGTTGAATGCTTAGTGATAGTATGTTCATGTTATGCTTGTGCTTAAATAGATGCATGAATGAGATGATGTCTTATGTGTGTTAAAAAGTTTAGTGTTGGAATGTGTTCATGTGTTAAAGAGAGTTTAAACTATTAGATTTGATGATTTATGAAAATCGGTTTACATATGTCATGAAATCGGCCAAGGAGTATGTTTGTCGTGTTAGAATGCATGCTAGTAAATTGTATCTTGATGGTTGTTCATAGTTTTGTGTGAATAAGTGATTAATATGCTATGAACTTGATGAATATGGGTTTGAATATTTGAAGAACACTTTGAATGATAGTTGAAGATTGAAAACCCTTGTGATTTTGATCCATCTTTGACTAGTAGCCTGATTAGGAAAACTGTTAGTGGAATGCTATTGGTTATTTCCGGATTTGGGCCTGATTATATTGTACCACTAATCTGACTACATCTGCATCAACACGTGAACTTGAAAACGACTGCTACCGACTCGCAATCACCCGGTTGCGACTCGCAACCACAGCGTGATGACTCGAGACCACGCGGTTGCGACTCGCAACCATAACAGGACAAGCCGAGACCACAAGTTACGAGTCCCGTTGCGACTCGAGACCTCAGCATGATGAACCGAAACCATGGTTGCGACACCGGTTGCGACTCGCAACCATCCATGATCAACACACAGCATGACTCGAGACCATGCTTGCGAGTCCGGTTGCGACTCGAGACCACACTTTTGGGCCTTAGTTAATGGGCCAGACTGATGGGCTTCTGTGTTAACTGCTATTACGTGTTTGGGCCTAAGTAGTTGGGCTGAACTTGTGAACCGTATGTGTTACTGTTGACTATTAACTGTTACTGCTAAACGTGCTCGCCAAACGTGTTGAACATTTGTGCACTACTTGGTTCGAATCTGATTATACGTGATATCCGTGTTAGGACGTTATTGACTACTTGCGACTTGATTGACTTCTGTGTTTTACTGCCGAGCAAACCAAGGTGAGTTCACACCCTTACAAAGCATGGGATTCCCTGGGTTGGGAACGGGGTTAAGGAACGTGGGTTCCTCGTCTACCTTGGGTAGGACGTCAGTGGTTCAGGAATGTAATTTCCTCGTCCGGATGGACGGATAAACGTACTAGACTAAAACTCTATCACGAAGTCCCTCCTTTTTGTATCGACTAATCGCCGGGCCAATGGCGAGCGGGTCATTAGTTAGATAGCGCTATTTAGGTCTGACAAGCCTCACACCGTGCCGCAGAGGACGGGCGTGAACTAATGGATCTGGGGCACGTCAATGATGATAGACATTGATGTTTTAAGGGCACATAAACATGACTACAGTCAGCAATCGATACGGTAACGAGTCTAGTATACACATGGGGTAGCCCCCACGGCCGAAATGCCTGATAACTACATGGGGTAGCCCCCACGGCCGGAGTGCCGGAGTAACTGGGAATGAACTGGTCACGTTTTTTTTTTTAAACTATGGGGTAACCCCCACGGCAGGATGCCAGATAAAGTAAACTGTTTTCGAAACAACTAAAACGAACGCCCACCCGTGAACTCACTCAACTAGTTGTTGACTCGTTACTACATGCTTTGCAGGACCATAGGTATTCAGCTGGAGCTTGCATGGAGGTGGGTCGTTGTGGGACACGGATTGCTGCGTATTATGTTAAACTTGAAACTCTTGAAACTTATGTTATAACTTTAAACTTATGCTTCCGCTTGCAACTTAAACTTATTTGTTTTGGAACACCATTCGAGAATGGTTAAACCTTTATAACTACTTATATGCTTGTTCAGTATGATTGGTGGCTGGATCCTGGTCAGTCACGCCTCCAAGCGGTAGTACTCCGCAGGTGGGATTTTGGGGGTGTGACAGATTGGTATCAGAGCCATTGGTTATAGTGAACTTGGTTTTAATAAAGGAGAAACGTTTTTGTTAAAACCAGACTATAACCGGTTTAGTGCTCAACGGTCCACAACGACACTTCGCTCCTCATGCAAGGCTCAACGTTCTAGGTAATATGATGTATGTATATTGCCTACTTGTTAGATGCGTAGTACATTGCTCATGGTATGCTTGGTTAGTATAACTACTGTTATTTGAAAACGTGCGTGCTTACTCTGTTCTACTATCGTACTTTCGCGAACCTCTCTCACACGTATTACTCTTATTATGAAGAACCATGTCTGGACGCGTTAACATGACACAAGCCCAGTTGACGGCTTTGATCAACGAACGAGTTGCCGCAGCGCTCGCAGCTGCACACGCAGGAGGTATATCCTGCAGTCCGAAATTGTTCTAGGATCATTTGGATCCTACTCTCGTGAACCAACCTTTGTGTTAAACTCTGTTTTTTCTTCCACCTACCTTAGGTCAGTATGCTCAGGCACCGGTGTGCACTTTTAAGACCTTTATGGACTGTCGACCCACAACTTTTAGCGGCACTGAAGGAGCAGTAGGTCTCCTACACTGGTTTGAGAAACTGGAGTCTGTGTTCGAAATGTGTGAATGCCCTGAAGCGCGCAGGGTGAAGTATGCTACTGGTACTCTCGAGGGTTTGGCTCTCACGTGGTGGAATGCTCAAGTGCAGATGTTAGGGTTGGTTGCTGCCAACGCCACCCCATGGGAAAACTTCAAGGAAATGATCAGGGAGGAATACTGCAGTCGTGACGACATTCACAAACTGGAAGATGAGTTCTATAATCTTAAGATGTCGGGATCAGAAATTGAGGCATACACTAAGAGATCGCATGAGCTTGCCTTGTTGTGTCCTACTATGGTGGATCCTCCCTACAAGCGAATTGAACTCTATCTCAAGGGCTTGGTGCCAGAGATCCAAAGTCACGTGACTTCAGCGAGGTTGACTACTATCCAGCAGGTTGTACAGTTGGCTCACCGTCTCACTGACCAAGCGGTGGAGCAAAACAAGTTACCGAAGCGTATAGGTGCTGCAACTACTTCTGGTGCTTCTAGTGGGGATAAACGGAAATGGGATGGAACTTCAAGCAGGGGTTCAACTTCAGTGCAAACTCAGTCTCAGCAGAGAAAGACGGATGATCACAAGAGCCCCGGTCAGCAGTCATCTAGTGGTCAAAGTCATGGTGGATACAAGGGGAATCACCCCAAGTGCAATCGTTGTAGCCTACACCACAGTGGGCCATGCACCAGGGGCAACTGTCATCGATGCAACAAGCCTGGTCATGTTGCAAAGGATTGCAGGAGCGCATATCCCGTCAACCAGAATCGTCAGCAACCTCAGCAGAACCAGCGACAGCAGCAGGGTAACAACAAAGGATGCTTTCAGTGTGGAGCTGAAGGCCACTTCAAGAAGGATTGTCCCCAGCTGAACCAGAACAACAACAACAATCAGGGGAATGGTAACAATGGGAACAACAACAACAATGGTGCTAGGGGGCGTGTGTTCGTGATTGGTCAAGGTGAAGCAAGGAATGATCCCAACGTGGTGACGGGTAAGTTCCTTCTCGACGACTTTTATGTTACAGTCTTATTTGATTCGGGTGCCGATACTAGCTATGTGTCACTAGAAGTTAGTAAGATGCTTAAGCGTATTCCTACACCCCTGAACGACAAGCACACTGTAGAGCTAGCTAATGGTAAGAATTTGGAAGCCTCACACGTAGTCAAGGGTTGCCAGCTTGTTCTCGCTAACCAGACCTTCTCTATTGATCTTATTCCTATTGTCTTGGGTAGTTTCGACGTTGTCATTGGGATGGATTGGTTATCCCAACACCGAGCAGAGATTCTTTGCAACAAGAAGATCGTTCGCATTCCTGGTTTAGGTAGTGAACCTCTCATGATTCGTGGCGACAAGAGAAGTGCTGTTGAGAACATCATCTCTCTTCTTAAGGCCCAGAAATGCTTACGAAAGGGCCACACTGCGATTTTGGCTCTAGTCACTGATACCACAGAGAAAGAGAAGAAGCTAGAAGATTTTCCGGTTGTACGCGACTATCCTGAGGTATTCCCTGAGGAATTACCTGGTCTTCCGCCCCATCGCCAAGTCGAGTTTCAGATTGATCTAGCTCCTGGAGCCGCTCCTGTAGCCCGTGCACCTTATCGTTTAGCGCCATCAGAGTTGGAAGAACTCTCCACGCAACTACAAGAACTCTTGGATAAGGGTTTTATTCGTCCTAGCTCATCGCCTTGGGGAGCTCCAGTGTTATTTGTGAAGAAGAAGGATGGTACCTTCAGAATGTGTATCGACTATCGCGAACTCAACAAAGTGACTGTGAAGAATCGTTATCCTCTACCGCGTATTGACGACTTGTTCGACCAGTTGCAGGGGTCGAGCTACTATTCAAAGATCGATCTAAGATCGGGATATCACCAGCTGAGAGTTCGGGAAGAGGATGTCTCTAAGACGGCTTTTAGGACTCGATATGGGCACTATGAGTTTTTGGTCATGCCGTTTGGGCTGACGAACGCACCGGCAGTTTTTATGGATTTGATGAATCGAGTGTGCAAACCGTATCTAGACAAGTTTGTCATAGTCTTTATCGACGACATCCTGATCTATTCTAAGAGCAAAGAGGAGCATGAACAACATCTACGACTTATTTTGGAACTCCTTCGGAAGGAACAGCTTTACGCAAAGTTCTCGAAGTGCGACTTCTGGCTTCGTGAAGTCCATTTCCTAGGGCATGTGGTGAACAAGGATGGGATTCACGTTGATCCATCCAAAGTGGAATCTATTAAGAACTGGCCTGCACCTCGAACACCAAAGGAAATTCGCCAATTTTTGGGATTGGCAGGTTACTACAGGAGATTCATTAAGGATTTTTCTAAGATCGCGCAGCCTCTCACCTTGTTAACGCAGAAAGGCGTTGTTTATCATTGGGGAAATGCACAAGAGTTAGCTTTTCAGCATCTAAAGGATAGACTTTGTAGTGCACCTATCCTTTCACTGCCAGAGGGCACAGATGATTTTGTGGTTTACTGTGATGCATCAATTCAAGGTCTTGGTTGTGTATTGATGCAACGAGATAAAGTCATAGCTTACGCCTCACGGCAACTTAAAGTTCATGAGAAGAACTACACGACACATGATTTAGAGCTGGGAGCTGTTGTTTTCGCACTCAAGTTATGGCGGCATTACCTGTACGGAACCAAGTGCGCCATCTACACCGACCACAGAAGTTTAGAACACATATTCAAGCAGAAGGAACTGAATATGCGGCAGCGACGATGGGTCGAACTGCTGAATGATTACGAGTGCTCTATCAGGTATCACCCGGGCAAGGCCAATGTAGTGGCGGACGCCCTCAGTCGAAAGGACACTACGCCTAAGCGTGTAAGAGCTCTACAACTCACGATCCATTCTAGTCTACCTTCGCAAATACGAGCTGCTCAGATAGAAGCACTGAAACCAGAAAACATTAGAACTGAAGCCCTACGCGGGTCAAGGCAACGTTTAGAACAGAAGGAAGATGGTGCTTATTATGTAACAGGGCGCATCTGGGTCCCGCACTATGGCGATTTACGAGAACTTGTGATGGATGAAGCGCACAAATCTCGCTACTCGGTACACCCTGGTTCGGACAAGATGTACCACGATATCAAAACTACATATTGGTGGCCTAGCATGAAGGCCCACATAGCAACTTACGTCAGCAAGTGTTTGACTTGTGCGCGAGTCAAGACGGAATATCAGAAACCTTCAGGCCTACTTCAGCAACCAGAGATACCACAATGGAAATGGGAGCAAATTTCCATGGATTTCGTTACTGGCTTACCTAGATCACAGCGCGGAAACGATACTATCTGGGTGATCGTGGATCGACTCACAAAATCCGCACACTTCTTGGCAATTAAAGAAACAGATAAATTCTCCACTTTAGCAGAAATATACCTCAAGGAAGTTGTTTCGAGGCATGGAGTGCCCACTTCTATCATCTCTGATCGAGATGCACGTTTTACTTCGGAACTGTGGCAGGCAATGCACAAGTCTTTTGGCTCACGTCTTGATATGAGCACAGCGTATCACCCACAGACGGACGGGCAGTCCGAGCGAACTATTCAGACATTAGAAGACATGCTTCGCGCTTGTGTAATCGACTTTGGCAACAGCTGGGAAAGGCATCTGCCACTTGTGGAATTTTCGTATAATAACAGCTACCACACCAGCATTAAAGCTGCTCCGTTTGAGGCATTGTACGGACGTAAATGCCGGTCGCCCCTCTGTTGGGCAGAGGTGGGGGATAGTCAGATCACTGGTCCAGAACATGTGGTAGACACTACTGAGCGGATTGCTCAAATACGACAACGCATGGCGGCCGCTCGTGACCGTCAGAAGGCATACGCCGATAAGGGCAGGAAACCACTTGAGCTCCAGGTTGGGGAGCGGGTATTACTCAAAGTTTCACCCTGGAAGGGTGTGGTTCGTTTTGGTAAACGCGGCAAACTCAACCCACGGTACGTTGGACCTTTCGAAATCCTTGAGAAAATAGGCAAGGTGGCCTACAGACTGAAATTACCAGCAGAACTCGGGGCAGTTCACAACGTTTTCCATGTGTCAAATTTGAAGAAGTGTCTGTCAGATGAGACGCACGTAGTTCCTCTGAAGGAACTCACGATCGACGAACAGTTGAAATTCGTCGAAGAACCTGTCGAGATCACGGACCGGGATGTTAAGGTCCTCAAAAGCACTAGAATACCTCTTGTTCGAGTTCGTTGGAACTCACGTCGCGGTCCAGAGTTTACCTGGGAGCGCGAAGATCGGATGAAACAAAAGTATCCCCAACTGTTTGAGAACAGTACAAACGCTACTGAGGCTGAAGCTACGGAATTTCGGGACGAAATTCCAGATCAACGGGGGGTGGATGTGACACCCCAGGAAAACCGGGAAAACCTTGCAACTTGACTAGCTTCCTCAGTGAGTGCCATCAAATTTCGGGACGAAATTTCTTTCAACTTGGGGATGATGTGACAACTCGAAATCTAGAACCTTTCGTTGTAACTTGCTTGTACGTTATGTGACTAGTTAAAATGATAACGTGAACCTTTTTATGTGATAAGTGCTTTGTTACGTGTGTATTGTATATATATGTGTACGTATTATATGTGAACCGAGAACCCGACACGAAACAACAAGGAACCCGACTCGAGACCATGAGGTCTCGAGTGAATAGTAATCGGTTTGGGCCTTGGGCCGAGAACCTTTGGCCGGTTGGGCCTTTGGGCCGTGAACCCCCACTCGAAACCCATAAGGGTGCACACTCTTGGAACTTGACTATATATACCATACCTTAGTTAGTTGTTGCCATTTGTTGAACATTAGAACACACACACACACTTCTATCTTCTCTCCCACTAGAACTCTAGCACACAAACACATTTCCAAGACTCTCGGATCCACTCGGTTGACACAAGAAACTCTCGGATTTGGACTTTGGATCGGCACACACACACACCCTCGAAACCCATAACCGGTTAGTGTTCTTGATGTTTTGATTGAATGTTAGTGTTATGTTTGTATGATAAAAATGCATGAGATGATGTTATTTGTTAGTATTTCTTGATGATCATTGTTGAATGCTTAGTGATAGTATGTTCATGTTATGCTTGTGCTTAAATAGATGCATGAATGAGATGATGTCTTATGTGTGTTAAAAAGTTTAGTGTTGGAATGTGTTCATGTGTTAAAGAGAGTTTAAACTATTAGATTTGATGATTTATGAAAATCGGTTTACATATGTCATGAAATCGGCCAAGGAGTATGTTTGTCGTGTTAGAATGCATGCTAGTAAATTGTATCTTGATGGTTGTTCATAGTTTTGTGTGAATAAGTGATTAATATGCTATGAACTTGATGAATATGGGTTTGAATATTTGAAGAACACTTTGAATGATAGTTGAAGATTGAAAACCCTTGTGATTTTGATCCATCTTTGACTAGTAGCCTGATTAGGAAAACTGTTAGTGGAATGCTATTGGTTATTTCCGGATTTGGGCCTGATTATATTGTACCACTAATCTGACTACATCTGCATCAACACGTGAACTTGAAAACGACTGCTACCGACTCGCAATCACCCGGTTGCGACTCGCAACCACAGCGTGATGACTCGAGACCACGCGGTTGCGACTCGCAACCATAACAGGACAAGCCGAGACCACAAGTTACGAGTCCCGTTGCGACTCGAGACCTCAGCATGATGAACCGAAACCATGGTTGCGACACCGGTTGCGACTCGCAACCATCCATGATCAACACACAGCATGACTCGAGACCATGCTTGCGAGTCCGGTTGCGACTCGAGACCACACTTTTGGGCCTTAGTTAATGGGCCAGACTGATGGGCTTCTGTGTTAACTGCTATTACGTGTTTGGGCCTAAGTAGTTGGGCTGAACTTGTGAACCGTATGTGTTACTGTTGACTATTAACTGTTACTGCTAAACGTGCTCGCCAAACGTGTTGAACATTTGTGCACTACTTGGTTCGAATCTGATTATACGTGATATCCGTGTTAGGACGTTATTGACTACTTGCGACTTGATTGACTTCTGTGTTTTACTGCCGAGCAAACCAAGGTGAGTTCACACCCTTACAAAGCATGGGATTCCCTGGGTTGGGAACGGGGTTAAGGAACGTGGGTTCCTCGTCTACCTTGGGTAGGACGTCAGTGGTTCAGGAATGTAATTTCCTCGTCCGGATGGACGGATAAACGTACTAGACTAAAACTCTATCACGAAGTCCCTCCTTTTTGTATCGACTAATCGCCGGGCCAATGGCGAGCGGGTCATTAGTTAGATAGCGCTATTTAGGTCTGACAAGCCTCACACCGTGCCGCAGAGGACGGGCGTGAACTAATGGATCTGGGGCACGTCAATGATGATAGACATTGATGTTTTAAGGGCACATAAACATGACTACAGTCAGCAATCGATACGGTAACGAGTCTAGTATACACATGGGGTAGCCCCCACGGCCGAAATGCCTGATAACTACATGGGGTAGCCCCCACGGCCGGAGTGCCGGAGTAACTGGGAATGAACTGGTCACGTTTTTTTTTTTAAACTATGGGGTAACCCCCACGGCAGGATGCCAGATAAAGTAAACTGTTTTCGAAACAACTAAAACGAACGCCCACCCGTGAACTCACTCAACTAGTTGTTGACTCGTTACTACATGCTTTGCAGGACCATAGGTATTCAGCTGGAGCTTGCATGGAGGTGGGTCGTTGTGGGACACGGATTGCTGCGTATTATGTTAAACTTGAAACTCTTGAAACTTATGTTATAACTTTAAACTTATGCTTCCGCTTGCAACTTAAACTTATTTGTTTTGGAACACCATTCGAGAATGGTTAAACCTTTATAACTACTTATATGCTTGTTCAGTATGATTGGTGGCTGGATCCTGGTCAGTCACGCCTCCAAGCGGTAGTACTCCGCAGGTGGGATTTTGGGGGTGTGACAAAAAAAAACCCTAAAAAATGACATTTTTCTAAAACGCAATGCACCAAAACACAAAGAAATGACTTATTTGTAAAACGCAATGGCCAGAAAACACATATAAATGTCTTATTTGTAAAACGCAATGGCCAGAAAACACATAAAAAAGTGTTTTACCTAAAACGCAATGCACCAAAAACACAAAGAAATGACTTATTTGTAAAACGCAATGGCCAGAATACACTTAAAATATCTGTTTTCTAAAACGCAATGTACTGAAAACACATAAAAATGTGTTTTACCTAAAACGCAATGCACCAAAAACACAAAGAAATGCCTTATATGTAAAACGCAATGGCCAGAAAACACTTAAAAATGACTCATTCTAAAACGCAATGGACTGAAAACACCTAAAAAATGTGTTTTACCTAAAACGCAATGACTAAAAACACTTAAAAATGTGTTTTTTTCTAAAACGCAATAGCCAGAAACCACATAAAACTCTCTTATTTCTAAAACGCAATACACATAAAACTGTCTGTCACTATGAACTGTCTAAATTGTCTACGAATTACTGTCTTCGAAATGAGCCAATTTCTGGAAAATTAATTTTTCTGATGCGTTTTTTAGTACAGCAATTTTTCAAAGGCATTCTAGTCAATCCAAGCCAATAGTTTCTCTCTCCTCCAATTCCCCCCATTTTAAACGTTAATAACTCTTTCATACGACATTATTTTTTTATAAAAATTGCACCAAAAAAACGAGCGTTTTTTTATCTTTAAAACGAGTATACTATTGCTATATTTAAAAAAAAATTTAACCCAGTTGCGTAAAACGCAATAGAAAGACCACGTAACACGCAATGAAAAAAAAACCTAAAAAATAACATTTTTCTAAAACGCAATGCACCAAAACACAAAGAAATGACTTATTTGTAAAACGCAATGGCCAGAAAACACATAGAAATGTCTTATTTGTAAAACGCAATGGCCAGAAAACACATAAAAAAGTGTTTTACCTAAAACGCAATGCACCAAAAACACAAAGAAATGACTTATTTGTAAAACGCAATGGCCAGAATACACTTAAAATGTCTGTTTTCTAAAACGCAATGGACTGAAAACACATAAAAATGTGTTTTACCTAAAACGCAATGCACCAAAAACACAAAGAAATGCCTTATATGTAAAACGCAATGGCCAGAAAACACTTAAAAATGACTCATTCTAAAACGCAATGGACTGAAAACACCTAAAAAATGTGTTTTACCTAAAACGCAATGACTAAAAACACTTAAAAATGTGTTTTTTTCTAAAACGCAATAGCCAGAAACCACATAAAACTCTCTTATTTCTAAAACGCAATAGACACATAAAACTATCTGTCACCGTGAACTGTCTGAATTGTCTACGAATTACTGTCTTCGAAATGAGCCAATTTCTGTAAAACTAATTTTTCTGATGCGTTTTTAGTACAGCAATTTAATCGAAAAAAAAATTTTCCGAGCTGGCTCTGCCCCTTGGACCCCGCTACCGGGGGCTGCCGCCCCCGGACCCCCGCAAAGATCGTAAAACGCAATGAATAAATCAAAAACCCAGATCATGAAAATGAAAATTAAAGAATTTCTTACATGGATTGAAGCCGATTTCTTCATCAATTGACGAAATTTGAATGATAGAAACACTTATCAACACTCGAATCGAAAGAATCGAGTGATTATCTCCAAAATCACCGGAAAAACGAGATTTTTTTTATGAAATTAAACTGGGTTTTCTTCAAAAAAGCTGAAGAACACGTTGATCGGGTTCTGAATCATTGATTGGTGATGAAAATCGCACTATAATGTAGTGATTATTGAGATAGAAAGTGAAGAAATAGTTGAAGATGGTGGGTTTTGAAAATTGTGGGTTTTTGAATTTACTGGGTTTTGAAAAAGGAAGAAGAAGGAGTTGGATTGACTAAAATACCCTTTCTCTTTATTTTAAAATTTGCCACATGTCATAATTCTATGACTTCCTATCCTTCCTAGCAAAAATTAACTTACTATTTGATCTTTTCCCTAATCAACCTATGTAATATACAACACTACTGTAATATAGTATTTTCAATAAATTTTTTATTACAATTTGAAAGATTTGTTTCGACTTTCGAGTCTTAGAAACTCGAAAGCTTTACTGTTTAATATAATCATCAATGATTTCCAGCTTAATGAAAACCTGAATATGTAACTCGATTAGGATGTAAATACACAGCTTAAGACTTTTGACAACTTATATTTATTCTAAAACCGAGCTTCGAGCTTTAGGTGTTATAAAAACTATGTATTTAAACTAACAATATATAGATTATCAATTAGGTGATTATAAGCATTTATTTATTTTTAACGGCAAATTTAGATCACTGCCAAACCCGTTTGAACTACTCGACTTTGCTAACACATCTAATCCCTTAATTGTTTAACCCGTTCTCCTTCCAAAAATACACAAGTTCAATCGACCCATATATAAGTAAACGGATCAAAGTATCCACCTCTAGAAGCTATAATCTTTCACAAAACAAGCCACCCGTCGAGACATTACCACAAGCTAGAGGTCGGTTAAACTTGTTTGCGATCATAGTCATCGGTCACAGATACCTACATGTTTAGCTGCATTGTTATAAGTTATAACTTATAAGTTATAATTTCCTACTTTGAACACAAAAGGCTACTAAACTTTTAACACCAAAAAACATAAAAACTGTCATCATACAACAGAATATAAACAAGCTCTCAACCACATTGATGTCACTACTCACTAAGACACAAAGACTCATCATTCTCATCAACATTATGCAGGTCCGGAAGATCAGCACTAGTCGAGAATCTGACCCATCTTTTCTTCTCGACATACTTGAGGAACGGCTGCAAAACAAGCCCGAAAAGTATAGCAAAAACGCTTATTGCCATGACCTTAAGCGTTGACAGAGCCAAAACCACACAAATTAATATGGTTGGAGGAACGCACATAAGAACCGCACCAACGGTTCCAACCGGTATCTTATAAGGCCGGCTAACGGCTGGATACAACATTCTTAACCGCACAAAGGCTATAAACTCCAAGATCATACCGAAACAGTAAAGAAAGTTTTCTGCCGCCACAATCTCTTGAAACGTCAACTGTGAAAGCAAAACCACACCCGAAGCCGAAAATAATATCCCGATTACCGGGGTCCCGTAACGGGATCGTTTAGCGAAAAACTCGGGAAGCATACCGCGCTCCGCCATACCGAGAAGTTGAAACGAGTCGCTACTCATTTCGGTTACAAACATTCCCATGTTTGACATGGCGGCACCCGCCTGGACCCACCATCTCAACCACACACCACCGACGATTTTTGCGATATCCGAAAAATACCCGTCGGTCCAAAGGTCGCGGTCGAGGGGGACCGCCCCGGTCCCGATAAGCAGAGGGAAAAAGTAGCCGCAAATGACGAATATCAAAGCATAGAACAAAGCCTTCGGGAGTGTCTTTTTCGGGTTATCGACCTCACCCGCTAACGTACTTATCGAGTCCCAATAGTTCAGATTCCAAAACAATGTGTTTAAGTACAAATTCCAATCTATGATATGTAAGTCAACCACGAGCCATCTCGCCGGGTCTATTTTGGGAACCGAAACGAACCCCATAATTACAAACGGGAGGATCGAAAAGACTCCTAAAAGAACCGCAACCCACCCGACAATCGTCAAGCCCCTGAAGTTCATATAAGTCAACGCAACAGTCAAACCTATTACAGCTAGGATTCGCGGATACCCGTCGCCTAAAGCCGGGAAACCCGATTTCAAATAATCAAGAAACAGAACCGGGTATAACGCGTTATCGATGACCCCACTAAGCCATTTCATCCAACCTTGTTGAAACCCCCAATACTGACCTAACGCAGACGACACCCAAACGACATAACCGCCATCTTCCGGAAACATCGTGCCCATTTCGGCAGTTATTAAAGCTTCGGGTACACTCCATATAAATGGGAAGACTAAGAACCCGACAAGAGCTAAAAGCGGGCCGGCTGCCTTAACGCTATCCTCGACACCAAACGGGCCCCCGGATACCTCGTAGAATATGAGAAAAATTAGGGGCAGAAGCGAGATTTTTTTGTAACTGTGACAGGGATTTGTTCTAGGAGAATGTTGTTCTTCGTTGATCCCTGCGTATTCTACGTTATATCCTCCCATGGGTATGGATGTTTGTTTGTTAGTTGTGATCCTCAGTTTCTGCATTTAGTTACGAAATGAGGTCAGAATGTGAATTTAAGCTGCAGAAATATAAAAAAGATTGAAGCTTTAACAAGTAACAAACAAGAAGATAACAAGGTTATGACTATATTCTTCACTGCTTGATTTTAAATAAACATGAGACGCTCTGAGGCGTTTAGGTCCCGACTTGGTTTTGAAAAGCGTTAAGCACACTGAGGCGATAGGGTACTGTGCAGAGGCACAAAGCGCAAAAGCGTACCGCTTTTTGTACACTACACGCAAGGTGTTTGTATAAGAAAGTTATATTTCCTATAGGGTTTTAGCATCCCAGCCCGAAACTTGGCAATAGATAACCTAAAAGGCCATTTATACAAACCACCTGATATGGAAAAACTCTCCATGCACATGAGGTGCGCGCCTCACCTATGGTTTTTCTACAACATGCGCCTGAAACCTTCTGATTGTCTAAGGCGAACCATCTTGCACTTGACGCCTATGTGTGCCTCATGCGCACATTTTAAAACCCGGGGCCCCGAAAGCTGAGGCGCGAAAGTACAACCAGAAATTGCATCTCTCTCATGTCTTTTACATTTCAGTTACTTTATCAAGTAATTCATTTTTTTTCTTTTAATTACTAAATAAAACTTAAAAAAGTTGACTAGTCAACACAAGGATCAAACTTAAACAACAAGTGACCAAAGTTGACCAAAACTGAAGAAACAGTTGACCAGTTCAAAAACCTTGAGATTAACACAAAGTTGATGATACATACAATCAGCTATACGCAAAGTTACATTGATCACCATTAATTAGGTCAACTCTATCAAGTATTTCAGATCTATCAAACAAAATTAACTACTTTCAAATCGCAGAATCCATGTAACCTAATTAATTTGGTAAGATGATGCATATAGATACAATCGATGCTGGCAGTTACGAACATTAACTTATAAAAAATGGAGTTTAGATATAAAAGAAATATAGGGTTAGAATATATATACGAACCATGAACAGGTGACGATGATATTAATGGGGTTTTGTTAGCTTCTTCCCAGGTAATCGGCCATCGGAGAGAAAGAGGGCGTGGCAAGATGGGGTAAACAGAATCTAAAGTCAAGTACTCAAGTGTTTGTTTTAATAAGCATGATTAATATCTTTTTTTGTTTTTTTTTTTTAAATAATAATAATAAATCAACTTAGGCTCGTTGTAATGGACGGCGTCCAGTAGTGAAGAATATGTAGTTGTATATAAATTTTTTAATATATACGTTTTCAATCAACCTCTGATTCTATAGAAATCATGGTTGCAAAAGTTGCTAGGCGTTCCCTAGTCTTTGAGAGTACTCGGGAGTATTCGGGAAGTACTCGGCCTAGGCGGAGATTACTCGGGGAGTAATTGGCCTAGGCGAACAATACTCGGGCCTCGGCAGCTGACCTTGTAGCGAGTACTCGGGGAGTACTCGGAGCCTAGGCGGGACTTTTACAACTTAGAAATATTTGGGCATATATGTTTTTGACCTTGCGGTCAGAAATCTCAAGTTTCGTCACTGACGCTAGTGACCTAGAATCTTCTATTAAATAAACCAAATTGTCCAAACATTGTCAATTATATTGTTCTTGTGGTTTTTTTATTTAAAATTTGTTTTTTGTTAAATGGGCTCGTTTAATATCATGTAAATAAGGTTCTAAGCACGATAAATATGTCTGTAAGTTTATATTTATAATTATCGTCTGTTTAGTAATATTGTTTATTCTTATAGACAAACTATACTAATACATTTGTCTTTACATTTATTATTGTTAATGACCTTGTAGTTGAGGAGTACAAAGGTGTTGAAAATGTATTGAGAGTTCTAACACTATCGTGGACAAAATGTGTAGATCTAGAAGGGTTGTGTGAGCTTGCCATTTCATACCTAAGTTTAAATGTTAACATTTATAAATCACAACTAAATTTTTTATCTTTAAGAAAGTATGTACTTTAATATAATATAATAGGTTATTATTATGGTTATTACTTTCTTCAAGTCTAAAGAAAAATACTAAACTATTAATAAACAAACATGATATAAATGCATTTATAAATTTCACATATTAACGTAAAAAAATATTTGAAATTTGAGCTATGATGGAGGTAAAGTTTTATATTTCTTGGAAGTATAATATATAATAAGAAATTATTTAATTTTAAAAGTTTTAATTAAAACAATAAATAAGTAGTTTATTTTGTTTTATATCATAAAACATGTGGCTAAACTCTTTAATGTTCATCCAAAAGAAATAAAGATCAAAGAAAATTGTTAGAAAATGCAACTATAAATACCAAATAATGTGACAATGTGACTGATCAAAGTTTATTACAGATTAAATAAAAAGAAATCCAATCTATCATGTTTATGTGATTTACTGATTTATCAAAATATATGTAAGTATCATGTCATCGTGTTTATCCATATGACAGAATAACTATATGTTAATGAACATTCTTAAACATCTTTTGATAAAATAATTCAAAATCGTTTATTATGATCACTAGATTTATCACCTGCCGCAATGCGGCGGGGGATTCAATAGTTATATATCATGTTAGATGAAAGGAAAATGTTTCTCACATGACCACGAGCCTGTATGTAAAACCAAGGAAAAAATAACTAAATCGATCTCTGACTCGCACGTTGCGATAGACCTATCAAATGGGGAAAAATAGACGCGCTGCGACGGACATGTCAAACAGGAAAAAATAGATGAAAAGACGTTGAACCCCACACGCACGTTGCGGCGTGTTAAGTCAGAAATTTAGAACGACACGTTAAACGGAGAACTTATGAAAGATGAAAAGTATATAAGAGACTAAAGTTGAAAGTAAAAAAATGTTGAGATTAAATTGCAAAAGATGAAAAGTTTTGGATTGAAAGTAAAAAAAATTAAAGGGGTTAAATTGCAAAAGATGAAAACTTTTGAATTAGAAGTGAAAAATCAAATTAATCAAAGGGGTTAAAATACCAAAGATTGAAACTTTAGACTTAAATTGCCAAAGATTGAAACTTTAGAGTTAAAAAATAAATCAATTAAACAAAAGAGATAAATAGATTTAGTTAAATTGATGTTTAATATTATTATTATTATTATTTAATAAAAGAGATAAATAAGAAAATAAGTTGTGAAAAATTACTAAAGAGTGACACGTGTCCAAAAATGATTTTTGTTTATTAGTATAGAAAGATACTCATAAAAGTTCATGTTTACCAAATAACACTTATAGTTATATGTATATATTACTTTACTATTGTATTAATTAAATTGTATATTACTATCATTAATTGTAGTACTATTTATTATTAGTATTGTTTTATTCAAACCGACCACATACCATCATCATCTTTTAACCATGCCACCCATCAATATCATATGACCCCGTTTCACTCAAACTTCCATAGACTAAAGCATAATCGGTGAAACCCCACACCAGTGGCGGAACCAGAAATTTTGATCCGGAGGGTCAATATATATATATATATATATATATATATGCTAGTGTATAATAATAATAATAATTATTATTATTATTATTTTAATATATAAAAAGTCAGTAAAAGCTAAAAGAATGATAAATTAAAAATTTTTGACATTTTCTAAATTAAATGAAATAAATGAAGGGGAAAAAATAAATACTGAAACACATACCATTATTATTTATATATACTTTTTTATCACTTTTAAAAGAAGGGAGCATAGTACAACTACTATGTTGACTAGTAGATCGTAGGCTTTTTTTTATTACATGCTTTAACTTGCACCTTCTCCAATGTATCATCTTCTTCACTTTCATTTCAGCTGCAACTATGGCACCTCTCGGAATTTTTTCCGGTGATCGTTCTTTTGCACTTTTTTCTTTATTCTTTTCGCTTCATTTATTTGTCAACTGAAAATCTAAGGGGTCAAGATACAAAAACTCAATAGGATGACTGATTAAAGGTTACATGACCGGCCAGCGACCGGAGGGTCAACGGACCCTCCGGACCCCCCTTAGTTCCGCCACTGCCCCACACCAATATAGATAAACTAATCCATATATATATATATATATATATAGGGGAAGGTTCAAATGAAAATCACTAGTTAACGCGAAAACTCGAAAACTAATTAAAAAAAGCCAAAAAAACATGCAAAAAATTTTTTTTTTAAAAAAATTTTTTTTTCAATCAAATTTTCGCAGGTTTTTTATTAAAAAAAAAATTTCAAAAAAAAAAAAAAAAAAAAAATTTTTGTGTAGTGCACATGTGTAATACTGCACATGTGTCTGTGTACTACACATGTGTATTATTACACATGTGCACTACACAAATTTTTTTTTTTTTTTTTTTTTTTTGAAAAAAAAGTTTTTTTTTATATATAAAAACTAGCGATTTTTATTAAAAAAATTGAAAAAAAAAAAAAAAAATTTTTGTGTGTTTTTTAGGCTTTTTTTAGTTAGTTTTCGAGTTTTCGCGTTAAAAGTGGTTTTCATTTGAACCATCCCCTATATATATATATATATATATATATATAGGGTAAGGTTCATGCGAGAACCACCTTTATTGCGAGAACCGCGAGAACCAATGTGAACACAAGCTAAAATAGCTAAAAAAACCCTAAAAAAACCTAACCCCCACCCCCCACCCCCAAAAACCTAAACCCCCCCACCCCCCCCCCCCAAAAAAAAACCTAACCCCCCCCCTCCCCCAAAAACCTAACCCCCCCCCCCCCCAAGCTAAATGCTAAAAACTAAAACCCTCAAAAAACCTAAAAAAAAACCTAACCCCCCCCCCCCCAAAACCTAAACCCCCCTCCCCACCCCCCAAAAACCTAAACCCCCCCCCCCCCCCCAAGCTAAAATGCTAAAAACTAAACCCCCCAAAAAACCTAAAAAATCTAAAAAAATAAAAAAAAATCAAAAAAAAATCTAAACTTTTTTTTTTATTTTTTTACTATTTTTTATGTTCAAATCGCTACTTTTAGTAGCCAAAAAAAAAATTTTTTTTTTTTAAAAAAAAATTAAAAAAAAAGGTTTTTTTTTTGGATACTAAAAGTAGCGATTTTTATATAAAAATAGTAAAAAAATAAAAAAAAATTTTTTGAGTGTTTTTTAGATTTTTTTAGGTATTACTGTTTGTGTTCACACTGGTTCTCGCGGTTCTCGCAATAAAGGGTGGTTCCTAACGGATCTTTGTCCTATATATATATATATATATATATATATATATATATATATATATCGTATGTATATAATATAGGGGGAAGGATCCACTAAAAAGTGGATTTTCCCTGAGTAGCCTAAGAAGGATTGTGATGATGACATGTAGCACTCCTAATAAGTAGGAATGAATGGCAATTTGGTCCTTATAAATAGTCGTGAGAAGGACATGTGACACCCTTTTTGTTTTTTAAAAATACAACAAAAAAAATCTAGTACAAAAAAATCCAGCACAAAAAATCTAGTACAAAAAAATATAGCACGAAAAATGTAGTACAAAAAATATAGCACAAAAAAATATAGTACAAAAAAATATAGCACGAAAAAATTCAGCAAAAAAATGTAGTACAAAAAAATCCAGCACAAAAAAAATGAGAAAAAAAAATTTTAAGACAAAAAAATTCAACACAAAAAATTTAGCACAAAAATATAGTACAAAAATCCAGCACAAAAAAATATTATACAACATAGAAATACAACACATTTTAGTGGGTTTTTTTAGTCTTCATATTTTATATAGCAATATGGTACTCAAATTAAAGATAAAAAACGCTTGATTTTACGGTGAAATTTTTATGAAAAAATAATATCGTATAAAAAAGTTATGAACGTTTAAAAAATGAGGGTGGAATATGCATGTGTCTTGCATGTGGAGAGAGAAAGTCCATAAATATGATTTTCCCAAGATACCCTTGCACTCCTCCTTTCTCTTACACTTTCATCTCAACCATTGATTTGAAAAATGAATGGTTAAGATTGCTTCTCATCCTACTTAGGTAAAACAAACTTTTTATTTGATCTTACTCCTATAATGTAGTGTCAAATTTGATGTTTTAATTTAATTATATATCTAATAGTTACCCTTGTATTAGTATAGTATTTTTATTACTTTATCTCAATTTCTTTTATATAAAAAAGGAAACAACACAATGTTTAATATGTAATGTGTACATTAAAATTATATATTATAGAATATTGTATAACAATTATGTCAGTAATCGAATGACAAATTTGATATGGTATCATTTATATCCTATTAGAGCATCTCCAACGACGTGTTTAGATATAATTCGAAACCTAGGTGGAAGTAAGAGGATAGAGAAATGGAGGAGAGAGGGTAAAAAAAAAAAAAACGAAAACTTGTCTATAAAATTAAGACATCTTCGTTTAGGAAGAAAAAGAAATTGAAAGGACGAGAGAGGGTGTGATAATGCTTATGTGAAGAACACAACCCATCCACCCACCCATGTCCCTCTTCCTCTTCTTTATTGGGTGTTTTTTTAACAACAAGCTAACTTTTAACAACAAACTAACTACTCATAAATACTTCATTTTACTTTTAACGAAACTAGAACCCTTACCACTTAGATCATGTGTAGTGAGACATTATCATAATGTCCTCTTGGGTATGAAGTGACATGTGACATATGGGCCATTATGAGAGGTGAACGTAAAAAGGGGTGTAGTGGTATAATGACTTATAAGGCTGTGCGGTATGGAGTACGTCCCCATACCCGTCGAGGACCGGTGCCGACGGAACACCATCCCCCCCCCCCCGGTCCCCGTCCTCTCCGTCGGGGTCTTGACGTTTGAGACGATCCAAAATTGGTGGGCCCCCATTGATTTATGACCGTTAAAAAAATTAAATTCAACTTTTAATTTAAAAAGTAACGGCTATATTTAAATTAAATACCAGTATATTTGGAACAACGCTTAAAACGAACTAGAAGACCACATGGAGGACGAAGACTAGTAGCTTTTTTTAATATATTAGAATTTTTTTAAGTTTATGTTTTTTTAGTCTATGTTTTTTTAAGTTTATGTAATGTTTTTTATTATTAATGAAAATATTTTGTTAATTTATTTGTTAAATGTTAAAAAAAATAGAAGATTAAAAAAATAAAAAACATAAAAGTGATGGGGTAGGATCATCTAGGACCATCCTCTCATTTCCACTAGTTTTGTGGGATGGACCATCATTGGGAGGACTATAATGTGGCGCATACGTGGCGGATTATCCTCCAAGGAAGGATGGGCACCATACCCTCTAGCCTTATCCCAACAATGATTACTCAATTATTATCTTTTTAGAAAAATAACACAAATAATATTATCATAAATGAGTTGGAAATTTCTTATTGGTCAAATCAAGTTTGAGGAGCCGCGCTTGAGGAAACGCCTAACACAACTTTTTGGACAAAAACGCCCAGGAGAGGTGTGTGGGGCGTTTTGAGGCATTATGGGCCAAAACATGCCCAAATAACTCACCACTACGGGTGGTCTCATTACGAGGGGACTACACTTTAGTTAATGAACTATCAACAATTAATGCTTAATCTGTTTTAATTAACTATCAACAATCAATGCTTAATCTATTTTAATTAACTATTAGCACGTGCTAAAAATCTTCAAACCTTCTATATAATCCTTATTGTTCTTGCAAGAGCCAACATCAGCTATTGATACTAATCATGAGATTTAGTAAAGTAACCACATAAAATAACATCATAATTATCTTAATATTTCATGTTATCAATTATAATATGATATTACACTTAATAAATCGTTATTTGCCAATAAATAACACAAAACATACATTTGAGAAAATATATTGTTCTTTAATGACATAAAAACTGAAAAATACTTTTACTGAGTTTAGTGACCAAATTGAAAACTATAAAATATAAAATAAAACATCTTGTAGTTTTATAATATCCAACTTTATAAAAATATTGATTGCTATTTAAAACTAAACAACAAAAATATCAAGATATGACGTGAGAAAATACGTCACTTGAGTTGTAACTCAATGGTAAAAAGGGAAAGTCTCTTACCATATAGATAAGGTGTAAAAAAGTGTAGTTTATAGTAGTTAAAAAAATATATATTTCCTAAAAACTAAAAATAAAAGGTTTTTCTTTTTATATAGATTGAAGTTTAATCATGAAAGCCTTCCACGAGAGCACGCTTATATCACTTTGAGGTTATGACTTTTGAGTATCTAATAATCATTCATAACCCTTAAAGCGTCTTATTCATGTTCAATGTCCATTTAATTTTTTTTATTTTTTTTTAACGGCAAATTTGGATTACTGACGGACCACTGGAGTATCATTGTGCCACCAGTAGAACCACCCGATCATATCCATCTCCAGTAGGCAATAATGCCTATACACCAATTCAGGAGGAAACCCAATAAATATGAGAAAAACCCCCTTTGTGGGAATCGAACCCATGACCTATTGGTCATAAGTCTTAACCCACCCCCAAAATACCACTAGGCTATAATGCCATGAGTATGTCCATTTAAATTAAACTATTAGATGACTTTTTATATAAATATTATTTTGAGTAAACTTCCGTTTTGCTCCCTGTGGTTTGGTCACTCTAACGGTTTTGCTCCAAACCTTTAAAAATAGTCATTTTACTCCCTGATGTCTCAGTTTTTTTACCAGTTTGCTCCCCGCCTCTAACTCCATTCAAATTGTTTGTTTTTCCATTTTGCTCCCCCCAGGGAGCAAACTGGCAACAAAACCAAAACATCAGGAAGTAAAATGGCTATTTTTAAAGGTTTGGGGCAAAACCGTTAAAGTGACCAAACCACAGGGAGCAAAACTGAAGTTTACTCTATTATTTTTTTTCATATTAACTATCAAATCAAGTATTCTTTTTTCTTATAAAACCTTTAAAATGTTTCTTAAAAAGAGACCAAATAAATATAGAAGATTTGATTTTCATATATAAAAATTATATATTGAAACAAAAACTAAAAAGAGAATTTGTACACTATAACTAATATTGTTAACGCCTCGTACACCGCCTAGAGGGCGCCAAAAAAGCTCCAAAGAGGGGTTGTGACTTGTGAGTGGAATAGTGAGCATGAAAAGAGATACTTGGTGGCGATTTAGGTGAACCAATGAGAACCATCCATTTGGAGGGAGGGGATTTAGAAGCCTTCACCTCACACCACCCAGTTTTATTGAGTTTTTTTTGAACGACGTATAGTTAAGATGACGCTAACCGGATTAGTAGTTAGTATGTTAGTATTAAAATCCACATGCCTGGATTTGACCCAGGACCTTAAGAGAAGCAAAGTGTCTCACCTCCTCCTTGACCACTAGACCAAAAAATCATTGGTAGTTATGTGTTTTCAACTAACAAAATGTTGAGAAATATTTATATGCCAATATTCTACTAGTTATATTTATATGATTTTTTTTGTAATATTTTTTTTAATCTTAAAAACCATCACTCAAATCTTGTAACGTTCGATAAACTTAATTAAAATACATTTTCATACGTAGAGAGATGATTTTTTGTTAGCGTGTATGCCATGTAAGGTTCTTGCTAACGTGTATGCTATATGTAGTTATCTACTGACGTGTAACACTGTCTTACGACACTTTTACCGCTTTACAAAAGTTCTCATGTCAATATACTTACACACCTTAAATCTCATTTTATCAAATTTTGATGAGATTATATTGCATACCTAATCTATGTGAATATACTTACACACCTTAAATCTCTTTTTATCAAAATTTTGATGAGATTATATTGCACATCTAATCTCTTTTATAAAAGTCCTCAAGAGAAATTAGTGATGTCCTTTACAAATAAAAAAGATTAGAAGTTTAAATTTTGTACAGTGCTAGTTGTGGTGTATTTATGTTAAAAAATATTTAAATCGCTGTTCAAGAAAATATTAAAGAAAAATAAATATAATTACCAATATTGTTAAAATGTTAAGCATTTCAAATTATGAAAAAAAAAAGTTTTTTTTATAGTATTTAACTCAAAATCAATACATAAAATTTATAAGATCATGATTAAATGCATTCTCGTTTTTTGAAGCAGGATACACAATATTTTATTTTAATTAAAATACAAGTAATAAATTTGCATGCTAAAGAAAGAGATAAGAAAGTGATCACCTGATCATCCACCTTGCCGGTGCAATCTCCGGAGCCTTTTTCCGATGAAGCCACCGGACTTGTTTTTGCCGGTACACCGGTGGTGATAGTGACCTCACTGATCCCATGAGCCGAACACTTGGTCGGTGAAGCCGGTTTTCGAACTTGTTGATCTGAAACTTGTTTATGATGATCCATAGATGCAATGAGTGTTTGTTTCAGAACAACTTTTTGCAAGGGAGAAATCGATTTTGGGTCGATGTTGGAGCGGAGTGTAATTTTGTTATACTCACCCGTCATGAATAATAATGAGCGAGTATTGTCAATTAAGTTACATAAGTTGTCCTCTAGGAGTTTCTTATTTTACATTTATTGCTCGTAACTATTTATATATTGTCATTTTCTTCCAAACGTGTAGAGTTAATTCTAATCTTATATCCAACTAGTTATTTTCCGCCCGCGCGTTGCGGCGGGACCCAATGACTACAAAAGACATGTCAGCAACGGCAAATAGATACCGAATATCAAAACATAAATAAAATGATGTGGTAAGGATAATCACTCCGTCATAAAAAACGATTTTAAATAACCTAATATATAATAATAGGACCCACACGTCCTACACGTTGGAAATTCGGTTGTTTTCAGTTCAGTTATTACGGTGCTAACATGTTAAAATATGGATGAGCTCGGTACCGGTAATGCCAGCGAAAGTACCGATTCGGAAAATCATCGAAATTAGGTATCGGCACCGAAAATGCTCGGTACAATACGGTATGGTATTTGAAGGTAAAAATCAATAAATACATGTATGATGCTGGACCGGTGTCGAACCGAAAGTAACGATTCTGAAAATGCCAAAAGGTGGGTACCAAATTGGTACCGAAAATAATTTGTTATAGTAAATTTGGTACCGATACGATACCGGTTCGTTTACAGGATTTGATACGATTTGCTCATCAATATTCTAAATATCCAAGTTAATTTTTACATGCTACAATTCATTCATTACAGAAAAAGACAAAAAAGAAAGCAAAATAAGTTGTTGTGTATATAAAACCTCATTCAAACGAAATACAGTTTACTTACTGTGTGTATGAAAAGTAATCTAAACGGTGCAATTACTTACATTGATGCATTGCTACAGGATTTGATGAGCTCGGTACCAACCGGTACCGAAAATACCGTTACCGAAATCCCCAAAAGTGGGTAACTGGTACCGAATATACCTAGTATGGTACGGTTCGATACCGGTCGGTACTGGTACGACACCGGTATTTGAGGGTAAAAACCGGTGAATACCTGTGCAGAACCGGTACCGAAAATACACCGGTTTGATAAATTTGAGACCGATACCTATACCCGATACCATTTGCTCATCTCTTAATTATGTTACTATTCATTCCATTCTAATTTTAAATAATTATATTATTATATAATTCTAATTCTAATTCTAATTCTAATTCTAATTTAATATTAAACTACTGTTTATTTAGTTTAAATATCATATATTAATAATAATTTATCATATATTAATAATATTAATAATTGGTGTTCCATTCTTGGTATCATACATGTTACTTGTTAGTTGTAATCGAGTTTGCAAGCATGATCATGAGTATTTGGTATAGGGATGTGCAAAATGGACCTGGTACCGGTACCGAACCGGTACCAATACCGAATTTATCGAACCGGGTACTTTTTCGGTACTGATTCGGTACCGACTTTTAACATTTTCGGTACCGGTTCGGTACCGTTATTTACCGGTTTTTATCCTCAAATACCGGTACCGAACCGTACCGAACCGGGTATATTCGGTACCGGTACCCACTTTTGAGGATTTTCGATACCGGTTCTTTCGATACCGGACGATACCGAGCTCATCCTAATTAGGTATAACTCTTTATGATCTTAAATAGTTAGAAATCATGTGTAATAGTTAGAAATTATATATTGAGTTAATTGTTACCTAAAACTAGGTGCACAAAACGTTTTCTGGGCTATAATCGGAACTGGGTAGGAACAAGGTACGACCAAATCAGGTATTATTGGACCCGATTATCAGGAAGAATCGGGTATGAACCGGACCTCGTTACATGTATATATAATAGAACCTAGTGCAAGCGAATCGTGTAGGACCGTTTCCGGGAGGGTACAAACCAGGTATGCCTATTTAAAAAAATACAGTTGGGAATTGGTTCCTAATGGTTATATATCCGTTTGGAACCAATTTTTTTTAACCATTATATCCCTTTAACTTAGTATAAACAGGTCCGGAATGTTTAGTTTTAACCACACCACTTCTCTATCTCTCAAAAACACAAACCGCTTAAGTTTTCTTACATCTCCAAGACTCCAACGATGGTGAGCAACGAGAATGTTGTTTTGGTTCTTGAAACCAAAAGAAACCCAGAGGAATATTCGGCTTAGCGCATGTTGATGCGTGTCAGTGTATATATGTTTTTAGATATATATTTAAGCCCCTTTTTACACTTTTAGCCAAGTTTTAAATTTATAAAACACGATATTCACTAACACTAAACACACATATGGGCAAGTGCACCCATCGTGGACGTAGTATAGTGTTGGTAAGATACCGAGGTCGTCCAAGGACACAAGAGCTTTTAATACCGGTTTATCCTCAACGTCTAATCAAATCAAAAAGTTAGAAAAATGTTTTAAACTAAGAAAAATAAAAACTAACTAAATGCTGAAAATAAAAATAAAAATAAAAACAGATAGACAAGATGAATCACTTGGATCCGACACGTGTATTAGTATAACCTTTGATTATTTTCGCACTTTTGCACTTGTTTAAGAGATTATCTTAGTTATTGTAGTAGGCCCCTCTTTTGAAGGCGACGTTACCCTCAACCCAGTAGTTTGAGTCAGCAAGGATACAATCCTAAAGGGTCGGATTATTGAAAGATAATGAATTAAGTTATTAATGCAAATTGTGGTAGGCCCCGCTTCTGGCGGTGACGTTACCCTCGGCTAAGTAGTCTGAGTCAGCAGGGATACAGTCCTAAATAGCCGGGTTATAGTATTAATAGTAGTTAACTTATGAGGGGGGTCAAAGAGTTTGGATCCCCGCCATCCAATACCTATGGGCATTGAAGGAGATCCTACTAAATTTGACCCAGGTCCCAAGCAGGACCTCTAAACGCTGAACAAGGGCAAGACCTTTACCAAACCGTTCCCTTAACCCCCGACCAGGTAGCCAACATACCTCCATATAGACCGTGGAGATATGAATGGTGAAAATCTTTTATTTTATATAGACAGTAAAATAATGCCAAGACACCACGGACAAACGATAAGGAAAGATCACCTTCAACATAAGCAACTAGTTATTAAAGTCATTAATACAAAACCAAATAAAAAGTGCAAAAGATTAAAAATAAATAGTATTATACTAAACACTTGTCTTCACCAAGTGATGTAAGAGACTTAGGCAAACATGGCCTTGATTGTCAAGAACACTTACGATCAATCTTGGATCCCGAGACGACTCACACACTCTACGATGGACAATGGATGATGGTGGTGGATGATGGTGTTATGGTGGTGGTGGGTGGTGGATGAAGTGTGAGAGAGGTGGTGTGCCAAGGGATGAGAGAGAATGAAGCCAAGCTCCTCTATTTATAGGCTGAACAGAAGGCTGGACACGGCCCCGTGTCCGCTGGACACGGCCCCGTGCCCGCCTGACACTCTCTCTCCTCATTAATTGTAATTGCGAATTACAATTAATGCGCCTGCTGTACTTTCACCACGCCCCCGTGCCCGCTGGACACGGCCCCGTGGTGGGCAATGGAAGCTTCTACTGGTTTGTCTTTTCTGCTGCTTCCTGGGCACGCCCCCGTGTCCGCTGGACACGGGGCGTGTTCAGACTCTGTTTCTTCTCCTTTGCCTTGGGAGATGCCGTTGAGGGTCCGGGCAGTCCACTTTTGTTCCTTTTCTTGTATTTATGGTAGAATTAGTTGTCTTTTTGCTTCTTTTGTGATTTTGAGCTCATTTCATCCTGAAAATACAAAAGGAAGACAAAAACACTCTTTTTCCAACATTAGTACTTAAAAAGGGTTAGTTTTATGCCTTAATTGATGTGATTTATATGTTGCATTTTACACACATCAAATACCCCCACACTTGAACTTTTGCTTGTCCTCAAGCAAAACTCTTTAAATGTGGCTTACACTCCCAAATGGAATAGGTAGAAGAGAAGTTTTTTAGCTTGTCCTAGAGTGTCGGGAATCCAAGGTTTTTATCGGTTTTATTTTTATTTATTTACAATCCTATTCGTTATGATTTATTTTGAACTTTTCATAAGATAAATTACTTATTTGGGCATAGCATGCCTTATTAAAATTCCATTTATATACAAGTTCACATACCTCACGGGAGATCACTCAACACTCGGCCGAAGGTGTATATTTTAGTGAATCACTCGAGAGCGGCACGGAACTTACGTCTTCCATAGGCTTGCCAAGCAATCAATTCTCCTCCTTTTTAACTTTTTACCTTTGTAAATATCAAGAGGACTTTTTGGGTGAAGGCTTGGGTTTAAAGGTGGGTGGTTGGTTAGTGGTTAGTAAAAAGGGCGAAAATCGTAACAAGCGTCGGTTTTCGTGAAGTACCTTATTTTTAGTGACTTTTTATTTTGAAGTATTTCTTCAAACAAGCTTTTGTAGCTTTTGTTTGTTTTTGACTTCATCATAAATTTTTTTTTTTTTTTTGATCGTCACATAAAAAGGTGAGTTTACGAAAAAGTGAACTTGTTACTAAAAAAAATAAATAAAAAGGTTTTTGGTGGGTAAAAAGGGTTTTGGGGTAATGAAATGAAAGGTTTAGGCTCAAAGGGGCTATCTAGGGGGATTTTGGGTAAGTAAAAAAAAATGAAAAATAATGGTTTTGAAAGAAAAATTGGTTAGTCCTAATGCCTCCATCATTTACTTACTTGGGTTTAAGTTGGTAAGGACCGGGAATGTATCGTCGTGGCAAGTTCTAGATTTGTAAGGACCGAGTGGCTATTCACACAAGAAACGAAAAATGAGCATTTAATCTAAATATGTGTATTTTTATGCTCAATAAAGGCTCAAAACTCACTTTTGTGGGAATGGGTTTTTAATGTGACTTAGCATATATAATCGAATTTTTAAACTAGACTTGTTATGCCGTTTCATAATTTTCTTATGTTGGTTCCTTTTTTATCACGACACTATCGGTTGTAAACTTGTAAAAATATAACCTTTTTAGAACTTGTTATTCCCAACTTAAACTAAGACAAGTAAATAAAAAAATGAAAAAGTTTTTGAAAAAAAAAAAAAATTGGGGTGTTTAGCGGTTCCAATAGAGTTTTGTGTAAGGCTTGTGTTTAGGATTTTGCAAAATTTCAAGGTTTTAGCATCCCCCCCACACTTAAATTACACATTGTCCTCAATGTGTCCAAAAATAATGTTTTTGGTTGATTAGAATGTATAAAAGTGGGTTAAAGAGCAAAGATTTATGTTACTGGCATCCTGGACACGGCCCCGTGTTCACCGGGCACGGCCCCGTGGTCAAGTGCCAGTAACAAAAATTACAGAATTGAAACAGAAGCCTGGACACGGGGGGCGTGTCCGCTGAACACGGCCCGTGTCCAGTTACCTGAACTGGGTGATTTTTCTGCAGGGGCTCAGCATGGGGCCGTGTTGGTTGGGCACGACCCGTGTTGAGCCTTCTGTGATGGAGATTTTTGTCGGGTTGCTCTGTTCTTCGTGCATGGTTCCATTTTTCTCGTTCCCTTTTTCATCCATTACCACCATGAGTGTGTTTTATACTCAAAACAACCATCAATCATAAAAACCATCATAACATTGCAAATCATAGAGAGACATTACATTAAGTTAGCTAAATAACTAGGGGATACATAAGGTTATCCTAAGGGTTCTACTTATTTAAGAAAATTTCGGGAATAGCTTCCCGATGTAGTAACTCTCTCTAGCCGATGGCTCCTCGGTTGTTATTCAAAGCCATTCTTCTATCTCCCTTGGGAGGTAAAAGGTAGCTTCATTCTCTTCGGTGTCTCGAGGAGGAACGCTCACCGGGATTCCTTGCACCACCCTCGGTTGAGGTACTTGGTGCATGGCGTGCCATTCTGCTGGAATGATAACCTCGGGTACTACATTCCACGCCCTTTGGGTTATCACTGGGACCAAAGGCGGGGAAGCGAGAAGGTTTAATCTCTGGTGCAGGAGATTTACTTCTCGTAGGCATCCCTCCAAACCTACCGTCAGATGATTAATACGATCCACCAAAGCTTCCTCTACTCCCGTCATCTCGTCTATGGCTTCCCTCAAAGCGTAAACGTAGTTTACTAGGGAATCCTCTGCCGTAGAAGACCTCCTTCCATTTCGGTTATTTCTCGAAGATGTTCCGCTGTTTCTGCTGGCCATTTTCTGCGAAATAATCCGAAGATAACTAAACTTTTGCAAAACAGTACCTCGAACACGGCCCCGTGCTCAGTGAGCACGGCCCCGTGTTCATCTATCTGCAGGATTTTTGTCTAACGATTCCAGGTTTTTAAATTATTTTAATACACTTTTATTGTGTTTTAAGCTTAGATAATTTAAAACAAAGTTATAGAACTAACTTTAGACAAGAATCCTTAGCACAAATTCCTACAAACCTTTCATAGAAGGTTGGAATCATGGGTTTCCAAGCTTCCATGGAGGTAAGGTTTGAAAAATTTTTGGAAGAAGGAGAAATGAACAAAAGTGGAAAAGACAAGATGGTCCTTAGGAACCTTCTTTTAGCACTTACCTAGGATGGTATATGTGAAGATCCCAGGAATCTCTGCTTGGTGAAGTGGTCAAAAGTGAGCAGGATTCAGGTTGCATTTAAAGAAAACGACAGCACACTGGACACGGCCCCGTGTCCGCTGGACACGGCCCCGTGTGCAGAGAAAATCCTGACACATTTTGTCCGTATTCTGACAGAATCAGCAGAGAATCTTCTGAGTGAACACGGGGGCGTGTTGACCGGGCACGGCCCCGTGTCGGCAGGCTGTTTTATGGAGTTTTGTTTCTTACTAAGGAGCTAATCTATATCGGGTGGTTCTTGACTTGTTGGAACAACCCCAAAGTGCCTAAGATACCTTAATTGTCCTATACTAAGGCGAGAACGCAAGAGGTTGTCGGTGAGGGTAATTCCTATTTTCATTCTAGGTGGACAAGTCCAACCCTTTCCCGGGCTCTCGTTAAAGAAGGTGTATGCCGAATCGCTCAGGTCTATGTATGCATCGAACGAAGTCGATGGGGAGTCCTTCACGGCACAATCGACACAGGGACGACTATCGTCCGCGTCTTTTCTAGGTAAGAAGGTATTTTCGGGAGCAACGAGGTTGTCGGAATGCGGTTCCAACATTTCCTCATGGTCATCATCTTGGGACGGATCTAAAAAATCCTTCCTAAGTTCTTTTGACCAATTGAGAAGTAGTTCTTCTAGTTGAAATAGCTCGTCAAGGAGCATTTCTCCTAGAATATCTGGCTGGGCGCATTCGAGGGAGAAATAGTGCTTATTTTTACTTTCGCCCCTCTTAAGGTTACAAGGAATCGGTGGGTCTATATAGTGGGGCCTATAAGTGAGGAAAAAACATTTTAATTCCTCATGTTCGCCTCCACATATTCGACACCACAAACCATAAGAGTGCCGAAAGTAAAAAGAATTACTATTACTCATGTTTGTGTCAGAAGTTACCAACCGCCGGGATCTAACGGTTCTGTTTTCAGCAACTGAATCTTGGGCACGGGGGCGTGTTGAGTGGACACGGCCCCGTGTTCAGCCTACTGTCTGACTTAAAACAGGATTGCCAGTTCCAATGATTGAGCACGGGGCGTGTTCAGCAGGCACGGCCCCGTGTTGAGCTCTGCAGAAGCTAAAAATCTAAGAAAAATCCTAAAAAATTAAAGAAAAATAAAAAAATATGATTAGGCCGTTGATTCCTAACTTTCTTAAAATCCTTGTGTCCCCGGCAACGGCGCCAAAAACTTGATGCGTGTCAGTGTATATATGTTTTTAGATATATATTTAAGCCCCTTTTTACACTTTTAGCCAAGTTTTAAATTTATAAAACACGATATTCACTAACACTAAACACACATATGGGCAAGTGCACCCATCGTGGACGTAGTATAGTGTTGGTAAGATACCGAGGTCGTCCAAGGACACAAGAGCTTTTAATACCGGTTTATCCTCAACGTCTAATCAAATCAAAAAGTTAGAAAAATGTTTTAAACTAAGAAAAATAAAAACTAACTAAATGCTGAAAATAAAAATAAAAATAAAAACAGATAGACAAGATGAATCACTTGGATCCGACACGTGTATTAGTATAACCTTTGATTATTTTCGCACTTTTGCACTTGTTTAAGAGATTATCTTAGTTATTGTAGTAGGCCCCTCTTTTGAAGGCGACGTTACCCTCAACCCAGTAGTTTGAGTCAGCAAGGATACAATCCTAAAGGGTCGGATTATTGAAAGATAATGAATTAAGTTATTAATGCAAATTGTGGTAGGCCCCGCTTCTGGCGGTGACGTTACCCTCGGCTAAGTAGTCTGAGTCAGCAGGGATACAGTCCTAAATAGCCGGGTTATAGTATTAATAGTAGTTAACTTATGAGGGGGGTCAAAGAGTTTGGATCCCCGCCATCCAATACCTATGGGCATTGAAGGAGATCCTACTAAATTTGACCCAGGTCCCAAGCAGGACCTCTAAACGCTGAACAAGGGCAAGACCTTTACCAAACCGTTCCCTTAACCCCCGACCAGGTAGCCAACATACCTCCATATAGACCATGGAGATATGAATGGTGAAAATCTTTTATTTTATATAGACAGTAAAATAATGCCAAGACACCACGGACAAACGATAAGGAAAGATCACCTTCAACATAAGCAACTAGTTATTAAAGTCATTAATACAAAACCAAATAAAAAGTGCAAAAGATTAAAAATAAAAAGTATTATACTAAACACTTGTCTTCACCAAGTGATGTAAGAGACTTAGGCAAACATGGCCTTGATTGTCAAGAACTCTTACGATCAATCTTGGATCCCGAGACGACTCACACACTCTACGATGGACAATGGATGATGGTGGTGGATGATGGTGTTATGGTGGTGGTGGGTGGTGGATGAAGTGTGAGAGAGGTGGTGTGCCAAGGGATGAGAGAGAATGAAGCCAAGCTCCTCTATTTATAGGCTGAACAGAAGGCTGGACACGGCTCCGTGTCCGCTGGACACGGCCCCGTGCCCGCCTGACACTCTCTCTCCTCATTAATTGTAATTGCGAATTACAATTAATGCGCCTGCTGTACTTTCACCACGCCCCCGTGCCCGCTGGACACGGCCCCGTGGTGGGCAATGGAAGCTTCTACTGGTTTGTCTTTTCTGCTGCTTCCTGGGCACGCCCCCGTGTCCGCTGGACACGGGGCGTGTTCAGACTCTGTTTCTTCTCCTTTGCCTTGGGAGATGCCGTTGAGGGTCCGGGCAGTCCACTTTTGTTCCTTTTCTTGTATTTATGGTAGAATTAGCTGTCTTTTTGCTTCTTTTGTGATTTTGAGCTCATTTCATCCTGAAAATACAAAAGGAAGACAAAAACACTCTTTTTCCAACATTAGTACTTAAAAAGGGTTAGTTTTATGCCTTAATTGATGTGATTTATATGTTGCATTTTACACACATCACATGTACAAGTAATCGAAACACATACACACATGTTATAAAACTGAGAAATATTCGGCTTAGCGCCCCGCAATGCAGGCGGGACATAAAACTAGTTCTGTTTAAAAACTGATTTTCATATTATTTAAAAAAATATTAATGATATAGCATGGATTTAAAATAAAGAGTAAAATGCCAAAATGATCCCCGAGTTTAGGCCACTTTGGTAAAAAAAAATGAAACTTTTTGTATGTGGGTTCTTAAGCTTTCATTTTTATTGTCATTTTCATCCAATTGGCAAATTAGATTAGAATTTCTATTAACTTCTCATTTTTTAATCATTTTCCTCATTTAATTAAAATATATTATGGCATAAAATGATGATTAGACCCAGGGCCGACCCAATAGTCCTTTTAGGCTAGGCACGGGCCTAGGGCCCCTAAAAATAAGGGCCTCTGATTTTTAAAATTCTATTTAATAATTAGCAATTTCGATGACACAGTTTATATAAAAATATATGCCATCTAATCTTAAAAAGAATACCACACCAACTTGGTAAATTCCTTTTCCTCTAAGCAATAGGTTAGTCGTTCGATTCCCATTCAGTATTTTAGTTTTTGTTGTTTTTTCTCTTTTTCATTGAAGCATATGTGGAGACTTGCATCTAATACACCTTGATTTCCTTTGAGTAAATTACTTTACCTAAACACTATATGCTTCGTTTGGACTTTTTGCTCTGCAAAACTATAAATTATTTTCTTTATTACAATTTATATAAATAATAATAATAACAACAATAGATCTTCATATAGTTTCAGTTTGGAATTCGGTTAGAATTATCGTGTGATAATTAGTAAATGAAAAAAAAAATATATTAATTTTATATATGAATTTTAATATTACTAATTTTTATACTAATAAACCATAGGCCATTAAAGACTTATAGATTCACTATTCATATCATCATTTCAATATTTGTTTTAGCTTTTAATTTTACCCTATATACTAACATAATATATACCAAATAAAGAACAAGCTTTAGAAAAAAAGACGCAACTCTAAAATGAAACCTTATAACCCAGATAAAAACAAGTTTCATTTTTAGACTGAAGTGACAAAATAGTTTAAACGATTCCATTTTGGCATTTTATTGTAAAATCAAATTAAGGGGCTATTTGGCAACTTCTGAATGATTAAGTACTGAATCAGTAAGAGGTCTAAATCATTAAGTGCTGAACCAATAATAAGTTTGAATCATTAAGAGCCAGTATAATGCTTAACTGTTCAGAGGCAAATGTATGACCAATTCAGATTAGAGGTCTTAACCATTCAGACTCAGTATAATGCTTAACCATTTAGAGACAAATGTCTGAATCATTCAGACATCTGCTCGGAAAACAAACAATCTGAACCATTAATTGGTGAAACAGTAAGAGGTCGGAACCATTAAGAGTCTCGTTAAGAGCTAGCTAAATAAATAGTCCGTAGGCTTTTTATTAGACCACCCGTAGTGGGGCGGTTTAAAAAAAAAATAAAAAAACGCTAAAAAACGCCCCCCGGTAGGCGTTGCTCGGCTTTTTTTTGAAAACAATGAAGGTGCCGTTTTATATAAAACGCTGAAATTGCATAGAGGCGCGAGATATGACCGTTGCCAACGGTCATTTTGTTTATTTTTTTTTAATTCAAAAATTTATCCACTATATAAATAATACCCACTTCTTCCTATTTTTTATAAAAAAACTCACACTTTCTCTCCTACTTCTTCTATATTTTATACAAATATGCATCCATTCCGACCCCCCTTTGGTGTCCCCGCAAGACCCATGAACCCGAACACAACCCAACCGCAACACCCGTATAACCTTAAAGACATGGACCCGAGCGTGTTAACGTACGCGGGTTACTTGAGTGGCGCCACTTCGTTCGTGCCTCCCACATTCGGCTATGGTCAAGCCGGCGGGTCGCAACCTTCACAAGAACAAGCCGAACCCGAAGTCGATGTCGTGCCGGAGACGCAACCCGAACTGGTGCCGGACAAATCGAAACGCGGCATAAGGTCCCATAAGAAGAAGGAAAAGGACGAACCTCGACGTAAAAATACTCACCTTAAATGGTCGAAGGAGGAGGAATTCACGTTGACTCGGGCGTGGCTCGATGTGTCGGAGGACTACGAAATTGGTAACTTTTATATTTTTTTTACTTATATTTTTACTTTTATTTTTAACATACAACTTATATTTTTACTTTTATTTTTTCAATTTGTAGCAAACTTTCAAAAGGGCCCCATTTTTTGGGATAGGGTTCGTGCACTCTTTTATAGCACGTGGGGTCAAGGCGAACATCGGGACAAAGATTCCATTTCTAGCAAATGGACCGACATCAACAACAAGTGTCATGCCTTCCAAGAAGTGTACCAACGTAACTACGATAGTCGCCCGAGCGGTGAAGGTGACGTCGGGGTTCTAACGAAGACTTTGGACGAGTTCGAGAAAACGAAATGCGCTTTCCCGTACTATAAGTGTTGGGATCTACTACGAAAAAGTCCAAAGTGGGCGCTAGTAGGTACGATGTCGTCTAGTAGTAGACGTCGAGCTAAACGGTCAAAAACATCATCCTCCGTTGATCTTGAAACACCGACATCGGATGCCCGCAATGTCGATCTAAATGAGGTGGTGGACGTTGACGAGGAACTTGAAGAAGAGTTGACCTGACCGCCCGGTAGAAGAAAGGATAAGCGAACCGGGAAAAAACAGTGGAGTTGTCTTCCGATCTCGAGTTGAAGGAAGATTTCGAGGAGATGAACCGTCGTCTCCAAGACATTCGCGACCTCGGCCACCAACGTTATGAGATTATGAAAGAACGAGTGGCCGAAACAAAAAAGTTTAACGAGATGCAAGAGGCGAGGCAAATGGAAAATGACATTGAGTTTTTGTCCAAACCGATCGAGCACCTCCAATGCGACGCGTTGATCCTTGCGCAAATGCATCGCCAAAAAATTCGAGAAAAATATGGACTCTAGATCATCTTCTTTTTTTTTAACTTTATTTTTTTTTTCGGTTTTTTTATTTTCCGTTTTTTTTGGGTTTTTTTTTATTTCAAGTAGTGTAATTTTTATTTTAAATTAATGAAGTTTTTTATGTTTTAAATTAAAAAAAACGGACTGCCACGTGTCGCAAAACGCCCCATGGTGGACATTATTCCCACTACGCCACTTTTGCAATAATGCCCTATGGACTGCCACGTGTCGTAAAACGCCCATGCTGGGGTATTATTTGGTTTAACAAAAAGAATTTTGTCATCTAAGATTGATCTGAGCCGTCAGATCTAGTTAATAATCATCATCCCCAACCTAAAACCCTAAATCCCCAAATTAATCCTGATTCCACCATTTATCCAACTCTCTAAGCTGAGGTTACCGTCTCAATCTCAGGTACGCTTCAATTAAAACTGTAACATAATATAATTTCCACAAACATCACAAAATACTTCAATATAGATCGTTATTCATTACGAATATATTGCAAGTTTTGGTAAGATTTGGCTGTATATTAGATAATTTATGAACATGTGATAGGAGATTGATCTGTTTAGGTATTTATTGTTTCTACTTAGTTTGAATGAGTGAAAAGGAGATGTGGATGATGTACGTGATTAGAGAGTTTTGATACTTGTGAGTTTTGATACGTAGATGCCTTGATTTGCTCATGTTGCGTTGTTTTTAACAGTTTGTTGGTTGAATTTTGATGTTATATTGTTGTCCGATTCACATGTTGTGGTGATCCTTATGCTTCACTTGTTAGAATGGATGCAAAGTGCACCCGTTTTCGTACGCTAGGTTTACGGTGGTTGTATATATTCTTTTATATATTTATCGTAGGATTTTAGCGTCCTTAACTGAAAATTTAGCTATAAATAAGCTTTATACGTGATTTAATTTATAACTTATCTACGTGTACAACCTAAGAAGCCTGATGTACAACATCTTGCTGCGCAAAAAGTCACCATGTCCATGAGGCGCGTGTCTACAGACTCTTCACTAGCGCGAAAGGACCTGCGTTTAAGACGTTTTTTCTTGTGCTTTATAAGCCTTTTGTGTAGATTGCGACATCACATTAACTTACACCTAAAGCGAAAGGGCCTGCGTTTGAGGTTGCTTTGTGTTGAGACGCGCTTTGCAAAACTAAGTTAATTATATATCCAATTGTAAAGATCTTAATATTAAGAATTTAGTTAATCAACTATACTTATAACTTAATAAAAGTGGTGTGTTTCTTTTTACAGAGGAGCCATGGTTAAGCATAACAATGTTATCCCAAATGGGCACTTTAAGAAGCATTGGCAGAACTATGTCAAGACATGGTTCAACCAACCCGCCCGCAAAACAAGAAGACGGAATGGTATATATATTACTTCTAGTTGAATCATTAGTCCGCCTGTTTTTATTTGTCTGACTGTTTCATCTCAATATACTACTCATGTTATTTATGTTTTTATTTACAGCTAGGCAAGCGAAGGCTGTTAAAGTTTTCCCGAGGCCTGCTGGAAAACTTCGTCCCCAGGTTCACGGACAAACCTTGAAATACAACATGAAACTTAGAGAGGGTCGTGGATTCTCTCTTGAAGAGTTGAAAGTAAGACTATTCACTTATCAGTATTATATAACTAGTTAATGCCGTAAAATATCGGATATCGGTTAAGGACCGGTATTCGAGATATAGGTTATTGCAGTGGGATATCCCTAATTTTAATATCATGCAGAATTTATATACATAGCAATTTAACACTAACAATTCAGCATACTCTCATACCATTAACAAATTAACCTTTCGCAACTTGCAAAACACTAACAATTGTAGCAAGTAGGAACTGATTAAGACTTAAAACACTAAAAATTAACAATTAAGATTTAAAACACTCATAAGAAGAAAGACGAATGGTAGAACTAAGAAGAAAGGTACTGATGTCGGGAAAATCGGTGATATATCGGTCATATATTGGTCGAATATCGGTCAAATATTGGTCAATATCGCCGATAATATCGGTACCGTTATTCTGACTGATATTTTGCACCGATATTTTACCACGGGACCGATAACCGATATATCACCTATATATTGGTGATATATCGCGATATTAACTACATAGTATATAAGATTGTAGTATCTTTGTCATGAGTTTGTTTGTAGAAAAGTTGATGTACTGCCAACTTTTACTAAGCAATTTTAAAACACATCACGTTTTCTGGGACAAAATCTTGTATACCATTGCTACAACATGAGGTCATGCAGAACTATGTGACGATATTAACACATGAAGTTTTAAATCTAGCTTATTTTATACGGTCCCGCGTTGTGTTTTAGTTTTGTGAAACTGATTATATTTGTAAAAACAGGCTGCGGGTATTCCAAAGAAACTTGCTCCAACCATTGGAATAGCTGTGGACCATAGGCGCAGGAATCGGTCATTAGAAGGCTTGCAAGCCAATGTTCAGAGGCTTAAAACCTTCAAGGCTAAGTTAGTTATCTTCCCAAGACGCGCAAGGAAAACCAAGGTAAAATCTATTTAGTTTTATTGCTGTAAGCGTTTCGACCCAAATTAGAATTACTTATTTTTGGGCCTGTTACACAACGTCACAATCTGCTATGTGGACGGTTAGGTATTAAATTAGTAGAGGGGTTAAACTGTAAATGTCTAAAACTCTAGGGTTATATTTGTAATATGCTCATATACATATGCTGGACCTGTGAATGAGGAGCAGCTAATTGTTTGCATGAATTCCTTCCTCTCTGAGTTTCTTCTATTCTTCTTCAGTTAGCCTCTTTACCAATTTGTTTCGTATCAATAATTGATACAAATCAATTATCGATACGAATCAAATGCATTAATTATAAACATATTACAAATATAACCCTAGAGTATTAGACATTTACAGTTTAACTCCTCTTCTATTTAATACCTAACATTGACACCTGTACTTATGGGACCTTTATAGTTAATGGTGGTTTAATTATTTGGTTTAATCAGGCGGGTGACTCTACACCAGAGGAGCTTGCTACTGCTACTCAGGTTCAAGGTCCGGTATTGCCCATCATCAGGGAGAAGCCAGCTGTTGAACTTGTGAAGGTTACCGAAGAGATGAAGTCATTTAATGCATACGCAAAACTACGTGTCGAGAGAACAAACAAACGCCATTTGGGTGCGAGGCTGAAGAGAGCGGCAGAGGCCGAGAAAGAAGAAAAGAAATAGGTAACGACTAAGGAGTTTTAGCTGCATGGTTATATTTTGTGCTCTGAACAGTTTTGAATGTTGTTTTGTTTTAAGGTTTTAGATGTTATCACCTCTTGGGATGTTTTCATTCACCAAACATTTTTTTCGACATGAGGAAAAGTTACAATTAATTTTTTAATAGCACATAACTATATGCAAGTAATTACTTGTTACTAAGATTTACCCGTTGAGTTCTTGGATAGTATTTCAAGTTTTCAACAGCCTTCCAGTTGAGTCGGGTGTAAACCCTGGTTGTGCCATGTTTCTGCGCAACATACTCTTGAGAAATGCATCATATGGTTTTAAAGTACGGGTTCTAGTTTCTCAAATCTTACCTTATGTTGTAAGTCAAGCTAGCATCAGTCATATAAACATTTTCTGTATATGATTCAACGTCAATGCCCGATATGTATTTGGGTTCTCTGCTCTTATGATCTCCTACCGCCCCAATCGAAAGGAGAGATTGAGAGGAGGAATCAATGGTCAACCATAGGCCTGGGAAAATCGGGTGGTTCGGGTCAGAACAGGCCGATTCATAACAGGTCCACTTGGGTTTGGGTCAAAACGGGTCTAATCAAAATCACTTAGGGTCAAAACAGGTTTGGGTCAAAACATGCTATGACCAAAATATGTTCGGGTCAATTGGTTAACATGGTTCCAGTGAAAAAAGATTCGGGTCAAAACATGCTATGACCAAAATATGTTCGGAAATTGACCCCGATAATAAAATAACTAGAAACTGTATAAAAACAGCAATAAACAAAATCAAAGATTAAAAAAACCACACTACCAAAAATCAAACTTCAGTCATGTTTCACAAATTTGGTGTGATGAGCTCTTGACATTTAAAATTCAAACCTAATGACGAGTTCTATTCTTCCAAGTTTGCCCATTTTTTTTTTTTTTTTTCTAAAATTAATATGGCTAGTTCATGAATTTCCAATACTGTACAGAGACTTGAAAGTGATTGGCACAAAGCTTAGACATCATACAAGGAAAATATTCAAACCACAGTTTCAAGAACCCACCAATAGAAACATTCATAAAGCTCAGTTGCAGACATTGGTGATCGATATGAAAATATTGACTACTCTTCGGTGTGAGAGTAAGTATCTGGATGTAATCGGAAAAACAGTATGCCAGAGAGAACATTGAGAGATTGCATAACTTGATTTGTGTGAGTTTATCAGTATACACACATGTCGCTATCAAGGAGAGACCGTTTTCGTAGAAAGTTTATTTTGCACTATGATTGGTCATTGGTGGTCATGGAAGCAGAGCACCATGGGGGTTATGTTAATTATGGTTTAAGCTTAAGGGTTATTATTCGACCAGTATTACCAGATTTGGTACCATATTTCATCAATCTGATATATAGATGTCAACCGAGCACAAATGTTTGTTTGTTTGTTATCAATCTTGTGTTTGAATTCAGACTTTATGTAATGATCACTCAATTATCCTACTTCCAAAAAAACCATAGTTTTCATCAACTTTTCCACTGCATTATGCTTCAGAATTAAACACATTTAATTTCATAAACTTCATACAATAAAAGTTAACGTTGTTGATTAATCGTAGGAAAACATAAATCCATCACATCCTCAAATACATAAATAATAATGCTTAAGTTTATATCGTCACTCATAGAGTGATAACAAGATTCTAGTTCGTGTAAACACCAACAAAGTCAGTCTGGCTCGAACCAACGTAAAGCGCATCGTTCATCTCCTGAACCACAGCAACACTCGTGTCGAAGAACTGGGTATAAGGGGTACAGTTTGGAGCACCAATGCGGACCCATTGATCCTTAGCCCTTGAGCTTGCTTCTCTACCGCCACCCAAAATTCTCCATCATTCAGTGCTCTCTTAATATTCTTTGGGCTCCCAGAGTTGGTCATGAGAACCTCATTTGTGCCCCTTTTTGGTCCTTACAACCAATATCTTTGGATTTTCTAGTTTACCTAATCCGGAACCAAAATATACTTTCGGTCACTACTAACTGCTGGACCACCTGCACCTGCAAGCCCGCTCATCAAAACGGTTACCCGTTTTGAGTTCGTGGATCGTATTTAAACAACCTTCCAGTTGAGTCATGTGTCAAGCTAGCATCAGTCATGTAAACATTTCCGGTATATGATTCAATGTCAATGCCTGATAAGTAGTTGTAACCACCAGAAAGTTGAGTGGCAAGACCACCATTGAATCCTACAACCATGACTTCTGAAGATCCCATGGGACCCACAAGAGCGGACCAAGCTCCGTGCCTCAGTACCACACCTCGTCACCCACTCAGATTTTACAAGATACGCTGCAGGCACGGGCCATGCCCGGTCACCAGCTCTGCCTATAAATACCAAGCGTGTCTTCCTCATTCAAGTGCTCAATTCTTCTCTTTTCTTCATAATACACTCTAACTCTACCCGCTTTCTCTCCTGGTTTTGTAATCATTAAAATTGTAAGAATATACTTAAGAGAGACCGAGGGCGGTGAGTGGTGGTGACAATAAGTCTATGGAAAAAGTGAGTGAGAAAGAGAGACCCCAGTATCATGATAAACCGAACCGATACTGACTGAACCGCATCAGTACTATTGGTATTCGTATTGGTTTTCGATTTATGTAAAAACACTATTTTTTACCATTGCGTCTATGTTTCAATTTAAGTTTTGTTAGAAATCGCCCCCTGCCATGAAGCTTGGGTGCATCCAACTAGTTCACAATAAATGAAAATATGAAACCAAAGTAAACTGTGACACTAGAGAAACTTATGGAAGTGGAGAAGCAAAGCAACTCACTAACTAGGACTCGCTGATCTAAGAACTCAAGGGCGAATGACGCGGAGCCGATAACTAGAATGAGTGACTCGTTTGTGAACTAATGAGAGAGCGGAAGAAGGGTGAAAAAACGATCCATAACTCGCAAAATAACCACAATAAATTTTCAATACTTTAGTTTTTATTTTAAATGTTTGGGTTTTTATTTTTTGTTTTAATTAAGTCTAGTATGCTGGTTATGTTGATCAAAATATTTTCTATTTCATTTTGGAGCATAATCAACATTCATTTACTTTGATTAAACTTAATTAGTGAGTTAACGGAATGGCCTATGTCATCTATGAAGGTCCAAAAGTGTACATTTAGTCATATATTATTAAAGTGAAATGACTTGTTACAATCATATGTGGTTTTGTGTAAGTTAAATTATCCGCTATTTGTTTACCTCTTAACGAGACTCTTAACGGTTCAGACCTCTTACTGGTTCAACAATTAATGGTTCAGACTGTTTGTTTCACGAGCAAACGTCTGAATGGTTCCGACATTTGCCTCTGAATGGTTAAGCATTATATTGAGTCTGAATGGTTAATACCTCTAATCTAAAGTGGTCAACACTTAATGGTTCAGACCTCTTACTCGCTCTTCACTTAACCATTCAAAAGTTGCCAAACAGCCCCTAACACTTGAAAAGGCTGACTAAGGTCCATAAGTTTAAACTTAATGATACACATATCTTTTAACATCAAAATGACTTGTTAAAACCTAACTTGACTTTGTGTATCCAAAACTAACACAGTAACACATGATAATAATGTGGTATTATTTCGTTGAAGTTTTCGGTGAATATTTGGTTGTTGATCTGTATGACTGTATGTGGCAGTGCCATGGTGTGGAGGATTGACCCGGCTCGGTCATCCCGGGTCGGGTAGACCGTCATTAAATGCGATATATTAAGGAGAATATTATCGTTATATTCTCATGCAAATAGAAGATTGACAATATCTCCTAGAAAGTGGGAATTATCATACAACCAACTTCCCGATTTAAGAGGAAACCCTAATCCACCAAAAAGTATAAATAGAGGATACATCATGAGGTAACGCACACAACTCTCTCTCTCTCTCTCAAATACTTTCTCTCCCATAAACGAATACTTATTCTCACGCTGGAGGGTGGTTACAGGAATAACCCATTCCTCTGACGAGTCCTAACGGTGTTCTGTTTTGTAGATCGGAGTCCAAGCCACTTCCAACTGGATCACCAAGCCAAGGGACGTATCTCACGTGACATTTCTACATTGGCGCCATCCATGGGACCTGAAATAGTGAGAATCCATTACCATGATAAGTGGTTCGAACACGAGTACTATAGCAATATGCATCGTTCCAGTTTCTGATAGTCAAGAAGGTAGGGTAACGATGGACTCAGCGGTTGTCACACCCCAACCGATGGCGGAAACATCGGAGTGAGACGAAAACGAGATTGCAAGAGACTTCATAACACTATCGGTGACAATAATTAAATAATGAATTTCATTTCATTTCATTTCTAAAAGTCAATTTCAAAGGTTTGAATCAAATACAACAACTTGAAATACAAGAATGACAATACAACAAACAAGTACAAAATTGATACAACATATTAAAACTTAAGACGTCTAAGTGTGTATCTAAGCATCATCACTACTTCAATTTCAAAGCATCATCGTTCTCAACCTGTAACATGTTTAAAATAAAGTTCAATGCAAAAGCAAAGGCGAGTATACAAGTTTTCGTACATAGCATAAAAAAAATAAGTTGTTTAAACAATTCCACATGGCAAGCTATTGATACAAGATAAACAATAAAATCGGCATGTGTTCGACTAATCAACCCAATGATGAAACGCAATAAGCTCATGACATAACCTCAAGAATACGGGTGGTGCGTTAATCCTATAGCGCTATATATGTCAAGGATAGGCTCGTACGAGGTTAATGATAAGTCTAACACAAGAAGTATAACCCCAAGTTTAAAGTATCAAGTAATCAAGTATGCATGCATGTATAAGGAATGTTTGTGCATTATGAATAAAGTTTAAGTGTAAGTTAATTAGATAACATGTTACACCCCAAAAGTGGTAAACAAAAAAAAGGGTTTCAGGTATACTCACAAATTGCATACGCTTTCCGATTATCCATTGTGGCGAAGTTGTCGAGACTAGAAGAATGAATGTGTTCGATTTGGAGTTTAAGGGATGTTTACACTAGGGTTTAAGGATTTAAATACAAAAGTATAAATACGAGAAATTAATCATCTAGCACATAATACCAATTGTTGTAATTAAACACCAAAGAAATCACAATCGCACAAAGAACAATCACACAATTCAACTCCAATCTCACTGATTACTTTATTGAATATGAAACGAAGTACAACAAATTGAAAACAGAAAAGAATTGAATGAGAAATTTCAATGTAATCAAAACCAACCAAGTACCAAGTATGATCAGTTGCTCAGCTTATAAAGCCCCAAATCTCTAACCCTAACTACCAGTAACAACCATCGTTTGTTTTTAGCACTTTCAGTCCCTGATCTTTCATCACTTATTCAAATGTAAACTAAAGACTACTAAACTTTGAGAAATGACCAGAAGGCCCCTCTAACTCCCCTGCACCAGCTTATGAGACAATTTTGACTTTATACTTCAACAGACCCCATGCTAAGTTCGCGTTGCATCATGAGGTAACACACAACTCTCTCTTTCTCTCTCAAATACTTTCTCTCCCATAAACGAATACGTATTCTCACGCAGGAGGGTGGTTACAGAAATTAAAATACATTGAAATACATATGTAATGCAATTGAATACTTATTACTAAAGATGTATTAAAAAAAAAAACTTGTAATGCAATTGAATACCTTTTTAACTAAAGATGCATTAAAGAAAACTTGTTACTAGATATGTATTTAAAATATAGCATCCATAATGAACAAGTGATTGCATACCGACATTTAGATTTGTGTCAGATTGATGAACAAACATTCTGATTTGGCTAATACGCTATGACATATTGACATTTCCATAATTCAAAGTTAAAGAAATTTGGTTATTAATTTGTAAAAGTAGTTGATCACATGCTTATGTTTGAATTCAGACTTTATGTAATCATCACTCATTTATCCCGCTTCCAAAAAGCCATAGTTTTCATCAACTTTTCCACTGCATACTTCAGACTTAAACACAAATTTTATTTTATTGAAATTACATACAAGAGAAGTAAGGGTCCAATTTATTTCAATCCAAAGATTATTGCTGTTAATCAATTATGGGAGAACATATATCCTCCAATACAATGTCAATAATAGTAAGTTTTTATCGTCATTCATGGGGTAGTTGAGTAGTAAGATTCTAGTTCGTGTAGACACCAACAAAGTCAGTCTGGCTCGAACCAACGTAAAGCGCATCGTTCATCTCCTGAACCACAGCAACACTCGTGTCGAACAACTGGGTAAGGGGTACAGTTTGGAGCACCATTGCAGACCCATTGATCCTTAGCCCTTGAGCTTGCTTCTCTACCGCCACCCAAAATTCTCCATCATTCAGTGCTCTCTTAATATTCTTTGGGCTCCCAAAGTTGGTCATGAAAACCTCAGTTGTGCCACTTTTTGGTCCTTGCAACCAATATTTTTGGATTTTCTTGTTTACGTAATCCGGAACCAAAATATACTTTCGGTCACTACTAACTGCTGGACCACCTGCACCTGCAAGCCCGCTCATCAAAACGGTTACCCATTGAGTTCGTGGATCGTATTTCAACAGCCTTCCAGTCGAGTCAGGTGTCAAGCTAGCATCAGTCATGTAAACATTTCCGGTATATGATTCAACGTCAATGCCTGATAAGTAGTTGTAACCACCAGAAAGTTGAGTTGCAAGACCACCATTGAATCCTACAACCATGAGACCGAAGAAAGCATCGGTGATATAAAGATCACTAGTTTTATAGTTAAAGCTTAGAGCCACTGGTCTTCCACATGTTGATCCCAATTTAATATCATTTGTACCATCGCATAATTTCTTGGTCCTGAAACAAAATAAAGTTTAACCAAGTAATTAGTAATTATGTGAAACCTAAATACCCAATATTGTGCATATTTTTACATTTTCATGTAAATGTAACATTGTTATATTAACTAGTGGTAAAAATGGAAGTATGTTATGAAAATAAAAAATGTATGTTAATTAAGTTGTATGCAATGACCATGTATGAAAATATACAACATTTAGATGCATTGAACTCTAGTAAATGGAGTAGCTAAGAAAGAAGATTAAGCACCAACCTGTTAGGTGAAGTGTAAGCGAAATCAACGAACCCAATGGCAGGACCTTTCCATTTTAGGATCCTACCGTCTGCGACTGTCACGTATGGACCTTCACCAGCACGGTCGAAAGCAGCAGATTCAGGGCCTGTGACACTTGGAGGCAACACAAGTTTGTTAGAAGTTTTATAATCATTAGAGAACACACTTCCCAGAAGCAAGAACCAAACAATGAGTTTGACAACTAAAAGGCTGATTGTTTTCATGGTTGTAAATGTACTCTCTTATTTATCTGTCAATTGCAATGCATCTTTCATTATACATCATCCTCTTATATACACATCGAAACACACACTTACACCTTCCACACACCTACTATGAATGTATTAACAAGTTGTTAATAGTTGACCTATGCTATTCCTTCTTTGGGATAAAGATAGTTGCTTTAACTTCATGGAAAGAAAGCATGCCGACTTCTAGATATTCATAATTTATATCTTCATAAATCTACGTTTTCTTACATGGAGTTACTTAGTCAAACAAATAATAACAAAACACCATTGGTTGAAAAGTGTTAGATGATTTGAAAAACTTTACAATTATCACTAGGTTATTAAGATTTTGTTTTCTTTAGATGATGTCATGTTCTAACCATTTATGGAATTATATTAATTTGCTATATAATACTAGTTTAAAACCCTGTGTATTACACGCACTGAATAAATATAATTTTATATACTAAGTAATAAAAAAGTTAACATCTTTAAAAACTTGTACATTGCAAAATTGAATAAACACGTGTATTACATGGCTTAAATACAAATAATGTAAGCAATTAGCACACACAATTATCAATATGTTTTGGAAAAAAAAATGAACTTTGATGTAACATTTTACTTTGTTTTTTTATTTATTTATTATTAAGTTAGATGCTTCTGTATCATTGAAATTATTATTAATAAATAACCCGTTGTATTAATCAATATATTGATTGACAAAACAATCTATTTGTATTAATTATATGGATATATTATTCAGATGTTTCTTATCTAAAAGAACACACAAAAATATGTAGGAATAATATATGTTATGTAGATAATTGAGAATGAGAGGAATTAAAAAAAGTCGGTGGAGAATAATGAAAATCGAATGTATTAATATTTTATTTATATAATTTAAAGACAATTTTACCTGAAGTGAGTAGATTATTTTTATATATCTTTGATTTTTAATCTTATCATTTATTAATATCTATATATATAATGAATATTTTTTATTATAAAAATAAGTATTTATAATTAAATAGGAGATAATTAAGGAGGGGATAATGAATATCTTTAATTATCTAAAAATATATGTTGTTAATTAAGTAAGAGATAATTAAGGAGGAGAAAGAGGCGGAAAACAACAAAACAGATACCTCCAATGAATGACACGTGTCCACCATTGATTTACTTTATTATATGTACTAGCGGTAAGACCCGTGTGCAAACACGGGTGGTTTCTTAGAAAACCATGCATAACAAATATTAATAGAAAGTATAGATAGGTATATAGATATTGTACCAAAACGTGTTATCTATTATAGCTAAAAGGCAACGATAATCATAGATTAGCGGTTAATATATATGTTACAACGATTATTTCCATTTTGTTATCCAAAAAAAGCGTGTATCCACCCATTGACAATGTAAACTGTTTACCCAAAAAGACAATATAACCTGTTTATATACACAAGTACGTATAAAAGACGTCTAACAAAACTTAATAAAACTTGAATATAACTTAAGTTTCAACAAACATTAACTACAAACACACAATCACCTGCCTCAACAACTTTCAGCAAAGCTAAATCAAGAAATCAGCAGACTTTAGAAATCAGCAGATCTTTATTCTCTCATCCTTTCCCGGATTTGCCCTTTGAATTGGAGCTCAAAATCCAAGGAATCAGTATCATCTTCATCCCTATCAAGCTGAAGCTTAAAAAGATCTTGGAGGTCAACTGGATTCAGACCAAGTGCATTCTCCCTTAATATCTCTTCAACACTACCATCAGACATGGGTCTGTTTGTCAGACTCCACTTTAGTATTTTTGGGTTTGATGGGTTTCTTGGTAGAAGTTTTATTTGAGAGGAGTTTGGCGATTGAGGCCTGCTTGCCAACTTCTGAAGTGCAACTTGAGCTTGTAATTGCAACGAAGCATCATCCAATCCATATCGTAACTGATTTCTGATAGACTCTTTTTTTTTAGTTCAGCTTCTCTCTTTTCATCTTTTCCTCATCCATCAGTTGTTTTCTTTTTCTTTGGTTCAAGGCAGCGATGGATACATCTGCTGATGAGAACAACTTTTTAGATGTAATGGCCTGATGACGTCTAACAATGGTTTCATCTTTGCCTACTAGCTTTTTAAGAAGCGACGGATCTGTCTTTCTTCGCTCTTCTAGCTTATTGTAAGCTCGATCAATATACTACCTAGACCATTTTCCAATTTGTCTAGTAGTCCCATACTTAGCTGCTACAAGTTCTGCCCTCATTCTCTTGTACTTCAACACTTCAACCTTTTTGTATTGTTTCCAGTTGGGAGCAGATTTTTGCATTTAGGGATCTTTATTCATCTTTTCAATTCTATTAACTTCCTCTTTAAGAGCTTCAAGGGGCTAGTATTTGAAATCAGACATGTAGGCTTCGTAGGGCTTGGTATCCATGATAATGTTCAAGAAATCATTCCTTAATGTCTTTTGTAGCTGAACATTTGGTGACAGATTTGACATATTTTTACTCAGGTCTCTAGCAAAATCTTCTAACTTCTTGACTTGACTAAGCCAATGTTGCATGCGACCTAATAACTTAAGATATTCTGCTTGCTTGCCTTTAGTTTCAGATATTCATCAATATTCTTTGGAGTTTTGAATCCATGAAGAGATGGGAAGGCTCTTTTGGATGGATCATCCTCTGTGTAAACTTGAGTCATTTCATCTTGAACTGCAAGCAGTTCTAGAGGGAAATTTACTGCCAATGGGTTGATTTTTGTTGATGGAGGTGAAACAAATGGTTTGGGTGAAGTTTGAATGAATGGAGTAGCTGATAACGGAATTGGTGTGGGTATATCTTTTTCTTCCTTCTCTTCTTCATGCACCATGAATTTTCTCTTTTTTGTGTAAACAGATTTTGGAGAAGGAAGAGTTTGGGAAGAAGAACGTGCTATGAGTGTAAGGGTTGATTGTGATGGGAATTGAAATTGGCTAGAATCAGTGGATTGACTAACAACTGTTGACACAACTGGTGTCTCAACCGCTGTTATCTTATGTCACACCCCAACCGATGGCGGAATCATCGGGGCGCGACACTAGGCGAATCAGATTGCTCAAGAAAATCCACAACAACTATAAAGCGACAGTATTTATCACATTTGTTATCCTATACTAACAATCAATACATCCACATAGTTATCACATATTTCTTTTCCTCTTGAATAATATAAATCCGACAACCTAGATTTTAGGTGAGTTTCTAGACTTCCTAGCTTGATTTGATGTAGACTGCTACTAAACCTGCAACATACGTTAAAACAACGTCAATACAAAAGTATTGACGAGTATACAAGTTTTGATAGAATAGCGTAAATAGTTAAAAGTACTGCGAATTACCAAATACATAAACAAGATACCTCAACATACATGCGTACAAGACATATACTACCAGCTAAGTCTCTCGAGTTGCGATTGTGATTGCTATTCATCCTAACTAGACCCCGTCGGGTTCTATAGTACTATACTAGTTAAGGCGGGACCTTGCGAGTATAAGTCCTAACACATATGTAACTAGCATCACGTGTAAATTTGCATAACAGTTATTCGCAAGTGATAACAGTTTAATTTGTATAATTCGTTTTGATAAGTTCGATGTGATACGAACGTATGTTACACCCAAAATGCGATAAAAGGGGTTCAAGTATACTCACAGTTGGTGCTCAGCAAGTAAACACAACTTGGTTGGATTGAAGTGAACACGTCTGAGATTAGCCTGATTGCAGATTGATAGCATAAACGTTGAGCAGTGCGTTAAACGGTAGCAGTGTACCAAGTGTCGGATGGTAATCCGATCGGATGGCAATCCGATCAGATGGCCAGTCGATCGGATGACAATCCATTCGGATGGTCATCCGATCGGGTGGTCATTCGATTGGGCTGTCATCTTGTTTGGTAAGGATGTGTTTGTGTATGATGGTTGTCTTTTGAAGTTTTCGTTGTAGCATTTTGAAAACAGAGAAGTATCTCTACCCTTCAGGTCGGTCGATCAAACGACGGTTCGATCGGGTAACGATCCGATTGGTGGGACACTTAGTGGGAACAAGTTCACAGCAGCTTGTCACTCGATCGGATGACAATCCGATCGGGTGGCAATCCGTTGGAACTGTCTATGTATTGAACATGTTGAAAATTGTTTAAGTGTTGAAGTTCAAACATCACATGGTCCGGGTGGTCGTTCGATCGGATGGCAATCCGATCGGATGACAATCCGTTCGACATTCAAACTCTGAAAGGTTGAAATAATGTTTTAAGTGCGGAAACAAGTGCTAGCCGATCGGACGGCTGTCCGATCGGGTAGTAATCCGATCGGATGGCAATTCGAACGGACGGCAATCCGTCTCGGCGGCCTGATCGTCTTGACACTTGGTTGTTTTGAAAGTTTTGCGGGTTTTCTCGAGACGATGTGACAACGTGTCAAACAATAGAACCCCATCAACACCCAGGTGACCCGATCGGGCAGGAATCACCCTAGCCCGATCGATCAGCTGTTCGAGACAATGGTTCGTGCTTAACCCGAGGTCGGTGGTCTCGTTGATAGAACTCAGATCTTGAACCGACACATCACTAAGAAGAGTAGAAGGTCAGAACAAGCTCCGATTCTATCGGTTTTTGAGTAGAAGGTTAAGAAAGTTTGAAAGAAACTTGAGATACTTAGATTTGGCTTAGATCTAGGTGATTTTAGTGCTTACACACCATGAAATCCATCAGATCTAGACTGTTCTTGATGAGATGAGGTCACACTTCCTTGTTCCTAAGAACTCTATGATGACATCATCTTAGAACGCCCCAAACCAGAGGATTTTACGGTGAAAAAGTGAGATTTAATGGTGGAAAAGATGAAGAAGTGTGTGTAGATCATAGAAGTACAAGATTTGAGGTAGAAACTTACGAGAATCACGAGAAATCAGATGAAAAGTGGTCTGGAGCGTGCTGGTCGAGTGGGAGCCGTAACATCAACTGTTGTTGATGTGACAAGTGGGGTATTTATAGGCAAAGGGGATGGAAGGCGGTGCAAGGTGTCGGATCGGGTGGCAATCCGATCGGGTGGCAATCCGATCGGGTGGCAATCCGATCGGGTGGCAATCCGATCGGATGGCCATCCGATCGAATTATCATTCGATCAAACGCCTCCGGCGAATTGAGTTTTGGCGTTTCGTTTCGAGCGTTAAGCGTTGCGATAGTTGGATTACACATTTCCATACACGCATTCATATATTTATTATAATTAGTCACATAGGAAGTCTAGAAAAAGCTCCTGATTTTCAAGCTTTTGAAAGAATGTCACGGAAGGTGAGACTGGCTGAAAGAGCACGGTGAGTGGTGAAGAAGTTTTCATAGGTGGGATCGAGGCCACAGAGGAACCAGTGGCACTTGTCACATTCAGAGACAGGGTGACCTATGGCTGCCAATTCGTCACAGAAGGACTTAAATTTTCGGCCATATTCACTGACCGATGAAGAACCTTTTTGCAGCTGGCGAAGAGTGTCCTGAAGGGTATGAACACGATCGATTGAACGATGACTAAAAGTTGCTTCGAGAGCGAGCCAAACTTGCCGAGCGGTTGATAAACCGATGATCTCGGACATGGCCTCTTCAGAAAGAGAGGACTAAATGAGAAGACAGACAGATTGTTCGGCTTCTAACCAGGAAGAATATGCAGGATTTGGGATGGTTTTATCGTCAGCGGTGAGGGTGGTAGGCAGAGGTTCGACAGATCCATCAACATGGTCGTACAGTTTGACCATGGAGAGGACTGGGGTGATTGGGTGAGACCATGGGAGATAGTTTGCAGAGGTTAACTTGAGAGGAATAAAGTGGAGAAGACCATGAAGAGGGATTTGGCTGTTTGTGCTACAAGTTGACATGGGTGCAGGGGAGAACAAATTAGGGCAGAAGGAAAACAAAAGATGGAGAAGGCAATAGGAAGGTGGGGCCGTAAATAAGGGATCAAGGAAATGGATTGGCTATTCTAGCTGATACCATGAGAACTTGAATAATTTCCAAGATACTAATTTCATTGATAACAAAGAACGTATATACATAAGTAATTTTTATATAAATGGAAATACAATATTTACTAATGAATACAATAATAAATGAGAATAAATCAAGGATATTGGAATCCTTGATTTACGTCTTGCTGTTACACAACCTATCTGAACCCTAACCCACTTAGCTGATGTCAGATATCACGTCACTAAAAAGAGCATATATGGTTATTATGTGGATCGCTAACCGCTTATTGTGTGAATCACTATATCGCTTGTTGTTTATCGCTATCGCTATCGCCATCGCTCATCTCCTTTTGTGTTAATCGTGTTATTGGGTTATGTAGCACATATGACCTCGCTTCACGGGGCGAAACTGATAGGGATACTGGACAATTTCTGAAAAACTGGCACAATTGTATGTGGACAATTTCTGAAAAAGTTTCCAACAATCTTTAGGTACGCGTTTAAATTTCAGTACGGCTTACCATCCACAGACTGATGGTTAGAGTGGGCGTCCAATTCAAACGTTAGAGGACATGCTGAGAGCATGGCTCATTGATCTAGGTGGTAGTTGGGATTACCGCCCACCATTAACTGAATTTTCCTATAACAACAGTTACCATACAAGTATTAAGGCTGCTCAATTTGAAGCTTTGTATGGGAGAAAGTGCAGAACGCCCATTTGTTGGGCTGAAGTTGCAGAAAGCCAACTATCAAGACCTGAGATAGTTCTTGAAACCACGGATAAGATTGTACAGATCTGCAATGGACTCAAAGTTTCCTGTGATAGGCATAAGAGTTATGCTGATAAGAGGCGGAAACCTCTTAAGTTCCAAATTGGGGACAAGGTTTTATTGAAAGTGTCACCTTGGAAAGGTGTCAGGAGGTTCGGAAAGAAGGGCAAGTTGAGCCCGAGATATATTGGACCATTCAAGATAACTGAATGTGTCGGTTCTGTAGCTTATAAACTTAAGCTACCTAAGGAACTCAGTGGAATCCATGATGTGTTCCACATCTCAAATTTAAAGAAACGTCTAGCTGATGCGTCGCTAGCAAATGCCGCACCACGATGTGCAAATTGATGAAACTTGAGGTTCATTGAGAAAAAGATTTTGATCGAGGATCGACAGGTTAAAAAGCTCCGTAAGAAATGGATCCCCATCGTGAAAGTCAAATGGGATTCCCATCGTGGCCTAGAAAATACATGGGAGGTTGAAGCAAATATTAGAGAAAAGTACCCCTATCTATTTAAATAAATCTCGAGGACGCGATTTCTTTTAAGGGGGTGAGGATGTAACACCTCGAAAATTCAAGACGAATAATATGGCAACACGTGTCTAATCAACTCTCAAATATTCCCGGTAAGTTGGACGAGAGGGACCAAATGCGTAAATATGTGGAAGTATGGATGTGGAGGGGTCAAATATGGGAAAATGCCAAATTTTTGGCTTCTGGACATCCCCTGCGGACCGCAAGCCATAAGACTTATGGTCCACAAGGCTTTTAAAATTTGTGGGCGCTAGAAGCTCATGCGAACCGCATGGCTCACCTCATACTGTCCGCATGTGGTCGAATGCCTAAAACGGAGACCCGTAGCCGAAGTTATGCTCATTTTCATAAATCACCCATGGAAGCTCTATCATGGGCCTCCAGAAATGTCATGGCTCGATCTTCTACGCTTGGGCCTGCATCAGTTTTTTTTTATTTATTGTTTTTCCATCTTGTTTAGTACATATTTTATTCCAGAATCTAAAAAAATAATATACAATTTTGTATTTACACTAGTTGAGTAATATAATTACTCTACTAGAGTAAATACACGAAAAAACTTATTTTTTATATTTTTCAACTAAACATAATGCTTAAGTAGATGGGAAAATAAATTTAATATATATATATATATATATATATATATATATTCCTTCACTTCTCATGTTTACTTGGTAGTATGTTAAGACCAATTTGTATTTAATTTTTACCCTACATATATAAATCTTTCAGAAACAAAATACCTGCGGATTAGCGATGAAGTGTAGATTAATACTGTTAGTGGAATATAGTCGCTGCTCTCCATCAACATTTCTTTGCTAAATATCCTGGTTGTGGTCCCTCATCAATAACCACCAGTAATTCATCAAAGATCACATTAACCGCTCCTTGAGTTCCGATGGACTATCAATGACACATTGTCTTCAACATCCACCTTCACCGACGGACATCTGATGAACTTGTTCGTTGTTTATAGTAACTTGTTTGGTTTGAAATGGCATATATTAAGATCTTTGATTCTACACAATGTACTGGTAGTAGCTACTTTGAATGCATTGATTTAAATTTAAATTGAGGGTGTTTATAATATGTTTAGGGGTTATTGGATTTAAATTACCTCAACTTTTAATAATTGGCCGATAGTACTCTCAACTTTCGATTTGTACCACACCACTCCCAGCTTTCAACTTTTTTTCCTCTGTTACTACTAACTTAACCCTAACCCAGTTAGTTTTTTGCTGATGTGGCACTTTGTTTGGTGATGTGGAAATTGATGTGGCGTTTTTTGCTGACATGGTTTCTGATGTGATACTTTATTTAGTGACATGGTAGCTGACATGGCATTTTTGATGATGTATGCTCTTTTTAATGACGTGATATCTGACATCAGCTAAGTGGGTTAGGGTTCAGGTAGGTTGTGTAATAGCAAAACGTAAATCAAGGATTCCAATATCCTTGATTTATTCTCATTTATTACTGTATTCATTAGTAAATATTGTATTTCCATTTATATCTAAATTACTTGTGTATATATGTTCTTTGTTATGAATGAAATTAGTATCTTGGAAATTATTCAAGTTCTCATGGTATCAGCCAAAATAGCCGATCCCTTTCCTTGATCCCTTATTTACGGCCCCACCTCCCTATTGCCTTCTCCATCTTTTTTTTCCTTCTGCCCTAATTTGTTCTCCCCTGCACCCATGTCAACTTGTAGCACAAACAGCCAAATCCCTCTTCACGGTCTTCTCCACTCTAATCCTCTCAAGTTAACCTCTGCAAACTATCTCCAATGGTCTCACCCAATCACCCCAGTCCTCTCCATGGTCAAACTTTACGACCATGTTGATGGATCTGTCGAACCTCCGCCTACCACCCTCACCGCTGACGACAAAACCATCCCAAATCCGGCATATTCTTCCTGGTTAGAAGCCGAACAATCTGTCTGTCTTCTCATTCAGTCCTCTCTTTCTGAAGAGGCCATGTCCGAGATCATCGGTTTATCAACCGCTCGACAAGTTTGGCTCGCTCTCGAAGCAACTTTTAGTCATCGTTCAATCGATTGTGTTCATATCCTTCAGGACACTCTTCGCCAGCAGCAAAAAGGTTCTTCATCGGTCAGTGAATATGGCCGAAAATTTAAGTCCTTCTGTGACGAATTGACAGCCATAGGTCACCCTGTCTCTGAATGCGACAAGTGCCACTGGTTCCTCTGTGGCCTCGGTCCCACCTATGAAAACTTCTTCACCACTCACCGTGCTCTTTCAGCCAGTCTCACCTTCTGTGACCTTCTTTCAAAAGCTTAAAAATCAGGAGCTTTTTCTAAAATCCATCCATGGTCCTTCCACTCCGCAGGTCTCCTTTGTTGCGCAACATAACATATCCGGTAATTCCTCCAAACCCTCGTCTAATTTTTCCTCAAATAATCGTGGTCGCGGCCGTCCCTATGGTCGTGGTCGCGCCAGGAGACCACCCCATTGTCAATTGTGCAGAAAAGATGGTCATTATGCAAGTGCTTGTCCGAATCTTGCTTCATATGCCACCCGTGCCTCCTCGCTTGATGCTAATCTTGCCCAGGCATTCCATGCCCAATGTCATGTTACTGATAACTATCCTGATTGGACGGGTGACACAGGTGCTGATACACATATGACTCCAAATGATGATGATGTCACTGCTCCTTATGGCAATCCAGGTAAAACTTTACCTGTCACCAAAATCGGATCCGCCACCATACAAAACAAAATTCCCTTGAAAAATGTTCTTGTTGTTCCTCACCTCACGGAACGTCTTCTCTCTATAAGTAGACTTACACATGATTCACCTGTTTACGTGCTTTTCTCTAACAATTTTTTTTTTTAATATTCAGGATCGCAAAAGAAAAGCAAATCCTTGCAAGCGGCACGTGTGAAAACGGTCTTTACATTTTGAGAGAAGGACATCATGCGTTCGTGGCATCTTATTCCTCCCAACATCTTAAAGCCTCTTTTGAGAAATGGCATGGTCGTCTTGGTCATGTTTCGTTTTATGCTATTTCTAAGTTACATAAAAATGGTTCTTTGTTTGTTACTTCTTTATTACCTAAACCGAAACTTTGTTCTCATTGTCAGTTATCTAAATCACATCGTTTGCCATTTGATTTAAATATCAAACGTTCATTACATGCTTTGGACTTAATACACTGTGATCTTTGGGGACCCGCACCTGTTATGTCCATAAATGGATATCGTTTTTATGCTATATTCATTGATGATTATTGTTGGTGCATATGTCTGTCGACTTCGTCTTGTATCGAGTCTTGTAGATAGATTAGAAACAACAAAGCTCGGTAACTTAGAAAATAGTGTTTTAGAGAAGGATGTCCAGTTTGCATGAACTGGCTAGGCCAGTTCGTACGAACTGACACTGGCCAGGTCGCATGAGTCCATTCCATGCGAACTGGGTCTGTCTATATATAGAGAGCTTGAGTCTTTCATTTGTAACATTCCTGATTCCGGTAGCGAAGCTCTGCTGAAGTATCTCCAGGCTGTAAATCGTCATCAAATCAATATAAGAGATAGTTAAAGTGATTCTAGTGTGTATCAAGCTGAAATGACTTCGATATGTCTGATTCAGCCTTTCGTATTGGACGAGATCTCTTCTGAACGACTCGTTTGGTCGTCACAACGATCCTACAAGTGGTATCAGAGCTCAGGAGGAAGAGTTCTTACCATTTTCAGCTTGATTTCATCAAAAATTCTGATTTCTACTTACTTTCTTCTCATTTTTCAAAATTAACTGAGTTTTCACGGATAAAATGGCTTGATTTTCTCATATAATACGCGAAACACTGTTTTAGCAAACCCTTGAAAGAATCAGACCTAAAATCGACTTATAACTTGATCAATTTCGTAAAAAATCAACCGAGAACATGTTCAGTTCGTTCGAGATAAGTCAGGTCGTGTGAAACTTGGTTCCATTTCACACGAATTGAACTTAATTGGCTCAGTTCGTTTGAGTTGGTCTTCCAATTCGCACGAAGTGGACCCGAATTCACACCAAGTCGTCCAGGTCGCACCAATTTGGGCCAATTCGTTTGAAAGTTAACCCAGTTCGCTTGAAACAACACCTCAGTTCGCATCAAGTCAATTCGCACCAAGCCAGTTCATACGCATTGGTTAATTAGACCTCAGTTTGCTTGAAAGGTTATCAGTTCGCACGAACTGAGTTCAACATTGTTTGAAAGGTAAACAGTTCGCACAAATTGTTTGTATTAGATCCAGCTTGTTTGAACCTTGTCAGATCGTTTGAAAATCAAAGACCAGGTTGTGTGGAACAATCCCAGATCGTGTGAGACATCATCAATTCGTTTGAACAATCTAATTTTGTGAACTTTCATAAAACCGAAACATGGATTATGAAGAAGAAATGGCGGCGTATTTTTACTACGAATCTCAGCAGTACAGTCCTAAAAAGATCAAAGAAGAGCCAGTTGCAACAAAAGAAGCTTCAGAAAGAGCACCAATCTTTGATCACTCATCAGATGAAAAGAATGATGATGATGACAGTGAAGAGATTCGAAAGCTTGAATATTATGCAAGAAAATTTTCACCTGATCATGATGATGATAATTTGTTTTTTGCAGGTAAAACAGAAAAGATCAAAGAAAAACAAGCTGCGAAAAAGAAGAATCATAAAGCGGCAACTATTAAAGAAAAAGATGATAGTGATGATGATTATTCGTATTATGAAAGAAAAATGAAAGAGCACATAAAAGGAATGCAAGCAGAAAAAGTTGACAGTGAGGATGAAGATGTTCGAGTAATAAAAAAGCAGGTTAAAAAACAAGATGAGAGTGATGATGAAGATGTCTGAGTGATAAAGAAGCAAGTCAAAGAAATTCCAGCTTTCAAGATTGAAAAGGAAGCTGATGCAGAAGAGGTGTCTGGGAAATGTGAAAATTGTGAGACTATGAAAAGACACAACAACAAGTTGATTCATAACATGAACAGACTGAAAGAATCGTATGATGTTTTAAACAAAGCCATGAATCAATATAACGAGTCAAGCAGTGAACAAGCAACAACTATGAAGACACTCAAGGGAGCTTTCATGACAAAGCAGAAAGTCGTCAATAATTACATTGAGAGATGTGCTGAGCTTGAACAAAAATTGGAAAATCAGAGGATAGAAACTGAGAGAGTAAACAGGTTATTGAAAAGTTATTCATGTTCTTCTTATGTGATTGACAGGATTTATCCTACAGTGGAAGGCATGAAAGCGTTTGAAGAAGAGATATCTGAAGTAAAGAATTCTAGTAAAAACAAAGTGTCAATTATACAAAGTGTCCACCCCGCTTGAAAATGGATATTCTCCACGAAATCCTAATTCAGAAAGAGTCAAAAAGGCAACCAATTTAAAGTAGGAAAATGAACCTTCAGATGGATTGCCAGACAACATTGATGTCACATTCACATCGTCCGGCACTGATCATGAGTCTGAGTTAATAAAGAAAGTGGTCGATCAGGTGTTGGATAAGGATGAGGAGTCAGAGTCAAAATCTGAATCTGAAAGTCCACGTTCATCAGTCAACAGTTCAAAATCACCGGTTAAAAGAGTTTACAATAAAGATTTTCTGTTATCACAAAATAATTTGAATGATGAAACATTCAAAGTAGCATATACTTTGAATGATTCTGACAAATTATATTCTGATGAAGAATTTCCAATAAGAGGTGTCAAAACTGAAATGATTAAAAAGGTTTTCAAATTAACAGAAATTAATATTTCTGAAATAAAAGATGTAAATCTTACTGAAAAACCTAAAAAGTACACCTCAAGAGTTCAACAACGGTTTAACAAGAAAAAAAGTTACAGTTCTGGTTCTGGTTATCAAAAGAAACCAAACCATAACGGTAATTTCAAAAAGAAAGGTTTAGGTTTTATTCCATCAGAAAATCATAAAAATGAGAAAACTTATAAATCAAAAACTGTATTTGTTTCAGGATCAAGTTCGGAAGAAGAGGAAAAGAGCTCATTCTGGAAGCAATCAAACAAAGAATTCCTTGCTAAGAAGCAAGAAGGAATGAAGAATGATGCTGTCCAGAAAAAGGAGACGAGAACCTGTTATCAATGCAAAGTAGTTGGTCACATTGCCTTGAACTGTCCAAAGGCAACCAACACAAAACAGGGAGTGTCTGAAAAACTGAAAGAAAAGATGGTTGAAAATGAACCACCAACCAAACAATTTAAAGTTTTCAAAAATTCAAAATTTGAGGTTGGTGAGTGTTCAAAAAGTTTTTATAAAAGAAAAGTGAAGCTTAACAACCAAAAGTGGGTTGTTAAGAACTCAGATGTTAGTTCTGGCGATGAGTCTGACTCGTCAAAGTCAGAGGAGCCACAAGTTGAGCTAAAAAGTGAAAATTCTGTTCCGCCAATGGATGACGCAAACTTTCCACCATTGCGGACTGAAAATAATAAACAAAAAGTTGGCAAAGTTGAGATTTCAAATCAATTCTTTTCTGAAAAAAAAGAATTTGATGTTGAAAAAGCCTTTAACCCCACAGTTCAAAATATTTTTGGAAAAATGATTGACGGGAAAGTCAAAGAGGTAAAGGAATTTTATGAAAAGAAAAATAAAGGTAAGAAACCGAGTGACGATAACTCGGAATCTCCCAAGGACCGTCAGGCTTGGGAGAATCTCTATGAATAAAAATCCTGACTTGCCGGAGCTCCCAAGTTAGTAATCGTGGAGCATGAATTGGCATCTTTCTTGAGAAATTGAAATCTGTCATATTTCAATTTACAAATGGTATTGTTGTTAAGTGAACCTACAAGTGGTTAATCAAGGTCATTAAGTTGAACTTGATTTAACTTTCATACAAGTGGTAATTGGAAAACAATGTGATGAAAACCCCGATCTTACAAGTGAAATCAACAAAATTAATTTTCCGGAAAAACCATTTTGATTTAAAACAAACTTAAGTGTTTTGAAATCATAATGGGAAAATAGTTTGTTGTCAGGGGGAGTTCTGATTGTTTATGCCAAGTGGATGGCGAATTGAAGCAATTTAAATCAGTTTGTCACGTTGTTTGTACAGTTTATTGCATTTATTTTCAAATTTTCCTTGAAAATCAAAAATTGAAACATATTTTTGATTTTAGGGGGAGTAAAAAATTTAGAAATTTCAAAATTTTGAAAAATCCAAAAACATGATAAAATCTAAAAAGCCAAAAAGATCGAAAAATTCAAAAACGAGTTTTGTTGTGAAAAAGAGGAAATGATAGTACATCAGTGGACTATCACAGCACGCTAAAGAAATGGAATGTTAAATATGTGATAAACGATCTTACTGATGATATGCCGGTAGGTTTGTATACATTCAGTAGATTATTTTCGAGATATAAACCTAAATATCAATAGCTTACTTATCTCGTGGGGAACATCTCTCGGATATATAGGTAACCCCTGAAATCTTGTTTGAAAGATTTTCTATTTCTGACATACTAGGTCTTTGTGCGTGATGATATCTAGGGTATTATACCAGGACTTCTGATTTTGTGGAAGCAATAGCCTAGTCCTCGTATAATACTTTGCACAACTTTAATCATAAAGCCCACCCTCAGCATAAAAAATGATGAAACATTGAAAAATGCTAATCATGTGCTGTTGAAGAAAAGATCCCCAAACGGGAGTTCTAACCTAAGCTCTCATGGTCTCGCATTACCCGTTTATAGATATCATTAGTGTACATTCACCTGTAAGACTGAATATAGAAGTCTAGATACGGGAGTATATTCTGAGGTGGTACACGCGAATAAGTTTAAGTCCTTAAAACACTAATCTCGTATCTCGAAACAGTTGAACTTTGTGTAAAAATTTAAGTGGATCAGTATACTGACAATGTACGTGAATCGTTTAGAACTTAAAATGTTTAAAGCTTAACAGTATTTGTGATTCGTCTAAAAAACTGATATGATCCTCTTACACAAACTCACAAAAATATTGTCTGTAAATATTTCTTTATTGCATTTCATTAAAAACAAAAACCCAAAAAGATTGTGTTTTTACCAGAAAATTTTGAAAATCCAAAAAGATTTTATTTCATCTTATTTTCGACAACTGATGTTGAAAAGCTGTTTTTCAAAATTCCAAGTGCTAAACATGATGAACAACAGGTTTGGGAGAGTTTGTTTATAAAAATGATATTCTTACAAGTGGCCATTAGAGATTATAAATGTTAAATCATTTTGAATGATATCTACTAGTGATGGTTTGAGTTTAATTTTATAAGTGGTAAAAAGAGATTAATATTGTTATAAATAAAAATCTTACTTTTTGGTAGAGATTGTGCAGGTAGAAGCAGCCAGGTTACGACTCCTAAGGATATGCAGATTCGAGCCAGGTACCAGATCCTGTGGCTACGGAGAGCTAGGAATCGGTCCTGAATCTGTGAAAGCTGCAAAGCATGATGAGTAGAGATTGTGCCAGGTTTCCGATACAAAGCCTGTAGATTGTGAATTCTAGACTGCGATTCCAGCTTATCGAAAGGGGGAGTCTGAAGACATTAAAGCCAGAAGCTGCTGATGCTGAAAAAGGATAGAGCCAGGATTGAGATTCTGGAAGAGAAGATAGAGATAGAGATTGAAGGATGCGTACAGCGAAAGATATTTTGGAAAGAGCAAGAAGACTGATCAAGACTGAAGACTTGTCATATTGAAGACTCGACACCGAAGACTTCGTCAACATCCAAGGGGAGTCTGTTGGTGCATATGTCTGTCGACTTCGTCTTGTATCGAGTCTTGTAGATAGATTAGAAAGAACAAAGCTCGGTAACTTAGAAAATAGTGTTTTAGAGATGGATGTCCAGTTCGCACGAACTGGCTAGGCCAGTTCATACGAACTGGCTAGGCCAGTTCATACGAACTGACACTGGTCAGGTCGCATGAGTCCATTCCATGCAAACTGGGTCTGCCTATATATAGAGAGAGCTTGAGTCTTTCATTTGTAACATTCCTGGTTCCGGTAGCGAAGCTCTGCCGAAGTATCTCCATGCTGTAAATCCTCATCAAATCAATACAAGAGATAGTTAAAGTGATTCTAGTGTGTATCAAGCTGAAATAACTCCGATACGTCTGATTCCTCCTTTCGTATTGGACGAGATCTCTTCTGAACGACTCTTTTGGTCGTCACAACGATCCTACAATTATTCTCGTTTTAGTTAGTTTTACCCTCTTAAACATAAATCTGATTTTTATGATGTATTAATTGCTTTTACTGCTTATGTTGAAAATCAACTATCTTGCACAACTAAAATATTTCAAAGTGATGGGGGCACTGAATTTACAAACAATCGAGTACGAAATTTCTTTCGTGAAAAAGGTATTCATCACCGCCTATCTTGTCCCCACACTCCACTGCAAAACGGTCTTGCCGAACGAAAACATCGGCACATCACTGAGATCGGCTTAGCCATGTTATTTAACTCGCACTCGCCTGCTACCCTTTGGATTGATGCTTTTTCATCTGCCACTTTTATCATCAATTGCCTACCCACTCATGTGTTAGACTATAAATCCCCCTTTAAGGTCCTCTATGGCCACGCCCCAACCTATTCTAGTTTTCGCATTTTTGGTTGTCGCGTCTTTCCTTACTTAAGAGATTATGCTAAACACAAACTATCCCCTCGCAGTGCTGAGTGCATTTTTATTGGCTATGATGCTCAATACAAAGGATACCGGTGTCTGGATCCTCAGATAAACTGGATTTATATCACTCGGCACGCTCAATTTGATGAGGAAACCTTTCCTTTCAGTGGCCATGTCTCTCCCGTTGACGAATCCACTCTCGTCTTCTCAAACTTTGATGAATCTATTCCCGTTCCGCCTCTCCCAAACCAACCTCCTATACTTACTGTTCCATCTCTATCGCCTTCAAATGCAATTTTTTCACCACCTTGCACCTTATGTCCAACCCATTCATCTATGCCTCCATCTCTTGGCTCACACCAAACTCCCTTGGCCCAATCTCGACAGCCCACTTCTATATCTCTTTCTAACCCATCTCTCGGCCCTACAAACCCAATCGGTCCCATTCCTACTGTTCCTACTCACTCGGCCCAACCCAATCAATCCGTTTCCACCTCATCGGCCCAACCCAACCACTCCACTCCCACCTCATCGGTCCAACCCAATCTGTCCGTTCCCACCTCATCGGTCCAACCCAATCTGTCCGTTCCCACCTCATCGGCCCAACCCAATCTCTTTGTTTCCAGCTCCTCGACCCAAAACACTTCTCACTCACCTCTCTCAGCCCAACACCAACCCGCACATACCCAACCATCTAATCATTCTCATCCTATGACTACCCGTTCCAAAAACGACATCTTCAAACCAAAGCATCATGTCGATTTGTCTCAGTTTTCCGGTACCTTACACACCACCTTACTAGCTGCAAATGATCCTCGTGGTTTCAAAACTGCGTCCAAACATCCCCGATGGGTTAAGGCAATGGAATAGGAAATAACTGCTTTGCGAGCAAACAATACTTGGGTGCTGGTCCCTCGACCAGCTCACACAAATATTGTAGGCTCCAAATGGGTTTTTAGGACCAAATATAAGTCGGATGGGACAGTGGATCGATATAAAGCACGATTAGTTGCTCAAGGCTATACCCAGGTTCCAGGGCTTGATTTCTCTCATACTTTCAGTCTCGTAGTCAAGGCATCTACAGTTCGTGTTGTCCTTGCTCTTGCCACAATGTAAGACTGGCCGTTACGCCAGCTTGATGTTCGCAATGCATTCTTAAATGGAAATCTCACTGAGACTGTCTTTATGGAACAACCACCCGGGTTTATAGATGATCGTTTTCCTACTCATGTTTGTTGTTTAAAGAAAGCTCTTTATGGCCTCAAACAAGCCCCACGCGTGTGGTTTCAACGTCTTAGTAGTTTTCTCACTAACAATGGTTTTATTTGCAGGGACAGGTGCTGGTTTATCTTCTTGTCTATGTCGATGATATTATCCTTACGGATAATGACACATCCTTCATCAATACGTTTGTGGCCAAACTACATCAGGAATTCTCCATTAAAGATTTGGGAGCATTGGGATTTTTTAGGACTTGAAGTTACTCACAAAAATCATAGTATATTTTTGACTCAAACAAAGTATGCCTATGATATTTTAGCTCGTGCAGGTCTGGTGGATGCAAAGCCTGTCTTTACCCCTTTGTCCTCAACAGAAGTCTTTCTTTCCAAAGGGGAGCTGTTTCATGATCTGACTCTTTACAGATCATTAGTTGGAGCTCTTCGGTACTTGACTATCACACGTCCAGATCTGTCTTATGCTGTGAATCAAGCCAGTCAACATCTTCAGTCGCCCACAATTTCTCATTTTCAATCTGTTAAACGAATCCTCCGATATGTCAAAGGCACTCTCGCCTTTGGTCTACATTTCTCTAAACAGTCTACCTCTACCTTACTTGGCTACTCGGACCCTGATTGGGCTCGTTGCATTGAAACTCGCCGCTCTACTTACGGTTACTCTATTTATTTAGGTGGTAACCTAGTGTCTTGGAGTGCTAAGAAACAACCTACAGTTGCTCGGTCTAGCTGCGAGTCTGAATACTGTGCAATGGCTAACACTGCAACGGAGATTATTTGGCTCACTCATCTACTTCGTGAGCTTCATGCTCTTCCTATGGATCGTCCAACTCTTTTATGTGATAACAAAACTGCTATTTTCCTCAGTCAGAATCCGGTGTCTCATAAAAGAGCCAAGCACATAGATATTGATTATCATTTTGTTCGAGAATTGGTCTCCTCTGGGCGTCTATACACTAAGTTTGTTCCTTCCAATCTTCAGTGGCTGATATCTTCACCAAAAGTCTCTCACGACCCTTGTTCGAAAAGTTCCGCAACATGTTACGTGTTGGTCCTCCACCTGTTCGATTGACGGGGGGTAACAGCAAGACGTAAATCAAGGATTCCAATATCCTTGATTTATTCTCATTTATTATTGTATTCATTAGTAAATATTGTATTTCCATTTATATGTAAATTACTTGTGCATATATGTTCTTTGTTATCAATGAAATTAGTATCTTGGAAATTATTCAAGTTCTCATTGTGAATGTCAAAGGAAAATAAGTTGAAAGTTGGGAGTGGTGTGGTACAAATCAAAAGTTGGGAGTGCTATGGACCAATTGGTGAAAGTTTGGATTATTTGAATCCAATATCCCTATGTTTAAATGCTTGAAAGTTTTATACACTTGAAATTACGTATTACTTGTTAGTTGTTTGTTCATTTAATTGGTTGCATTTTCCTTTTTAACTTTTGTCTACTTAGATCATATACTTCATTGCTTGATTGAATTTTTAAGGACAATGGAAATTACTTTTATATAACAATATAACATGATTAGTTACAGTAAAATCAAAAACACTGTTGACTAAGTAATTCCATGCAAGAAAACGTAGATTTATGAACATATATATAAATGAATATCTTGAAGTCGGCATGCTTTCTTTCCATCAAGTTAAAGCAACTATCTTTATCCCAAAGAAGGAATAGCATAGGTCAACTATCAACAAGTTGTTGCTACATATGCACAGTAGGTGTGTGTGTTTTAGTTTCTATATAAGAAGACGATGCATAACGAAAAATGCATATTGCAAACGACAGATAAAGAAAAGTGTGTTTACTTACAACAACATAACCATGAAAACAATCAGCCTTTTAGTTGTCAAACTCATTGTTTGGTTCTTGCTTCTTGGAAGTGTTTTATCTAATGATTATAAAACTTTTAAGAAACTTGTGTTGCCTCCAAGTGTCACAGGTCCTGAATCTGCTGCTTTCGACCGTGCTGGTGAAGGTCCATACGTGACAGTCGCGGACGGTAGGATCCTAAAATGGAAAGGTCCCGCCATTGGGTTCGTTGATTTCGCTTACATTTCACCTAACAGGTTGTGCTGCTTATACTTCTTCCCTAGTGCATTTTTTACCACTTAATGCAAAAATGTTGCAAGCTATTACATGATAAATGTGACTATATATGAAAGTACACTACATATACTGAAAAAATGAAATAAGTTACACATATCTCTGGGAAAAAAATGCACTTAATTTTTAAATCTATTACATGATAAATGAAATAAGTTACATTTGATGCACTTAATTTTTAAATTTATATGAGTAGTGGCCAGAATGTTATCAGTTTGCTTATATATTTTTTTTGTTTTCTATTATGATCAGGACCAAGAAGTTATGTGATGGTACAAATGATCTTGAATTGGGACCAACATGTGGAAGACCAGTGGCTCTTAGCTTTAACTATAAAACTAGTGATCTTTATATCACCGATGCTTTCTTCGGTCTCCTGGTTGTAGGATTCAATGGCGGTCTTGCGACTCAACTTTCCGGTGGTTACAAGTACTTATCAGGCATTGACGTTGAATCATATACCGGAAATGTTTATATGACTGATGCTAGCTTGACAGCTGACTCGACTGGAAAACTGTTGAAATACGATCCACGAACTCAACGGGTAACTGTTTTGATGAGTGGGCTTGCAGGGGCAGGTGGTCCAGCGGTTAGTAGTGACCGAAAGTATGTGTTGGTTCCAGACTTTGTAAACAAGAAAATTCAAAGATATTGGCTGCAGGGACCAAAAAGGGGCACAAATGAGGTTTTCATGACCAACTTTGGGAGCCCAAAGAATATTAAGAGAGCAGTGAATGATGGAGAGTTTTGGGTGGCGGTTGAGAAGCAGGCTCAAGGGCTAAGGATCAATGGGTCCGCAATGGTGCTCCAAACCGTGCCCCTTACCCAATTCTCAGATACGACGGTTGGTGTGGTTCAGGAGATGAACGATGCGCTTTACGTTGGTTCGAGCCAGACTGATTTTGTTGGTGTTTACACCAACTAGAATCTTGTTTCCACCCCATGGATGAAATAAGTACTATTAATTTTATAGGAGGATGTGATGGATATATGTTCTCCCACAATTAATTAACAGCAATAGTTAATTATATTGTATGAAGTTTAAATAAAATAAAATGTGTGTTTAATTCTGAAGTATAATGTAGTGGAAAAGTGATAGGCACTTGATAGAAATTGCACATTTATTAGTATATTGTAAATGTGAAGGGGGTTAGTGTAATTACTACTCTTATAAATAAGGCATTAGTCATTATAGAAAGTAGGAAGAGAATTAGTTAGTTGTTAAGGCTCATTGCCATGTGCATGGGAAGGGCTATAAGGGCATAACCCTGGGACCACTTGTGGTTATTTTCTTCTTCTTGTAGATCCTTTTGGATCATCTTCATCATTTCCACCATTGTTATCTCTTTTAAGCTTCAATCAATATCAATTCCCTATCAAAAAGTTGATGAAAACTATGGTTTTTGGAAGCAGGATTAATTGAGTGATGATTACATAAAGTGTGAATTCAAACAGAAGCATGTGATCACTTAGAAAACAACTACTTTTACAAATTAATAACCAAATTTCTTTTACTTTAGATTATGGGAATGTCAATATCTGATAGCGTATCCTCCAAATCAGAATGTTTGTTCATCAATTTTTACATAAATCTAATGTGGGCCAGTTGACAACAAGCATATAAAAATACATGTGCTCAATTTTTTAATACATTTTTAGTAATTATAAGTAAATAATTACATATATGGTACCAAACCTAGTAATACGGGTCGAATAATAACCCTTAAACTTAAACCAGAGTTAATATAACTCAAGGTGTCCGGATTGAGGGATCCAGAGTGTGTGGGGTACACCCATGGTGGCACGGTACTCTACTTACATGGCAAGCTGTATAGAGTGCATGTTTACGTGACCACCAATCATATTACTGAATAAACTTTCTACCAAAATGGTCTCTCCTTGATAACGACATGTAACAATGATAAACTCACACAAATCAAGTTATGCAATGTCTGGGTGCTCTCTCTTACATACTTTTAAACATTCCACATACTGGATTTTCGATTACATCCAACTCATTATTACATTACAAATATATATAAAAGAACAACTTTGAGTTAGTGTAGCTTATTTCTTGTCATGTTACATATATAAAAGAACAACTTTGAGTTACTATAGCTTATTTCTTGTCATGTTACAGTATTTTCTTTTTGTTTTTTTTTTTTTACTTAAATACAACAGGGTTTGAAAGCGTTAATTTACTTTTGTCCACGTATGGTATCTTCACAATTAAATATGATAGAGTAAATTACGATTTTAGCCCCTGTGGTTGTTTCGTTTTAACCCTATCAATCCAAAAAAGATTAATCTTCACAGTAAGTGCACATCACCAAATTTGTGAAACATGACTGTGAAGTTTAATTTTTGATAGTGTTGTTTTTTATCTTTGATTCAGTTTATTGCTAATTTTTATACATTTTCTAGTTATTTTATTATCATGGTCATCTTTTTTTAACTGACCCGAACATATTTTGGTCATAGCCTATTTTGACCCAAATCTATTTTGGCTAGAATCCGTTTTGACTGAAGCAACTTTGATTACAACCCATTTCGAACGAACCCAATTAGACCTATTTTAAATTGGTTTGTTTTGACCCGACCCACCCACACTGATGCCTCCTCCCGATCTCTCCTTTTGTTTCAGTCGTTATGTTTCAATCAATTGGAGTGGTCCGAGATCCTAACAGCAGAGAAACCCCGTCAACGAAGAGAGAGAATCAACTAAAGTTAGCGTCAGATCTCAAACTTCTTGAAAAACTAAAACCGCATAATCTAAATTTACAACTTCTAAAACTTAGACCCCAAAGAATGACTCGATCACGTCAAACCATAAGCAGCGATACAAGTGGATATTGGGTTCTTATATTTTTTTTCTGATTGGCATCAAGATGGTGATTATCAATTTCGGGTTCTTATTTACTTTATGTGAGGATAAATACAAACATGACAGAATTAAAATGATATAAGTATATAACCTATAAACTGTGCTTCAAAATGAAACATAATTGATCAAACATCAATCTTTATTCTTGTTAAGAAATGTGGCCCGTTTGCATAGATGTTTCATCCTTCTTGATCTTCCCCTTTTCAAGCAAATAGATCCTCTCAGCATCAGGTACAGCTTTGATGATGGTTTCCAGCTTCAAATTAAGTTCATCAATCTTCTCAACAAGTTTATCATTTGTAAACATTCCCATCATCACACTTTGAATCGTCTGCCAGCTTTCGGCTAGTGGTAGAATGATGATCACAGCCGACCCGATTGTACCCCATGCTATTGCTACAACAGCCCAAAAGGTGAAGTATCCTTTGCTAAATTCCTCTGCATTTACAAGATGATAAAAATATTAAATGAGTAAACTATAACATGTTAACTATGATCGTGACGGGCCAAATGGGTTGAACGGGTTAAGGGGGGTGTCAAGAGGGTATGCTTACCCACCGGTCACTAGAATATGTTGAAATTTTATATATAAAATCTGAGTTTTAGAAAGAAAAAAAAATACATGAGCGGGATCAGGGGTGCGAACAAGCCTAGCCGCTCGTGAATAACTTGAGATCGGCTCGCAAAATGCTCGAATCGAGCCGAGCTTATACAAGGTCGAGCCAGCGCTTGAGCCTAAAATAAGCCTGTGTTCAAAACTATCCGTATCCGAAAATCCGATCCGAAATATCCGATCCGAAATATCCGAAAAATCGGATATCCGAAAATCGGATATCCGAAATTTCGGATATCCGAATTTTTCGGATTCGGATTCGGATAGTGATTTTCAAAATTTTCGGATATTTCGGATATCCGAAATATCCGAAAATTTAATTTTCATTTTTTTCAGATATCCAAATATCCGAAAATATCCGAAGTATCCGAAAATATCCGAAAAATATCCGAAATATCCGAAAACTTATCTTCGGATATCCGAAACTATCCAAAATATCAGTTTCCGAATATGAAAAAAATAATAAAAAATAAAAATTAAATAAAAAGTTGGATTTTCGGATATCCGAATCCGTATCCGAAATTTCGGATATAGTGAAATTTTGAACACCACTACCTTAGCTTGAGCTCCACTTATCGAGCATTAGCAGGCTTGCAAGCCTAAAGGAGTTCATAATTTATATAACTAAATAATATATATTATTTATATAACTATATAATATATATTATGGTATATATATAAATTATCATTAAAATAAATATATGAAAAGAATAATTGTAAAGGTATATATAATAAACCAGCCAGCTCAAGCTTGAAAAACTAGTCATGAGCCCAACTCAAGCTTTGAAACAGAGCTTGAAACAAGCCAAACTCGAGCTCTCGTAAGTTACTTGGCTTGGCTTGGCTCGTTTAAACCCCCTAAACTGGGCCCTCTAGTTGGCTAAAAGTTATGGTTCCGTCAAAGATACTTACTTGCCGGAAGTGAAAATAATGGCCATAATACGACGATGACGAAGGTAAAACCGACGCCCCATTTAACAATCCATTTCTTCGCGCTAATGAGCTTCTCCTCCTTAAACTCGTCAACTGCAAGTTCACTCTTTTCCTTCTCAACAATCGTGATCTGCTTCGTGGTTTCCCAGTCATAGTTTTGAGGTCTCAAGAAACTGCATATAGCATGAACCGCACCACCGGTGAGGATCGAAACTAGATTCCCAGCAAGCATAGGTGCATTTCTTCCTGTCGTATCTAAGTTGACCCGACCATATTCAACGCTAGTAACCAATAACCAAGTTATGATCCCAAGAACACACCCGACTATGGTGCCTAGGATGGCTCCAAACGCATTGGCTTTTCGCCATAGGAGCAAGAAGGCGATTGGGATAACAGCTGACCCGATGAACACGCCCATGGCTAAGTACATCCAGCCGAGGGACACCCCGGCTTTGTTTAGTATGACTGCTAGGATTCCCATGAAACATCCGAACGAGAACACGACTGTTCGAGAAACTTTCAGGATTTGTTTGCCCGTGGCGTCAGGGTTGATGTATGTGCGGTAGATGTCGTATGTGCATAGTGATGAAACTGCGATTAATTCGGAAGAACCAGCAGATGTTACAGCCCTGATGCAAAAACATTAAGAACAAGTCAGAATTTGGTAGTTTTGATCCTTTTTCTTTGTGGCGGCAAGATGGGCGGGTTGGGGATTTTGGGTTAATGGGTCGGGTCAATCAGATGCTTTCTATAAGGGCCCGTTGGTCTGTTTCCTGATCAAGATTGTAACTAGAGGTGACAATTTCCAACACGCAGGAGAATAATTAGTTTTTTTGCCGTCATTTTTAACACAATAAATAAATGAATCATTTTCAGTTTGACCTTTAACTCTTTGACCCCATTAATTAAATAGGTCGGCCCGCTAACCCTTTAAACCCAACATTTGAAATCCACCAACCTGATCACGTTTACAACTAGATTACCACCCGTCAACCTGTTTGAATGTTGACATAAATGGGTTAAATGGGTCGTGTGCGCTCTTGCACTATTTTGACACGAATTAAAATACGGGTCGTGTTCAGGTTTTACATTTCAACCCTCCAACCCGAAACCCATCAACCCAACACGAACGACACCCCTATGTGTAACTCACATGAAAAGCATGGTGAGAAGAAGAACAGAACCCCCTTTGCCCATCAAAGCCATAGCTGTAGCAGGAGGAACAAGCCCATGGCTCGCTTCACTTGCGGTTAATGGAAGGTCAAGGGCTAGAGCTCCTAAACCAAGTGATGTAGCCAATGAAAACGGCACAGCGAACCACACGAGCCCGCCTAACAAGTACCCTTTATGAGTCGACGATGGTCTAGCCGCAATGGCACTCACCCAGTACCCCTAAAAATATAAAAACACAAGCATTACAAAGTCGAAAGCCTTTTAACTAGATTTTATGATGGAAAGTAGAAACTTACATTGTCGACGAAAACAGTACCAAAGTTACCGACAATGTTGATTATACCAAAAACTAGTCCGCCCGAGCTCAACATTGTTAGGTAAGATCCTTGGTAGTTTCCAGAAACCGGGCCGCAAGCTTGCCCATTGTGGGATATGGGTTCTTGACATATTCGAGATCGGCTTGAGACTTCTGCTAGACGTCTATAAACGACACTTGGGCTACCAAGCTCGCTGCTAGACGTGTAGACTAAGTAGACGAAGATGACTAGCACCAAGTGCACTGACAACGAAACCAACAAAAACAGCAGATAAAAGTTAGGACTTATGTTGAGATAGAGCTGGCAAAACGTGTCGTGTTCATACAACACGTTAACACGCCCGAACATGTCATGTTTAACTATACGTGTCATTTTTGTTAAACACTAACATTTACATGTTTAACAAACGGGTTACACGACACTAATCCATTTAATTTCATGTCGAGTCATGGCATGTTAATGGGCCGTGTCATAAATTGTCAATCTATGTTGAGATGTAATATGTTTGACTTTAAAAGTCAACCACTAAAAAAATGCAAGGTTACCTATAACAGAATGTATATAACTAGCCAAGAAAGTGGCCTTTAATCCTCCAGCAAGGGTATATACAATCACTCCTAGAGGTATAAGAAAACTGGCGGCATAAATATTGACTCCGGTGAGTGCATTGACCACCGCAGAGCCACCAAGAAGCAGCATTGCCGTAACTATGATATTTGTCATGAAACAGAACACCAAAAACACGAGATGTGCAGCCGTCCCCCATCTAACAAATAAACGTAATGAGGATTCGAACTCATGACCTCAAGACGAAGCAATGTAAACTTAAACAGTTAAACGTACCGAGCTTTAACGATTTCGCAAACAGTATGAGCATGAGGGGCCTTTCGTTTGATCTCTATGGCCATTACACCAAACAGGAGTACCTGTTCATGCAAAGGTACAAGTGTTAATGCCTAGAGTACAAGATACAAAGCATGAGAAATGGTACAAGATACAAACCTGGATGGTGGCACCACTGGCGTACCAGAATGGGCCACTGACTCCATACTGCCAGGCTACATTTGAACTTTGTAATATAGTTGCAGCCCAAGTCCACTTTCAAGACATTTTTAGTGTTAGATCATACATGATAGATTAATAGAGAAGTGACTTCAAAATATCAATTAAAAATATGCATAAAATTAGGAGTGTCGGGTTGACGGGTTGAATTGTTCAAATCGGACATGACCCATATATATTTAATCGTGTAAAAATATTAACCCTAACTTGGACACACTTAAAATCTTTTAACCTGAACTCTACGCTTCTAACCAATTATCTTTTTTTTTAACAGCTAATTTTTCCCCTTAAATACTTACACATCCCAAGGATTGAACCTTGGTCTCCCCACAAGAGATAATTCCTCTTGACCACTAGGCTATAACCTAAGTGACGGCTAACTAATTATCTACATGTGCCAAACTAGTTGATGGGTTAGCCGATAGTAATAAAGTAGTAAAGAGTTTAATGGGGTTGGTGGTTGTAATAAATGGGTTAAACAGATCAATCCTATTAAACTAGTTGACGTGTTGTAAGAAAATTATGACCCGGACACGGCCCATCTAACCCATTTATCTAAACATATTAAACTAGTTGACGTGTTGTAACAAAATTATGACCCGGACCAGTAATAGTGACACGTTTTCGCGGGTTGGTTTTTTGTTTCCTTTCATTTCTGTTCATTACAATGAACTCTCTGAGCTAAACGGGCCCTATGTTCAATATGGGCCAGGGCGGGCCGGGCCGGGTCATATAGGTTTTGTAATAAAGTTATTTAACTTTGCTTGCAATATAAAATTATGTAGTAAATATTTTAAAACTGAAGCAAACAAACTATGGTCAGTCTGGCTGAAGCCTTTTCCGTTGGGATCAGAAAAGTCAACGTAACAAAGTCAAGTCAATATTCCGATCATAACGAAAAGGAACCACCGGAAAACAATACCTGAGATACAATAACACTTGCTATGAGTCCGGTTTTAACGTTTCTTCCGGCGGTGTTGAACCACTCCGACGTATGACGTGCTCCAACATAACGTTTTTCTAACCAAACCTGTAGTAATAATAAATGTCAATTTTAATAACCCATACCCTGTGCGACAAGTAAATACAGTCCAGTTCTTTAAAACAGAAATTTATATATATAAAGTCAGCTTTATAATTTTTTTATATAAATCGACTTACGGTAGCTAAAGAAAAAAAAAGAACCTATAGCCTATAGGATATGGGCATGTTCGGCCGCCCACCCTGCACATAACATGTATGTACGTACCAGGAAAGAGGTGAAGAAGGCGAAGAAGGCACCGAAGCCGAGAATAACGGAGTACCCGACACTTTGGTTTAGGACGGCTTTGCCGGCGAAGAAACTGGTCTGCCGGACACAACTGTTGCCGGAAGTGTGGTAGTATTTGTCGGAAAAATCAAAGGGGGGACAAGTGGCCATATGTGTGTGTGATATGAAAAAAATGAGAGTGAAGTATAGTGATAGAGATAAAGGACGATAGGAAGATACAAAGTCAAACAATAAGAGATGCAAGGATCAAGCTGTAGGATCTAATTGATTAATTTAGCTTGGTGATTCCAAAGTGGGTCCTAGTGGAATCAGAACCAGAATATCTTCGTATATGTTGTGAAACTAGGTTTTTACCCGGGATTGCTTCCCGGACTCAGGAAAATTATTTAGATTAATTAATTACTATTTGTTATTAATACGACCACATTACATCAACCATCTTATTCTATTCAACAACATTGTCTTAAAATCACGGAAATAAATCATGAACCGATATTATAGATCAAACAAAAGCACAACAGGACCACATGAATAACATCATTTCCAATTTTACTTCAACGCACTTAAATGATCGGGTGATTTGGGATTTTGTAAAAATGTTTGTTCTTGTACTTTTTAACAAAATAAGATTTTCACCAAAATTCAAACAGATGTTGACCAAAAGTAAATCAAATGTTCAACATAAACACTGAATTGTGCTATCTTCAAAGGGTGATCAGACATTGAATGATAGTGCTTTGATCTTCAACAATGCTTGGATCCCATCAGTAGTTTGAGCTTCAATTTTTATACTTCATCAGTGGTTGGATTCCAATGTATGTTGAAGCTTTGCTAAGCTGTCATCTTCAAGTGCCATTTTCTTCATAGCCTCTTTAAAATATACAGCTTCTTGCTCTTTCTCTTCTGCATCAGTCAACTTTTGCCTCTTTCTTTGGTTTAACATAATGACAGAGGTATCTGATGATGTGAATAGTGGTTCAGAATTTTTGACCTGCTTCTTTGACATATTAATAGTTTTGTAATCAGGCTTCTTTGGAAGGCTAGGATCTGTTTCTCTCCTTTTTCTCAGCCTTTCATAAGCTTCATCAGTGTACTGCCTTGTCCATTTTGCTATGGCCTTGGCAGGTGCAACCTTTGCATCAACCAACTCTTGGTTCTTTCTTTTATACTCCAAGGTAAGATCATCAATGGGTTTTTTGTATTTACGCCAGTTTGGTGCTGACATTTTCATGCTTGGGTCTCTTTTTACTTTTTCAATTCTATTGAGTATTGTTTTGAGACCAACAAGTGGCCAATCTTGGAATTGTTCTTCCTTGGCAGGGTAGAACTTCTCACTCATGATCAGTGCCAGAATGTCTTTTCTCACATCTTTTTGCAGGCCAGGTTCTGGGGGTACATTTGACATTTCTTTACTCAAATCTCTAGCATAGTCTTCCATGAGCTTGACTTCGTGAGTAAAAACTGATAATGACTTGAATACACATTGTCATTTTCTCCTTCGCATTCAACCCTAGCTATTATTTGAGCTTGTTTAGCTTTTAGTTTTAGATATTTATCTATGTTTTTTGGATTTCTAAAACCAAGCAGAGAAGGGAATATCCTTTTTGAAGGATCATCCACTGTGTAGAACTGCCTCATTTCATTCTTTACTGCATGGACTTCCAGTGGATAACTAGCAGCTGCTGGGGTAGTATCTGCAGAGTCTTATCCTTGAAGAGTTATTGGATCTTTGATTGGATTGACCAATTTTGGAGGAATGAAAGATTCAGGTTTGGTGATTTTAGAAGGTACAGATGAAACAGGATCAGGTGCTGGTATGTCATCATCATGCACTTGAAGATTTTTTCTTCTAGTAAACACACTTTCAGGAGGAGGTGTTTCTATTTGAGGTTTTGGAGCAAACAGAATTATGGCTTGGGAAGGATTGTTAAAAGTGGTAGGTAATTGACTAACAGTTGTCGAAACAACTGGTGTCTCAACCACTGTTGTCACTACAACTGTTGATGTATCAACAGTTGTCTTTTGCTTTAAGGCAGGTGGTGAGTTTTGTGATGATGGTTTTGTTTGTGGTGTTTAAGTAGTGATGGTGTGTGTTTGACTAACAGCTGTTGAAACAACTAGGGTTTCAACCACTGTTGCAATTACCACGGATGATGTGTCAACTCTTGTCTTCTGCCTTTTAGCAGGTGGTATTGGTGGTGGTGAAGGGATTTTTGGTAATGGGGATAAGGCAGTGGATGTAGTGTGTGTTGAAGTGGTAGCGGTGAAAGTTGTTTGGATAACAGATGTTGAAACCACTGAAGAAGCAACACCTGTTGATATCTTCCTAGGTGTCTTTGAACCTGGCTTCCATGATATTTCTGATATTTTGAAGCTGAATTTCATGTTGCTGATTAGCATTTGCTCTTTGTTGGTGAAGCAGAGGTTGAAATAATGCCCAAAGGTCAGTGGGAGCAGGTGGTGCCTGCTGTTTTTGTAACAACTGTTGTAGTATGGTTTTGATTTCTGCAACAGATGTATCCAGTTTGTTAACCCTCCCCATCAATTTTCGATACATTAAACCATCATCCAATTTAATGGGATCATTTGATTTCCCACCAGAGGTGGTTGTAACAGTGGTTGACTGAGGGAGACTTTCCCAAAAGTCATCCCCTGTTGTCCCTTTTTCTTGGAAATGGGGACTTCTTTCCTCAGCAGAGGTTACCAATCTAAGCTCACCAGTGTATACAGGATACACACTAGTATTTGGAAAGGTTCCCATAGAAAAAATTGCCTTCAAGGAAGTCTGATTGATGAAACTACTGTCCAAGTGTAAACCAGTGGGTTCAACACTTGTAGTAGCTGCTTCACTTGAACTACTGACAGGAAGTACTTGAACATCCTGCAGTGTAACCTCCTCAGGTGTTGTTGGTGGGTTAGCAATGATAGGAAGCTCAGACTCAGTCACTTTCTGTGGCATGCTCTCAGTGATAGGTGGTTGAGAGGAACTGATTGCTATTTGAGTTATATCAACTGCATCCAACAAAAGTTTTGTTTGTGGTGGAATTGTAACAGTGAGTTTGGGAGTGGAAAGAGGATTTGCCCCGGGCAGTGGGCTGGGGATGATGGATTCAACTGAGTCCAAAGCAACATAATTTGATGTCCCTATTCTTACAACCTGTTCTTTTTTAAAAGAAACAGGAGGAGCTTGAGGCTCAGGTTAAGATATTTCTACCATCTGTTGTGAGAAAGTAGCAGCAGTGGTTTCTGGTGACTTTTGTGTTTTCACCGGCAGTTGCTCTGGGGTCTCATCTTCAATGGATTTCTTTTTGGTTTGAGGGGCTTTTGTGTTTTCTTTTGTCTTGGTCTTTTGGTGGATTTAGGTGTGGGTTTCACAGCAGTTGTTTTGCTGCTGTGATCACCTTGAGCAGTGGGCTCAGCAGCAGGTGCCTGAGGAGCAGTGGTAGCTGCTAAAGTCTGCTCAGGAGCCTCTGCTTGTGTTTTGGACACTTTTGATAGCTTTGTAAATGTTAAGGGTGTAAGACCATTTATTTGAAAAGATTCACCCTGATTGAGTACATGAGCATCATCCTTTCCAAATTTCTTTTGAAAATAAAAGCTTAGGAACCTTGGAAATAGTAAAAAAGATTTGCTATCAACATTTTTTACCAAGTCATTAAAGATCTCCTGTGAATAGTTAAAGTTTTCCCCATGCAAGATAACATATGCCAAGTATTGGATCTTTAATGGAATTTCATTGAAAGAAGTAGTCTTATTAGAAACACACATTAAGAGGGTATGAAACAAAAACCTTGGGGCAAGGGGAAAACTGCCTTTTTGCAAAGTGTCTTTTTTCATTTGCTTTGCATACCCTCTTTCTAAAAAATCTGTTTGATACTCTATTTTAGGGAAAGAAGTCTTATCTTCAAGATCATTGAGTTCAAACACCTCAGAGATGGTTTGTGGTGTGATTTTAACATCAACACCCTTTATCGAGGAATTGATCGCTATGGATGTTTTATCTTGATATTCAACTTTTGCATTTTTCCAAAATTCCCTCTGCGTTGCCAAGTAAATCGGAGCATCAGAAGTCAACAAAGTTTTGTACTTTGAAGACGAAAGGGCATCTATGACGGAATTGAACGTTTCAGTGTTACTTGGTTTTGTCAACAGACCCAAGTAGTTATGGGGAACTTTGTATCGATTTTCTATGACCTTCTGACTGGATTTCCTTTTAACTGATGAAGACCTTGATTTTGCCATTTGAGGAAGAAGGACGATGAGGAATTTTGAGAGAAATGGAGGATAACTGCTTTGAAAAAGGAAAAATGAATTTGATTCGATAGTTAAAAAGCTGTTTGGGGGTTTTGATCAGGGTTTTTGAACTTTAAAAGTGAATGCTGACGTGGCAGTGGTTACAAAAGATCTGACGACTATGAATTGTCCACGAGCCAACCCCTGATGAGTAATGGAACACAGTTGTTTTATAAAGACACTGATGGAATAATAATAGTGGTTGCAATAATTACAATGAAAACAGTGGGAGACTTTAAGTTATCAGTGGATAGCCTGAAAACATTTTAATGCTTATAATTCATAAAAAAATTCTCATTTTAACTATATTTAAGATGAATGTTGAGATTTTTAAAATAAAGTATTACATATAATCAGTTAGCATGCTGGGGTGATGTGATAAATACCGTTATATATAAACAACCCAGTGATATGAAATTTAACAATCTAACAGAGTATAAAACACTAACGTGATAAATATGTTAACATAAACAAAGGTAGAATATCTGCTTTTAATTTGAACCACTTTTGTTATTGGGCAGTGGTTCGTATTTGAGTTTGTATAGCGTTTGTCTCCAGAGATAAACTTTATGAACCACTGCTACACTAAACACTGTTACATAAGAAACACTGATAAATAAATAATAAAGTTGAATCCGCTGTAGTTGCTGAAACGCAGCTGCTACTGAGCAGTGGCTTTCCTTTCGTTCATTAGGCTTTAGGTACATAAGTGGTTGTCTTTAACAGGGCTTTGTCCTCAACAGTGGAACGCTCTCATCAATCTTTAAGTACATCAGTCTTTATTGAACATCTGAATATGGGTTCATGATCTAATTCGGTTGAATATGGTTGTCTTTAACATAAGTGGTTGTCTTTAACAGGGCTTTGTCCTCAACATCTTATCGTGATGTGCTTTTGTAAGATCTATAATATGGGTTCATGATCTAATTCGGTGATTTTAAGACAATGTTGTTGAATAGAATAAGATAGTTGATGTAATGTGGTCGTATTAATAACAAATAGTAATTAATCTAAATAACTTTTCCGATCCCGGGAAGCAATCCCGAGTAAAAACCTAGTACCGTTATATATAAACATCTCAGTGATATGAAATCTAACAATCTAACATAGTATAAAACACTGATGTGATAAATACTGTTACATATAAATACTGTTAACATAAACAAAGGTACAATATCTGCTTTTAATTTGAACCACTTTTGTTGTTGGGCAGTGGTTCGTCTTTGAGTTTGAATAGGATTTGCCTCAAAAGATAAAATATAGCTAACCACTGCTACAGTAAACACTGTTACAAAAGAAACACTGGTACATAAATACTAAAGTTGAATCCACTGTAGATGATGAAGCACTGCTGCTACTGAGCAGTGGTTTTCCTTATACGGATTGATCAGGCTTTAGGTACATAAGTGCTTGTCTTCAACAGTGGATAGGCCTCATCAGCCTTTAAGAACATCAGTCTTTATAAAGAGCAGTGGTTAATTATAACAGTCCTTAGAATGATCAGCTGTTATAACCACAACATAACCCTTTGAGAGGAAGCATTGACACTATTAAACCTCTGTTGTCTTACCAAACAGATATTCAGACACAATTCAACATCAACATAATTTAAATCTTACTCAAACACTAAATAATAAATAAAAATAAAATACAACATAGATTCATAAAATTAAATTTATTCATTTATTCATGACCTTAAAACTAAAAGTCCAATAATTACATGACATACAGAACAATATTAAAGTTCAAATCTAAGAATAACAGCAAGAATTAAGAAACTTTAGTTTCAACTCCATCGATTGTTGAACCTCTAGATGTATGTACTTCAGCATCGCCAAGAACTGCACGTCTCTATCACCGCACTCTATATTACTGACAACACAAATAACAAACAAACCTAAAATGCAAAGGTCTCTTCTCAACTGTTGTAGCACATCTAAGTTTTCAAGATATTGCACGAATCTATCCATACTTTCTATAAAAGAAGAAATCCCAATGACAAACCTGACGCAAGAAAACCTGACTTTCGATTTAACGAAAATCGAACAACGCAACTTTTCACGATGTTGCAACAATGATACTGCAACATCGATATTGAAAGGTTGATGTGTGATGGGAAGCTTCATTAAAACGACGATGTTGGAACAATGATACTGGAACGATAACATGTTCAACAAACATTGGAACAAAGAAGTGTAATCGAAGATTACCGCCTAAATCACGAGAAAAATACATTCGAGAGAGAGAGATACACACACATATATGAGCGAGCGAGATTTGAATGTGATAGCAGATAATTATATCTTATTTATAGGATTAGAATATACGGTTTGAATTTTGAATTTTGAATGTGGGAACTGATAATTATTAAATTATCTTATTTATTGGGAACTGATGTTTATTGGGAACAGATGTTTATTGGTAATCGACAGTAGTATATATCCTTATATCCTCCTTTATTAAAATATTAAATATTAAATATTAAATATTTGAATTGTTATGCAAAGTAGGAAAAAAGAGAGAGAAAGGTCAATTGTCATGATGACTTTTCTGTAATTACTGATATTATCAGTAATTACTAATCTGATTTGAAAGCAACTGTCATGATGACTTTTCTAATTTTTAAAACATAATAACCGTCAGTTTGAAATTCACATTTTGCATATTTTAAATGTCCAAAGCTCAAGAAATTAGCATTAATTACTGATTTGATTTGCAACAAATAGTCATCAAGAATTTTTTTTTTATTTTTTAATATAATTTTAAATTTTATGATCAAAACAATGTTGGAGGAAATCTTACCTCATTGGTATGTAACGATGACGTAAAATGGTAATTTCATTGTAATTCTAGTTTTTATTTGATAATTTCAATCTATCACTAATTAACACCATCAATAACAAAAAAGTGAGCAGTGGCTGTTTTTTTTAGGAAAACCACTGATGGTCAATATCAATAGATGTCAACAATAAAAAAGTGAGCAGTGGCTATTTTTCCTATCAGATGATACCCAACAGTTTTTTAAACACTGATGTTTGGACAGTTAATGGGCAACAGATTTTGAAGAAACATATGTTTCGCCTTATATATCAGTTGTCTGGACTTAAACAGAAGTTTGACCTTAAACAGATGTTTGCCCATAAACAGAAGTTTGACCATAAACAGGTGTTTGCCCATAAAGAAATGTTTATCTACTGGTTGAAAACCACTATTGGGTTAAAATTGTTTTTGTGGAGGTTGAAGGGGATTGAAACGACGGTTGGGTTAAAATATTGTTTTTTTGGAGAAGGAACATGCTTAAAATGGTGGTTTAAAACCACTGTTCGGTTAAAACTGTAACACCCCGTGTTTTCAAATGTCAAGTCAAAGTCAAAGTCCAAGTCAACTTTGATTTCTTTGACTGTTAATGTTTCTTTTTGCTTTTTGGTATTATGTGGAGTAAGTGTTGTCTAAATAAAATGATCGAATGTTTAATCAATGCGACCGATTTACGATTGTGAATAGTAGGAAGTAACAATGCGATAAAGTTAATCAATCAATAATCAAGCTAATCGACTCATCAATCGAACTCGAGGCTCGAACTATACGAAAATGGTGTATTAATGCTTATGTGTGTGTGTACCTTATGTGTTACTTGTGCGTATTTACTTTATGTTTTGTGTGGTATTCAATTGAATCAAAACTCGAATCTCAAATCGAATGCAAGCAAGATCGAATAACGACTAGTGGTAACGAAAGTTTAGGGTGAATTATAGATGATTGTATGTTAGATATAGTAGTTGGGACCGAAAGTAATTTGACTAGGAACTCTATCGTGCTCGTATCGTCTTCAATCGAAATCGAAATATCGAAAATCATCGCAGAACACTCGAAAAGGGTTGCTGATCGAACAGGAAGCCCTGATCAAACAGGCCAACCGATCGAACATGCTGTTCGATCGAGCAGGCCACACGACCAGAGATCCTGGCCGATCGGTTGACACTTTCCTCTTTTGGAGCCTATAAATAGGGCTGTCATTGTCACTCTTTCTACTTTTGGAAAGCTCTTTACCGAACCAGCCTTATTCTTCACCTTTTCTCAGATTTCTCTCAACTCCGGTAAGTTTTCATCCTAATTCTTGTACGTTTTTTTATCAATGCATGATTCTACACCTTTCTATCTTTCGAATCTTGAATTCTAACCGTGGAATCACCAAGATCTAAGTGTTCTTGGGTGATGTCATCATGGTGTTCTTGAAGAACATCATGTTTTGGCCTCATTCAACCCTGAATGGCTTAGATCTAACCGATTTCCACATAAACAAACAAAGATCCATAATAGATCTTAACCTTTTCATGGTGTGAAGGATTGGAAGAAGGATTCTTAACTTTCTTTCAACTCTTTTACACTCAATGCCTTAAACACCGGAAGAAATAGAGCTTGAACCAACCCACTAGTCACTCTAATAGTTGGATGGTTCAAGATTCGGATTCCACCTACGAGATTCACCGATTTCGGGTTGAACATCAAACCGACGTTCCGAGCCGTTCACCGGCCGGACTTGGGTGATTCCTGTCTGAACGAGATAAATGGATAAGGACGAAGGTTCCATTGTTTAAACTCGTTGTCAAGGAATATCGAAATGACGTCAATAACCAAAACAGCCAAGTGTTAGACGAAAGGCCGACCAGGTCAGAATGTTGGCCGAACGGTTAGGCTGTTCGAACGAACAGCCCAACCGATCGGACACACCAGCCGGTCGACCGGGCCAGCCGATCGGCTAGCATGTGGTCCCACACTTTGACAATTTCATGAAGTATGCTATTGAACGAGGTACTGTTCGATCGAACAACTGTTTGTCAACATTACTCATCGGATCATGAGATACTATGCTTCAACACTTAGCCGATTTTACAACTCGTTCGTAGTATGGAGTACCACCCGCTCGAGCCTGCTACTCGACCGAGTGACACCCAACTGAGGACCCACTATTGAAGTGTATAACCGATCGGTTAAGCCGGCCGATCGAACATACCGTTCGATCAATCGACCTGAAAGGTAAAAACACTTTAGTGTTCTCAAATACTACAACGAAAACTTCAAAAGTTCAAACCATCATACACAAACACATTAGAGGAAGAAACAATCCACTCGAATGGTCCAGGCGATCGAGCCTACCGGCCGATCGAACAGGACAGTTCAAACGGACTTTCAAACCGAACGAACAGCCCGTTCGATCGAACTGCTGTTCGATCGACCAGGCTATTCGATCTATTTGCACTTGTTTCCATTTTACGTATATTCATCGCTATGCTATCGAACTATTCAGGCTAACTCTACTTTCAAGCGCTCCCTTCAATCCATTTCAATCAAACCGCTGTGAGTATACTCGATCCCTTTTTGCTTTTAGCACTTTTGGGTGTTACATACGTTACTTATCAAATCACAATCGAACACACTATTCGAACTATTGAACGTTAACCGATTGCATGTATTACGTGACTAAATGAATGTTTGTTGTTATGTTTACACATGGAATGCTGTCTACCTGCCTTAGCAACGTAGTACTATAGTTTGGACTTAGCACCCGTTCACACGGGGGTTGTTAAGGACAATTACTTGCATGGATTACGGTGGTAATCATGTATTGCGAACTGTCTCGGACAGTCAACCCGCAGTCGTTGGTATCGATAGATCCATGTCGATAATTAACATGCTTCGTTTTCCTCTGTGTACGTGCTGGTTATGCGTAAACTATTTAAACTCTATATGTTATTCTCAAACTTATATGCTCACATTTACATTATATGTATTGACTTTATTTTAACGTATGTGACAGGTGTCTAAGATAATTGCTTGCTAGGGAAGTGAAGCTAGAATAAAGCTTTAGGGGGCCCCCAACAAATAGTTGTCTGTCAGGAACAAGCAACTAGAGCATAGTTGTCTGTAGATCTTGTCAGGTTGGGTCTTAGAAGCAATTAAAACAATATTTAGTTTTGTAATGTTTAAATCTGAGTTGTCGGAACAGAATTACTTGTTTAGATGTTATCTGTAATAATGTATTTATTTATTTAGGATACGGTATGGGACGTATCTTTAACTGGATTGCATGAATAGTTGTTGCGGAAATTTCCGAACAATCTGTTTCGCTCAGTGCCATGCCCCGATGATTCCGCCATCGGTTGGGGTGTGACAGATTGGTATCAAAGCCATAACTATAGGGAATTAGGTGAAACATGACCTAGTCCGGGTCGCTGTCATAGAGACCTAGACTATAGTTAAGAACCAACAGACCAAGCTTATGTGCTCTATTCTGCAATTATTCGCTATCACTGCACTCGAATTTTCAATTAAAGTTAAGCGATTTGGTCAGGATTAGGTGTGAAAGCCGCAAATTCTCGACTGAATTGCTTGATCAGTGCTGATTTTAACCATTTGTTCATGCTTATCTCATTACTTTCAATAACAAATGAGGGGGCTATTCATCGGGAATAGGTGTGAAAACCTCAAACTCTCGACAGAATTACTCGCTCAATCTCCTCAATTTTTGCTAAAAACAAGGAAGAAATTGCTAAGCCAGGGGTGAAACCCTAACCTAGGCAGTTTGTTCCGGACTTATTTCATCTCACCAAAGCTTCACGGACTCAAACGACCTGAACTCGCGAGTATAACCTAAGGAATATGTGTTGGATGCCCAAGAATCGAGGCAGAAACACGACCCTTAGAGTCGAAAGTGACGACAAGTCTACTGTGAATAGTTGAGTTGTTTTGGGTAGTCGATGTCTAGTAGCCGCAGACAATCTATCTCTCAATATTATGTGTTTTGATCCTGTGAACCGCAACCGTGTACTCTGATGACTCGTTGATTTCATGTGTTTATGTGTGCTTTATCTGTTTATGTGTTTACACTTTTGAATATTACTCGATTTTGCTATCGTTTCGATCAACACACACGACTCGCATCGCTGTTCTATCTCAATTCGATATCCAGTTGTTGCAGTCTAGACGACATTATACTAAGCTATGCTATACGACTAAGTTATGCTATACGATACTATGCTACTCGATATGTTATACGCGATCGCTATACGAACGACACGCGAGCTTGAAAGAATAGGTTTCTGTATTCTGACTGACTCTGTGATAAATATGTATGTGTTAGGTGCTTCTGTGCTTACGTGTCTCTGTGCCCTACGTGCCTACTTCCTTATGTGCTTCTGTGGTTATGTGAATTTTGTGCCTTTGATGACTGTGTGCCTATATGATTCATGTCTTACTCGTGTTCCTGAGCTTTAGTAATCTAGACGTGTGGGGTGAGATCCGATTACGTTGTGTTGAGTCCTGTGACGATGTCTGTTGCAGACCATGTCGTCATCTGGATCCCGACGCCACTTGACTCGCCAAGAGAAGAGAGACAAGCGTCTCGCCGCTATCATCGCCAAAAGCGTGGCAAAGGCCGTGAGTAATGTTTATGAAAACGTCAGCAAGTCGACCGATGAATCACGAACAGACGCTCCCAAAGATGCCAGCAAGGCTGCTTTCAGCTTCAAGCAGTTCAAAGCATGCGGACCCAAAGAGTTCACTGGCGAGGATGGCCCTACCGCCATGTTTCACTGGTTCGACTCAGTTGAAGTCACTCTGCGCCAAAGCGGCTGTCCTGAGAATCTCTGCACCCTCAACGCAACAGGCGTCTTCCAGTCCCGTGCTCTAGACTGGTGGACGGCCGAACGAAACAAGCGCGAGAATGATGCAGCTTATGAGCTGACGTGGGAGGAATTGAAGGCAATCATGATCGACGAATTTTGCCCTCCCCATGAACGCCAAAAGCTGGAGGACGAGTTTTGGACCATCAAGCAGAAAGACGGAGACAACGCTGCTTTGACCGCTCGCTTCAAGCAGCTTAGTATCATTTGCCCCGATCAGGTCAAGACTCCAGATCAGACCATCAAGAAGTACATTCGAGCGCTGCCAGATTGTGTAGCCGATTTTGTCCAAGCCAGCATCAATCGAAGAGACTTATCTACTTGCCGCTGAGATCAATGATAAGCGGGTAAAGTCTAGTTTTTGGGATAAGCCATCAAAGTCTCTGCACCAAGCCACTACAGCAGCAACCACCGACTCATCGGCTCAACCCTCCAAGTCGTCAAGAAGAAGGAAGAAGAATAGCAACACCAGCTGTCGCGACCTCCGACCCACCCTGGACGGAGTCGGGGTCTGCGAGCAGATTTCAGTGTGGTACCCGTGGTATCTAATGGCAGCGGAAGTCTTTTATTACAGGATCTTTTCACCGTAAAAATATGCTCGTTTTAATATATTACACAAAGTTTTTAGGGATAAAATCCCATCATTTACAATCAGTTGATTTCACACAGAAATCATTATTTTCCAAAACATGTTTTATTTATTTATTCACAATGAGCCACTTCTCTGAGCTTGTAGTGCTTTACTGCACTTTTCCTAGATCACACAGATCACCTGAAACATGTTTGAAAAAGGTTTTATCAGCGGGGAAATACTGAGTGAATCATTCTGTTTTCTAAAACGACCCGTTAGTTATAAATCACAGTATTAAGAGCGATTACAATGTTTCTATCAACCAATTATCAAGAATGGGTATTTGTCACTCGACCGGATCTGTGACTGTGGTCATACCACTATTGGGTCCCGTCGCCCCAATAATGACGGTTTACTCACACAGAGTAATAATTACTCACATAGAGTAATATTCACTCACATAGAGTGATAAAAATAGTAATGTGCACAATACCCCACATACCAGCTGTAATTTGGTGATTACAAAGACTTAATCCCTGTAATTATAACCTTTGAAAGTAATTTGAGGTATTATAATACTTACTCACAAACTGTGAGAAAATAGTTTAAAAAGAAGAATGACTCACATTGCAGATTAACGAGCAAATAGATAATGCCTACTGATTAGCCTTGATTAAACCTAATTTAACATAATGCACACACACAGGTTAGTAACTAATATAGCAATTACGTCAATTCACGAGATTAAACCTTCACACCGATTAATCAGTGCAATACTCGATAATTCAATCGGATTCACAACGAATAACAGAGCATAGTCCGAATTCGAACAGCACTCTAATATTCAAGTCGAAATCACGACGAATAATCAAAGTACAAGCTCAATTGAGCAGCACCTGGACTATCGTTGGATAGTTATAATCGATCGGATGTTGAATCGTAATAGCGATCGAGTTATTACCCTGATTGCGGCAGCGATTCGAGATCTGTGTGTGTTTGTGTAGTATATAGCTGATAACTCAGCGTGTATTTTGACGTTTTATGTCGTTTCAACTCTCAAATTCAAGTCCAGACACCCCTATTTATATACGAAATTTGACCCCCGTCGCGTAGCGCGAGGGGTACCCCCATGGACGTCGCGCTACGCGAGGGGTCACCCTACTTCATAGGGTAGCCCTTCGTGCATGTAGGCTGGATGAGTCGACAGTTTCTTAAAATTCGATTTTGACAGATAGTTATTAAGATAATCGTTGGCTAGGGTTTATCCCCCCCTGAGTTTTAGGGGCCCTGATCCTGATTCTGATTGTTTTGGAAATTTTAGGGTTAGTGCAGAATTACTTGGGTTTCTTAATTAGGGTTTCCTTAATAGCTAATTACCATCCTAATTATGGATTTTAGTGACAGTTGTTACACCAGCAGCAAGAACTGTGCTGTGACAACAACTGCTGCTCCTCTGCAAGCCGTACCGGCTCAGCAGCAGTCGCACCACCGACAAGCTCCAGTGGTTAATGCGCCGCCAGCAAAGCGCGCTTACACAGGTCCCCACCCGCTCTGCCCGACATGCTCATATCATCATCTGGTGGGACTCGCCTGTCGTTTCTGTGCTCACTGCAACCTTTACGGCCATTTCACTACGAACTGTCGCTATGGTCCCCGTTAAGCCCCAGCTCAAGTCGCCGCTCATCAAGCTCTAGTTCCAGCCCCTCAAGGCCAGTCAGCAGCTCAAGCACCTGCAGTCAATGCCAGGGTCTGTTTTGCATGCGGTGACCCTAACCACTTCGCAAATATGTGCCCGAACAGGGTGGTTAAGCAGGAACCCCAGCAGCAGCAGCCCCAGCAACAACAGCAAACAGCCTGTGCCCGAACCTTCAACATCAATGCTCGCCAGGCTCAGACTGACAACAACGTGGTTAATGGTATGTTCCTTGTGAATGGTATTTATGCGTCATGTTTGTTTGATACTGGAGCCGATAACTGCTTTGTATCATTTGAATTCGAGAAGCTTCTTAGTCGTAAGCGCTCTTATCTTCCCTCATCGATCGAAGTTGAAGTCGCTACTGGAAGAACTGTCACCGTCAACTCTGTTCTCCATGATTATACCCTTGAGCTCAACAACCATATCTTCCCTATCGACCTTATTCCAATGCAACTCGTAAGTTTCGACGTCATAGTAGGCATGGATTTTCTTCGCAAAAACCATGCTGAAGTTGTGTGCTTTGAAAAGATGATTCGATTCTCACTTGCGAATGGTGATTTGTTATGTGTATACGGTGAGACAGCTTCGAAAGGTCTCAAGCTAATGTCATGTGTACAAGCCAATAAGTATCTCCGCAAGGAATACAGGGCTTTCTTGGCCAACATAGTAGTAGCGGAAAAGGGAAAGAAAAAGAAAGCTAAAGTCGGAGACGTTCCAGTGGTTCGTGAATTTCCTCAGGTGTTCCCTGATGATCTTCCTGGACTGCCGCCAAGTCGTGATATCGACTTTCGTATCGACCTTATTCCGGGAGCTAACCCTGTTGCCAAAGCCCCGTATCGACTCGCTCCATCCGAAATGCGGGAACTCTCAAACCAACTCCAGGAGTTACTTGAAAAAGGTTTTATTCGCCCGAGCACCTCTCCTTGGGGCGCACCAGTCCTTTTCGTCAAAAAGAAGGATGGGTCGTTCAGGATGTGCATCGACTATCGGGAGTTGAATAAGTTAACCATTAAGAACCGATACCCTTTGCCTCGAATCGACGACTTATTTGATCAGCAACAAGGTGCCAAGTGTTTTTCGAAGATCGATCTACGTTCAGGCTATCATCAGTTGCGCATTCAAGAGGAAGACATCCCCAAAACCGCTTTTCGAACTCACTATGGCCACTATGAATTCGTTGTTATGCCCTTTGGTTTAACCAACGCACCCGCGGTTTTCATGGATCTGATGAATCGCGTGTGTAAGCCATTTCTAGACCGTTTCGTCATTGTGTTCATCGACGATGTCCTGATCTATTCCAAGTCGAAAACCGAACACGCACAACATCTACGTTTGGTTCTCGAGTTACTTCAGGGGAATCAACTCTACGCCAAGTTCTCCAAGTGTGAATTATGGTTGGAGGAGGTTCAGTTTCTGGGTCACATCATGAATAGTCAAGGTATCCATGTCGATCCCGCGAAGATTGAGGCAGTTAAGAGTTGGATTACGCCTAAGAACCCGTCTGAAGTTCGTTCTTTTCTCGGACTCGCGGGCTATTATCGAGGATTTATCGAAGGATTCTCTAAGATCGCTGTGCCGCTTACCGCTCTTACCCATAAAGACAAGTCTTTTGTTTGGGGAACTGCACAAGAGACTGCCTTCCAAACCCTCAAGCGTATGCTTTGCAATGCTCCTATTCTCACGCTGCCCGACGGAAACGACGATTTCATTGTCTACTGTGATGCTTCCAACCTCGGTCTTGGTTGTGTTCTTATGCAGCGAGACAAGGTTATAGCTTACGCATCTCGACAGTTCAAGATCCACGAGAAGAACTATACAACCCATGACCTCGAGCAAGGCGCAGTTGTCTTTGCATTAAAGATTTGGTGACACTACCTGTATGGCACTAAGTGTACGATCTTTACTGATCACAGGAGTTTACAACACATCTTTAATCAGAGGGAACTCAATATGCGTCAACGCCGATGGGTAGAACTTCTTAACGACTACGACTGCGAGATTCGTTATCACCCAGGCAAGGCAAATGTTGTTGCAGACGCGCTCAGCAGGCGAAGTTACATGCTCAGCATTCGTAATACCCAAGCCCAGCATAATCTCGAAGCCCTCATCCGCGAAGCCCATCATGCTTGTTTTAATGAACGCACCTTGAAGAAGGAGAGAATCTATCACGATGGAGCTCAGCTTGTAAGCAAAGCAGATGGGATTTTCTATTATCTGGATCGAATTTGGATTCCTAAGCGGACTGATTTGCGAAGGATTATAATGACCGAAGCCCACAAGTCCCGATACTCTATTCATCCCGGTGCCGACAAAATGTACCAGGACCTTCATTACAAATACTGGTGGCCGGGTATGAAACGGGATATCGCTCTTTATGTTGGAAATTGCCTGACTTGTGCAAAAGTTAAGGCGGAACATCAACGACCCTCTGGCTTACTCGAACAACCTCCAATTCCCATCTGGAAGTGGGAGAGTATAGCTATGGATTTCATAACCAAACTTCCGCCCACGCCCTCAGGTCACGACAGTATTTGGGTGATAGTTGATCGTTTGACCAAATCAGCCCACTTTCTGCCAATACGGGAAGACTACAAGGTGGAACGACTAGCCCAAATCTACACCGGCGAGATCATCTGTAATCATGATACGCCTCGTGACATCATTTCAGACGTGACGCTCGGTTTACTTCGAGATTGTGGGAAACGTTTCAAGCGGCCCTTGGTACGTCGCTTAATCTGAGTACTGCATTCCATCCCCAAACTGACGGACAGACTGAAAGAACGATCCGTACTCTTGAAGACATGCTCCGCGCGTGTGTTATAGATTTCGGTGGTAGTTGGAACAAACATCTGCCGGTAGTCGAATTCTCGTATAATAACAACTATCATGCCAGCATTCAAATGGCACCATTCGAGGCTTTGTATGGAAGAAGATGTCGATCGCCTATTGTGTGGCACGATATCGGTCATTCGCAATTAACCGGTCCTGAGATACTACAAGAAACGACTTACAAAATCCTCCAGATTCGAGACAACTTGGTAAAGGCTCGAAGTAGACAGAAAACTTACGCCGATAGAAGACGCAAGCCCCTCGAGTCTGACGTTGGCGACTACGTACTCCTAAAGGTATCCCCTTGGAAGGGTGTAGTCAGATTCGGCAAGAAAGGGAAACTAGCGCCTCGATATGTTGGACCTTTTAAGATTCTGGAAAGGATCGGAAAAGTCGCCTACAGACTCGAACTACCGGAAGAACTCAGTAACGTCCACCCGACTTTCCATGTGTCTAACCTCCGAAAATGCCTAGCTGATCATGATCTAATCGTATCTCTCGACGATCTCCAGGTCAACGAAACCTTACACTTCGTGGAAAAACCTGTCGAAATCATGGATCGCCAAACCAAGCAACTCAGGCGCTCACGCATCCCTATCGTGAAAGTCCGACGGGAAGGAAAACGAGGCGCGGAGTTCACTTGGGAACTCGAAAGCGACATGAAGGCCAAGTATCCGCAACTGTTTGAATAAAGATCTGAAACGTCAATTGGTAAAAATAACACACGGTGATGTGCAGCTTCAAGCCTAATTTCGGGACGAAATTCCCTAAACAAGGGGAGGCTGTAACACCCCATGTTTTCAAATGTCAAGTCAAAGTCAAAGTCCAAGTCAACTTTGATTTCTTTGACTGTTAACGTTTCTTTTTGCTTTTTGGTATTATGTGGAGTAAGTGTTGTCTAAATAAAATGATCGAATGTTTAATCAATGCGACCGATTTACGACTGTGAATAGTAGGAAGTAACAATGCGATAAAGTTAATCAATCAATAATCAAGCTAATCGACTCATCAATCGAACTCGAGGCTCGAACTATACGAAAATGGTGTATTAATGCTTGTGTGTGTGTGTACCTTATGTGTTACTTGTGCGTGTTTACTTTATGTTTTGTGTGGTATTCAATCGAATCAAAACTCGAATCTCAAATAGAATGCAAGCAAGATCGACTAACGACTAATGGTAACGAAAGGTTGGGTGAATTATAGATGATTGTATGTTAGATATAGTAGTTGGGACCGAAAGTAATTTGACTAGAAACTCTATCGTACTCGTATCATCTTCAATCGAAATCGAACTATCAAAAATCATCGCAGAACACTCGAAAAGGGTTGCTGATCGAACAGGAAGCCCTGATCGAACAGGCCAACCGATCGAACATGTTGTTCGATCGAGCAGGCCACACGACCAGAGATCCTGGCCGATCGGTTGACACTTTCCTCTTTTGGAGCCTATAAATAGGGCTGTCATTGTCACTCTTTCTACTTTTGGAAAGCTCTGACCGAACCAGCCTTATTCTTCACCTTTTCTCAGATTTCTCTCAACTCCGGTAATTTTTCATCCTAATTCTTATACGTTTTTGATCAATGTATGATTCTACACCTTTCTATCTTTCGAATCTTGAATTTTAACCGTGAAATCACCAAGATCTAAGTGTTCTTGGGTGATGTCATCATGGTGTTCTTGAAGAACATCATGTTTTGGCCTCATTCAAACGTGAATGGCTTAGATCTAACCGATTTCCACATAAACAAACAAAGATCCATAATAGATCTTAACCTTTTCATGGTGTGAAGGATTGGAAGAAAGATTCTTAACTTTCTTTCAACTCTTTTACACTTAATGCCTTAAGAACCGGAAGAATCGGAGCTTGAACCAACCCACTAGTCACTCTAATAGTTGGATGGTTCAAGATTCGGATTCCACCTACGAGATTCACCGATTTCGGGTTGAACATCAAACCGACATTCCGAGCCGTTCACCGGCCGGACTTGGGTGATTCCTGTCCGAACGGGATAAATGGATAAGGACGAAGGTTCCATTGTTTAAACTCGTTGTCAAGGAATATCGAAATGACGTCAATAACCAAAACAGCCAAGTGTTAGACGAAAGGCCGACCAGGTCAGAATGCTGGCCGAACGGTTAGGCTGTTCGAACGAACAGCCCAACCGATCGAACACACCAGCCGGTCGACCGAGCCAGCCGATTGGCTAGCATGTGGTCCCACACTTTGACAATTCCATGAAGTATGGTATTGAACGAGGTACTGTTCGATCGAACAACTGTTTGTTAACATTACTCATCGGATCATGAGATACTATGCTTCAACACTTAGCCGATTTTACAACTCGTTCGTAGTATGGAGTACCACCCGCTCGAGCCTGCTACTCAACCGAGTGACACCCAACTGAGGACCCACTATTGAAGTGTATAACCGATCGGTTAAGCCGGCCGATCGAATAGACCATTCGATCGATCGACCTGAAAGGTAAGAACACTTCAGTGTTCTCAAATACTACAACGAAAACTTCAAAAGTTCAAACCATCATACGCAAACACATCAGAGGAAGAAACAATCCACTCGAATGGTCCAGCCGATCGAGCCTACCGGCCGATCGAACAGGACTGTTCAAACGGACTTTCAAACCGAACGAACAACCCATTCGATCGAACCTGCTGTTCGATCGACCAGGCTATTCGTTCCATTTGCACTTGTTTCCATTTTACGTATATTCATCGCTATGCTATTGAACTATTCAGGCTAACTCTACTTTTAAGCGCTCCCTTCAATCCATTTCAATCAAACCGCTGTGAGTATACTCGATCCCTTTTTGCTTTTAGCACTTTTGGGTGTTACATACGCTACTTATCAAATCACAATCGAACACACTATTCAAACTATTGAACGCTAACCGATTGCATGTATTATGTGACTAAATGAATGCTTGTTGTTATGTTTACACGTGGAATGCTGTCTACCTTCCTTAGCAACGTAGTACTATAGTTTGGACTCAGCACCCGTTCACACGGGGGTTGTTAAGGACAATTACTTGCATGGATTACGGTGGTAATCATGTATTGCGAACTGTCTCGGACAATCAACCCGCAGTCGTTGGTATCGATAGATCCATGTCGATAATTAACATGCTTCGTTTACCTCTGTGTACGTGCTGGTTATGCGTAAACTATTCAAACTCTATATGCTATTATCAAACTTGTATGCTCACCTTTACATTATATGTATTGACTTTATTTTAACGTATGTGACAGGTGTCTAAGATAATTGCTTGCTAGGGAAGTGAAGCTAGAATAAAGCTTTAGAGGCCCCCAACAAATAGTTGTCTGTTAGGAACAAGCAACTAGAGCATAGTTGTCTGTAGATCCTGTCAGGCTGGGTCTTAGAAGCAATTAAAACAATATTTAGTTTTGTAATGTTTAAATCTGAGTTGTCGGAACAGAATTACTTGTTTAGATGTTATCTGTAATAATGTATTTATTTATTTAGGATACGGTATGGGACGTATCTTTAACTGGATTATATGAATAGTTGTTGTGGAAACTTCTGAACAATCTGTTTCGCTCAGTGCCATGCCCCGATGATTCCGCCATCGGTTGGGGTGTGACAAAAACTATTCTACCTAACATGTGTTTCCATTAACTATTGACAAAATTGCAAACAGATGTTAAAACCACTGTTTGTTATTGTACTTCTTTACCAAATTACATAGAATTCAAGAAAATGAAACAATGACTTAAAGAACTATAATTTAACACATAATCTAATCGGGCAAAGCAATCGATTATATGAGAATTCACTGATTCTTACAACATGAAACAAAACATCATCATCTGCAATAATCAGATAATCAAAATGTAGTACATGAAAACGCTTCTTTAGCTGTTGAAGAGTAGCCCTTTCCTCATATACTTAATCCTTAACTTTGTTCATAAAGAGCTCCTTTAAAACAAACTTTATGCTTCTTTTAATACAAAAAAGACAGGAAACACCATTACTCTAGTAAGATAAAATCTTATTTTAAAACAATAGCAGATCCTTTCTTGCGTTTAGTAGGAACTACTGTGGGTTCTACATCATCATCTTCTGCACAAGTCAATTATAATCATCATTTAGTCATAAGCAAAAATTATTTTACCTATAAATTTAATAATCTTTCTTTGTGTTTAATTAAACTTTATGTTTCTTTGAATACAAACCTATAATAACCCGCAGCAGATTGTATGAATTTCAAACAACTGTGATTAGACTGAAATATAAACCGAGAATTAGAGTATATCACTTCAAAATTAAAAACTCAAATTTGAAAATCGGAGTAGCAAAAAACACATACTTTAAACGATGTTGGAACAATAATACTGGAAACAACCGTAGAACAATCATCATCATTATCATCTGCAACAGATCATTGACAATCATCATTTAGTCAGAACTCAGATAACAAAACTTTAATAAAAATCAACAGATGAAACCCTAATTTCAAAAAGAATAATCGGTGAACATATTCACAGATCAATAATCAACAGATGTTGTACTCATATCATAACCATTAAGAAAAATCAACACAGATCTATAAACATACAAATAAAACCTGAAGATGAAACAATCTTGTAAGAGAAACACCGCAAAACCATTAGCCGGTGCCCCATCTCTTGATGTAACTCTCGAACGAAACCCTAGCAATGGTTACATGAAAAGACCCAAAACACAAAGGATTACTGTAAATAAGAGGAAATCATGAAAGTATTTCAATAAAAAAAGAAGAACAAACCTTTTGATGAAGTAATGGATGAACAAATGAAGGATGTACGCCAAATCTAATTTACAGCGTTTGTGAAATTTGAATCGCCGGAATATAGAGAGAGAAGGAACCATGGGCATTTGTAAAAACCTAGTTTGTAAAGAAAAAGGAGAAATGAGAAGATAGATATATAAGGATAAGGACAGTGGTACTGTTGGACGGGAAAAGAGAACTGAGGATGCCCTAATTAAGTGACACATGGCCCAAATAACTTTCATTTATTATATATAATAGAAGATTATAATACTAAATTTATTACAATACAATAAAATCATAATATAGGAAATAACAAAGTGACATTATTGAAAAAAAATGAAAAAAATGATACACACATCCTTCTTTAGTCTTCACTAAATTATTGAAAAAAAAGGTTTTTGATAAACACGTCCTTTTTTAGTCTTCACTAAAATACTCAAACCTTATTTTCATAAAATCAGAAGCTGGTGTATGAGCTTTGTCAACTATCAGCTAAGACGGATAGAATGTAGTCTACATTTTTAGTGAGACGACTAATATGACTGTTATTTTGTCTACTTTAGTAAGACGGCTGAGATGACTAAGTTTGCATTTTTTTTATCAGGGTATATATTTAATAGTAAAATTGTTTAGTTTATAGAGGGGTGTCATTTATATATAGGGTCTTGTAATTCTATTTTTACTTAATCAATAAGGTAGTGGGTGTGGAGAAGGGTAGTCCTTTGGGGATGATCCACCACGTAGGCGGCCACGTCATCGGGTGTGGGGGGTGAGTAGGGCTGTTCATATTGATTGGCGCTCGACGCTCGTTCGATACTCGCTCGAAAGATGCTCGGAATTTGCCCGTTCGATTCAGCTCGATTGAAAAATTGCCCGGTTCGGATCGATTCGGTTTGTAAACGAACCGAACACGAGCAAAGGTCCGCTCAGTTCGGTTGGCTCGGTTTATTTTTTAATATGTATATATATTTGTGTGTGTATCATTTTTAATGAAATGACTCTAGACCAACATCAACAATGTTTGGTCCAAGATCCAAATAGAGCTCATTTAAGTAATTAGAATTGAAATCCAACACTAACTGTCCATTGTCTAATACTTAAATGTCCATTTGAGATTTTGAGTAATTGAGTCAAAATTTCAAATACTAAAATGTGAATCGTCAATCAATACTTAAATGTCCATTTGTATGTATGTGTGTGTGTTTTGGATAAGAAAGCAATGTCTTGTAGGGGACGAAGCAGGGGCGGTCCCAATTAGGAGGTGTGAAGGCACATTTGTATGAGTTAATTTAATCCAGACCCTCTGAATGTCAATGTAAGTGCTAATGAAGTTTGTTAAAACGGATAACTTTGGTCAAATCAGGTTTTTCTCACTAGCCAGTTTGAGTAGCTAGTCGGTTTAATTATTTGTAGTGAAGTTTTAGCTTTTGTAAAAGCACATCTTATGTTGTTGAACTTAGGTACTAGTGATATCTTTAGCATGAAAGATTGTAGAATTACTAGTGTAGATAGAACAAAAGTTGACCATCCACATAGATGAACGAAAGTTGACCATCCAAACTAAAATAAAAATGCCAACCATCCACATACGTACATTGATGGTTAGAAGCTTATAACGATCGAATTACCGGTGTGCGTGACTCTTTATTCATGACAACGCCTGACTATCCAGAAAATACACATAAAAACATTTATAATTTCTACGTGCTTTACTTTAAATTTCTATCTAATATTAGGGGTCAAGTTATTCTACAAAGGCTTCTAATTGTAAGAAGTGTAAGAAGGATTTATAGAGTGACAAGTGTCCAATAACCTAAAACTAAACCCACTACATTACCACCAAAAACCTAAACACCCACCCCCACCCCACCACCACCCAAAAACCTAACCCCCCCCCCCCCCCCCCCCCCGCAAAAAAAAAAAAAAAAAAAAAAAAAAAAAAAAAAAAACTATACCTCACAAAAAAAACCCCCAAAAAACCTAACCCCCCCCCACCCCCTAAAAACCTAAAAAAAACCTAACCCTCCCCCCCCCCCCCCACCCACCCCCCCCAAAAACCTAAAAAAACCTAACCCCCCCCCCCACCCCCCAAAAACCTAAAAAAAAAACTAAACACCCACCCCCAACCCCACCCAAAAACCTAAACCCCCACCCCCTCGGCAAAAAAAAAAAAAAAAAAAAATTTTTTTTTTTTTTTTTTTTTAGGGTGGGTGATGTGGGGGGGGGGTGGGGGTTTAGGTTTTTGGTGGTGGTGGATGTTTAAGGTTTTTTTTTTTTTTGTAGTGGGGTTTTTTTGTGTAGTGGGTTTTTTTAGGTTATTGGACACTTGTCACTCTATAAATCCTTCTTACACTTCTTACAATTAGGATCCTTTGTATTTGATCCTAATCCCTAATATTAGAGTAAGTTCCTGATTTATAAATTAAATTAACACAATCCAAATTTGTTATCCAAGTAATTTTGAACAAGACAAAAACTGAAATATTCTAACATATAAGTCACCTTAGACCTTAGTATGAATTTCGTTTCATAAAGCCAATTATAAAGTTGAGAGAGTTTATATAAAGTTTTTTTAGCTAATAACCAGTGACGTCTCTGAGAATTCACGTACCCTGTTCGAGTTCAAAAAATGTGCCTATATGCTTTAACGAAAATTGTTTTCTATTTTTATTTTTTAAAATCATATTAGTATTGGGTATTTGGGTTGGACCCAATAAACCTAATGTTAAGTTGGGTAAATTATAAAGCATAAAAAGGTAATTGATAATCGGCCTCTATATTGGATTTGTATGTGTTACAATTTTTTTAAATAACATATATATATATATATATCGATTTTTTTTTAATCCCGTGCCCCTTGAAATCACGGGCCTTGTGCGAAAGTCCTCCCCGCACACCATAAGGGCCGCCCCTGCTAATAACCTAAGAACATCCGTAGTAGAAGGTTTTTTGGCGTTTTTCCCTAAAACGCCCCTAGACCGCCCCCTGTGTGTTTTTTTCAAAAAAATGTTTTTGGCGTTCTTTTTCCCACGCCTTTATTAGTTTATTCTAATTCTTCGGCCAATGACCGTGCATCCCTTTTTGTTTGGTCAATATCAATTTTTGATTGTTTTTTTTTATTTAAATTTTATTACACTCCTTTTAACATAATGTCCCACAATGCCCACATCCTCACTACACCCTTTTTAGAAAAACACTCTATAATGCCTTATTGCTGATTAAACTGTAGCAAAACGCAAGGTGAAGCTATTATTTGTATCTTCCTCTACATGGTTTAAAACTTGGATGTTTTCAAAAGTTTGCAGCCTGTGGACACATTTTTCCATAACATATACAAGTGGGTCCAACTGGCAAAATTTTCCATGGAGATCAAAACTTGTAAGTTGCCATGTTTGTCATGACCTCATTGGTGAATGATGGGAAGTCGTCGTCAGTGGCGGATTCAGGGATGTTTTGGGGGTTCCCGGGAACCCCCTCGGTTTGGAAAAAAATGAAAAAAATAGTGGAAATTTTATGTGATTTTAAAAAAATTGGGAGAATTAGTGAAAATTTACCAAAAGGAACCCGGTCGAAAAAATTTATGGATCCGCCACTGGTCGTCGTTAGACCTTTTTAAGTGTTACGCAATCACATCAATGCATTATTTAACAAATATTCTATATTTTTGGCATATGAAAGAACATCTTTTACAAATTATTTTTAAATATTTTCCTTTTTATGAATATATGCTTGTATAATGTATTTAACAAAGATTCTATATTTTTGGCATATGAAAGAACATCTTTTACAAATTATTTTTTTTCCTTTTTATGAATATATGCTTGTATAATGTATAAATAAATCTGTTAAATTATACCAACAAAACAAAAAGTTATAATGTCAGATTTAGGACTATTGTCTATTATTGTTATACTGTTTTTATGATACTTGTTTTACGAATTTACGTATATCCATATAGAAGGTTTAGGTTGTTGTGTAGATCGAGTTGGCCATCAGCTCCGTTAAGTCGAGTGTAAGTGATACCCTCTCAGTTAATAATGACGGATATCCAAACATGGCCCAATATTTGGGTTAGGGCTCACATTTCACCTGGCCTAATCTGGCCCACTACTCTCCTACATAAGAAGGCACATGGCTTCATGCTGAAAGGACTCCACTTTTAACTCTTAACATGATATCTGCTCATTCTTTCAACTTTTTTTTTCCGACTTCCTGATTAGTGTGCCAATTTGAACGTCAGAGGGTGATCTAATGCTACAAACTTGAGCCTGAGCCCGGAATTGACCCTTAAACATGTAACACAAACAAAAAACCACTCAATTAGCTCTTTCATAAATTGGGTTTACAAAACACCTTAATAACTATACAAACTAATAAAAATACAATATTTTCTACCCATACTTTCAAACATGTCTTGTTAGCAATCCTCATTAAAATTGTTCTTGCTCCCTAAGGTTTGACAAAAATAACTATTTAATATAAAAAACAATGTACCTCCAAAAATTTTATTCCTTGTTTCATTTTTATCTAGACCTCTAATAACATTCATTTTCTCCAACAAGTTTAACACGTGCTTATCATGTGATTGCCATCTTGGTCATTCTCTCTCTCATTGACCAAAGATACCCTACACGATCAAAATCCCACGCACCTTCGTTCGTTCATTCTCAAGGAAGAAAAATGTTCTCTAACATCTCTAAATTCATTCTATTCTGCACATGATAGGCAAATGGGTTAGGCATTCGATCCTACACATGATAAGCACATGTGTTTAACTTAATAGAGAAAATAAGTGATGTTAAAGGTCTGGATAATAATGAAATAACTTATGAAATGGGTATAAGTAAATTAATACTTTTAAACTTATAGATTCAAATGATGATTTTGTCAAACATTAGGATTTAGAAGCAAAACCAAATTTAACACAAGGAGCAATTATCTTTACTATGACAAAGTCACTAGCAATGGCTGGTGCCGTTTGCATATTTTTTTAAGAGTAAATTCTGTGTTTTAGCGGTTTTAATTACTTAAATCCAAAATAAAAAAGTTTAACGTACTGAGTCTCTAACCACTCATTTTATAATAATTTGAGTCCAACTTTTAACACTTGTACTTTTGATTTTAGACTCAAGTGGTTAAAACCATTAAAACACAGGGACTCAAAACGTTACAAAATGAACGGTTAGGGACTCAGAACGTTTTAAACTTTTTGATTTTAAACTTAAGTGATTAAAACCACGACTCAAAAAGTAATTTACTCTTTTTTTTTTTTTTTAATTTACCATCATCTAGCTTGTTCAAGAACTCGGTGTATGAGTGAATAACTTCCTTTTTAACCATTTGAACAGAACTCGGAAAACTCGAAATTCGATTCGACTTCCAGTTTCAAATTCGGTTTTTGAGTCTTCGAATCGAATTAGCAATTAATTGGAGTTAACTGTGAGTGAGAGTGGATGAGAAAATCTCTTCATAAGGTTGAGCACCCCAGGTGTTTGATAAAATGCCCCAAAGAATATATATTTTGCATTGCTCCACAAAACCCTTGTTTTCTTTCACAGTGGGCCCTCATTAGCTACTTACTTGTATTTGGTATTGACTTTTAACTTCACAATAACCCAATCATTCATTGTTGAGATATAAAGAACAAGACAAAGGGGATGTTAACAATCCACCAATATTGACCACTGACCAGATCCCAAAGCTATCATTTCTATGTGGGTGGGTGTCAGTGTCACACACACACACTATGTGTTTACACATTGACAAGACCCTATTCCATCCAACAAAGTCAATCACTTTGTGAACCATCATTCATGGGTATGTCAGTGACTTTGTCTCACCTTTCAGTTTCAACAATGAATAATAACTTTCTGTTGGTGCATGGGTTTTCTGCTTTCACACACCTTGGTTTCTTACTTCTTGTATTCATCAGTTGTCTATGCAAAACAATCACTTTCAAAGGTCCTAAACAGATGCCCAACAGTGGGGTCTTGTTTTACAGACAGACCCTGTTATCTTGTATGGTCCTTGTGGTTCTTAACCTTGTTATGTGTTCCTTGAACCTTCTTTTTTGGTATAGAAATAGTTGGACTAAAGTCAACACTGTTGGCTTTTCGGATACCCTTCTTCGAACTCTTGTTTGGTTATTCATTTCGGTTTACTTGCACAATCATGTCTCTAAATCCACACAATCTAAGTATCCGTTTGCGTTAAGGATTTGGTGGTTTTCTTCTTTCTTAATCTTTAGTTTTTGTCTAGTGTCAGATTATGTTTTCCACAAACAGATTCATAGTTTAGCAGCCCATTTCTTGGTGTTAGATGCTTCGTCTAGTTTCGTCGGTTTATTCCTGTGTTATGTTGGGTTCTTGGTTAAGAATGAAGGTGGAACCGTAAGCCATTTTCATCATGAACCGTTGTTAGATAGCAGCTCTAGTGAAACTATAAACCCTTGGTCAACCAGCAATATCTTCAGTCTTCTTACGTTCTCTTGGATTCATCCGTTGATTTCTCTAGGATATAAGAAACGATTAGATCTTGAGGACGTCCCTCAACTCGACAGTTTAAATAGTGCTAAAAGATCCTTTTCGGTTTTACAAAATAAACTACAATTGGATAAGAGTATAAGTATCCAAATGAATACTTTAAGTCTTGTCAAGGCTGTGGTATTGACAACATGGAAAGACATAATAATCACTGGTCTCCTTTCTTTTGTGTCCACGTTAGCTTCATACGTGGGGCCGTTCCTTATAAACACATTTGTCGGGTATCTAAGTGGACAACGAGACTTAAACACAGGCTTACTTCTAGTTTCTGCGTTCATTGTTGCTAAGATTGTAGAGTGTTTGGCACAACGACACTGTGAGTTAAAGCTGCAACAGGCTGGAACTAACGTCAGAGCTGCACTTGTTGCAATGATATACCACAAAGGTTTGACCCTTTCGTCTCAGTCAAAACAGGGACACTCGAATGGCGAGATTATTAACTTCATGGCCGTTGATGCTGAAAGAGTCGGTGATTTCAGCAAGTACATGCACAACACATGGTTGGTCATCATACAAGTCGGTCTGGCACTAGCAATATTGTATAAAAATCTCGGGATTTCTTCACTGGCCACCTTTGTTGCAACAATCATCGTCATGTTATCGAACATACCATTAGGGAGTTTTCAGGAAAAGTTTCAAGAGGAGTTGATGAAATGTAAAGATAAAAGGATGAAACAAACTTCTGAAATTTTAAAGAATATGAGGATTCTCAAGCTTTATGGATGGGAGATGAAGTTCTTGTCGAGAATTAACGATATCCGGAACGATGAGGCGCATTGGCTGTATAAATATACATTTACGGTGGCAATGGCTAGTTTTGCGTTCTGGGTTGCACCCACGTGTGTGGCTATAGCCACATTTGGTACGTGTATGCTTGCTGGCATCCCACTTGACTCCGGGAAGGTGTTGTCTGCACTTGCAACGTTTAAGAATCTCCAACACTCGGTGTATAATCTTCCGGATACAATATCTATGATGGTAGAGACCAAAGTTTCGCTTGATCGTATTGCATCATTCCTCAGTCTATCTGAATTAGATTCTGGTCTGGTAGAAATAATCCCAAGAGGTAGTTCTGACACGGTAGTTGAGATTGTTGATGGAAATTTTTCATGGGATGCGGCATCTTGTAATCCAACGCTGAGTGATATAAGTTTCAGAGTTTTTCATCGCATGAAGGTTGCTGTATGCGGCCCGGTTGGCTCGGGAAAGTCAAGCTTACTGTCGTGTATACTAGGTGAACTGCCTAAATTATCTGGAAAAGTCAAACTCAGTGGCTCAAAGGCGTATGTTGGTCAATCTCCATGGATACAGAGTGGAATGATAGAACAGAATATCCTGTTTGGTAAGGAGATGGACAGAGAACGTTACGAGAAGGTTCTAGAAGCGTGTGATTTCAAGCAAGACCTTAAAGTTCTATCTTTCGGTGATCAAACGGTTATAGGGGAGAGGGGAATCAATTTGAGTGGAGGTCAGAAACAGAGAATACAGATAGCGCGTGCTCTGTATCAAGATGCTGATATATATCTATTTGATGATCCGTTCAGCGCTGTTGATGCCATTACAGGAAACCATCTTTTCAAGGTGAGTCAATTACTTATAAATCTTCAGTTTCTCATGTTTTCTCAGGGTTAGTTAGGCCTGTAAATGAACCTAATGTTCATGAACCGTTCGGCGGGAAGTTCGTTTATGTTCGTTTATTTAAATAAACAAACGGACATGAACATTTTTTTTGTTTATTTATTAAATGAACAAACATGAACACACGCTTTGTTCGTTCATTTATGTTCATCTATTTACGTTCGTTTCAATTTTTAATAATCACATTATTAATTATATTTATATAAATATAAACAATAAACGTGATTTTTAACTACTCATATAATAATGACTAATTCGTAATCGGGCTTTTTAGTAATAAAAAATAAGTTTTTGAATTGAACTTATCATAAATAGTTACTCATTTCTATATAAGAAAACTACTTTATGTTCGTTTATGTTTAATCAATTATGTTCATTATGTTTATTAAATTATGTTCGTATAAGTTTGTCTGTTTATGTTCGTTTACGTTCGTGAACTGTTCGTTTAGGTTTTAAACGAACGAACATAAACGAACATGAACATGCTCATTTTCTTAATGAACAAACATGAACAAAAAAATGTGTTCAATTATATGTTCGTGTTTAGTTAAAGTTGAATGAAAGAACACGAACATGCCTGCATTCGTGTTCGTTCGGTTCGTTTACAGGCCTAGTGTTAGTCAATTAGTACAATGGTATGACAAAAACCATAACTTTATGAACTTTAACTAGTTAAAGTAATTTATCGACAGATAGTTTAATGAACTTTAACTAGTTAAAGTAATTTATCGACAGGAATGTATGATGGATTTCTTGGAATCAAAAACAGTGATTTACGTCACGCATCAGGTGGAGTTTTTACCCGCTGCAGATCTGATCTTGGTAAGCGCTTGAAGTATACTTTCTCTATCTATATGCATACAAAACATCTGAATATAATGCGTATTCTGCATTTCCACCAGGTCTTGAAGGATGGAAGAATTACACAAGCTGGAAAATACGACGATATGATGAAGCTAGGAAGCGACTTTTTAGAACTTGTAGGCGCACACAAAGAAGCTTTATTAGAAATTGATTCTGTAGGGCATAATTTAGAAACTGTAAAAAAGAATATCGAAGACGAGACTATAACGGGTCAAAACGGTAATTTAGCTCACGTGGAGGAGAAGAAAAGGCAGCTTGTGGAAGAAGAAGAAAGAGAAAGAGGTGAAGTCGGCTCATCGGCGTATTGGAAATACCTTACAACTGCTTATGGAGGGGCGCTTACTCCTTTGGTATTATTATCACTAATTATGTTTGAGTTATCTCAAATCTCCAGCAATTACTGGTTGGCTTGGGCATCGCCTACATCCGAAAGTAACGAAGCGCATGTTGATGGCTTTGAGTTCATTGTCGTTTATGTGGCTTTTGGAACTGGATGTGCCTTTTGTATTCTAGCACGATCTATGTTACTCATGAAAGTTGGCTATGAAACAGCCAACCGGCTTTTCGACAAAATGCATTTTTGTATTTTCCGTGCACCCATGTCGTTCTTTGATGCTAACCCATCTAGTCGAATTCTAAACAGAGTATCTACAGACCAAACTGCAGTTGACTTGACAGTACCGTCTACTATCGGTTCATTTGCGTATGTGGTCATACAGCTTTTTGGCATTATTTTCGTTATGTCACTAGGTGCTTGGCCCGTGTTCCTTGTTTTCTTTCCCATGATTGGAATTTGCATCAGATTACAGGTAATCATAAATCATAATTACTGTAAGAAGCGTTCGTTTTTATAATATATTATTGATATTCTTTTATTCTGATTTCTGTTTGACATGTATATATTGTGTTTGAAGCAATATTACATACCTGCAGCACGAGAACTGGCTCGATTGGTTGGAGTATGCAAAGCACCGGTCATTCAGCATTTTTCTGAAACAATATCGGGATCAACGACTGTTAGAGGCTTTGATCAGAAACACAGATTCCAAGACACATGCTTGAAACTGATTGACGATTATTCCAGACCGAAGTTTCATGTTGCCGGTGCATTGGCTTGGTTCGGATTACGCTTGGATATGCTGTCTTCTTTTATTTTTTCCTTCCTTCTGATCTTTCTAGTTACTGTTCCCGAAGGAATAATTGACCCAAGTAAGTAAATTTTACGACTCACAACCTGTAGGTTTAAAACACTAGAATCCCCAACAAAACCACAATTACACTTTCAACTATAAAGTAATACATACCCTCCAACCCATTGCAGGTACCGCAGGCTTAGCAGTAACGTATGGACTAAATTTGAACATGTTACAATTTTGGGCTATACTAAAACTTTGCAAATTGGAAATACAATTTATTTCGGTTGAAAGAATTTTTCAATACAGTTCTATCGCAAGTGAGCCTCCTCTTGTTATAGACTCGAATAGACCTGATCGCTTCTGGCCTTCACAAGGAAAAGTCGATATTCACCATCTGCAGGTTATTAATATATTACTGATTTTTTTTCTTTTTTATACTTATCGTTCATGTGAAATTAGACGCTTTAAAAGTTTATAAATAATGTGTGAATAGGTTCGATACGCCCCACACATGCCACTTGTGTTGAGAGGCATTACATGCACTTTCCATGGAGGTAAAAAGACGGGAATTGTGGGGAGGACCGGAAGTGGTAAATCTACTCTTATACAAACACTCTTCCGTATCGTCGAACCTACCAGTGGGGAAATTTTTATAGACGGGATCAACATTTCATCGATTGGACTCCATGATTTAAGATCTAGATTAAGCATAATTCCCCAAGATCCCACTATGTTCAACGGAACTATTAGAAGCAACATGGACCCACTTGAGGACTATACCGATGATCAGATTTGGGAGGTACGTCATATAGATTTATTCAGCTTATACTGAGATGTGGTATCATCATATGTATGCCATTAATAACATTTAGTTTGTCTTTACAGGCTCTTGATAAATGCCAGATTGGAGATGAGGTTAGAAGTAAGGAAGGCCAGCTTAATGCTACAGGTTCTTGATTGCTCCACCGGTTTAACACAGTTTTTTATATTTATTGTTTGCATAAAAACTTAAAATTTTGATAACCCATGTTTGTAAAACTGCTATAGTTACTGAAAACGGAGAGAACTGGAGCATGGGTCAACGGCAACTGATCTGTCTTGGGCGTGTGCTACTGAAGAAAAGCAAGATTCTGGTTCTTGATGAGGCCACTGCTTCAGTTGATACAGCGACAGATAACATGATTCAGAAAACACTTAGGGAACACTTTTCAGACTCGACTGTCATAGCAATAGCACATCGAATCACCTCTGTCGTCAAAAGTGACATGGTTTTAGTTTTAAACAATGGTTTGTGTGAGCTAAACTGATCAATCTGCGGTAATTGATATAAAAACATTGTGTGTGATTCCTTTGTTTTATGGGTGATATGCAGGTCTTATTGAAGAATATGATTCTCCTACAGCATTGCTTGAAGATAAATCTTCTTCTTTTTCCCAGTTGGTTGCAGAGTATGGCATGAGGTCGAATTCTAGTTATATAACTAACCACTGTTGACAACCCTATTGATGCCAAATTGTAATCATTGTGGCAAGTATATAAAAGTAACATGTACAATTTGATTTGAGAAATATTCATTGAAAGATAAATATTTTGAACAGAGTTCCTTGATCTGTGACAGTTATTGTTATATCATTGAAATGACAAATATTTTAATTAGAGTACAGTGCAATTTGCGTCCCTATGGTTTGGTGGCGGGATCAACATGAGACCCACATACTTAATTTTCGCTGCTAAGTCCTTCTACTTGAAAATTTTAACATTATGCGTCCATGCATCTAACATCGTTAGAGTACGGGCATTTGTGTCATTTCACCTCTTCGAAAACCCTAAATCCCCTAATATATTTACTATCTATCTAACATATTGAATCCCCTTGGTTTCATTTCCACACCGCTCTTCCTTCCCACCACCACCAACTAGCTCCCACCACACCACTGCTCCACCACCACCACCACCACACCACACCACACCACACCACACCGAACTCCACCACCGTTGTTAACATTTACCAAATTATTTTGTAAATGATTTGGTTTGTTTGTGTATACAGTTAGTTTGCTTTGTTTAGTTCAAATGGTTCAAACTGGTTACAATGGTTTGTTTGAGATTGCATGGCTTGTTTGGAAATGGGAAGCCGAGTATGGTTGGCTTTTTTTTTTTTGTAGGTTGGGTTTGTTTCGTTCAGATTGGTCAAAATGGTTTGGTTTGTTTGGTTGAAATGGTTAGATTTCATGCATGGTTTGTTAGGTTCATGGTTAGAGTAATAAAGAAAGCACACGGACGCATATTGCAAGAATAAAATGATACGTCTTTTCACAACTTTTTAAATGAACTCTAACGTTCAATAGACGGCAAAGATGCAGGGTCTAACATTTCAAAACCACGAGTACTCATGCAACAAAAATTAAGTATGAGGGTCTCATGTTGATCCCCCACCAAACCACATGGATGCAAATTGCACTTTACTCTTTTACACATATCCGTATAGTGTTTTGAAGTCGATTCCTATTCTGCGGGTCCAGTCAGTAGATGCCTTATGCTATAGTGCAGATCTAGTTTGAGGGCATTAACTCGGTTTAATCGAGTAAGAGTAATCATGTACTCACATACTAGCTTTACCATTCCCCTTATCTTCTTCGACTTCTTCTCAACCTTAAAAAAACTTATGTGTGCTCACGACCCATAATCACTCCTACCAATCTCAGGATCGGCTCAACCTATTTAGAGATCTTAAACTACCCCTTAAGAGTGATATTATTGGTTAATAAAGTTTAAATAGTGTTTTTTACCTTTTCACATAAGATCGTTTTTAATACAAAATATTCAAAATCCATTTTAAGAAAACAACCTTTTACAACAAAATCCATTTCGCCAATAGCCCGGTGTCATAAATTTCATCAGTATTCCATTTGTAGGATCCGTTGGCTGTTAAAAAAAACAACCTTTTACAACAAAATCCATTTTAAGAAAACTACCTTTTACAATATATAAAATAGTAAATCCATTTAAATCATTTTAGTAACATTTTGTTAGAAAGACTCATCATCTTTCTATGTTAACATTATCACTTTCTATGTTAGCATTAGAGCATTCACATTCTATCCATCATTTTATACCCTATAATTACACTAAAAATAACTACATTTTCTTTCTCCTTTCAACTAAATAATAATATTTTATACCTTTATTATTACCTTTTCTCTTTCCTCTACTCACAACCACTTTCAAAATATATTAAAAAATTATACAGGGTAAACAGTGTCTCCCCAAATATACAGATGAACAGTAACATTTTCTCTCTCCTCCACTCACAACCACTTAAACCACTTTTTATAATTTAAAAACATCTCTCTCAAGATTTGGTGGATAGAATGTGAATGCTCTTAAGCCATTAACGTACAAGTTCCTTCAAGAACAACCGTATAATTAAGAAAATAAATGTTTTGTATATTTGAACTTCATATTTTGTAGACTATTTGCTAATCATTTTATATTTCTTTTCTTGTATGTTCCTTTATCTATTAGACGAACGAACACAAAAATATTTTCTTACCGACGAGTACCAAACAACGTACATATGTAATCATTAAATATATACAAGTATGTTTTGACAATGGGTACCCAAAGTCCCAAGCCATCATAGAGCATATACTTCAGTGATATCCAATTGGAGCTGGTGAATCTTTAAGCTCAAGTCCTTGATAATGTATATCCTGCAACATATTCAATCCAAAATGTCACCAACTTCCATTCAACAAAACACACACACACACACAAAAAAAAAAAAAAAACAATGTAACAATTACCGAAGCAAAGTGATTAACGTCGCGATGATGAGCTTCGTCCGCTCTCACAACCATCACAACATCGCGAAGCGTTGAATTAGCAGGAAGACGCCAATAGTCAATAGCAATGGCGGGCGCCTTGACATTTTCTATGTTTCCAGCATCAAGCTCCTTCAAGAACTCGGTGTACGAGTGGATTGCTTCTTCCTCAAGGTACCCGGTGATCCGGTGAGCTAGTTTAGGGGAAGCAAGGTATGCAACAAAGTAGGCATTGAAGAAGATGCCTTGGACCGCGAAAACAAGCGCTCGTTCGTACCATTTTGGCTTTGCAACCTCCATGAAAGTCATTAGGTGCATTCTTTCGTTCTCGGCTTCTTCTAACAGAGCTTTGATCCACCCGCCACTTGGCTCGAACCGCCGCAGTGATTTACAGTGAAGCAGCATTCCTCCCACCATTCCGGGAACCGCAGCCACTGTTTCGAGCATCATTGCTCGACATCCATATCGCCTCTGTTATTATCAAATCGAATGTCATCAAAATTCACATTAGGGTAACACGAATGGCAAACTCGAAACGCAAAACATTCTAGGCAAGTAATGGTACGGGTACTCGGGTATAAGCCGGGGCATGGGTTTAGTTTTAAAAATGTCGCAAATATGAGACGGGTTTAGATTAGGTGGTACCCAGCTCGATTACCCTTTCATACATACCGGTTTACCCAAAAATGCCCATAAACATTTTATTTGATTTTCCTTTGTCAATGTTTAATAAAAAAATCTACTAATTCACTAATTATTAGTTTTTATATTTCTAATTTCCTTGGTATTAAAACAAAATTAAAACTATATATAAATTAAAAAGGTAAAAAGAAATGAAAATCCTAACCAATTATTTTTAAAAACCAACGGGTATACCCGACACCTAGCAAGTGGTTATGACAATATTAGTCCGAATATAAGACACGGTTTTACAATTAAATATCATATTTAAATTATTTAAGATTGGAATTACCTATACTCGTATCTAATTCAGATTGTGGCTAATGAATCATCTTGTAAAATTTATAAAGAAAGTGATTTGTGACCTGAAAGAAGATATCAGTAGGCAATCGTAGCGACTTGACAGTCCAATATGCAAATTTGTCCAAAAACGTCTTCGGAACATGATGTTTCTTCAGATCAATCGACAAATCTGCTTCATACGTCTCCCATGGCTGACATTAAAATTCAAATCAGCAAACATATCATACACCACTAAAAAAAACTAGTCAATTCGGACCACAAATTCAGTCGCAAATACCCATTCGCGATAAATTGCGACCAAAATTATAGTGACAAAAGCCCATCTATTTTGTGACGGACTTGCAACCAATTACAGTGACAAATAACCTATGAATTTGCGACCAACTTACAACCTTCCCGTGGTTATTTGTGACGGCTATTAGCGACAAAACAATAATAAACATACCCTAAAACAATTCCACTTCCACTCTGAACCATCTTCTTTCGTAAGTCTCGACGGTGGCACTCCCCAATAACTCGCCACCTCTTTACCTTTCTGACCACCAGCGGCTGCCTCCGTTGCACCACCACCACCACCCACCGCCTCTTCCTTCTGCTCTTTCTGTTCCTTCTCCGCCAACGTCATTGTACTCGCATTACGAGCACCGAACACCGGAGCTGACATAATCCACCATGTTGCCACCGCCGGCTCAGCCCCGACGAGACCGGGGCTGGTGCCGGTGGCGGTTGATAATAAACGTGGACTCGTTTGTCTAGTGAGGGATCGGACTATAGTCGTCGCTACACGAGTAGCCATTTTTGCTGGCGGTTGCTACAGTGAGAGATTTTGGACACCAAGAAAATGGGGATGGGATAAATGGGTGTTTATTGGCGTGAAATATTTTGTATATGTGTTATATTTTCTGAGAAAATTGTATGGAATTTTGGCTCGTTTTATGCCATACAAAAAATGTGGCGGTGGAATGATACGGTGACGTTTCTTGTCGTGTTGTTTAATCCGAGTTATTAATGGAAATGCATGTATATGTTTTATTTTTGGAAAACATATATATGTTTTCTATATTAATTACATTGCTAATATATATGTTTTCCATATCTATTCCATATTAACTAGGTTTTTTACCCGCCGCGCGTTGCGGCGGCGCCGACACGTTTTCGCGTTGAATGAAAAATGTATTATATCTGACTCGATTTGTTTAAACAAAATTTACGACAAAACAAAGTGCAACTCAAAACGTACATAAAACAAAACTTTATATTGTTGACTCGTCTTGTTTCCAAACAAAAATGACATTAAAGTGTATTCAACAAAAACCTTTTCGGGTACATCAGATTATGAAATAGTTTTGAATAAGGATGAAAACAAAAAAAATAATAAAAAACATGTAATCACCAGAAACACACATGTCTTGCATTACAAAAAAAAAGGCACTTAAAAACCTAATTAAGCTTCAATTAATAGCATATAGTAAACCAATTTGTCATATTATCACTTTCCCAAGAGTAAGACAAAAGAAATTAATAGCATATAAGACAAAAGAAAATGAGAGTAGGGTTGGTGGCATGTAGCCACCGACCTTTCTCTTTAATATATACTAATAATTGTACCCACCGCGTGTTGCGGCGGCGTAAAAACATAAAATTCGAATGAAACATATTATATTTGATGAAACTCGTTTTTAAACAAAATTTACGTCAAAATAGATAAAAGACAAATCCGTCTCTATATTTGGAGATTTACTATAACATCATTTTTTTTCTATTCTAAAAATCAGGGTGTGGGATTAAAAATAAAAATTAAGTAACAATGAGACTTACTTTTTAAAGAACAGGATACAGGATTAAAAACAAAAAAAAAAAGGTAAACTATAACACTGAGACTTACTTTTGTAAGTATATCAATATTTTGCACGGGTCGTATGAGTTGGTGTTATCAAATCTTACGGACTATATGACCATTTCACATGTCACACGATCTGTATGATGACGTCACATTATGTATCTATAGCATCATCCATAATCCGTTATAAAACCTTAAAACACCATTTTTCAGCCTCATCCGTTATAAAACCTTAAACACCATTTTTCATTTAGGAATTAATGTTTGGTAAACAATTTCATCAGCTTAATAGTATATCAACTATAAGAAAAAGGCAAAATAGAGAACTTTGAGAAGCGGGATGTTGGGATACACATTTTCATTCATCCTGTTGAAACCACACACCCAACTTCTATTAAAAAAAAAACAAAGTTTTTATATCTGGAGTAGGTCGCCATATTAAGAAATCACACCTTAGTTTGCACCACACAAAACAAAATTAAAGATAGAGAGAGAGAGAGCCGGAGGTGGTCTATAGTGATCGGCTAACCTCCGTTGGTGACGGTAGGTATCAATTGAGTGAGGTGTAATGGTGACTTCACCAGATTCGAACAAATGTCTTCTCCGGCGGCCACAATCGGATTTTCTTCTCTAGAGGCCGGAATCGGATTATCTTCTCCAGCCGTGCGGAGGGTGGTGTGATGGTACGTGAACCTGATCTTAACAATCTTCTCCAGCGATACCCGGTTAGATCTAACCCTAAACCCGGCCAAAAATCAAAAAGCCGTTTGCAAACCCCAAACGACGTCATCATCGTCGCCGGTTGTAGTAGTATAGTGAAAACAATGGTGTTCGGTTGTTCCAGCGGCAGTGACAAAGACTTGACATCGGTTGTGGCAATGGCGGTGGCTTGGTAGGTGGTGTCGTCGGTGCGGCGATGGATGAGAGGAGAGAGGTAAGGCCAGGGGATAATGGAGAGGAAGAGTGGACGTGAAGCTTCTGGTCGACTTTTGTAAAAGCATGCAGACTTGCAGAGGGATCGAAACAAACAATAAAAAAACCTGAAGGGCCAAGGAGGAAAAACAGGAGGGACTAAATATAAAATTCATACCGACATTCATCTTTAATATATAGATAATGACATTGCTAATATATATGTTTTCCTTATCAATTTGGGGTGGAGATCCATAGTGGAGCTGAGGCTATGCTCTATAGCGAGAACATGTTCTTAAACCTGTTTCATTCAGATGGGTCGTTGGTTATGACTATTGTTGATTTCTATAATGTTTTCAACCTGGTGGATAGGATCGTCTTCCTGACGGAGGTTCGAACCCGATGTCCATCCAATTCCTTACTGGTGGATTTTTTATATGGTCAGTCGGCTAGATTATATGCCGGAGACAATTATATTTGAACAACCACCGGGGTTCATCAGGGGACCCCCTAAGGCCTATTCCCTTTGCCTTAGTTTTGCATCCCCTCATTCACCAGATACGAGATAGATGCAAGTTACTCTCCCATGCTTAGTACTTGGATGATGGTAAAATTATTAGAGATGCTAAAGAGGTGGCTAAAACTTTATAAATCATCAATTATAAGGGGCCCAGTTTGGGGCTTTAACTTAACGTCAGGAAAACATAACTTTTTTAGCTATCGTGCATTGAAGTTAAGGAGCAGGAGGGTTTGTTTCCTAGCGATATTGGAAGGTCGGTGCTGGGTGTGAAACTGCTCGAGGCATTGTTAGTCGGGATGCAGGTTTCATCGGTAGTTTAGCTGTGAAAATGGCATCTCGTGCATTAGATCTGATGAGCTATCTTCCACATTTGCATGACCCTCAACGCGAGCTCCTCTTGGTGCACTCTTGCATGGGTGTTGCCAAGTATTTGTTTGGCCTCAGGATGTGTCAGCCTACGTTTGATGGAGAGGTGATTTCGGTTTTTGACAAAGGCCTTCGGAGAGCGATCGAGGATATTGTGGTATGCGGGTGCCCTTTTATTGGGGATCTATAATAGAGGTTGGCATCTCTTCCGATCCCTTTTGGGGGGGGGGTTTGGTTCGGCAGAGGATGTATCTACATATACTTTCATGGCCTCGAGAACGCATTCTTGGAGTTTGCGGGACCACATTCTTCGGGACCTTGGTATTTTTAGCTTAGATTCTGATTATGTGTGTGCATTGGATTGCATACACATGTCTCTTCCTGATTTTGATCTTGGTGTTTTCTTTAATAAAGACACCCCCCCCCCTAAAGCCCAAGATGCTTTGGCGAGTACCCTATTTAGTAGAACAACCAAGAGTTCGGGAGAGAAGTTTGGTCGATCCCCTTGATAAAAAGCGGTGTTGATTGTCTTCGTGCTCCTCATGCCTACGATTTCCTAATAGCTACCCCCATTAAAGGATTAGGTCAACACGTGTCGGTTGTGGAGTACCAAACAATTCTTAAGTACTGTCTAATGATCCCACTGTTTCTGGTTGATGAGTGACGTGAACGAGGGTGTGTATATTTTTAATATATTTTTAAGTACTTTTTGCTCTTTTATCAAGCTTTAAATTTATAAGACATGATATAATACTATCACTCCCTACAACACGCTTAGGACAAGTGCACACATCGTTCGCGTAGTATAGTGATGGTAAGATACCGAGGTCGTAGCAAGGACACAAGAGCTTTTAATACTGAAATATCGTCAACGTCTAATCTAACCAAATTTTGAGAAAAAAATTAATAAGTAAAATAAAGTAATAAAATAAACAAATAGACAAGATAGAATTACTTGGTTCCGACTCATCTTTTATGTATCCTTTGATGATTTCCGCATTTTAGGTTTTTAAGAGATTATCTTGGTTATAGTTGCATGTCTCTCTTTTGGAGGGAACGCTCCCCTCGACCATATTGGTCTGAGTCAGTAGGGATACAGTCCCACTGTCACACCCCAACCGATGGCGGAAACACGGAGTGAGACAAAAACGAGATTGCAATAGACTTCATAACACCAAATGTGACAAGTATTTTAATAAACAATAGTTCATTTCATTACTAACATCAAGTACAAGGTTCGAAATTGGATTACAACAAGTTTGAAACAAAATAAACTACAACAAGTACTAAAGCTTAAGGTGTGATTCTGGTCTTCCTACTAGATTCCATTCATCATCATCATCATCATCATCATCCATTTCCTGCAATGCGTTTTAAAGTATAGTTCAACGCAAAAGTATTAGCGAGCATACAAGTTTAAATACTAGCATAAGTATAAAAGTTTGAACGAATCCATATGACATAGTTGTTATCAAGAATTAACGTATAATCGGCATGCAACTATAAATGTCAACCCAAAGTTTATCGCTGGCGTAATCTTATCGTGGCAAGGATAAGACCATTCTGTTTAACTTAACATGACCTCAAGAATAAAGGCGGTGCGTTACTCCTATAGCGCTATACATGTTAAGGGAGGTTTGTACGAAGTTAATGACAAGTATAAATCATAAGAATAGTCCAGCATATACGAACTCAAGCATAACGTATTAAGCATGTATGTTGGATTGTTTGTTTGTGATTAAGCATAAAGTATGTGATTGCGTGTGTTTAATAGTATAAAACGTATTGCACCCAAAGGTGTAAAAGTAAAAAAAGGGTCATGTATACTCACAATTTTGCAAAGCTTTCCGATTATCCGTGAATGGACGAGTTGTTGAGAATGGGGAACGAAGGTGTATGGGTATTCTGTTTGGACGAAGGATTTGGGTTGGGATTTAAGTAGAAAGTATGTATATACACGAAAGTATATCTCGTCTAAGCACTCGTTGTGACACTAAGTTTATGTGATTTCATGGATCCTGGGTTTGCCCATTAGAATTGTCAATGAGGAACTTAGAACAAAGATAAAAAGATAATCGAAGTTCATAACACTCTTCGTGCATATGAAGGATTCATTCGTGCGAAAGGTGTAACAACTGTCACGAAAATCAATAATTAGGATGATAATTAGGCAATAAGAAAACCCTAATTGAAACACCCAAGTGATTCCGCATAAACCCTAAAATTTTCATAACAATCGGAATCAGGATCAGGGCCCCTAAAACTCATGGGGGGTAAACCCTAGTTGGTAATATCTTAACAGTTTTTCGTGGGAGCTAAGTTTTCATTCGAAACCAACTCACCCAAGCTACCTGTACACGAACACACCCTATGCTAGACTAGGGTCTCTCGCGCCACGCGACACGCGCAAGGAAATCCTTCGCGTGGCGCGAGGGAGGACATTTTCCAGCTATAAATAGGGGGCAGTGGCACTTGAAGTTTCTTGTTAATTCGACGTTCAAACTCAATTTCTACGTTGAGTTATGACCGAAACAATACACAACACACACTAATCACGAAGTTCTGCCGCAATCAGGGTAATAACTCGATCGCTATTACGATTCAACGTCCGATCGATTATAACTATCCAACGATTGTCCGAGTGCTGCTCAAATTGAGCTTGTACTTTGATTATTCGTCGTGATTTCGACTTGAATATTAGAGTGCTGTTCGAATTCAGACTATGCTCTGTTATTCGTTGTGAATCCGATTGAATTATCGAGTATTGCACTGATTAATCGTTGTGAGGGTTTAATCTCGTGAATTGACGTAACTGCTGTATTAGTTACTAACCTGCCTGTGTGTGCATTATGTTAAATTAGGTTTAATCAAGGCTAATCAGTAGGCTTATATCTTGTTCGTTAATCTGCAATGTGAGTCATTCCTCTTTTTAAACTGTTTTCTCACAGTTTATGAGTAAGTTTACAAAACTCCAAGTTATTTTCAAAGGTTATAATTACAGGGATTAAGTCTATGTAATCACCATATTACAGCCGGTATGTGGGGTTTTGTATACATTACTTATTTCCGGTCACACTTGGACAAACGGGTGGCCAAGGGGTGATCTGACCACAGTCACAGACACCATTGGACAAATGGGCTAGCCAATGGTTGGTCGAGTGACAAATACTGTGGGTAGTTGGTTTGATATCAGAAACATTGTAATTCCCCTTAATACTGTAATTTATAACTAACGGGTCGTTTTATCAAACAGAATGATTCACTCAGTATTCCCCCGCTGACAAAACCTTTTCAAACATGTTTCAGGTGATCTGTGTGATCCAGGAAAAGTGCAGTAAAGCACTACAAGCTCAGAGAAGTGGCTCATTGTGAATAAATAAATAAAACATGTTTTGGAAAATAATGATTTCTGTGTGAAATCAACTGATTGTAAATTATGGGAATTTATCCCTAAAACTTTGTATAATATATTAAACGAGCATTTTACGGTGAAAAGATCCTGTAATAAAAGACTTCCGCTGCCGCATAAATCAGATACCACGGGTACCACTGGACTGCTCGCGGCTCCCGATTCCGTCCAGGGTGGGTCGGGGGTCGCGATAGAAGGTGGTATCAGAGCTAATAATTAATAATTAATAATTAAATTGAGCCACTGATCGAGCCACTGATTTAAGCCTATTACGGAGTTAAGTATTTGGCAAAATACTTAATCCTACTAGTTATCATTCTGTGATTATTTGTTGTATTAACTGATTATTTGTTAGTTACAGTATGGGTAAACAAAAGTTGTCTGCTATCTATCACAAATTAGATATTGCATCTTCTTCTAGAAACCCAGTAAAACTAGAAGAAGGAATCTTTGTCCGCAAGGCAAACTATGAGAATCCTCTCTCCCTAGAGAAAAGGGATTCGATACTTAAAAAGAGTCAGGAGAAAAAGAAACCCCGAACCAAGAGAGTTAGGTTTAACCCAGAAGTCCAAGAGTTGGGTAATAGTACACCTTGGGAAGATAAAATAGACAAGAAATGGGCAAATCTCTATATGCTAGCTACTGTAGCAGAAAATGCCAACCTCTAAATATCCGATAAGTTGGGTCTAGTAAGAGAAATCACAATCCAGTAAATAAATAAAATCCTAGTGTGTTTATTTCTGTTGTCCTTTGTATAAATTGGTATGCAATAAAACTTCAGTGTTTGTTTGTTAAACTTTGTTCCAAAGTTTTAACATTACATTCTTGTATTTTGCATATATACTATGCAGCATGAATGAGATGTCGGAAGCATTCCAGAATCTCAACTTATATCCAGTGCCTATCGAAGTCTCTCACGACTTTACTGGTTACATTGCTGACATAGAAGAACCCGTGGAATTCCAAGCTCCACCGCTGGAAAAAGCCAAACCTAAAAAGAAGAGAAGATATGTAGGGTGGAGAAAAGTACGCCGTAGGAAGCCAGCCACTAGGAGACTTCCTAAAATAGAAAATCCTGTGAGCATGAACAAGGGAAAGGAAATAGAAACTGGAGAAAGTTCAAAGCCACCAGAAAAGGAATTAGGAATAGACCTAAAGCAAAAGGGAATAGAGATCGGAGAAAGCTCTAAACAGTCTGAGGAAATCACATTCCAGAACGAAATAGACCGCCTACTAGATAATTGTGATGTTCTAGAGCCTATCAACGATAATCTCTTCTCTTATCCTGTTACAGCCCAATTCCCAATAAACCTAGGACCAGCTATTCCAGACCCACTAGTTCACACCAGACCATTAGGCCAAATGGAGGAATGGTGGACTAATGACTGGCAATTCCAAAATATAGTTAATAGTCCCTATAGTTTTCTCCCACAGTTTGATCCAGAACCTATCCCTAATCCGCCAATGAGCTATGAAAATTTAGCTGAGTTACGTCAGTTTGGTGAAGAACTGATAGGCACCGGGAATAGGATCCGGGAAATGGGGGAGCAGATCTCTTGGAAGTACGACGAGAGGGAGCGTCGTTACTAAAACTGCCAGTGGACCAAAAGATAGGAAGGGCTGGAAAAAGTTTGTCTGTATTATAACTAATATAGTAAAACTGATTCTGTAAAATGGGCAATAAAACCTTGTAAGATATGGTGTGTACAGAGGCATATACAATATACAATAACAAAATGAAAGTCGAGAAATCGACAATTTTGGTTATGTTTGTATGTTGTAGTAATTTATGTCTTCATCTGTGCTAAATTTGTTAAGTTAGACACTAATAAATTCCTACTAATTAGCAGATGGAAAACGCTAACAATGAATCAATTAATGAAGCAAATCAATCTGAGCAAGAACAGGAAGATCAATATATAACCCGACAAGATATCGAGCACTTTATCGCCCAAGGGATAGCTCATGCTATTCCAGAAATTGTGGCTGCTGTTCAGAAACCTGCCGAACCACAATTAATTCCTAGTAAACGTATTCCAGAAGATAACGGCAGTAACATCATAAATGGAGGCGGCAATCATGACGATCATGATCCGGAACAGGCCCCACTCCCTAAGAGAATAAAAGCTGCAACATCCGGTTGCACTTACAAAGAGTTTCTTGCTTGCAAACCCACTGAATTTGCAGGTAACGAAGGGGCAACTGCAACACTGCGTTGGTTAGAGAAAACCGAAGCAGTAATTGCAATAACCAAATGTGCCGAAGAGGATCAAGTGATGTACGCATCAAATCTATTCAAAGAAGGAGCACTAGAATGGTGGAACACGGTCCTCCAGGCAAAAGGAAGAAGGATAGCCTATGCCATGAGTTGGGAAGAATTTAAGAATCTTGTAGAAAGAAAATTCTGTCCCGAATACGAGAAGGAACAAATGGCAAACAAGTTCCTGAGTCATCGTATGTTAGGTGTAGACTGTCGAGGATATACTTCGACATTCTTTGAATACGCAAGGGTGGTGCCAACACTGGCTTCGCCAGAACCGGTACTCATTTCCCATTACATCTGAGGGTTAATTAGTGAAATCCGAAACATCGTTAAAGCTGCGAGACCTCGTACCATTGACGATGCGGTAGAATTAGCTAACACCCTGACGGATGAATTGGTACGCACAAGAGAGGAAGATCGTAAGAAGGAAATAGCTCAGAAGATTACCCAAGGATTTCGTATGAGTAATATCAAGAAAAGAGGAACAGGGCAATCCTCATCACCTCCTTTCTGCAGAAATAGCAAAAAGAAGCATTATGGACAATGCAATATAGTTTGCAATTTTTGCAAGGCAAAAGGACATCGTGAAGAAGACTGCAGGAAGAAAACAAGAATTTGTTATAACTGTAGAGAAAGGGGACATTTTCAATCCGAATGTCCTAAGCTAGCTATACCAGTAGACAACAAAGCTAAACCAGCTGAAGGAGCAACCAAGAAAAATGCACGTGCATTCCAGCTGACCACTCAAGAGGCCGAACTCATTCCAGATGTGATAGCCGGTACGTTCCTAGTATATGACGTATTTGCAAAAGTATTATTTGACTCTGGTGCGAACCAAAGTTTTATTAATACTTCATTTTGTCAAGCTCTTAAGTTACCGTTAACCACTCTTAGGCAAATTTTCACAGTTGAAACCGCAGAAGGAAATTCTGTAAACATAGATAAAATCTGGCAAGAAGGAAAAATAGAACTATTAGGCCATAAGTTTTCTGCAAATCTGTTACCAATGAATTTAGCCGGATTCGATGTAGTATTAGGAATGGATTGGTTAATAGCCAACCATGCACGAATCCTATGTGACAAAAATGCAGTAGAAATTCAAACCCCCACAGGAGAAGTAATGTTGATTACTGGAGATAAACCTCGAAAGCCATTGAAATTCATATCAGTAATGAAATTGGCAAGCTATTCGAGAAAGCAGGAAATGGTGTATATGATTTCAGTAATCATTAACACTAAAGATAAGGAACTTCAGGATATTCCAATAGTCTCAGAATACCCAGATGTTTTTCCAGAAGAATTACCTGGATTACCACCTGATAGGGAAGTAGAGTTTAGAATTCATTTAATTCCAGGTACTGCACCAATAGCCAAAGCACCATATAGATTAGCACCTACCGAAATGCTAGAATTGAAAAAGCAATTAGATGAATTATTAAGCAAAGGATTCATACAACCGAGTTCATCCCCTTGGGGTGCACCAGTACTCTTTGTGAAAAAGAAAGATGGATCAATGAGAATGTGTATCGATTATAGGGAATTGAATAAGGTTACGATTAAGAATCGATACCCACTACCTAGGATTGATGATCTCTTTGATCAATTGCAAGGAGCTAGGTATTTCTCTAAGATAGATTTAAGATCTGGATATCATCAGTTGAAAGTACAAGAAGGAGACATACCTAAAACTGCTTTCAGAACTAGGTATGGTCATTATGAGTTTACACTCATGCCCTTTGGATTAACGAATGCCCCAGCAGCATTCATGGACATGATGAATCGAATCTGTAAACCATACTTGGATAAATTTGTGATCGTTTTCATCGACGACATACTTATTTATTCCAAAAGCCAAAAAGAACATTGTGAACACTTACACGTTCTCTTAACTTTGTTAAGAAAAGAAAGGCTTTATGCCAAATTCTCGAAGTGTGAATTTTGGCTGCAAGAAGTACAATTCTTAGGTCATGTGGTAAATCATGAAGGTATCCATGTAGATCCTGCTAAGATAGAAGCAATTACAAAGTGGAAAGTCCCACAAACAGCTATGGAGATAAGAAGTTTTCTAGGCTTAGCTGGATACTATAGACGATTTATCAAAGATTTTTCTAAGATAGCCGTACCATTAACTAAGTTAACTTGTAAAGCTGCTAAGTTTGAATGGGGACCTAGACAAGAAGAAGCCTTTAAGATTTTAAAGCATAGATTGACGAATGCACCAATCTTAGCTTTACCCGAAGGAATAGAAGACTTTGAAGTATATTGTGATGCTTCAAAATTAGGCTATGGATGTGTGTTAATGCAACGCAAGAAGGTAATTGCGTATGCTTCTAGACAATTGAAAAAGCACGAAGAAAATTATACGACTCATGATCTAGAACTAGGAGCCATAATTTTTGCCCTTAAGATATGGAGACATTATCTGTATGGAAGTAAGTTTATTGTTTATACAGATCATAAGAGTTTAAGATATATATTCGGGCAAAAAGAATTAAACATGAGGCAAAGAAGATGGATGGAGATGCTAAGCGATTACGACTGTGATATCCAATATCACGAAGAAAAGGCAAATGTAGTTGCAGATGCCTTAAGTCGTAAGTACCATGAGAAACAGAAACGATTCCGTGCTCTGAGGTTAAATCTACAAATAGATTTAATGGCACAAATCAAAGAAGTTCAGAAAACAGCAATCAAAGATGATGCTGAAGGAATGAAAGGTTACCTACAAGAACTAGAACAAGGAAATGATGGAATTTGGAAATTCCATAAGAAACGAATTTGGGTACCTAAGCAAGGAGAATTAAGAAATAAGATTTTAGAAGAAGCTCATAAATCTAGGTATACCATGCACCCAGGAAACAATAAAATGTACCAAGATTTAAGGAATAATTTCTGTTGGATAGGAATGAAAAAGGATATAGCCGAATACGTATCCAAGTGTTTAACTTGTTCACAAGTTAAAGCTGAACACCAGAAACCTTCAGGACTACTACAACAGTTAGAAATGCCTGTATGGAAATGGGAACTCATAACAATGGATTTTGTTACTAAGTTACCCAGGACCAGAAAAGGTAATGATGCTATTTGGGTAATTGTCGATCGATTGACCAAATCAGCTCATTTTCTACCAATAAAGGAAACCTTTAGCATGGAAAGGTTAGCCAAGTTATATGTAGATGAAGTAGTATCCTTACATGGAGTCCCACTCTCCATTGTATCGGATAGAGATAGTCGTTTTACTTCTCATTTCTGGACAAGTTTTCAGAAAGCAATGGGAACTCGACTAAATCTAAGTACTGCTTATCATCCACAAACAGACGGACAGAGTGAAAGAACGATACAAACTTTGGAAGACATGCTCCGAGCATGTGTAAAAGATTTTGGTGGAAACTGGGATAGCCACCTACCTTTAATTGAATTCTCCTATAATAATAGTTATCATTCAAGCATCGAAGCTGCACCATTCGAAGCACTGTACGGACGTAAGTGCAGAACTCTAGTATGTTGGGCAGAAATCGGAGAAAGTCAATTATCAGGTCCTGAGATTGTACAAGAAACTACTGACAAGATAACTCAGATTAAGGAAAAATTCAAAACGGCTCGAGATCGTCAGAAGAGCTATGCAGACAATCGTCGCAAGCCTTTAGAATTTCAAGTCGGAGATAAAGTACTTTTAAAAGTTTCTCCTTGGAAAGGAGTAGTACGATTCGGTAAGAAAGGAAAGCTGAGTCCCAGATACGTAGGACCATTTCCAATAAGCCAACGAATAGGACCAGTTGCTTATCGTTTACGACTACCAGAAGAATTATCTGGAGTACATGATGTATTTCATGTATCTAATCTCAAGAAATGTCTATCAGATGAGTCCCTGGTAGTACCTCTTCAAGATGTAGAGGTGAACGAAAAGTTGAAGTTTATAGAGAAACCACTACAAATCGAAGATAGAAAAGTCAAGTTTCTCAAACACAAACGACTGGTATTGGTCAAAGTCAAATGGAATTCAAGGAGAGGACCAGAATACACTTAGGAGCTGGAATCAGAAATGAAGCGTAAATATCCTCATTTATTCCAATAAATCTCGAGGACGAGATTTTTCTTAAGGTGGGGAGGATGTAACAACTGTCACGAAAATCAATAATTAGGATGATAATTAGGCAATAAGAAAGCCCTAATTGAAACACCCAAGTGATTCCGCATAAACCCTAAAATTTTCATAACAATCGGAATCAGGATCAGGGCCCCTAAAACTCAGGGGGGGTAAACCCTAGTTGGTAATATCTTAACAGTTTTTCGTGGGAGCTAAGTTTTCATTCGAAACCAACTCACCGAAGCTACCTGTACACGAACACACCCTATGCTAGACTAGGGTCTCTCGCGCCACGCGACACGCGCAAGGAAATCCTTCGCGTGGCGCGAGGGAGGACATTTTCCAGCTATAAATAGGGGGCAGTGGCACTTGAAGTTTGCTGTTAATTCGACGTTCAAACTCAATTTCTACGTTGAGTTATGACCGAAACAATACACAACACACACTAATCACGAAGTGCTGCCGCAATCAGGGTAATAACTCGATCGCTATTACGATTCAACGTCCGATCGATTATAACTATCCAACGATTGTCCGAGTGCTGCTCAAATTGAGCTTGTACTTTGATTATTCGTCGTGATTTCGACTTGAATATTAGAGTGCTGTTCGAATTCGGACTATGCTCTGTTATTCGTTGTGAATCCGATTGAATTATCGAGTATTGCACTGATTAATCGTTGTGAGGGTTTAATCTCGTGAATTGACGTAACTGCTGTATTAGTTACTAACCTGCCTGTGTATGCATTATGTTAAATTAGGTTTAATCAAGGCTAATCAGTAGGCTTATATCTTGCTCGTTAATCTGCAATGTGAGTCATTCCTCTTTTTAAACTGTTTTCTCACAGTTTGTGAGTAAGTTTACAAAACTCCAAGTTATTTTCAAAGGTTATACTTACAGGGATTAAGTATATGTAATCACCATATTACAGCCGGTATGTGGGGTTTTGTATACATTACTTATTTCCCGTCACACTTGGACAAACGGGTGGCCAAGGGGTGATCTGACCACAGTCACAGACACCATTGGACAAATGGGCTAGCCATTGGTTGGTCGAGTGACAAATACTGTGGGTAGTTGGTTTGATATCAGAAACATTGTAATTCCCCTTAATACTGTAATTTATAACTAACGGGTCGTTTTATCAAACAGAATGATTCACTCAGTATTTCCCCGCTGACAAAACCTTTTCAAACATGTTTCAGGTGATCTGTGTGATCCAGGAAAAGTGCAGTAAAGCACTACAAGCTCAGAGAAGTGGCTCATTGTGAATAAATAAATAAAACATGTTTTGGAAAATAATGATTTCTGTGTGAAATCAACTGATTGTAAATTATGGGAATTTATCCCTAAAACTTTGTATAATATATTAAACAAGCATTTTACGGTGAAAAGATCCTGTAATAAAAGACTTCCGCTGCCGCATAAATCAGATACCACGGGTACCACTGGACTGCTCGCGGCTCCCGATTCCGTCCAGGGTGGGTCGGGGGTCGCGACAAAAGGTGTCAGTCGTGCGAAAGACAAGTCTGTTCATGCAAATGGGCCTAGTTCATACGAGTGAAGGTCAGTTCATGCTAATGGTGCCTGTTCGTGCGAATGGAGTCAGTCCTTTCGTGACACTTGACCATAAACTGGTTAATATTATGATTTCGGCTAATGTACATATATTTTACAGTTTATAGTTTATAGTATTAAGTGTTATTAGTCCGGTATTGTCACAGATTTCATGGAAGTCAAGTATGGAGGTACGAATGCCTCATTGTATGATTCACCAAAGCTCAAAGTTTATCAACATAGTTGATAACCCGGTTGGTCACGAATAAGTATAACACAACTAACTAATAAATAATCCAAGTGGCCAAATAAGGACAACCCGGGTGTGTCATTCCCAACATGGCAAGTGTTGGAGGCGAGGCGGGGTTAACATACTTTGATGCTAGGAAGCCACTTGGGTGTTCATTTACAAGGTACACAAGTGAGGTAGTGGGACTAGTTCGGAAAGCCAAGGCTCCCACGGTCCACACTTCTACTAAAACACAGGTCCGTCCATATTGAGGATGGTGAATCATGGATGGTTTCATCACTCGGAATTATGCATGAACTAAAGTAAAATAACAGATTGTCAGTTCGTGCGGATGCAATTCAGTCCGCACGAAGGAACTCATTCGTACGAATGGAAGTCAGTCCGTGCGAAGGGGACTTGGTCCGTACGACAGACTCAGCTGTTGAGCTCATTTCTTGGTGATAATCAACCTCAACACAAACTCACAGCTGCAGACTTAGTTGTGAGCTCGGTGGGTTCAAGATTTCACAAAGTTCCAAACCAGAAAGGATTGTACAAGAATTTTAATAAAACATAATTCTAATTCTTTGTTTGGGCCTCAAATTGGTGAGGTTTCATCTTAGGTTGCCAAGGAAAACCTGTGAAATCCATCTGAGAGATTATCCCAAGTATGAAGATTTGAAGAAAATAGAAGGAAATAATAAAAGACATAGGTGAGGAAGTGTAATGCCTCGCTTTTCGCAGTTTTCCGTTTTTAGAAAGTTTGTATCGTAATTCCATTTTCCGGTAACTCATTTCCTTTGTAATTGTATTTCGCCTCAAGCCATTGTAAATCCGAGACATTGATCGTAATGAAATGAATCTTTTATACATCATTTATACATTGTTTATACTTTGATACGTACGTTTGTTGTTACATAATCCCCCTAAACATAAGTTTAACTCATAAACGACGATCGTGTATTTGTAATTCGTAAATCTTCCATACATTCAATCATATGGTTATTCGATTATAAAATTAAGTTACATAACCTTCACTTGATTAATACCTGAATATGAATCATTCATACTTATTACATATGTTATGTTTCACACTTATTTTATTCACATGTTTGTGTAATTAGAGCATGCTTACTAATCATTTTGGGCCTTGATAACATGTGAGGTATAAACTACACTTTATGTAACATGTTATTTATATAAAATGCACCTCAAATGTACATTATAATGTTAAAGAAAAGATTATAGCAGCCCCTAAAGTCAGTGCCAAACAGCCCCATTATGTTGGGTTTTGTGGGCTTGTTTCAAGGTTTAACCCATTCTAAACACTTCCAAAGCCCAACCCATTGAAACCCTAATACCTTCCCTATATAACAAGCACTTCCCCACTCCTTATTCCACTTTTACAAGCCTCCAAACACTTCAAAAACCCTCCCAAACTCAGCTGAGTTTCAACCACATATTTGAAAGTTCCAGCCATAAAAAGTGATCGGCGGTGAACGAAAGTTGTCGGAGAGTGTCGGAGAAGGTGGTTTATGATGTCGGAGAAAGATGATGCGGTGGTGAAAAGAACCTTGAGGCTGAAAGTGGTTCAATGGTGATCAGAACAGGTTCAGGGATGTGCAAAACTAGTTCGATGGAGGATGATGGCTGGTTCAGTTTGTGATTTCAAAAACAAGAATGAGATTGATGGTGGATGTTGCAGGTTGGTTGGGTGGTAATGAAGATGGGAATGTTTCGGCATAACAACGATGGAGGTGATAAACAATATGGATGTCCAATGATGGTCGTGCGGTGTCGAAAACCCAAAGAAGATGATTAACTCAAGTTTGATTCGAAATAGGATCTGAAAAGCTTGTTTCGGAAAGATGATGCAGGTTTCGGATGATGGAGTTCGGATGAAGTTTAAATGGTGGTGATGTTGATGTGCAGTTGAATTCGGATAATGATGATGAAGTACAGAATTGATAGTATTGTGGATGATGTAGTGGTGTCGGTGAACGTCAACAGTGAAAGGAGTGACGGAGATGAACAGTATGCTTCGGACCCTAACACCAGACAACATATAATGACACATCATTCGCCACGTAATCAGCTCCAACTCATCAAACTTGTGCCACGTCGGATAAAAAACAAACCCAGTTAGTGAAGATTTAACTGAGTGGTGCCAGCACAAACAAAAAGTCAAGTTGGGGGTGCCGGGTGTCAAAGTGTTAGTTGCGGGTGGCAACAGCCAAAGGCCGATAGTTGTGGGTGATAAAATCCAATAACCCTATATAATATGATACATTCGGGTATTATTCGGGTAAATGGGCCGGGTATCGGACGGGTATCACTAAATCCCATACCCGTACCCGTACCCGTTTTTTCTTTTCTTTTTTAAGGCCCGTACCCGACCCATACCGATTGGGCTTCGGGTATACCCGGCCCGTATGTTTCGGGTTTCGAGTATACCCGTCGAACTTGGGCTTTTTTGCCATCCCTAAGTCCACATGTTCTCCAATATCAAATATGCCATGATATTATTCCTAGTGCTGAGTTTCCTTAAATATTGTGCAGACTAAAGAAACTTTCAAGAAATCAATAACAGATTTCATGTCATTAACAACTTAAATTTATGAAATAATAAGAAACAGAGATAGATGAAAAGCAATTATGAGAGAGGGGGGAAGGGAACGATGGTGAACTATAGGCTTCTGATGGAGCAAAACTTCAGCGAAACAAAAGCAGATCTAAAACCCTCGTTGCAGATATGGGCCACCAGTTGAAGTTGAAGGCGACGGCGGTGAAGGATTGGGTTGGGGATGTTTCACACAACGGTGGCGGCCCGGATCTAGGGTTTCTATCGATAGGGCAACAGAGGTTTACCGTCGGTTACCGGAAAAGGTGCAGCCTTGACCCTTCCTTTCAAAAACCATAATGATTAATTGATTATACTCTTTGACTTCTTTTGTTTAAAACCATATCGTAATCTGTCCGGGACCTTGCTTGAAACAGAATCCTTGCCGGAAACGATGGTGGTGGTGATGGCTCTCAAGGGTGGGGGTTGATTGGAGATAGAGGGGGCAATCTTGACCCAAAGCCTTTCAAATGGGTCAATTTGGGTTGATTTTAAAATTATATGGGTTTGTTTGGGTTAGATATTTTAACTAAATAGGTCATAATGGATCACTTGAAATTCCATCTTTTTATTTTCGGGTCAAAGCGGGTCGACAACATTAAAGAAATTGGTCGATGTGGGTTAGTGTCTTAAAGAAACAGGGACGGTTTCGGATCGAAATGGGTTTCGAGCCGGCATAAGTATCCGCACGAGACGGGTTACGGCACGAAACGAGTTCAGCTCAAATTGAGTTTCGGGCTGAGACAGGTTTCGGCACGACGCAGGTTTTGGATCGGAACGGGGTCGGTTCGGGTTGGGTTACGGGCCGACACGGGTTTTTGCACGGGACGGGTTTCGGATCGCAACGGGTTTTGGACCGACACGAGTTTCCGCACGAGACGAGTTTCGGGTCGGGGCGGGTTTCGTACCGTTTCGACCCGTACTGTTTCGACGCGAACCGTTTCGACGCGAATCGTTTCGACGCGTACCGTTTCGACGCGTACCGTTTCGACGCGTACCGTTTCAACGCGAACCGTTTCGACCCGTACCGTTTCGACGCGAACCGTTTCGACCCGTACCTTTCGACCAGTACCGTTTCAAATCGAACCGTTTCGACGCGAACCGTTTCGACCCGTACCGTTTCGAACCGACGCGAACCGTTTCAGCGCGAACCGTTTCAACCCTTACCGTTTACCGTTTCGACAAGTACCATTTCGAACCGAACCGTTCCGACCAATACCGTTTCGAACCGAACCTAAGGCGTAAAACGACACCGGTTAAAGCCAATTTGGATGACTCGTGATCTGACAATCAAATTTTATACTACTCGCCACAATTTCAAAACATATCTCACTGTCTGTAACGAGGATTATAAATTTAAACTAATAATATTTGTGCAGAGTTAATGTTTGTGGCATTGTTTTCCCTTTGAATGCTTATCTCTTGACTGTCTTTTTGTTCAAAAAGTTTTAGTTTTTTTAATGACAGTTAACATGTCAAGTATGATCACCAAAGTTATATTCTTAAAAAAAAACTGACCCGACTCGATCCGAAACCCGTTCCGACTCGGACCCGTTTCAACCCGGACCCATTTTGACCCGAACCAAAACAACCTTTTTTTTATAATTGACCCGTTTTGACCCGAACCCGTTCTGACCCATGACCCGACCCGACCCGACCCGGCCCGTTTGCCAGGTCTAATTGGAGAGAGACAGAGAGGGGATAGAGACATCTCAATAAGAGACATGTGTTTTGTTTATTTGTTTAATTTAAATATATTAGTAAATTACTAATCTACCCTCATGTGCAAGACACATGTCATATTTAACTAAAAAATTTAATCAGGTTAGAGCCAAAGGACGTATGGTGTAACGAGTTTTACAAATAAAAGACCGTGACTGTAATTATTAAAGTTAAAGGATATCTATTGTAATCAGATACAAACATAAATGACCAAAAATGTAAACATAAATGACCAAAAATGTAACTTACCCTTAAGGATCATTGTATAAATAAATAAATGCATTACACGTACATGTTTACAATAATATTAAAAAAAAATCATGCGACTTCTATAATACAATCATATGAACAACTATATAGAAATCATATTCCACATAATTCAAATCATCGAATAACTATGTAGCAACCAAGCGCAATATTTTAATTTAGTGATATCCAATAGGAGCAGGGTACTCCTTTAGCTCATGTCCTTGACAATGAATGTCCTGAAACCAAACAAATAACAATATTCATTAATCACAGCCCACATCATTAGCAACGACTTAATTAGATTTAGCGACCAAATAACGCAAATTAGCGAAATTCTTACCGAAGCATAATGGTTAAGATCGCGGTGATGTGCTTCGTCCGCACGTATAACCCTAACAACATCTTTCAGTGTCGAGTTCTTCGGTAAGCACCAATAATCAATGGCGATGGCGGGTGCTGGAACATCTTCCATCACCCCCCTTTCGAGGTCGTTTAGGAACTCGGTATACGAGTTCACGGCCTCCTCCTCGAGGTAGCCGGTGATCCGGTGAGCGAGCTTTGGTGATGCCAAATAGGCTAGGAAATACGCGTTGAAGAACACGCCTTGGACTGCAAAGACCAAGGCGCGTTCATGCCATTTTGGTTCGTATACATCCATGAAGGTCATGAGATGCATTCGCTCATTTTCGGCTTCTTCTAGTAGGGCTTTGATCCACCCACCGCTTTGCTCGAATCGACGAAGTGATTTCGTGTGCAGCAACATCCCTCCGACCATTCCGGGTACCGCAGCGACTGTTTCTAGTAGAACCGCGTGGTGTATGTGTTTTTTCTGTATTGTAAATGGTGTCACTATCACTACGAAAATATGGGCAAAAGCGACTAAAATTATGAGCAACAAAAATCTTCGCAAAATTAGCGACTGATTTGAGACCAAAATCAAAATGGTCGTAACACACATAGGGATGAGCTCGGTACCGAAAATCCAAAAATAACGGTACCGTACTGAAAATACCCGGTACAGTACAGTTCGGTACCGATACAGACCGGTATTTGAGGATAAAATTCGGTAAATACTAGTACCGAACCGGTTCCGAAAACGCTAAATGTCGGTACCGAAAATCAACTCGGTTTGAAAAATTCAGTACTGGTACCGGTTCCCGGTACCATTTCCTCATCCCTAGTGAAGCGTATACAAAATGGACCGTCTGTGACCGCCAAAACCATTGCAAATACATAATTGCGATGGTTTTGGTCGCTGTAAAACTATTGCAACGAGCATGAATTAGCGACAGAAATAGCAACGTATGTACCTGAAAATATAAATAGGTGGGATACTTGAGTGCTTGAACGATCCAAAACGCAATTTTATCATTCCAAGTGACTGGATTGTGGTGCTTCTTAACATCAATTGTTGTATCTGCTTGATAAGCTTCCCATGGCTATTAATTTTATAAAACAAATATCGTTAGTTTCATTATTCCGATAAAACCTATGTCTGAGTTGAGGGCGATCGCATACCCGAAAACAGTTCCATTTCCAAGCAGACCCGTCAGACTTGGTGAGCGTGGGAGGAGCCACGCCCCAATAGCTTGAAACCGCTTTTGTATCGTTATCTTCTTTCTTGTCTTTGCTGGAGCCTGAAGACACATGCGTGCTGTAGTTTCGAGCAGGCATGGTCAAAAGCCTAGTGGTCCCCATGGTTGAACTCATGGGAACGTTAAAAGGTTCAGTAATGACTGAACCTGTAAAACTTGTAGTGGAAAACAAACGTGTCCGTAGTTGCGTTAATAGCAACTGGGACGCCTTTGTTGCTACAATAGTACCTTTACGGTTCATTTCAAGATCTAGAGATTGATTGAAGGTGTTATGTGATATTTGGTAATTTGTTGGTGAAAAATATGCATGATGGTTTGAGCTTTTATATATTGCTTTGAGGATGTTGACATGATTCATGAATTACTTTCAAGAAGGAAGAAGAAACAAATTCAATAGAAGGCGGCTTATTAGTCAACAACGAAAAGTCAACAAATTCATGAATTTATTTTATTTATTTTTTTTCAGTTCAAAAAAAAAAATTAGTCAACAACGAAAAGTCATGGTCAAGTAAGTGACCAATTGTTGTTTTTCAAAAGAAAAGGTATCATCTATACACTTTATCTTCTTAGAAAGGTTCACTTTTTTTTTTTTTTTTTTTTTTTTTTTTGCAATGATATCTCGATCAAGTGATGGAAGGCTTGTATTTCTCTTGAAAGATGCAGGTTCAACTCCTATTTGGTGCAGAGTGAGCCACTGGTTGGCAATGATAGGACACACAGGGAAACCTGGGTTGAATCCTTTAGTCAAACGGGTTTTACTGGTAATTTCACTGTGGTGTCTACGGACGAGTGGGTTACTGGGTTTTCCAGGAATTGGTGGTAGACTCGGATTACTCTCAGAGTACTCCGTTTGTCCAGTGGGTGTCCCAAAAATATTCGGGATTGATTCTGCTGAAAGGTTAACTTTTTTTTGTTTTTAAAATAAAATATTGAAAAAAAATTCTTCCTCGAAACTTATTTTGTTATTTTGAAGTCAAACTTCTTTAAATGGATACGACCTTAAGAAAAAAATACTTAAATAATACTTGTAGCTTATTAAATTAGTTAAAATTTGATGAAATAACATCCTAACTCTAATTAGTTTGGGAAATTTAGGGTAACAAATCATTATTTAATTACTTTTTAATACGAAACAAGTTGGCGCAATTTTAATACGAAATGTGTTCTAGATAAGTTTAGGGATCTTATTATAGCTCGTTTTATAGACCTTTTTTCGTGTTAATTTACATGTTTATAGATTTTAATATACGAAAACTGGATTGAGTGACTTTTTTATTTATGTTGGTTTTTTTTATAATATCAACTGTTTAAAACATTTAACTTTGTTTAAAAAAAATATTTATTATTAACCAACCGATTTTTTAATTGTTTCCATGTAATAAATAAAGATAAAATCAAATAAATACAAAAATAGAATCGTTGATTTTAGATGACGGGTATTAATCAAGAAATGTGAAAGCAGTATTAATTTAGTTAAATAACGTGTTTTTCCTATATTAGCTAAAAATCATAATTGTTGAATAGTTATCGGTTTCGTGTTTTACTTTTCTTTTTCATGGTTTTTTTGGCCGTCACGTCTCGTGACTTTTTTTTTCTTTTGAAAGTCGACCCAAGAGTGTTCCAACACATATTTATTTGGTTCGCTTTTATTTGAAATATACTATACATTAAAACACGTTTATCTTTCAACTATAATGTGCATACGATATTAAGATGTTAATAGAAGCTTTCTCAAATTCAAGACAACCAATGTAATATTTATCCTTTCATACCAACTGATATTATTTGGTTTGCTCATAAAAAGCTTATAAATTTGTTTGTGATTGCTCGAGTAGAAACTTTTCAGTCGGGCACCTATCATGGATTGCTCCAATTCACGCTTGCTTGACTTTGGAGTTCTTCTTTCAATGAGTCACTGTCTCCAAAACGCATTAGTAATACATATGGCAGTGCATTCTTATGACGTGATATTTTTATTTTGGATAAAACAGAAAAGAACTATGTGATATTTGCATCATGTGTCATAACAAAACACATTTTAGTTTCAAATTGTGATACTAAAACTCTTCCTATAACCATAAGAATCATTTCAATAAATCGTGTTTTGTATATTTTAAATATCCAATTTTTTTTTTATAAACGTAATACATATCATTAACGTAGCTACATATAGAGAGAAGGTAATTTAACATTTAGAGATAAAACGTCGTATTATGCTAGGAAAAAGTACTGTTATATAAAAGATCGAATCACACCTAACCAAGAATTTGTTTTTAAATAAAACATTAAACCAAAATTTGATTTTTGATTTAAAATTTTATAACCTAGAACTACATAAAAATATGGTTGTTCTTTTTGTCATGTTCCTATTCGAAGAGTGCAAAACCGCATGGTTAAGCTTAAACTAACCTGTCGATTCAGGATCCAATTTGATACTTTCCCTAAGAGGTCTAGCGAAAAAAAATGGAATGGAATAATCTCAATTCAGCCTGAACAAAAAGGTTCTCAAATGATTCAAACATGTACCTATGGGGTAGAGGAATAGGAGAAAAAGGAATATTTTATATTTTAAGGCCGGAGAGTGTGGGGGCGCCACCCCCGCCAACTCAACAACTATAGCGCCCCAGGGCGCTATACGACCACACCGTGCGATTTAAAGGGGGGGGGGGGGGGGGCTATAGGGGGGCTCCATGGTGGTAACGATGAGAAGGGGCGCTATAGGTGGGGCCCACTTGTTTTGCACCAATGAAATCTTTTTTTTTTAATTTTCTTTAATATGAGACTCATCCACACCATGCAAATTAAAGGGAGCTCCATGGCTGAGTTGGATCCTAAGTGGCGCTGACGTGGCCTGATCCCCTAGGGGGCTCCAATCACACCCTCAAGTCTTATAGTGCTTTTAATCAATCTAATTTATTTTGTATCATTTGCTCAATGATAAAATGAGTCCACTTCTAAGAGATCAAAGGCTCAAAGCTATAGAATTTAATGAATAAAATAGTTTAAAACGGAGGGGAAAATATTCATAAGTCGTTTATTGTCAACGATTTAAAAAGAAATATATATGTTATCAAAAACGCTGTTGCTCATAATATGGTTGCGGTAAACTCAATGTTTTAAAATTCGGTTTTTATACCGTACCAGGTTTGGCTTAGGTACTGTTTAACCGGATATATCGAGCTGTTAAAAAACATATAATTGATTCCGAACCGAGATGGACCGACTCATTTAAAATTCTAGCCGACCGTGGCCCATTTTGCCCATTTTGCTCAATGAAAAGCGGTTTTGTGGCCGGACTAATACAGTTAGTTTCTTTACTTTATGATATTTAAATATGGCTAAGCCCATATATTTTGGGCCTCTGCTTCTTTGCAAATGGATTGTGTGGGTGTACCATATTGTTCTTAGTGGAACCTCGAACTTGTTTTATAGTGTCTAACAACTAAAAGAGTAATTAGACCAAATGCATGTAAGTGACAAAACCTTTGCTTTTGTATACTCGCTTTAGTAACAAAGTCCAAAAATGAGACTATAACCAGAATTTCAAAATCTTGTTATAAAACGATCAAGGAAATAGATAAATCGGGGTGTTCAGAATTCGATTCAAATTTGAAAAATTCGACTCGATTCGAATTTGATTAATAAGATTCGAAGATTTGATTCGTATTCGAGTCCCGTAATCGAATTCGAATCGAATACGAATTTATTATTTTCAATTCGATTCGAATTCAATTTATGTATATATTTTTTAATATCTGTATATATACACAGAAGCATATATACACACACATATAACTTCTAAACTTGGTCAAAGTATAAACTAAATCCATAAGTGATAAGTTTATTATTTATAACATTACCAAACCTACTGACAAATAGTCCATACTACTTATTGCTAAACTTTTACCTAACTTAAACCGCTACTAGTAACAAACCTATCTTCTAAATTTTACATATTGATAGTTAGTTAATTTTGCAGATGATTATATTTTATATTGAATATAATTAGTTTGTAGTAGTTTTAGAAAGTGAAAGTAAAATAATTTATTGTTCTGGGTGAATTAGAATTAAATCAAATTTATTCGAATCCAGTTCGAATTCGATTCGAATCCGAGTTTCAAATACTAATCGAATTAAATCGAATACAATTTAGGTAAAAAAAATAAAAATTTGAATAATTCGAAAATTCGTTATTTGATTCGATCAATACCCCTACATGGGTCAATAAGGAAATTCGTTTAATGCTTGAGGTTCAACGCTAACATCATGTGTGTCGCGAATTTCATTATGCAAAGGCCACACTCACCTCCCTAAAAAAATCCAACTGACCCGAAGAGGACGTGTACATTTAGTTGATTATTATGACACTGGTATTTAGTGTACTCAAAATGAAATAAAGTAGATACGTGAATATAAAAACAATTTATCATGTTAGAGCATTCAGAATTAATTCTCTATCTTCAACTCTATAATTATACTAAAAATTACTACATTTTCTCTCTCGTTTTTAATTAAATAATATTTTTTTATACTTTTATCGTTGTCTTTTCTCTCTCCTCTACTCACAACCACTTTCAAAAATATTAAAAATTTACAGAGGGTCAACAATGCTTTCTCTAAATTTACCGATGAAGAGTAACTTTTCTCTCTCATCCACTCACAACCACTCTATATGATACATAGATTCCACTCACATAAATATGGGGGGATCCAATGTGATAAGTTTATTACTTATAACATTACCAAACTACTGACAAATAGCCCATACTACTTATTGCTAAACTTTTACTTAAATCGCTACCAATAACAAACATATCTTCTAAATTTTACATATTGATAGTTAGTTAATTTTCAGATGATTATATTTTATGTTAAATATAATTAGTTTGTAGTAGTTTTAAAAAATGAAAGTAAAATAATTTATTGTTTTAGGTGAATTAGAATTAAATCGAATTTGTTCGAATTCAGTTCTGAGTTTCAAATACTAATCGAATCAAATCGAATACGATTCAGGTAAAAAAAAATTCAAATGATTCAAAAATTCGTTATTTGATTCGATTAATAGCCCTACATGGGTCAAAAAGCTAACATCATGTGTGTCGCCAATTTCATCATGAAAAGGCCACACTCACCTCCCCTAAAAAAATCAAGCTGACCCGAAGAGGACGTGTACATTTAGTTTATTGTTATGATACGGTATTTAGTGTACCTAAAAAGAAATAAAGTAGATACGTAATAAAAAACAATTCATCATCTTAGAGCATTCACATCCTAACCATCAAATTGTGTGAGGAGGGATTTTTATATTATAAAGGGTATAAAAAGTGGTTGTAAGTAGAGGAGAGAGAAAATGTTACTGTTCATCTGTATATTTGGGGGGACACTGTTCACCCGTTATAATTTTTTAATATATTTTGAAAGTGGTTGTGAGTGGGAGTGAGAGAAAAAGGTAATGATAATATTATTTAATTGAAAGGAGAGAGAAAAAGTATTTGTTTTTAGTGGAAATATATTGATATAGGAGTTGTTTTTTAGTGGAATGTATGTATAATTTGATGGATTGGATGTGAATGCTCTTAAAGCATTCACAATTGATTCTCTATCTTCAACTCTATAATTATACTAAAAGTCACTACATTTTCTCTCTCATTTTCAATTAAATAATATTTTTTATACTTTTATTATTGTATTTTCTCTCTCCTCCACTCACAACCACTTTCAAAAATATTAAAAATTTACAGAGGGTCAACAGTGCTTTCTCTAAATTTACCGATGAATAGTAACTTTTCTCTCTCCTCCACTCACAACCACTCTATATGATACATAGATTCTGTTGGTGCATACGTCTGTCGACTTCGTCTTGTATCGAGTCTTGCATTGTTCATGGCACGAAGATCGAGAAAACAAGACAAGATAGCTAATTTCGCTTGAAGAGAGAACATGTAATTCCGCACGGAATGTAATTCCGCTTGAGTGTTAATTTCGTTTGTAATGCTTAATTCCGCTTGTAAGTGATTCAGTTTGAGTGATGTTCACACGGAATTAAGTAGTCTATAAATAGGTTTCATTTCGTTTCATTTGGCACGAAATTACTTAGAGGTTTTCCGACGGCGAAGCTCTGTCGAAGTTTCATCTTGTTGTAAAACTGTTTCAGATCAATAGAAAAGACAGTTAAAGTGAATATCTTGCTGAATTCAACTCATTATGTCTGTTTCCGCCTTTCATTTTGAGTAGAACGCCTCTGAACGACTCGTCTCGGGTCCGAACACGATCCTACAATTGACATTAGAGCTCAGGAGGGGGAGTTCTGCAGATTTCGGCTTGATTTTATCTCATTTTCTTACTTCTACACCTTCTTTTCTAAATTGAACAAGTGTTCACGGTTAAAATGATCTGATTTTCACATATAACATGCAAAACAGTGTTTTAACAAAGCCTTGAGAAAATTGGACATTAATTGGATCTAAAACTGATAAAATCTTTAATTCCGCATGAAAAGCAGTTCGAACAAAATGACATCAGCTTAATTCCGTTTGAAAGCATTCCATAATTTCGCACGAAATTACAGTGTTTGATTAATTTCGTTTGAAATTCTTGCTAATTCCGCACGGAATTAGTAATCTCGTTCCAAAAATCTGTTTTCGCTTGAAACTGTCTCAATTCCGCGCGAAATTAAGTTTAGTTCACACGGAATTCCTAATTTCGTTTGGAAAGATCTAATTTCGCTTGAACTCTTAATTCCGTTTGAAGTTTGTGTGCAGGTTAATTTTGTTTGAAAGTGCTGTTTTTGATAAACTTGTTACCGAATCATGAGTGAAGAATTTTACAACGCATTTGCCACATCCCCGACTACTCCGGCTGCCATTACTCAAAGCATGAACATGGAAAACGAAACTGGAACTATGCAAAAACCCCCGAAGCTAATGAGCATTGAGGAGTATTACGGTTGGAAAGATAGGTTTGAAAATTGGGTTAAAGCTAATCATTTGAGATCATGGGAGTGTATTTTGAAAAAGTATGTTCTACCACGTACTGAACTGCAAGTTGAAAAAACAATCTCTGAATTCAATGACAAAGAACGAGATATGTACAAAGCTGAAAAGATGATGATTAGTCTACTTCAGCAAGCTATTAAAGAAGACATCTTTGTATTGCTTCAACATGACAAAACTTCAAAATCAATTTGGGATGCTCTTAAAATCAAATTTGAGGGAAGTGAGAAGATGATTAAGAGTAAAAAGGCACTGCTTAAGAAAGAATTTGATCTTTTCACAAGTTTGCCAGGGGAAGATACAAAGAAATTAATTGAAAGATATTGTCACTTAGTGCGTTCTATGTCATTGTTAAGCATAACCAAAGAACGAGAGGAATGGGTCGACAAACTTGCTGATGCTTTACCTTAGAAAGAGTGGGGTACATTTTTGATGATCTTAAAGAACACCGGAGAATATGATGGTTTGACGATTTCTCAGTTCATCGAGAAGATTGAGGGTCAAGATCTTGAACAACAAAAGATTGCGAGGATGAATAATCCGAGTGGTCAACAAGATGTGAAAATGTATTACAAAGGCAGTGTTCAAGAGGCTGAAATGAGTCCAAAAATCCAATCTGCTTTTAGTGCTGGAAACTCATCTGGAAATGTTGATCAAAGTCCAAACAACAGCAGTGGATTTTCTTCATATCCGAGTGTTAATCCAAAGAGTTCAACTTCAAGTTTTCATTCTCAAAGTTCAAAAAGTGGGAATGGTTGTGTAATAAAGTGCAACATAGCATTGAATCTTCCAGATGGTCAATGTTTTTCTGAAGAAATTGCAAAAGATCACATGGCATTACTTGCGACTGTGCTACAATCCTATGAAGGTTTGGTTGCAGGGAGGATCGGAAATCCTATGTTAACGAAAGAGGATTACGATCAGATAGACGCTGAAGAGATGGAACTCATGGACATCAAATGGTGTTTAGCTAGTGTCCTGAGAAGAGCTGAAAAATTCAAAATGATTACAAGAAGAAATGATTTTTTGGATGCACATGTTTCAACTTTGGGTTTTGATAAATCTAAAGTTACTTGTTTTCGATGCAGGGAGAAAGGTCATTTCAAGAGAGAATGTAAAAATCAGGAAGCTAGTGGAGCAAAGAATCCGTTTGGAAAAGATGATTACTATCGGAAAGCCATATATCAACAAGTCACTCAACAACAACAAGAACCACAAGTGGCTCATGGTAGAAAAGTAATAAAGGATTCTTCAAAGAGAGCATGTTTGGTGAATCAAGAAAATTTCAGCTGGGATAAATACATTTCAGCCGACAACAAAGCATGTCTAATCAATCAAGATGATGAAAAGTTACCAGAAGGATTTAGCTGGGATAGGTTTGTGGATGAGAATGGGGAGTTTAAAGCTTTCATTGCTAAAATTGTAAAAGAACCAGATTTGTTTACAGAATGGATGAAAGTGGTTGGTGTTAATGTGAAGAATCAAGAAGAAGAGTCTGTTTCATCCGATGAAAGTTCAAAAAGAGCAACTGTGTTTGATCAAACAACATCTGATTCTAGTTTTTCAGATGATAGTTCTGAAAAGACAATAGATTTTGATCAATCACCAACTGATGACAGTGGTGATGATGAGGAAGAAAGACATATTAATGTTGCAAAAAATCATCTATCTCCTGAAAGTTTTCAATTTTATTTTGCAGATCGCTTGGAGAAGTTGAAAGAGAAACGAGCAGCAAAAGAGTTGAAAAAAGAAAAAGTTGAAGATATTGCTGAAACAAAGAAAGTTGAAACGGAAAAGGTGATTAAAGTTGCAAAAGTGATTGGTGTTGAGAAATTTGTTGAAGCTGAGAAGATCATTGAAGAAGAAAAGATTGTGGAAGTCATCAACCCTTGCTTAAAGTGTTTAGAATCTTGCAAGGAATGTGCAGCAAAAGATGAAAAGTTGACTGAGTTTGAGAAGATGAAAGAACAATTACTGTTCAATCTCAATTATGTGAAAGAATCATATGATGTGCTAAATAGAACAGTAACTGGTCTTCAAAAGACAAATTCTGAAAGAGAAGATGCATTGACTATGATGAATGTTGTGATGATGTCGAAGCAAAAAGCAATAAATCATTACATTGAGGAATGTGCCAAGCTGAAACAAGAGTTGGAGACTGAGAAAATTGAAAATGAAAGAATTAGAAGACTGTTGCAAAGTTATTCTAGTTCTGATTATCTCATTGATCGAATCTATCCAACTGTTGCAGGTTTTGAAGCATTTCAAGATGATGAGAAGCCAAAGAAGAAGGATACTGGTAAGAAACAGAGTGTTAGTTAGAACAAGTGTCCGCCACCGATTTGGGAAGGGTATTCTCCTAGAAAACCGAACGAGGAGCAAGCCAAAAAGGTTGTCAATATAAAGTTAAAATCCGAAACAACTGATGAATTACCAGAAAACATTGACGTCACATTCACATCGTCTGACACTGATTATGAGTCTGAGTTAATAAAAAAGGCGGTCGATCAGGTGTTGGATACAGATGAGGAGTCGGAGTCAAAGTCTGAGTCTGGAAGTTCGAGTTCGTCGGTCAACAGTCCAAAATCGTCGGTTAAACGGGTTTATAGTAAAGAGTTTTTGCTATCAAAATCTAATTTTAATGAGGAAACATTTGAAGTTTCATATACTTTGAATGATTCTGACAAATTATATTCTAATAAAGAATTTCCAATAAGAAGTTTTAGATTTGAAATGATTAAACAGGTTTTCAAATTAACAGAAATTAATATTTCTGAAATAAAAGATTTAAATCTTAAAGCAAAACCTAAAAAGTACACTTCAAGAGTTCAACAAATATTAAACAAGAAAAAAAGTTACAGTTCTGGTTCTGGTTTTCAAAAGAAACCAAACCATAATGGTAACTTCAAAAAGAAAGGACTTGGTTTTATTCCACCTGAAAATCATAAAAATGAGAAAATTACTAAAAAAAATATAAAATTTGTTTCAGGGACAAGCTATGAAGAGGAATCAAAAAGCTCATTCTGGGGAAACAATCAAACAGAGATTCATTACCCATAAGGAAGAGAGAATGGGGACTGGAGTTTTTCATAGAAAGGAGACTAGAACCTGTTACAAGTTGTCACACCCCGATATTTCCACGTATTACCGGTGGGGAGTATCGTGACGTAGTTGATATCATCATAGTCAAACAACACAATTTAAATGCACAGCGGAAGCAAAGGATAAATATATTACAACCGAGTGAGAATATCAAAGTATTACAAACGGTATGTAAAAGATCCATAGGCGGATCAAATAAAAGAAAAACTGTTCAACTGACTTTAGGCATCTAGAACTGGCAAGATTCCTTAATAATGCCCTGAGCTCCCAGCCAATTACGTACAGTACCTATCACTTAACCTTTTTGGAAAATACATCAGTTTTCACTGGTAAATACAATTTAACTGACTCATTTTTAAAATGTTTTAGAAAATTGATTTGAATGCACATGGCACAAAATTCTTTTTATAACTTGGGACAATTTTATTAATAATAATCTTGTATCTGATTTACATGTTTGTCCAACATTTAGGTCCGGTGATAATACAAACCGATCAAGATTAATAGACACACCACAAATATAATCTCACAAGAAGACACCCTTACGAGTGAGTATATGTTTTACATACGCAACAGGAGGTGTTATGCCTACACCTTGTGCTTACGTTGTGGCCATTCACTTTTTAAATGAGCCAAGGATATCCAGGACACGGTCATTAACCCCCAATATTATTTGTTATCAAGAAATACAGATTAAAATGGGATTATGCAATTTAATCATCTCCGACTAAAAGGTTTCTACACCCGACCAAGCGGTATTTTATATACCGTATCCCAAGCCCGTATAAGGGAAAATAAGTTAAAAGTATTTATCTGAGCTAGCAATGCAATTTATACTCAGCCGTATATCCTAATCAGCAATCACAAGTACCTTTACTGGGGCTCTTAATCTGGAACGAAGGTTTTATTAACCTATTAGATTCCTAACTGGTCTTATTTAAGTTGAAACTTAGACCGGTTAGTCTTAAGGAAAGGTTTACGGTTCAAAACGCAAGATTAAGCGCAGACCGGATTAGAATGTGATTTAGACCCGACAAGTTTGGAGACTTGTATAATATGGGTAAACTAAACACATTCTGGATTTTGAAGTGAAAATGATAAGGTTTGACCCGTTTCGGTTATTTCATGCAAACTAGTTACAATAACCGATCCGAACGCGAAACATGCGTAACGGGTAACCATAAGAGTCATGAACATGTTCCACAAGTTAATATGCCTTTAATATGTTGTGATATCAGTAGGATATCTTCCATTATGCCCAAACGAATTTAAAACCAATATATGCCCCGTAGGGGTAATTTGGTCGTTTTAATGATTATAAAAGAGGTTAAATAATTATTTGAGGTTCTGGTCTAAAATGATCAGTAAAAATACTTAGTTTAATAAGTTATATCAGTAAGCTATCTCACATATGTGAAATTTATCATTTATAGCCAAACTATGCACCGTAGGGGCATTTTGGTCATTTCACATAAGCTTTAGGAGTTAATTTTGGAAAGCTGAGTTCAAAAACTTTTATTTACTGTTAAAGTATAAAAAATTATTCATAACATCAGTAGGTATCAAGCTTTAGGTGCCCAATATGGTTTTAAACCATACTATGCGCCTAAATCGCATAAAAGTCGGTATTTGACGATATTCGGGTTGATTAATGAAATCTGAGATTTTGATCAGCCTTTACTGTTTAAAATAACTTATTTAACATATAAAATCAGTAGAAAAAGGTTTGGTATGTAAGGGATGTGTAAAACTCATTTTATTAGCGAAAAGGGTATTATCGTCAATTACCGAGTCTATGCGATAACTCTATGTTATGATCGGATTAAAATTTTATAAAAATTTCCAAAAATCCCTAAATATCATATTACATCAGTAAGAAAAGGTTTGATGACAAAATTTGAGTTTAAATAGGCTTTATGCCGAAAATGCCATTTTATTACTAAAAAAGCTTTCAATTTACGCTATTGCGCATAACTCCCATTTTAGACCACTAACTGATGTGAAATTTTACGGACATGTTTATAAATTAGTAATAAAGGTTTTAGTCCTTTCACATCTTCAAAAATCTTGTTTTAATATCGAAGGGCATTATGGTCAACATTTAGGCATTATGGAAACATGCAATGAACTCTAATTCTAAAGGATCAAGTAGTATAACTTCAGGGGGTTATACTAACATATAATATGGTCACAAAGGAACCCTAAGGCATAATTAAACTAAACTAATTTGGGTCAGAACTGAAATTCAAAGCAAAGGTCAAACTTTGCGACTTTCGGTTGTGAACCGAGCCTATACTTAGAATTGTTGGGTTGAACATGCTTAGACATGTTCTTGTATTAATTACCAAGTTATATAAATGCTTAAAACATGTTTCATAGCTTTTATGTTGCTATTTATGAATTTATTTATAAAATAGCTTCCTGTTGACTTTTTAATATCAAGTTTGACCCGACATTTGACCAAGTTAGGTTGCTAATCAGTAGGTGCCCTCTTAGGGGTTTATTACCTACATAATTACCAACTTATAGCTACTTCTAAATAGATTAACTACTGGACCATTAGTGATTAATCACTAAGTCAAACCTTAATTACGATAAGGTTGACTTTTGGTCATTAAACTAATCAAAAGTAAGATTAGGAGGTTAAGGACACTTACAAATGGTCCTTAGTACTGAAAAGAACTCCAAGGATGTTCCAAATGCTCAGGATCCTCTAGAATTGAGAAGGTAGCAAGATTGGAAAGAAATGAGCAAGTTCTCAAATGAAGAGCACTTCTATTTATAGGTTTTGGATAAGAATTGGATCATGACAAGTGTTAGGAGGGGCTTCTAGGATCATTACAGGTGTAATACCATTTTTAGAAACCATCAAATGACCATAGGATTGAATATGTCAGACAAAAGGCAAAACCAAGGCTGGTTTTTGATTTTCTGGAACTGGGCCTCCTTTACGGACCGTAAAGGATAGGCATACGGTCCGTAAGGACCATGCCAGCTCACAGAAACTTTCAACTATTGACAATTTTGGCCCCTGTACTTCCAAATGCCATTTTCGACACATCTAAGGCCCGTTAAACCATTTTAAGGCTCTACAATGATGCCTAAGCATAGGGAACATGAAACATGCTCAAAATATTCCGGATGTCGGTTCGTTTGGTCGTATGGTCACGTTGTTCGGCTAATTACGACGAAACACGGACGGACGCGAAAAACGAACCAAATTACGCGACGAATGGGATTTTATCAAGCCAAGCACTAAAATAAAATATTTTAATGCTTACATAAATTTTTTGGATGTCCGGATATATTCAGAACGTAAGATATGCGCGAAAATGCAAACTTATGCACTTTTTGACGCTTTTAGCCCCTGTTGATCAAGTAAGTTTATTTTTGCGCACCAAACACCTCTAAGCCTATTTCTAAGCTATGTAAAGGATATTTAGGGCATGTTTAACTTATGATCATATTCCGGAGGGTTCGATACTATACGAATCGATAGACTTTTGTAGTTTGATGCAAATAGTCCTTCTAATGCGCAAACTTGCGCATATCCTCGTTTAATAGTATTGAAGCCTTATCTAATCCATATTAGGTATTTATGAGAGTATTATAAAGCATCATAATGCTTCGGGTTTGTTAAAAGGTCATTCAGAGGTGTAATTAAACATATTGACACTTTTAGTCCCTTATATTTACAAAGTTGCGCTTAATGTCACTTAAAGGCATAAAAACCTTAGACGGCCATTATTTGGCATTCCCGAGAGTATAATCAAATATCATGAAGCTCTCGGTTTGTTAAAAGGTCACTCAGAGGTAAGAATTAACATGTTGACGCTTTTAACCCTTTATTGCGCAAACTTTCAATTAATTACTCAAACGGCTACACTTGATCAACAAGTGGCTCATTTGTGAATATAAAACCGTAGAAGGCTATTTAGAAACTTATTTAAGTTATGTTAATACTTCCAGTTCTTTCATAATTAATGTTTTTCGATTTTTCGAAAAATTAATCCCTTAAATTCAAGGTTTGACTTTATTAGGGTTTATTACACGTGTCAATACTTCATTGGACGTGATTTTACGAGGTGTTACATCATCACCCCCTTAAAAGAAATCTCGACCTCGAGATTTTCTAAAGTAATGGAAGTACTTTCTGCCTTATATTGGACTTAACCTTCCCAGTCCATTTGGGCCTTTAAGGCACTCCAGTTGACCTATACAATAGGTACATATATCCTTTTGGAGCTTTTTAACCTGCCGATTCTCAATCTATACAGGTTTCTCATTCAACCATAAAGTTTCATTAATCTGCCTATCATTGCGTGATAATGTGTTTCGTCTTATTAGTGAAACATATCCTTAATCATCAGTGTGGGCCGCATAGCGAGTTCCACTAAGCTCCTTATATAGGTTTTAGCTTATAGGCTATTGAACCTTGTTTCATTCGATTTCTGAATGTTCTTATATATCCAGGACTTAACTTACCCTGAGAAATTTAAATTTTAGCACACCCTTCTTAGGGCGATACTTTCGATTGAACCTTATTTCTTATTAAGGACTTAAGAAGGTTGCGACTTTTATTAATCCTCAATTTTCTGCCGATTACTGGCAATCTTTTAGATGATTATGAATTCGAATGATCTTATTTGTTGTTTCCAATACAACTTTCAGATCCTGATAATTGGACTTACCAATCCATTATTCTAACAGTAGATGTTTAACATTTCATCTATACAAGGTCCCCAAAGGAGCAGCCTTGATACTTACATAATAATTGTTATAGAAAAACTTATCTTATGGTGAGATGGTTATTCCAACCACTACTTAAAACTAATCTTAAGAAATAGTTAATCCTTACAGCTAGTCGAATAAATCGACGATCCTGGGCAGCTAATGGCGATTCTTAATTGTTGCCTAAATAGGGTTGCGGTAATCAACGCATAAGCAAAATGAACCGTCTTTCTTATTTAACAATATCAAACTCTCAGAATATTGAGTTAGGCTAGATTAACCTCTATCTTAAACTTACTTAATCAGGGTTTCGATTATTCCATAATCAACATGGAGTTTTCATAATACTCCAGCCCAAAGCGGGATGTTAATCTTAACTCTACTTGCCTCAAGAGGTAAATAGGGTAGTCTTTGGAGTAGGCAACCTAGACACAAGAAGGGTACAAAGATTTTTCCAAATCTCAGGCTCCAGTTCATCCATCATTGCTTGTGTCAGATAAGTGACACAATTACATTACAAGTCTACGGATTTCTTAATCAGAGACACTTACTTGGACAATTCCATTCCAGATATCTTCTTTGAATACCATTAGTTGACTTTTAGTATCATATGATCATTGGAATATCTTGTGGTGCCATGCATTAAACCTCCATGTTGATCAAGCATGGAAGCAATCTATGGAATTTATTAAGATACACCAACCCTCATATGGCGCTTTCTGTCATACCATCTGGTATTCTTAATCGATAGAGATCAAGAGATATCAACTACATATTCTGACATACTTCATCTGGAGAGATGGTGTATTAGAATTTTATGATTGAAGATTTCTGACAGGAACAGAAGTAATGGTTCCTATGATTTTCGTCTGTAAGTTTTACCTTACACTTAATATCCACGGTTCTTATGGAAGATTTGAAAAGTTTGCTATACTTACAGCTTATGAAGGATTTATTGATACCCGATCAAAAACAAAACTCTTAGCATTTATATCACTGATAAATGTTAAGGAATGTACCTGATGCCATTATCTATATGAACTATCTCAGGCATTTTAGGCGCTTTCATTCTTAGGTTCTCTATTCTTAGCCGCCTTTCCTTTGACAGATTTAGGGCACGTAATCTTGATGTGGCCTTTCTCATTACAGCCGAAGTAGGCTGCATTCTTCATATCCTTGCAGTCCAATGTTTTATGTCCCTTAGACTTGCAGATCCCACAATGTAGAGGTTGAGACTTAATTCTGCATTTCCCGTAATGGCGCTTCTTGTAGGTCTTGCATACAGGTTTCTGGTTGGATTCTTGCTTCCCCTTTTTCTTAGAACTCTGGGAGTTATCTTCCTCCCTTTTCCTTTTAGTTCATCCTTTGCATTAGAGGCATGAAAGAGATCCTTCTCGTGAGTAAGGAAGTGTGGTTTCTGATGGGATTTGGAACCATTAGCATTGGGCTCTTTCAACTTTTTTCACAGCGTTCTTCATAGCTTTTCCAACAGATGCGTCAATCATCGCTTGGAGAATATTCTTGTCAATTTTGGGGTTCACAATTTTAGCATCATCAGCATGCGTCGCATCATCAATGGCGCGATTTACTGTTGTCTTATCCACGTTTGTCATACTCAAGATTTGGTTCTTATCACCAAATGAGTCAATTTCTTAGTTGCAATCCAACAACTGCTATTCATCACCCTGATGGCCTTAGCATATACTAACTATGGTATCATTAAACCATGTAGGCCAATATAGTACTAACATCCTAAATGAACGTAATTTAAAATATACATCAATATTACTTAGCCTAGGTCACAAAAGACCATCAATGGCATTTAAGGTTTGGACCTAGTCCATCGCCCTTTTTGAAAGGGGATCAAAATGTCACATCTGTCTTTATTATATTGATGAATTTGGATAGCTTGAAAGCTTGCCATAAGAATATAAGAAAAGAGTGATTCCTATAAAATATCTATCTAAGATTTGTTGGAGCATTCTCTAAAGTATCATCGGCCAATTCCTATCTCGCATTATATGACCGGAGTCCTAATCAGGCGGAGACAACAGTTCACACTTATTGTTCATTATAGACTTATCGGTGCCATCATCAAATAATTTCTGCATAAACCTCTTAATAAGGAAGGGTACCTGCTATAATATCATTATTCTGCACCATCTCCTGAGCGTTCCTCTGGAAGACTCACGTGTTTGTTTTCCTGGCCTCTCCAGGCTTCTTTACAAGTTTTGGGCAGTTGGTTTTGATATGCCCTTCCTCATTACAATTGTAACATGTTGCATTCTCAACTCCTTGTAATCTAAAGTCTTGTGACCCTTGGTCTTGCAAATTCCACACAGTTTAGCACTTGGGTCAATTGTACATTTCCCAGAATGTTGCTTTCTGCAGTTACTGCATTTGGGTTTGTTGTTAGACTGACTCGAGTTTTTCCTAAACTCGGAATCTTTCTTGTTCTTAAAACTTCCCTTTTTCTTCTTGTCAGATTGATGAGACTTCTCCTCCTCTCTTGTGACAACTGGCACAAAACCGGTAACTTCCGTACACTTTAATTACTATTACGTGCTTAAATGTCAACATTGACTGATTAGATGCTAAACAAGTGAATTCATGCACGTTGTATACTATAAAATATTGCTTTATGCATAAACGAGAGCGTTGCGTCAGAAACACTAGTAAACTCACCGGTAAGACACACTGTGTCAGCAGAACTGCAGAAAGCAGTCAGACGTTGGAATTAGGGCCTAGGTGTAGGTCCAACGACAAGAATACATTAAAACCCGAGAGTACATACAAGGGTTAATATATATACATTACGGAAGCAAAAATAAGCACTAAAAAGCACCCGAAACACACTTTAAGTGCAAAAATATACATAATTCAGCTATAATCAGCATTTTGGCACTGAAATATTATGTAAAAATGTCGCTTTATTATCCAGAATATTTCCCTAGATGTTGGGAATTGAAAGGGTACAAGAAAGATACTTAAAAGACACTAAAAAAATGTAATTTAGCACTTTAACGAATCAGTACCTAACCAAACAACCGGATATCACCCGGAACATAAAAATATTGTCAATAACATTGTTTTTCTTTTTCTGAGCTAGTTAGGGTCCCCGAATACCCTAACACCCGTCATAAGACACTACATGTTAGTAACTAGTTAACATCCTAATTCTAACTTGTAGGATCGGAATCTGACCCGAATGAGTCAATCAGAGGAGTTTGATCAGATACAGGTGCGGAAAACAAGTACCTGACGAAGAAACAGCTAGATCTTCACTTAATTCTCTTTACTGATTGATTTAACACTTTTTACATGCAATTCTCACACCGGCAGCACCTCGGTATGGAATACTGGAAGTTGTTACAAATGAAATGCATGACTAGCCTATATATACTAGTCTAGGACCGCTGACATGCCACAAAAGCGATTCACATGATGACCATAAAAGCGATCCTACAAGTTGTCAAATAAGCGATCCGTAAACTTGCCGTATACGCGATCCGACTTGTTGCCATAAAAGCGATTCACCATGTTGACTAATTTGAACCATTTGTCTTCATATGAATTGATCTCATTGCTTCTCATTGGACCTTTTGATGGCAACATTTGATAGGACCATCAATTCCTTTGTCTTTAGTGATGTTGTGAGACTTTGTAATGCATATTATAAACGTCCAACATTGAATTCTTGAATCATGACATCACTTGTGATGTCACCTAGGTGATGTCACTCGTGATGTCATGCCCGATCGGATCCGCAACGAGACCGAGACTCGAAACTAAGACGAAATCAATAGATGTAGTGCACCAACAGACTCCCCCTCAGATGTTGATGGAGTCGACTATCGAGTCACAACAATGCTGTGTCTTCACATCTTCAGTCTTGATCAGTCTCTGGGCTTTCCTTCTCTCTATCTTCAGACTCCCCTTCTCGATTTACTGGCATTCCTTTGTTCTTCAGTAATATCTTCAGGATCGTTGTCTGTCTGTTCATTTAACATCTTCTCATCTTTTCCTGCAAATTCTCTACCCAAAACATAAGTTTTACAATTTAAGAATAAAGATGTATGCACTACAACAAACTCTTCTTCAAATCAAACTGAAACGTTATCAGTGACAATCTTGATGAACCACTTGAAAGGTTAAATTGTGAAAACATGTAATTCCACACACACACTCCCCCTCAAATATTGCTCATCATGTTTAGCACTCGGAATTTTGAAAATCAGCTTTCCAATATCAGTTGTCGAAAATCTTTTTGATTTTTTTTAAAATTTTATGCTAAAACACACTGAAAATCTTTTTGGATTTTGAAATAAAGAAACATGTAATGCAGTAAAGAAATATTTACAAACAATATTTTTGTGAGTTCGTGTAAGAGGATCATATCAGTTTATGAGACAAGTCACCAACACCGTTAAGCTTCATCTCATTTTAAGTTCTAAACAATTCACCTAGATTGTCAGTATGTTTGTCCACTTAAATTTTCACACAAAGTTCAACTGATCCGAGATACGATATTAATGTCTTAAGAACTTAAACTTATCCGTGTGTCCCACTACTTGAATATACTCCCGTATCCAGATCCCAATATTCAGTCTTACAGGTGAGTATACCACAGATGATATCTGTTCAGAGGTTAAATGCGAGGGCCGTGAGAGCTCAGGTCGATACTTCCGTATACGCAGAGAGATGACGGCTTCGACTTTTCGGTGTGTCCCCTTTAGAGGATCTTTTAATTTCAACAGCAGCGACTATCAATTTTATTGTTTCATCAGCTTGCTGAGGGCGACGCTTATGTTTCAAAGCGTTTGCTGAAAGCATTATCCGGGGACTAGGTCAGTACTTCCATACAGCAGAAGTCCCGGGATAATACCCCAGATATCACTGAGCATAAAGACCTAGTATCTCAGAATAAGGGACCTTTCAAACAAGATTTCAGGGGTTACCTATATATCCAAGTTTGTGTTAACCCACAGAACAAGCAAGTTTGAAATTTAGGTTTATATCTCGTCTCAATCTACTAAATGTGTAAAAACCTACTGGCACATCCTCAGTGAGATTGTTTATCACATTTTAACTATCCAATTCTTTAGCATGTTGTGACAGCTCACTGATGTACTATCATTTCCTCTTTTCACAACGAAACTCATTTTGAATTTTATCATGTTTTTGGCTTTTTCAAATTTTCTAATGTTTTTGGATTTTCTGAAATTTCCCTACTCCCCCTAAAATGCAAACACATTAACGAAAAATTTGAAAACTATCTAAAACTCTTGACCCACTTGAAGAAAATTCAAAACAAACTGTACAGAAATATGACAACCAATATCAAATCGCCTCAATTCGCCATTCACTAGGCATAAACAATCTGAACTCCCCCTTTCACAAACCATTTTCTCATTTAATTTCAAAACACTTAAGTTTGTTTTAATCAAAATGATTTTTCCGGAAAATGAGTTTGTTACGATAAAAACCACTTGTAGGTTTATCACTTTGATAAAATCGGGGATATGGTTCATCATCTTGTTCTTTGTAATATCATGAGTTAGTAAATCAAGTACAACTTAATGTCCCTGATTTACTATTTTGAAATTAAGCAACCTGTACCATTTGTAAAATAACCATACAATACCACTTGTATGTATATACAAAATGCCGATTCCTGCTTCGCACTTACCAACCTGGAAGCTCCGGCGTAGTCATTCAACCTGTAAAGTTTTAACAATTTTAAGAATTTTTCATACAAATTCATAATACATGAATGATGCCGATTCCTGATCCACGATTACAAACTTGGGATCTCCGGCAGGTCAGGTTTTTCAAGCAAAGAAAATGTCCACCCAAGCCTGACCAGCCTTGGGTGATTTCAATTCAGATTTTGTTGGGGTGTAAGTTGCTTTCTTTGTAGCGTAGAAGTCTTTTACCCCTTTCACCTTCCTATCAACCATTTTACCGAAAATTTTCTTTACATTCCCATTAAAAGCTTTCTCAACATCAAAATTATCCTTTTCAGAATAATCCTGATTTGAGACTTCAGTCTTTCCAACTTTTCTTTTAAAATTCTCAGTCCTCAATGGTGGAAAGTTCTCGTCATCCATTGAAGGAACTGAGTTTTCATCACTCTCATCAAACTGTGGCTCCTCTGATTTTGTGGAATCAGATTCATCGCCAGATTTTACCTCAGATTTCTTAACAACCCATTTTTGGTTGTCAAGTTTTACACTTCGTTTGTAAAATCTCTTCGAACATTCACCAACTTCAAATGTTGAATTTTTGAAAACTTTAAACTTTTCAGTTGGTGGTTCGGTTTTATCAACAACAACTTCTTTCAATTTTCCAAAAACTCCCTGTTTAATGTTTGTTGCTTTCGGACAGTTCCATGCAATGTGACCAACTTCATTGCATCGGAAACAGGTTCTGGTTTCTTTCTTCACATAAGCTCCATTCTTTTTCTTCTCGGCAAGAAATTCTTGATTAGATTGTTTCCAGAATGAGCACTTCTTCTCATCTTTTGAGCTTATACCTGAAACAAATTTTGTATTTGTTTTAGAAGATTTTCCATTTTTATAGTTTTTTGGTGGAGTAAAACCAAGTCCTTTCTTTTTGTAGCTACGATTTTGGTTTGGTTTCTTTTGAAAACCCGAACCAGAATTGTAACCTTTTTTCTTGTTTCGACGTTGTTGAACTCTTGAGGTGTAAAATTTAGGTTTTACAATAAGATTTTCATCTTTTATTTCAGAAATATTAATTTCTTTTAGTTTGAAAACCTTTTTAAGCATTTCTGGTTTAACACCTCTTATTGGAAACTCTTTATCAAAATATAATTTGTCAGAACCATTCAAAGTATATGCAACTTCAAACGTTTCGTCATTCAAATTAGATTTTGACAATAAAAACTCTTTACTGTAAACCCGTTTTCCCGATGATTTAGAACTCTTTTCAGACGAACTCGAACTCCTGACTGACTGACACGAACTTTCGGACTCGGACTTTGACTCTGACTCCTCATCCTTATCCAACACCTGATCGACCACTCGTTTTATCAGTTCGGACTCATGATCTGTGTCGGACGCTGTGAACGTGACGTCAATATTGTCTGGTAAAACATCGGTTATCTCGGATTCTAACTTAATATTGACCGCATGTTTTAGTTCTTCCTCGTTAGGTTTTCTAGGCGAGTACCCTTCCCAAATCGGAAGCGGACACTTATTATAACAGACACCCTGTTTCTTACCAGTATCCTTTCTCTTCTTTGGTTGTTCATCTTTAAATGCCTCAAAACCTTCAACTGTTGGATAAATTCTGTCGATTACGTAGTCACAACCTTTGTAACTTTGCAGCAATCTTCTGATTCTTTCATTCTCAGCTGCTTCACTATCCAACTCTTTCTTCAACTTTGCACATTCTTCTATATACATGTTGATCTCTTTCTGCTTTGTCATCATGGTAGCATTCAACATCTTCAAAGCTTTCTCTCTTTCAGAGTTAGTCTTCTCTAGACCATTCACATGCCTATTCAATACATCATACGACTTTTTCAAGTTTTTTACATCAAACAACAACTGTTCTTTCAACTTTTCCAACTCACTAAACCTCTCGTCTTTCTCTATACATTGTTTACAAGACTCTAAACATGTGAGACAGGGTTTTGTGACTTCAACTATCTTCTCGACTTCAACTCTCTTTTCAACTTCCACAATCTTCTCAATCACTTTGACTTCTTTTATCTCCTTTGCAGCTTTCTTCTCTTTCAGTTTCTTCAGTTTTTCTGCAAAATAAAATTCAAAGCTATCAGAAGATAAGTGAGTTTTTCCAATATTAATCTGTTCAATCTCTTCATCAGTATCACTTGTTTCTGATGAACTGTTTTCAGAAGAAAGATTGAAGATCCTAAGAGAGCATGTTTGGTAGATTTCAGCTGGAGTGATTACATATCATCTGAAGCCACAGAAGCACGCATTATCGATCAAGATGATGAGAAACTACCTGAAGGTTTCAGTTGGGATATGTTTGTGGATAAGAAGGGAGAGTTCAAAGCCTTCATTGCCAAAATTGTCCGAGAACCAAATTTGTTTGCTACTTGGATGAGATCTATCGGAGAGAATGTGAAAAGTGAAGATGAAAAGTCTGTGTCATCTGATGAAAGTTTAGACAGTACTGATAAACTTTCAGAACACTCTGGAGATGTTTCAGATAGTTCAGATGATAGCATACAGAGTTTAGATGAACTTGAGAAAAATGAAAATGTTCCAGAAAAAGAAGTTGTTTTTGACAAAACACCGTCTGATTCTGATATATCAGATGGTGATTCTGATAAATCTGTACACTTTGATAAATCACCTGATAACAGCAGCAGTGATGATGAGAAAGAGGAACACATAAATATTGCAAAATCTCATTTGTCTCCTGAAAATTTTCATTTTTATTTTGCAGAAAGAATGAAGAAACTGAAGGAAAAACAAGCTGCAAAAGAACAACAACCTGGATCTGAAGGTGATGTTCAGAATGTTGAAAGTGTTGATGAGAAGGTTATCAAGGTAGAGAAAGAAGTAGAAAAGGTGATTGAAGTAGAGAAAGTGATTGAAGTTGTAAAAACAATCGAAGTTGAAAAAATTGTTGAAGTCGTCAAGCCATGTGAGAAGTGTTTGGAAGCATGCAAAGAATGTGCAGCAAAAGATGACATTATAGCTGAGTACGAGAAAAAGAAAGAGCAGTTATTGTTCAATCTCAATTATGTGAAGGAATCGTACGACGTGTTGAACAAAACAGTAACTGGTCTCCAAACAACAAACTCAGAAAGAGAACAGGCGCTGACAATGATGAATGCAACTTTAATGTCGAAGCAAAAAGCTATAAATTTTTACATTGAAGAGAGTGCCAAATGGAAGCAAGAGTTGGAAACTGAAAAGATTGAAAATGAGAGAATTAGGAGGTTATTGTTGAGTTATTCTACCTCTGATTATCTTATTGATCGTGTCTATCCAACTGTTGCAGGTATGGAAGCTTTTCAAGACGAGAAGCCGAAAGAAAAGAAAGACTGTGGTAAGAAAACAACTGTTAGCTATAACAAGTGTCCACCTCCAATTTGGAATGGGTATTCACCTAGGAAACCAAATGAGGAGCAACTTGCAAAAGCAGTCAATATAAAGCTTAAAACCGACACAACTGATGTCTTACCAGAAAACATTGATGTGACGTTTACCTCATCCGATACTGATCATGAGTCTGAATTAATCAAAAAGGTGGTCGATCAGGTGTTGGATACTGATGAGGAGACAGAGTCGAAATCTGAGTCTGAAAAGCCAAAGTCGCCAGTCAACAGTCAAAATTCGTCGGTTAAACGGTCTTATAGTAAAGAATTTTTGTTATCAAAGGCAGATTTGAATGATGAAACATTCGAAGTTGTGTATACTTTGAATGGTTCTGACAAATTATATTACAACAAAGAGTTTCCGATAATGAGTATCAAAACAGAATTAATCAACAAAACTTTTAAACTAATAGAGGTTAATATTCCTGAATTAAAAGGTTTGAAAAGTTTTGATAAACCTAAAAAATATACTTCTAGAGTTCAACAACGTCTAAACAAGAAAAAAGGTTACAATTCTGGTTCTGATTTTTCAAAGAAACTTAACCAAAATCGTAGCTACAAAAAGAAAGGTTTAGGTTTTATTCCATCAGAAAATCAGAAAAATGAGAAAAATTCTAAATCAAACACTGAATTTGTATCAGGTGGAAGCTCGGAAGATGAACAGCAGAAACCATTTTGGAGACAGTCTAACAAAGAGTTTCTTGCTGAGAGGAGAAGGAATGGAACTGGAGTATTTCATTCGAGAAATACTCAAACTTGTCTTAAAAACAATGAAACTGATCACATTGCATCAAATTGTCCGAAAGATATCAAAGCAAAACAGGGAGCTTCTAAGAAGTTGAAGGAAAAAGTTGTTGAAAAATCTAAAATTTTTGAAAATTCGAAAAATGGGGTTGGGGAATGTTCAAAGAAACATTTTTACCAAAGGAAAGGAAAAGACAACCAAGTGTGGGTTGCAAAAAAGGTAGAAGAAAAAGTCGGCGATGAATCTGGTTCCACAAAGCCAGAAGAGCCACAAGTTGTGGAGAAAATTTCAGTAAATGATGATGTTCTTCCATCACTGAAGTTTGAGGAGGTTAAAAAGAAAATTGGTAAAATTGAAATTTCAAATCAATTTTATGATGATGAAAAAGAATTTGATGTTGAGAAAACATTCAACGGAAATGTTAAGAAAATATTTGGGAAAATGTTGAGTGGGAAAGCTAAAGGGGTAAAAGATTTTTACACAACTAAAAAGGCGACATACAACCCTACAGTTGAAGAATTGAAAGCCCTCAAGTCTGAGAAGACTTGGAAGGAAGTTTGTTTTCCAGAATAGTCGAAGGACTATGCCGGAGATCCCAAGTTTATATCGTGGATCAGGAATCGGCATCTTTCTAGTATTTGAGAAGTTTGTTTGTAAAAATTTTGAAATGATTGGATGTTTGCAGGTTGAAGGACTACGCCGGAGCTTCCAGGTTGGTAAGTGCGAAGCAGGAATCGGCATTTTGATTGGTAAAATGGTTATGTAGACGTAACATTCCTACAAGTGGTAGTTTTTGGGTATCTACAAGTGGTAATCTTGATCCCACAAGTGGTATTTGTGGTTAAATTTTGAGATGTTTGGATACTTTGAAGTAATTACGTTTACAAGTGGTACAGAAGGTTATTAAATGCAAATGGTAAATCAGGGACATTAAATTGTACTTGATTTACTATATATGGCAAAAGATATACAAAATGATGAACCACATCCCCGTTTTTAAAAGAAAACAATCCTACAAGTGGTTGTTATCAACACAAATTCATTTTCCGGAAAAGTCATTTTGATTAAAACAAACTTAAGTGTTTTGAAATCTAAATGAGAAAATGGTTTGTGATAGGGGGAGTTCAGATTGTTTATGCCTAGTGAATGGCGATTTGATGTGATTCAGTGTCAGTTGTCAAGTTTCTGTACAGTTTGTTTTTATGTTTTTTTTTGTGAAGTTTAGAGTCTAGAAATTTTCAAATTTTCTTTAAAATGTGTTTGCATTTTAGAGGGAGTAGGGAAATTTCGAAAATCCAAAAACATTTGAAAATTTGAAAAAGTCAAAAACATGATAAAATTCAAAAATGAGTTTTGTTGCGAAAAAGAGGAAATGATAGTACATCAGTGGACTATCACGACACGCTAAAGATATGTAAAGTTAAAAAGTGTTAAACAATCTTACTGTGGATGTGTCAGTAGATTTTCGCACATTTAGTAAATTGAAACGAGATATAAACCTAAATTCAAACTTGCTTAATTCGTGGGTAACTATTCTTGAATATATGGGTAACCCCCGAAATCTTGTTTGAAAGGTCCCATATTCTGAGATACTAGGTCTTTATACTCGGTGATATCTGGGGTATTATCCTGGGACTTCTGCTGTATGGAAATACTGACCTAGTCCCCGGATAATACTTTCTGCTAAAGCTTTGAAACATAAGCTTCGCCCTCAGCATGCTGATGAAACAATAAAATTGATAGTCGCTGCTGTTGAAATGCAAAAAGATCCTCTAAAGGGGACTCACCAAAAGTCGAGCCGTCATCTCTCTGCTGAACGGAAGTTCTGACCTGAGCTCTCACGGTTTCGCATCTAACCCCTTTACAGATATTAGCTGTGGTATACTCACCTGTAAGACTGAATATTTGGGATCTGGATACGGGAGTATATTCAAGTGGAGTGATACACAATTAAGTTTAAGTCTCTAAAACATTAATATCGTATCTCGAATCGATTGAAATTTGTGTTGAGAATTTAAGAGGACAAACATACTGACAATCTAGATAAATTGTTTAAAGCTTAAAATGATATCAAGCTTAACGGTGTTGGTGATTTGTCTCTTTAACTGATATGATCCTCTTGCACGAACTCACAAAAATATTGATTGTAAATATTACATTTCTATATGTTTGTTTTTTCTAGTGATGTCAGATATTTTCTCTCAAAAATCCAAAAAGATTTTAGTGTGTTTTAGTTTAAATTTTGAAAAAATCAAAAAGATTTTCGACAACTGACGTTGGAAAACTGATTTCAAAATTCCAAATGCTGAACATGATGAGCAGAATTTGAGGGGGAGTGTTTATGTAAATCTAATTGTTTTCGTTAAATTCTAATCTTCTTCAAGTGGTTCATCATAAATTGTTTTGAGGAGAGTTATGTGTTAGTATATAGTGATTTGAAATGTTAGTGAAAGAAATTTATTTCTAGGTTGAGATTGTGCAGGTAGCCAAGTTTCGATCCTGGAAATCAATTTTGAAGATTTCGGTTAGAGTCAGATTGATAGATTCTGAAAGCTTGTGAAGATCAGATTATGATTCTAAATATCATGTCAACTATTGATGCTGATGAACTTAAGGAATCAAGAGATCTGATCAAGAGAATTAGAGTGTTTTAAAGCCAGACAAAGATCCTGAAGATGTTACTGAAGAACAAATGAATGCCAGTAAGTCGAGAGGGGGAGTTTGAAGATTGAAAAAAGAGAAAGCCCAGAGACTGATCTAGTCTAAAGATATGAAGACACAACTTTGAAGTCAAGGTGTGTTGGCGACTCCATCAACATCTGAGGGGGAGTCTGTTGGTGCACTACATCTGTTGATTCCGTCTAGGTGTCTAGGATCAGATCTTACATTGTATTGTATAGCATAGGGCACGAAATACGAGAAAACAAGAGTTTGTATAGGTTTTATAGTCTAGGATCGCTCATAGGGTTATTAGGTGTTTGGATCGCTTATGTGTCATATGTGGGCCGCTTTTGTGTACAAGTCTGGACCGCTCATGTGTCACATGTCCACATGAGCGGACCCAAGACACTATATATAGGTGTGCTTGAGCGATCCTCAGTAGTAATTGATTGTATTCCACGCCGAAGCTCTGCCGGTGTGAAGATCGAGCTGTAAATCGTTTCAAATCTGTAAAACAAGAAGTTAGGAAGAAGAACAAGCTATATCTACTTGCTTTTCTTATTATTCCGCATCTGAATTGCAAGAGACAACCTCTGAACGACTCGTTCGGGTCAGCAATCGATCCTACAAGACTAGTATATATAGGCTAGTCATGCATTTCATTTGTAACAACTTCCAGTATTCCATACCGAGGTGCTGCCGTTGTGAGAATTGCATGTAAAAAGTGTTAAATCAATCAGTAAAGAGAATTAAGTGAAGATCTAGTTGTTTCTTCGTCAGGTACTTGTTTTCCGCACCTGTATCTGATCAAACTCCTCTGATTGACTCGTTCGGGTCAGATTCCGATCCTACAAGTGGTATCAGAGCGATCCGTAAACTTACCGTATAAGCGATCCGACTTGTTGCCATAAAAGCGATTCACCATGTTGACTAATTTGAACCATTTGTCTTCATATGAATTGATCTCATTGCTTCTCATTGGACCTTTTGATGGCAACATTTGATAGGACCATCAATTCCTTTGTCTTTAGTGATGTTGTGAGACTTTGTAATGCATATTATAAACGTCCAACATTGAATTCTTGAATCATGACATCACTTGTGATGTCACCTAGGTGATGTCACTCGTGATGTCATGCCCGATCGGATCCGCAACGAGGCCGAGACTCGAAACTAAGACGAAATCAACAGATGTAGTGCACCAACATAACTAACTAATACTAATCATCTAGTTGAAATTGAACCATGGAACCCCCCCCCATAACCGAACTCGGTTAGTAATAGGGGACAAACACTTACAACTTGATTATTTTAATCCCCCATGTTTTATATCAAGATGACACAAGACCCTTTGGATAATTAGCAATGGAATTGTCTATAAGAACAAGCTTATGTCCTCTACACACTAAACACTTCTCAACACACATCAAAACTTCACTCTACTCTCTCCTCTCCTTGCTCCTCTCGGCTGAGAACCAAGCCCCACATCCAACCATTTTTCGATTTTGATCAAGCTATTCCAAGTGTACTCAAGTGTGAAGAATCTCATACGAGGAAGCCCAGTGCTTGCGGATTGCCAAGGACCTCTCTACGGCGCTTTTAACCACTCGTTTTTCGACTAGTTTCTCCCTAGCCTCGAGCTAGTAGTAAGTGACTCTAAACACCTTCTTGATCTTGTCTAGAGTGGTCAATAAGAGATTTGTCGGTTGAAAATCATAAACACTAAAGATCTCAAACTAAAAGTCTTGTAAAATGATGAACTTGATGGATAAAAGGAAAGTAATGTAGTTAAACTTGTTAAACTTGTTTTGTTATGACTATTTGGTGTTGTTTGATGCTAGTAGTAGCTCGGATCGTCATCTAACCCGGCTAGGTCATGTTCATAGAACATGAACTAGTGTATGTTAAAGTATGAAAAGGGCTAGATGATGGACACTACTACATAATAACATGAACTTGTGTAAAAGTAATTTTTCTTGTAAAATGAAGTTCTAAACTAGTAGATCTAAAGATCTACAAATGGTATTTTCGAAGAACCAAGTGTATGATGAAATCATGTTTTAAGGCCGAATCTTTCATAAACAAAAGGTGTTTTTGTGAACAAAACAAGTGTGTAGACACTTGTGTACCGGGGTTTTAACAAAGAATTATTTTTGTAATATTTGACCTAGAAGTTGTAAAAATGTATTTTCTTCAAGAATAAAGATCACAAGGAACCGACTTTATTTATAAAGATGGAAAGATCTACTAAAAATAATGAAAAGTTACTACACACTTTTACATAACCCACAAGTTCATATGTTTGCGATTTATGTATATTTTTGACTAGTTGATGATCAAATATTGTTTGTTGATGTTGGGAAAATTATTGATTAAATTTTGAAAAGAAAATGATACGCTAGAAAGCGTGGCCACCTCCAGTTACAGAGGAAACTCTGGCGAAATTTTTCCAGAAAATAACACTTAGAATATTTTCATGACAAGTATCTATAAATATATTTTTAACTTGCTTTTCCCAAATAAATTTCGCCATGATTTTGTTATAAAATTACCAAGTGTCGGAGGTGGGTTTTCGTAAACGAAACTTGTTAAATATATATTTAGAATATATATTATTTGATCACCAACTTTTGTGCTAAGTGTATATAGTATGTGTTATACGTGCTAGTGTATTAAGACTTAAAATATACACCAAATACTCATGAGAAGTATAAACATAAAAATACACTTACAATATACAAGACACATAATTCGGGTGCAAAGTGTAAAACACAAGATACTTATATTAATTTTTGAGAAAATAATATAAGTAAGATACTTAGTTAAAAATATAAAATATTTTTAACACAACAATACGAATACAAAAGAGAGTGATTGTACTTGTGCGACACAAGTCTAGTGACTAACGTTAAGAAAACGCGTATAGGTCACGACGTTAATTGAGCAAATCCGGTGAAGTTTACGACGCACAGGAACGCAAAGTTGTGAGTTCATGCTCCCCCTTTTCTTTAGCTGTTTTTGTTTTACACTTCGGGGGTGAAATACATGTCACAATTTTTACAATGTTTACATGTGTTATGATGGGTACGAAAACATTCAAGTGAAACATTCTAGACCATGTCTCGAATAGGGTACCATAAGCACCATTAATCAACGTATACATTCAGACCGCGGAACAAAAGGTTAGATCTAATGGGTTTCAGGCAACCCCACTCTTGGCCTACTTCTACCAAAGAGTGCTTCTGTGTCTCAGTCAAAGGTGACAAAAATGCCTAGGTTTGGTGACTTCCTATGTCGTGACATATGTTAGTGGCCTTGCAAACCACTAGCAATCTCACACATTCAAACAGTCATAGTACCCAGTTACAGATACGTTTTACAAGTTACATTCAAACATTCATACTATGTTTTCATTCGAGTATATTAAACATTCAAAACAATCACTGCATGAATTCACACCAACATTATGTTGACATTTTTCCAAAACTCACATGTATTTCAGGTAACTAAAGGTGGATGTGCGCGCGGTCCTACGCATGCTTATGGATGTCGTCTATGTTTTGTTTTAAATAAAGTTGTAAACTTTTAAGACAATGTTTTATGCTATCGTCGCGATGTAGACGCTAAACTTGTATTTTCAAATTATGAATGGTTGGTATTTGAAGTTATTTTTATGAGCATGTAGTATGTTTACCTTTCGTATGCAATGAGAACCTTTCATGATCACACCTCGTGCTTCCGCCGTAGAAAGGGGTGTGACATCTCTTCCCTTTTTTCCTTCGCCAGAAGCCTTAATAGACCTATTTCTGATTGCATCTAAGGTGAGAGATAAGGATAGGTCCACCACGGACCTATATGTGGTTGGCCTAGATGATTTAACATTTCCCTTTATCTCTGGTGCTAGGCCTCCAATAAAACGCGCTATGCGTTTAGGTTCAGGGGTGACCAAATAAGGAACTAGGCGGGACATAGTGTTAAAACTTGTCACGTATGCCTGGCAATCTAAATCCTTCATGACCAGAGTCAAGAAATCTGTTTCTATCTTTTCTACCTCATGCTGAGGGCAAAAGTTTTCCTTGAGTAATGCAACAAATTGATCCCAAGATAAGTTGTAAAGTAGGACCTTTCCCATGGCTTGGAGCAATGATCTCCACTATGCCAACGCTTCTCCTTTAAATGATTGTGAAAAAAAATTCACAACATCTTGTTCTGCACAACCGCTGATGTCAACAACAGCGTCCATCTCATCGAGCCATGTCATGCAATCGATGGCTCATTTCTCTCCTGTAAAGTCTCTGGGCTTGCAGGAGACAAAGTATTTATATGAGCAGTTCTTAACATGTGCCTCTTGATGAAGCACAATCTGCTTAGACGAAACACTCCTCTGATTTGATGAGTGATGAACATCGTCTTCCTTTGACTCATGTGATTTAGGAGGGGGCTTACTACGAGCCACTGATAGAGTCTTAGAGTGTGTATCCCTTGATTCATTATTTTGTCTGTCAAGAGCTCGAGTAACAGCGTCATCTATTAATGCCTGAAGTTCTGCACCAGTTATATTAATTCTGGTAGTATCATTGTTCTCCTTCGGGTGGCTGTTAACCTCATCTGATCCAGCCATGTAGCTTGATTGCTACATAAATATTGACAATGATTTATTCAAAGGTTATTATGGAATTATCATTTTTGATGATTCATTAACCATGGTAATATAAACCATATGGGTTAATTTGTTAATTATATTAGTATTTTCATCATAATTTATCCTAGTATATAAAACATTAAGGATATTAAAGTGGCACAACTGGCCTTGTCACGAGGACAATTTTAAATTTATAAGCCATGATCGTTTGGGATCAAGGCATTTAAGGTTTGTGCATAGTTGTTTACTTTTCTTGACAGAGAGTCGAAGACTACAACTGTCTTTTGTCTTTTAGGACATAGATATAGCCTGTAGGCATTTCCCTTCTGAGGGATGTTTATGATATGATCATCTTTTCAGATGCTATTAGTCGAGATCGTAGGGATCATACAGACTATTATGCTTGGATGTAGTCCAACGTTTTTAGACAGGGGGTCAAAGACCACCACTGTCGTTGTCTTATCGGACAACAAGTTTAGCCCGTAGGCACTTCATCACTAACGGATGTTTATAATATGATCATCTTATAGGATGATACAAGGCATGACTTCTGGATCATTAGGCCAAATCAGGAATTTTGAAAAAAAATTCCAATATAGGGGTGACTATTGTGATTTTCTCGAATCACTTTTGTCAAGAGTGCTAACACGTTCTCAGGTGTTAACAACATGATCATCTTTATTTGATGATTTAAGCCATGATTTCTAAATCACTAGGCTAGATAAGAAAATTTTGGAAGAATCCAATATATGTATGACTGTTGTGATTTTCTCGAATCACATTTGTCAAGAGTGCTAACACGTTCATAGGTGTTAACAAGGATCTGAATCTCTTGAATAGGCTTCACCATCTTGGCCATGTCCGAAATAACATGTAGGCTAGGTTCCACCTTTAAGATTCTTCTTAGTATTAAGCGCAGAACAATCCTAAATTGAGATGTTAATAAGGATCTAAATCTAATTGAGGAACTACCATCTTGGCCCTGTCTTTAAAATGACACGTGACTAGGTCTTGTCCTTTTTAGACTTTACCATTTTATTATAATGGTAGATCTTATAAAAGAATGTCATTTTCATTTATTTCATATTTCATGTTTTAGCATGAAAATTCAAAGTTAATCATTCTACTATAAAAATAAAAGTACAAATGTGCCCTAGACGGGACTTGGAAGGAATAATGTTGTCCTCGAAGGGACTGAAAGCTAAATATATCCTTATAAGGACTATTAAGGAAACGATCTTCTGCAAAAGGAGTTTTCTTCTTCACTTTATTTCTTAATATTTTCTCCCAGGATGCACGTTTCATCCTAGCCGTGGTACGAAGCTCAGCATATCAAGGCTCCAGACGTGGATAATTTCTAATATGGCCTCTCCGCTTGGCGACTTATCCAATATATATAAAAAAAATTGGAAGCAATAATTCCCAGATTAGGATTGAGAGTATTCCTATGTTAAGTCTAGACTCAGAAGGTCAAGGAATGTGCTACTGTGTCATTGAGATTAAACACAAAAGGCTAGTGTTTAATTCACTCAATGTTGGCTCTGATACCAACCTGTCACACCCCGATATTTCCACGTATTACCGGTGGGGAGTATCGTGACGTAGTTGATATCATCATAGTCAAACAACACAATTTAAATGCACAGCGGAAGCAAATGATAAATATATTACAACCGAGTGAGAATATCAAAGTATAACAAACGGTATGTAAAAGATCCACATGCGGATCAAATAAAAGAAAAACTGTTCAACAGACTTTAGGCATCTAGAACTGGCAAGATTCCTTAATAACGCCCTGAGCCAATTACGTACAGTACCTGTCACTTAACCTTTTTTGGAAAATACGTCAGTTTTCACTGGTAAATACAATTTAACTGACTCATTTTGAAAATGTTTTAGAAAATTGATTTGAATGCACATGGCACAAAATTCTTTTATAACTTGGGACAATTTTATTAATAAAAATCTTGTATCTGATTTACATGTTTGTCCAACATTTAGGGCCGGTGATAATACAAGCCGATCAAGATTAATAGACACACCACAAATATAATCTCACAAGAAGACACCCTTACGAGTGAGTATATGTTTTACACACGCAACAGGAGGTGTTATGCCTACACCTTGTGCTTACGTTGTGGCCATTCACTTTTTAAATGAGCTAAGGATATCCAGGACACGGTCATTAACCCCCAATGTTATTTGTTATCAAGTAATACAAATTAAAACGGGATTATGCAATTTAATCATCTCCGATTAAAAGGTTTCTACACCCGACCAAGCGGTATTTTATATACCGTATCCCAAGCCCGTATAAGGGAAAATAAGTTAAAAGTATTTACCTGAGCTAGCAATGCAATTTATACTCAGCCGTATATCCTAATTAGCAAGCACAAGTGATGTACTGCAAAGTACATATGTTTATAGTGTATATTTTGGTCAGTTTTAAGTCGTTTTGAGTCTAGTTTAGGTTAGAATTTCGATACTGCTGACGTTAAGCTTTGATTTCAGGTCCCGTAGCTTAAAGTGATGAAAAACGAGTAAAAATGAGCACGTTAGAAGAAAACCGGGATTCGTACGCGCGTCGAAGAAGCTGGAAATCAAAATTGAATAAAAAATAATAAAATCAGGGTTTGGAGGCGCCGCGTGACGCCAACCCCCCCCCCCTCGCATCACGCTAAGCCTTGGATTTCGTGGAATGTGTTTCCCAGCTAGGGTTTTGAAGAGGGATTCCCAAGAAACTTAACACACAACCCTAATTACGAAAATTGGACATCTTTTGGCAATCTTAGAGCATTCTTGGCAAGCAATCGGAGATTTGAAGGTGTAGGAATCATTGGTATGAGTCGAGGGCGAAGAATCGAAGATTATATCGGGTTATCTAATCCCTTGTTTTGTCGGTTATTTGTCTCGAAACTTTGTTACAATGAATTCTGTTCTAGATTTCTTTGGATTGATAATACGTTTTAGCATGCTTGGCTAATTTCATAAACCACCTAGACTTGATGAATGGATTAATATAAAGTTTTTATCGGTTTTGTTAATTGCATGATTGTTATGGGTGATTGTGTTTAGTAATCGGTTTGATTTAATGGTTTGATGTGTATGCGTACTTTGAGTTGGTTGATTGCTATTACTTGCTTCATATGATTCTTAGTGACGGTCTATATCACAACATAGAGTCATATTAGGGTTTAGGGATTCGGTGAGTCTCTATATCACGTTAGAAAACCTCCACTCTTTAGGGAGAATTGCGCAATAACCCCTAGAAGTAACTAGTAATAATTTGCTAATTCTTAGTGTTCTACTAGTCCTAATATCTGGGAAGTGAGAGGCTATTGGTAGGTCTTACCCGGCGAATTGCTTTAGATAGTCCTTGGGAAAGGTTTACCTGTCGGTCTTATTAGTCTATCAAGTCAAATTAATTATTCCAAACTACCCTAGATCTATGATTGGGAAAGAGTAGGTCAACATTAAGGTACTTACACAATAATTAGACAACTGGGAAGAAGTCTAATAACCGGTAGGATTAACGGCCTAGGTAGTTCCACAGTTTTCTCCTTGAGAAGGGTCGAGGGGCCTCAATGGTTCTTAATAGGTTTACTACTTTAAGATCCCGGTTCCATAACTCGTGCACTTAACTTAATCGGTAATCTCTTAAAAACAATCCAGGATTCTTGTCTAGGTGGTCTCGTTCTCATATAAAGAAAGTCGTTAGTCTTATTTCGTATTAGTTTAATTCTAGTTTAATTTAGTATTTTAATATAGATTTCCTAGATTTTCCATAACCCCCCCCCCCTAAACAATTAAAACAAGTAAAGTTGTGTCTGTCAGTGTCTATTAGAGTCTAGTTACGTGATACATAGAGTCTCGTGGTTCGATATCCGGTCTTCCTAGGTTATACTACATTGATCGGTACACTTGCCGATTGTGTGGTTTAGGTCGAGTCTAGAATTTAAAGCTTTGTCGTGTCTAGCTTAGAGAGTCTAATTTAGTTAATTTTTATAGTCTGTTTAGCACACATCAACAAGTACCTTTACTGGGGCTCTTAATCTGGAACGAAGGTTTTATTAACCTATTAGATTCCTAACGGGTCTTATTTAAGTTGAAACTTAGATCGGTTAGTCTTAAGGAAAGGTTTACGGTTCAAAATGCAAGATTAAGCACAGACCGGATTAGAATGTGATTTAGACCCGACAAGTTTGGAGACTTGTATAATATGGGTAAACTAAACACATTCTGGATTTTGAAGTGAAAATGATAAGGTTTGACCCGTTTCGGTTATTTCATGCAAACTACTTACAATAACCGATCCGAACGCGAAACATGCGTAACGGGTAACCATAAGAGTCATGAACATGTTCCACAAGTTAATATGCCTTTAATATGTTGTGATATCAGTAGGATATCTTCCATTATGCCCAAAACAAATTTAAAACCAATATATGCCCCGTAGGGGTATTTTGGTCATTTTAATGATTATAAAAGAGGTTAAATAATTATTTGAGGTTCTGGTCTAAAATGATCAGTAAAAATATTTAGTTTAATAAGTTATATCAGTAAGCTATCTCACATATGTGAAATTTATCATTTATGGCCAAACTGTGCACCGTAGGTGCATTTTGGTCATTTCACATAAGCTTTAGGAGTTAATTTTGGAAAGCTGAGTTTAAAAACTTTTATTTACTGTTAAAGTATAAAAACTTATTCATAACATTAGTAGGTATCAAGATTTGGGTGCCCAATATGGTTTTAAACCATACAATGCGCCTAAATCGCATAAAAGTCGGTATTTGACGATATTCGGGTTGATTAATGAAACCTGAGATGCGCCTCCTTCTAGTACTTCTAGTAATCCAGACAACTTAGAACCAATGGCCAACCCTAGGCAAACCGTCCATCAGCAAGCCACCCAAAATTTCACCGGTCTAACTTCACTCATCACCGTTCCACCCATAGTCAATGAAAACTCATGGCAGATTCCATCTTATGCCATGCAGGCTATCACCAATACAATCCAATTCCATGGCTGAGACGATGAGGACACCCCGGCCCACATCAACCGTTTCTCTCGTATGCTAGCTACCTTTAGCCTTCATGGTGCACCCAACGATGCCACCTACCTACAGTTTTTCCCATTCTCATTAGCCGGCCGTGCGGCTACTTGGTTGGACTCTCAACCAACCGGTACCTTTACTACTTGGGCGGGGCTTCGTCAAGCCTTTTTGAATAAGTACTTTCCGCCCGCTAAAGCCTCATGTCTTAGAGACCAAATCCACTCCTTTCGCATGGAGCCCGACGAGCCTTACTACCTTGCTTGGGAGCGTTTCCAAAACCTGTGTGCTCGTTGCTCCCAGCATGGTCTTTCCGACTGGGCTTTATGTGAAAAATTTTGTAACGGTCTCACCCAAGAGACTCGTGATAGGTTCGACACTAATGCGGGGGGGCATATGATGGGTATTCTTACAGTTGCTGAGTGTTTAGAGCGTTTTGAGGCATTTGCTCACTCTCAATCCCAATCACGGTCCGATCAGAGGTATCACAGTGGTAATTCCAACACCACTACTAGTGCACCCGCCCGAGGGGTGAACCATGTCACCATGGATCCTAGTTTAGCCTCTGTTTTGGAAAACATGTCTAGGGAGCTTAAAGAAATCAAGGCTAAGGTAGACAAATGTGAGTATTGTCGAGGGGGTCACGACACGAATGCGTGTCCATTACTTGTTGGTGAGGAGCAGGTCGATTTCGTAGGAGGAGGGTTTGGTAGAGGTCAGTCTAGCGGTTTTGGTGGTAATAATAATTTTGGGTCGGGTTGGCGTAATAATAATAATAACTTTAATAATAACACTTTTCGCTCAAATGGACCCCCTGGCTTTCAAATGGCTCAAAACCCAAATAGGGGCCAAAATTCGCTCTTTGGTGGAGGTTCAAGTGGGCAGTTCAACAAAGGGTTCAATGGGCAGGTCAAGGATGGGGGGTCAAATAACCAAGGTCAAACAGGTCAAGGTTCAAGCTATGATCTAGGGGGTAGTTTAGAAAGGATGGAGTCCATGATGAGTCAATTAATTGTTAGGGACCAAACTACTCAAAAGAACCTTTGTGAACACGATCTCATACTTAAGAACCACCAAGCCTCATTCCAAGACCTTCAACGAGTCGTAGGGGACATGTCTAGAAAATTAGAAGAGAGGCTACCCGGTCAGTTTGCGGGTCACACCCAACCAAATCCCAATGCCCATGCTAAAGCCATTACCACTCGTAGTGGCAAGACCGTAGGAAACCCGAGTGTAGAAGAGAGAGTAGTTGATGAAGAGGGAGATGTGATAGATGAGGAGATCGAAATGGAAGCTCCTGGCAAAGTGCAAAATAGGCTAAGCCCAGCAAGTACCGCACAGCCCGGTGAGTCTCAAAGTGAGAAGAAAGTTGAGAAAACCCCAATAGACGTTAGACCTTCACCCTTAGTGAACCATGCGGATGTTCCATTTCCTTCACGCCTTAAGAAACAAAAATACTCAAGGGAATACGGGCAGTTTTTGGACATCTTCAAGCAATTGAAGATTAACCTTCCATTTATAGAGGCACTCCAATCAATGCCCAAATACGCGAAGTTCTTGAAAGACCTCCTTAGGAACAAAGAGAAATTAGGAGAGTTGTCTAACGTCCCGTTGAATGGGGGATGTTCCGCCGTTGTGTTAAATAAGCTTCCCGAAAAGCTTACCAATCCGGGTATTTTTACCATTCCTTGTCTATTCGGTAGTAATACCAACACTCGAGCCTTAGCCGACTTAGGGGCTAGCATCAACTTGATGCCCTTTTCTCTTTATGAGAAGCTAGACCTAGGAGAGCTTGCACCTACCCGAATGACATTGTCTTTAGCTGATCGGTCCGTTAAGTACCCTAGGGGTGTAGTTGAGAACTTGCTAGTTAAGGTGGACAAATTCGTGTTTCCCGCCGATTTCGTAATTCTTGATATGGAAGCGGATGAGAGAGTTCCCATTATACTAGGTCATCCATTCTTGCGTACCGCGAAAGCCCTCATAGACGTTTACGATGGTAAGATCACTCTTAGGGTCGGTGAGGATAGAGTTACTTTTGAAGTAGATCGTTCCATGAACCACCCGAGTGGTTCGGATGACTATAGTGGTCCTTGCCATTCCGTCTACTTTTTGAACTCGTTTATCTCGTGTGTCGACCATTGCTTAGAGTACATTAGTGGAGCGGACCTAGTGGTAGAAGAGAAGGTAGGAGAGACGGCAGAAGAAGAAGAAGTGAAGAGTGTAGGTGAAGTTGAAGAGGAGGGGATTCCTTTAATCCCCGATGTGTTAGCGGTTAGTGATGACACCACCCAACACCCACCCTTAGAACTTAAGGTACTTCCATCTCATCTAGAGTATGCTTTCTTAGGGGAGGGTTCCGAGCTACCCGTTATTATTTCATCCGAGTTTGAGGAGAGTGAGAAAGTGAGGTTGTTAGATGTATTGAGGGCCAACAAAGAGGCCATTGCATGGAGGTTGTCCGACATTAAGGGCATAAGCCCTTCCTATTGCACCCACCAGATACTCATGGAGGATGATTATAAACTGGTGGTGCAACCACAAAGGAGGCTTAACCCCAACATGCAAGATATAGTGAAAAAGGAGGTTCTTAAACTCTTAGATGCGGGGATGATATATCCCATTTCAGATTCACCTTGGGTTAGTCCCACACAGGTTGTCCCCAAGAAGGGGGGGATGACCGTTTTCATGAACGAAAAGAACGAGCTTATCCCTTCTCGCACGGTCACGGGTTGGCGCGTGTGCATCGACTACCGAAAGTTGAATGATGCCCCCCGTAAAGACCATTTCCCATTGCCTTTCATAGATCAAATGTTGGAGCGTTTAGCCGGTCAACAATTCTATTGTTTTCTAGACGGCTTTTCCGGTTACTTCCAGATCCCCATCGCACCGAAACCACCTTCACATGCCCCTATGGCACTTACGCGTACCGACGCATGCCATTCGGGTTGTGTAACGCTCCAACTACTTTTCAGCGTTGCATGGTTGCCATATTTCAGGATATGATAAAGACTTCCATGGAGGTTTTCATGGATGATTTTTCAGTTTATGGTGACTCTTTCGATGTGTGTTTGAAGAATTTGGAGAGGATGTTGAAGCGGTGTGTAGAGACGAAGCTTATGCTAAATTGGGAGAAGTGTCACTTCATGGTGACGGAAGGTATTGTGTTAGGGCGTAAGATTTCTAGGGAGGGTATTGAGGTAGATCGTGCGAAAATAGACACCATTAGTAGGTTACCTCCACCCACGAGTGTTAAGTCGATTAGGAGCTTTCTAGGGCATGCGGGTTTCTATAGGCGCTTCATTAGGGATTTCTCAAAAATTACTCGCCCCATGACCCGTTTGCTAGAAAAGGATGTTCCATTCGTCTTCGACGAGGAGTGTCTAAAAGCCTTCAACTTTTTGAAGGAGCAGTTGGTTAGTGCACCTATTCTTATCTCGCCCGACTGGAGTTTGCCGTTTGAGCTCATGTGCGATGCGAGTGACTATGTCGTGGGAGCGGTTTTAGGACAAAGAAAGGATAAGCACTTCCACCCCATCTACTACGCGAGCAAGACGCTCAATGATGCTCAAGAAAACTACACTACCACGGAGAAAGAGCTTTTAGCCATAGTTTTCGCTTTCGATAAGTTTCGCTCGTACCTCGTTTTATCCAAGACGATTGTTTTCACTGATCATTCCGCGTTGCGTTTTCTCTTCCAAAAGAAAGACGCTAAACCCCGACTCATTCGGTGGATTCTTTTGCTTAGCGAGTTCGATATTGAGATTAGGGACAAGAGAGGGGCCGAGAATGTGGTGGCCGATCATTTATCGCATCTAGAGGATCCCAAGAGGGAAGAGATTCGTGAGGAGGAGATTGGAGACACGTTCCCTCACGAGTCTATAGAGTTTGTTGAGGCCGAGAAAGAGGGTTTGCCATGGTTTTGCGACTTAGCGAATTACCTTTCTAGTGGCAGTGTTATGAAAGGAATGTCCACACAACAAAAGAAGCGTTTAATTAGTGAGGCGAGGAAGTATGTGTGGGACGATCCTTTTCTCTTTAGGATAGGAGGAGATAGAGTTCTTAGACGTTGTGTGTCGAGAGAGGAGGGGTGGAACATCATAAAGCATGTGCATGAGGGCCTCACGGGAGGACATCATGGTGCACACTCCGCTGCTCAAAAAGTATTCGATTGTGGTTTTTATTGGCCTACCGTTCTTAAGGATGCCGAGGAGTTCGTTAAAATGTGTGATGCGTGTCAACGAACCGGCAATACTTCCGCCAAAGATGAGATGCCTCAAAACCCCATACAAGTACTGGAGGTTTTTGACGTTTGGGGCATCGATTTCATGGGACCCTTCCCAAACTCCAAAGGAAACCGTTACATACTCGTGGCGATCGACTATGTGTCCAAATGGGTTGAGGCTCAAGCTCGTCCCACAAACGAAGCCCGGGTAGTGTTGAAATTTCTCAAAACGCTCTTTTCCCGATTCGGTACTCCTAAAGCCTTAATTAGTGATCGTGGCACTCACTTTTGCAATGCATTGATGGAGAAGTTGCTTGCACGCTACGGTGTCACTCATCATTTGTCTACCGCATATCATCCACAAACAAGTGGACAAGTAGAGAATGCAAATCGCGGTATTAAACGAATCATAGAGAAAACGGTGGGTAAAAATAGGAAAGATTGGTCGGACAAGCTAGACGATGCATTGTGGGCATTTAGAACCGCCTACAAGACACCTTTAGGAACCACACCTTTTATGATCGTCTATGGAAAAGCTTGTCATCTTCCCGTAGAATTAGAGCATAGAGCGCTTTGGGCATTAAAAACCGTTAATTTAGACATGACCGAAGCCGCTAGGAAGCGTTTCTTTCAAATTCATGAGCTTGAAGAGCTTAGAGACACGGCATATGCTCGATCGTTGGGAATAAAGGAGAAAACGAAGTTGTTGCATGATCGGAAGTTGCGGAAAGTGAAGGAGTTTAGAAAAGGAGATAAAGTGCTTCTTTATAACTCGAGATTGAAGCTTTTTGCAGGTAAGTTGAAATCGAAGTGGTCAGGACCATTTATGGTTCATTATGTGTTTCCGTATGGAGCGGTGGAAATCATGGATGAGAAGGATGGCCGTACTTGGAAGGTGAATGGCCATCGTTTGAAACAGTACATTGGAGGAGCGATAAATACGGATGAGCGGGAGGAAATTCCTCTCGAAATCCCACCTGAAGCCGCCAAGTAGTGTTTTGGGTGAAAGCCCAAGTTTACATTTTGTATCGTTTGTATATGAGTCATCGTTTGTGTATTTTCGTGTTCTAACGAGTCTTTTCGTAGCTTTTTGGTGTTTGTTTTGTGTCGTTGAGAATTTTCCAGGTTTCATCACCACTATGGAACGGAAAACGCATGAGAAAAGAGGTGCCAGGTATGCTTCTTGGACACTTAGAAAAATTTTATGGGTTTTGGATGGTTTGGGAAAATGTTGAAATTTTTTCTAAGGCATGAACATGAAAATTCTACAATTTTTTCTAAGGCATGAACATGAAAATTCTACGAAACCTTCTGTGAAAAATGGCCCTTAGCGTGACGCCAAGGGCCTTCGCGTCACGCGACCCCTAAAGGTTCAAAATTAATTGTTTTCTACCCCGTCGCGTTACGCGAGACCCCCCCTGACCCCTGGCGTCATGCGACGCCCTGTTAAACCGGATAAAATCGTTTTCAAGTGAACCTGTTGCTGAAATGCTTTCCTTTTCACATCTACAAACCCTAAGTCGCGAATTTCACAAAAATGACCATAACTCACTCGTTTTGCCACCAAATCACTCCATTCTTCTTCCTAAATCACCACAATCACATTCCCCACAATCTTAACCATCAATTTCACCCGAATTCGCGCTCCATTCTCGCGTTTTTGGACAAACTCGTGCACCACAAGTTCAAGGCTTCATTTTTCTTGCTAAATCTGAATCCAAGGTATGATTTCTGTGATTTCTTGCTAGTAGGTAACTTTATTGCTTAGTTGTAGTGTCGGGTCAGTCATGTCTTAGATCTAGGGTTTGTGTAGGTTGATAAAGTTAGGATTTTTGAGCCTTTAGTCATGTTAGTGGTATGCGGGTGGTTATGTTTGGAATGTTTACACTGAATGGGGTTTGCGGATGGTTCGGGTTGGTTTGCTTGGGGTTGTTTGAGACTTGTGGGGTATGTTTGGACAACTAGACAACATGTTTGAGCTTTACGGGTTTGTTTGGCTATAACTAAAGAATTTTTGCTAAAAAAAGTAGGTTTTTGAACTGATTTTTGAAAATGTGATTAGTTTTCTAAACGGATTTTGTTGCCACAAACGTTGCGTTAAGGTTTAAAAAGTCAAACTCTCACGTGTTTCGCCTCAAGTGTGGGGATATTTTGGCACCTATGCTTCATTGAGGACAATTAAAGTTCCGGGAGGAGATAGTGTACATTGAGTCTTAGGTCGTTCGAGTCATTGAGTCTAGTAGTTTCTTTAGAGTAGTATTTCGAGTCTAGTGCCGGGTTTACTTTTATGCATGTACAAGTTCACAACATTTTGCCCGTACTCAATCTCCATTCGGGTAGAATGATGTGTAACCTAAGCTTTTGTAAACGGTAATCCATGTTTACGAAATTAGCCGCGAATGAAATGCTATACGGCTATTTTTTTATGTTAAAAAAAATTAAAAAATAAAATTTGAAAACACCAAAAATAGCTTGTGATTACTAACAGTCTGCATTGTTTTTCTTGTCAAATTTTTCTTGTTTTGCAGAAACATGTCGGGTGAAGGTTCATCGTCAAACCCAAGTAAAAGGAAGATCAAGTATCGTGGGAACGATAGGAGAGTGTATTCCCGAATTGAGAGGTTGGTCGATCACCCGGTTTTGGATTTTGAAGAGGATACTGAAGAGAGGGTAAAGCTCAAGAAATATGTGGTAACTCAAACACTGGAGCATCGTACGATTGACTGGGAGTGGTTGCAAAGTATGGGAGCGAGTGATCGGGTAGCAGAGTTGTTGGGGCCGAGGTTGAGAGCGGCAATAGATTGTGATTGGCCGCAGTATACTGAACTTACACTTGAGTTCCATTGTACCTTTCGTCATAAAGAGGGTACTTTTGCTGAAAAGGACGCGATTTCGTTCTCATTGGGCAGAAATCTGTATGAAATGAGTATTGCCCAGTTTGGCGTGGCGTTGGGTTTTTACACACCGGAAGAGGTGCAGACAGAGGAGTTTGTCAATGGTTTAAGGGGTGTGTATAATCATCCTCGGCCGAAGTGTTTGGATCCGGCGGATTTGGCTAGATTTTGGGAGGAGATTGCGACCCAACCATTCGCCCAAACGAACCTTATTACATCGGTTCATGATCCGATATATAGGTATATTCTGAAGGTATTGGCGACTACTGTTGTGGCGAGAAAGTCGGGAGAGGATAAGGCAAATTGGTTGGATATTTTCGCGTTGATGTGTATGGTGGAAAAGAGGAATTGGAACTTGGCAAGTTTCTTTGCATGGTCGTGCAATAGACCTCGTCGGGGAGGAAAACGGGCTGCAATGGATCTTGGGCCTTACATAGCTAGGTTGTCAAGGAACATACGGGCCCTCACAAAATATAAGGTTGAGCAGATGCATGAGGGTATGCCAACGGTTCATTGGGATGTTGCAGATCTACAGTTAGCGGGTATTCAAACACATTCGGACCCGCCAGAGTGGAACTTCGCACATGGCGCTCCTCGGCCACGACAGCCGGTTCCTAGACAGAGGCGTGCGGTCCCAGCTCCACAGCAGCCAGTTAGACAGCCGAGACTTGTCCCGTTCACTCCTGAGGCTGCTTTTGACTATACACAGCAGCTATTTGATCAGTTAGAAAATAGGATGCGGGTTGACCACCAGTGGACGATGCAGAGCAACCACCGACAGGACGACATGCTCAGGTATATGATGTCGGGCATGTCACTAGATGCTCAGATACCTCCACCCTTTGCGGGATTGTTACCTCCACCAGTTTATGGAGGCGAGCAGCAGACCCCATATGTCTATGGTCAGTATCCGGGGTATGACCAGTGGGGGGGGCAAAGTGGTTATGCTTATAGTGGTCAGTTCGGGTGGCAGCAGGCTGGAGGTTCGGGGACCCAGCAGATGGAGGAAGATTCAGAGGACGAGTGATGTAGCAGACTGAAGCAGCATATATATCCTTTCATGTTTATTTTATTTTTATGCTGTGTCGGTAGTTCGATTTGGTTGTACTAGTTAGACATGTTTTTATTTTTCGTTTGAACTCTGGATGATGGTATGTTGAACACGTGGTACTCGTATGTTTGGTATGGTATTTATGTTTTAGGTTGATGATGTGGAGCCGCTTTCCGTTCGTGTGTGAGAGAGTTTGGTATTGTTTGCTGAGCACGTTCGGTATTGGAGGGCGTTTATGTGGAAACAACTGGCACTTTGACAGTCTCACATATTCAGTTAAGTCGTTTTCCTCTTTGTTGTTGTTGTATTTTTTATTTATTTCGTTGGTAGTTTTTATCTTTTAGGTAGTTGTCGAGTCGTATTTTCGTTCTTACATTAGGGACAATGCAATCTCTAAGTGTGGGGATGGGATACATGTAAATAATCGAGTCTTAATTATTAAAAATACAAAAAAAAATTAAAAAAAATCCAAAAAAAAAATTGAAAAACCAGAAAATGTCTTTCAATTAAAAAGAAGTTTTGCATTTTTGAACGGAAAATGATAAAAAAAATTGAAAAACCAGAAAGTGTCTTTCAATTCTTGCTCGGTTGGAATAATAATAATAAGAGAATAAAATAAATCGAGCTTGCGTCTAGTTAGGGATATGTGAATAGGCCCGGGTTTGGTTTTAAGTCCCTTTGAGTTAATATACCATAATTGTCGGTCCGCTAGTGGGTTTTTGCCTGGGAGATATGGGAGACTAAAACCGCCAATAATAGTATAAGGGGCACCGTTATAAGTTAAAACCATTAGAGTTTGTGATCATGCGAAAAAAAAAATAGAATAAAAAGTGGGCTAGAAACTGAATGAAAGTAATACACTCATATGTAATTGGAGCTGAGGATAGCGACTCTACAGCAAGATTACCGCTAGGGTGTGTGAAATCGACCGTGCTAAAAAGAAAAAAATAAATAAATAAGTACCGAAACCTAAGTAATCTGTGGTTGGGGATAGCGACTCTACAGCCGGATTGCCTCTTGGCTAGGGAAAGCACCGTCTAGACTCACGAAAGAAAGAAAGAAAAGAAAAAAAGGAAAAAAAAAAGAGAAAAAAAATCTGATTGTAAACTCTCTTGGTTTTGATATAAGACGGTTGGGAATTAGTCAAGTGATCGTTCCTTTAGTCCTATAAGCTTGAGGCGGGAGTAGGTGGACTGTTGATTCGAGTGTGAGACCCTAGGTGGATTGACCGCATTTAAATTAAAATCACATGATAAGGGCTTAAGATTGGATTCGGGTTTAAAGTGGACAAGTATATTCGCAATCGCAGCTAACGCAAGCCTTGGTTTTAATTATACCTATGATTTTCGACCCGAGTGATTATTTGTCTATGATTCCGTTGCATAATTCTTTTTCGAGGACGAAAAAAGAGTAAGTGTGGGGATGTTTGATGTACTGCAAAGTACATATGTTTATAGTGTATATTTTGGTCAGTTTTCAGTCGTTTTGAGTCTAGTTTAAGTTAGAATTTCGATACTGCTGACGTTAAGCTTTGATTTCAGGTCCCGTAGCTTAAAGTGATGAAAAACGAGTAAAACGAGCAGTTTAGAAGAAAACCGGGATTCGTACGCGCGTCGGAGAAGCTGGAAATCGAAATTGAATAAAAAAAATAATAAAATCAGGGTTTGGAGGCGCCGCGTGACGCCACCCCCCCCCCCCTCGCGTCACGCTAAGCCTTGGATTTCGTGGAATGTGTTTCCCAGCTAGGGTTTTGAAGAGGGATCCCAAGAAACTTAACACACAACCCTAATTACGAAAATTGGACATCTTTTGGCAATCTTGGAGCATTCTTGGCAAGCAATCGGAGATTTAAAGGCATAGGAATCATTGGTACGAGTCGAGGGCGAAGAATCGAAGATTATATCGGGTTTTCTAATCCGTTGTTTTGTCGGTTATTTGTCTCGAAACTTTGTTACAATGAATTCTGTTCTAGATTTCTTTGGATTGATAATACGTTTAGCATGCTTGGCTAATTTCATAAACCACCTAGACTTGATGAATGGATTAATATAAAGTTTTTATCGGTTTTGTTAATTGCATGATTGTTATGGGTGATTGTGTTTAGTAAGCGGTTTGATTTAATGGTTTGATGTGTATGCGTACTTTGAATTGGTGGATTGTTATTACTTGCTTCATATAATTCTTAGTGACGGTCTATATCACAACATAGAGTCATATTAGGGTTTAGGGATTCGGTGAGTCTCTATATCACGTTAGAAAACCTCCACTCTTTAGGGAGAATTGCGCAATAACCCCTAGAAGTAACTAGTAACAATTTGCTAATTCTTAGTGTTCTACTAGTCCTAATATCTGGGAAGTGAGGGGCTATTGGTAGGTCTTACCCGGCGAATTGCTTTAGATAGTCCTTGGGAAAGGTCATGTCTTGGTTTACCTGTCGGTCTTATTAGTCTATCAAGTCAAATAGGTCTTACCCGGCGAATTGCTTTAGATAGTCCTTGGGAAAGGTCATGTCTTGGTTTACCTGTCGGTCTTATTAGTCTATCAAGTCAAATTAATTATTCCAAACTACCCTAGATCTATGATTGGGAAAGAGTAGGTCAACATTAGGGTACTTACACAATAATTAGACAACTGGGAAGAAGTCTAATAACCGGTAGTATTAACGGCCTAGGTAGTTCCACAGGTTTCTCCTTGAGAAGGGTCGAGGGGCCTCGATGGTTCTTAATAGGTTTAGTACTTTAAGATCCCGGTTCCATAACTCGTGCACTTAACTTAATCGGTAATCTCTTAAAAACAATCTAGGATTCTTGTCTAGGTGGTCTCGTTCTCATATAAAGAAAGTCGTTAGTCTTATTTCGTATTAGTTTAATTCTAGTTTAATTTAGTAGTTTAATATAGATTTCCTAGATTTTCCGTAACCCCCCCCCCCTAAACAATTAAAACAAGTAAAGCCGTGTCTGTCAGTGTCTATTAGAGTCTAGTTACGTGATACATAGAGTCTCATGGTTCGATATCCGGACTTCCTAGGTTATACCTCATTGATCGGTACACTTGCCGATTATGTGGTTTAGGTCGAGTCTAGAATTTAAAGCTTTGTCATGTCTAGCTTAGAGAGTCTAATTTAGTTAATTTTTATAGTCTGTTTAGCACACATCAACAAGTACCTTACTGGGGCTCTTAATCTGGAACGAAGGTTTTATTAACCTATTAGATTCCTAACGGGTCTTATTTAAGTTGAAACTTAGACCGGTTAGTCTTAAGGAAAGGTTTACGGTTCAAAATGCAAGATTAAGCACAGACCGGATTAGAATGTGATTTAGACCCGACAAGTTTGGAGACTTGTATAATATGGGTAAACTAAACACATTCTGGATTTTGAAGTGAAAATGATAAGGTTTGACCCGTTTCGGTTATTTCATGCAAACTAGTTACAATAACCGATCCGAACGCGAAACATGCGTAACGGGTAACCATAAGAGTCATGAACATGTTCCATAAGTTAATATGCCTTTAATATGTTGTGATATCGGTAGGATATCTTCCATTATGCCCAAAACGAATTTAAAACCAATATATGCCCCGTAGGGGTATTTTGGTCATTTTAATGATTATAAAAGAGGCTAAATAATTATTTCAGGTTCTGGTCTAAAATGATCAGTAAAAATACTTAGTTTAATAAGTTATATCAGTAAGCTATCTCACATATGTGAAATTTATCATTTATGGCCAAACTGTGCACCGTAGGGGCATTTTGGTCATTTCACATAAGCTTTAGGAGTTAATTTTGGAAAGCTGAGTTTAAAAAATTTTATTTACTGTTAAAGTATAAAAACTTATTCATAACATCAGTAGGTATCAAGCTTTGGGTGCCCAATATGGTTTTAAACCATACAATGCGCCTAAATCGCATAAAAGTCGGTATTTGACGATATTCGGGTTGATTAATGAAACCTGAGATTTTGATTAGCCTTTACTATTTAAAATAACTTATTTAACATATAAAATCAGTAAAAAAGGTTTGGTATGTAAGGGATGTGTAAAACTCATTTTACTAGCGAAAAGGGTATTATCGTCAATTACCGAGTCTATGCGATAACTCTATGTTATGATCAGATTAAAATTTTATAAAAATTTCCAAAAATCCCTAAATATCATATTACATCAGTAAGAAAAGGTTTGATGACAAATTTTGAGTTTAAATAGGCTTTATGCCGAAAATGCCATTTTATTACTAAAAAAGCTTTCGATTTACGCTATTGCGCATAACTCCCATTTTAGACCACTAACTGATGTGAAATTTTAAGGACATGTTTATAAATTAGTATTAAAGGTTTTAGTCCTTTCACATCTTCAAAAATCTTGTTTTAATATCGAAGGGCATTATGGTCAACATTTAGGCATTATGGAAACATGCAATGAACTCTAATTCTAAAGGATCAAGTAGTATAACTTCAGGGGGTTGTACTAACATATAATATGGTCACAAAGGAACCCTAAGGCATAATTAAAATAAACTAATTTGGGTCAGAACTGAAAGTCAAAGCAAAGGTCAAACTTTGCGACTTTCGGTTGTGAACCGAGCCTATACTTAGAATTGTCGGGTTAAACATGCTTAGACATGTTCTTGTATTTATTACCAAGTTATATAAATGCTTAAAACAGGTTTCATAGCTTTTATGTTGCTAATTATGAATTTATTTGTAAAATAGCTTCCTGTTGACTTTTTAATATCATGTTTGACCCGACATTTGACCAAGTTAGGTTGCTAATCAGTAGGTGCCCTCTTAGGGGTTTATTACCTACATAATTACCAACTTATAGCTACTTCTAAATAGATTAACTACTGGACCATTAGTGATTAATCACTAATTCAAACCTTAATTACGATAAGGTTGACTTTTGGTCATTAAACTAATCAAAACTAAGATTAGGAGGTTAAGGACACTTACAAATGGTCCTTAACTGTGTTTAAAAAAGCGCGCTTGAAGCGAGCGTGAAGCGATGAAGCGCTGGAAAAAACGCTTTTTTGGCTCTGAAGCGTTACATTACATGAAGCGAGCTTTAAGCGGCGAAGCGATGAAGTTGTGAAGCGATGCTCCAGCCAATCAGATCACCATTTGGGCCATTTTTTAATATTTGGGCCATTTTTTAAGCCCAACAGATTTAAATAGGGTTAAATGAGGCTTACCCTAATATCAGCAGCCGCTGTCTAAAACATTCCAACCGCTTTCTTCTTCTTTTTCCTTCTATTCTCTCTGCTGCAACTTGATTTCTGTTTAGAAATCATAATGGCCTCTGGATCAAACAACACTACTACTGCCTCGAAAAAGTCCTGCTCATCTGGTGACCCGAGTAGAAAGTATGGTACCCAAAATCCCAAGGTACGAGCAAATATTACTTGTAATTTTTGCGGAAAAATGTGTAAAGGGGGGGTTTATCATCTGAAACAACATTTGGTGGGAGGTTTTACGTGTGTTGTTAAGTGTACAAAGTGCCCGGAGCATGTACGAGAGAAGATGAGAGATTTCATACAGAAAAAAGAGATGTCTAAGGTGGAAAGTGTTATGAACTCAAAGATTTATGCTGATGTGTATGATCTTGATGAGGAGGAAGAAGATGAAGAAGTGACCGGTAGTGGTAAGGCAAGTCAAGCTAAAAAACCAAGAGTAAGAGGTGTTATAAATATGTTTTATGGTACGATTCAAAGTGAGAAACAAAAAAACATCAATGCGGTTTATCGCAAGGAGCTGAGGAATAAGGCATGCAAAGAGGTGGCAAGATGGTTTTATGATGCGGGCTTGCCTTTCAATGCATCTAACTATGATAGCTTTCGCAAAGTTGTTGAGGCCATAGGACAATTTGGTCCTGGAATGAAACCACCAACCATGTATGAGTTGAGGGTTTCTTTTCTTCAAGACGAAGTAAAAGAAGTTGACCTTTTAATTAACGAGCACAAGAAAGAATGGAAAGTTAAGGGTTGTTCAATTTTATCGGATGGATGGCGTGATTCGGTGGTTCAAAAAGAAATCATCAACTTTGTAGTAAACTCTCCAAAGGGTTCTGTATTTATTAAATCCCTTGATGTTTCTGAAGTCACGTTGAATGCTGATTTCTTGTTCAAGCTTCTTGACGCAATGGTAGAGGAGATCGGGGAGAAGAATGTAGTCCAAGTTGTAACGGATAATGCAGCGGCTTATGTTAAGGCGGGTAAGATTTTTCTTGTTGTTTTATGTTTTCTTTTTGTTGTTTTATGTTATTATTTGCTGTTTTATGTTTCTATAAGCTGTTTTATGTTATTTTTTTCTGTTTTATGTTATTATTTGCTGTTTTTTTTTCTGTTTTATGTTATTATTTGCTGTTTAAACAGTGTTTGTAATATATAATTTATAGGGAAGATGTTAGAAGGTGCTAGGAAACATCTTTATTGGACTCCATGTGCCGCACATTGTTTAGATCTCATGTTGGAGGACATTGGGAAAAAGATAGAGAAAGTGAAAAGTTGTATAAAGCGAGCGATGTTTGTGAATGGGTATATCTACAACTTTGTTGGTCTAGTGAACTTGATGAGGAAGTTCACAAATCAAAAAAACTTGCATAGACCCGCGGTTACAAGATTTGCTACATCATTTATAACCCTTCTCCAATTTCACAAACAAAAGAATAACTTGAGAAAGATGGTCACTTCTCAAGAATGGTTAGATAGCAAGTGGGCCAACGATCTGAAGGGAAAAAAAAGTGGCATCCATCTTATTACATGATTCATTTTGGAGGAACATAACATATTCTTTGAAGTTAACTGGTCCTCTTGTTAAGGTCCTTCGACTAGATGATGGTGAAAGAGCGTCGGCCATGGGTTACATCTATGAGGCCATGGAGAGGGCCAAATTGACAATTAAAGAGAGTTTTAAAGGGAAAGATGAGTTCTATAACGCTGTTTTTGATATTATAGATGAAAGATGGGAATGTCAACTTCATCGACCATTACATGCCGCGGGACATTACCTAAACCCATCCGTCTTTTACGATGACCCAGACCGTATTTTAAAGGATGAAGAAGTTATGACGGGTTTATATGCTTGCATTACAAGGTTGTCTCCAAGTGTAGAAATTGATGACTTGATCAATGAGCAACTAAATGTATATCAAAGAGTTGAAGGGGTTTCCGGTGTTGGGGGTGCAATTCGGCTACGAAAGAAAAAGTCTCCCGGTAATTACAAACATATATTTTTTAGAGTTAATTGCTCGGATGGTCCCTGTGGTTTCAAGTTTTTTCACGTTTAGTCCCCACCTTTTGAAAATAGCAGGTATGATCCCTATGGTTTGTCATTTTGTTACTCGGATAGTCCCTGAGTAAATGTCAGTTAGTTTGGAAATAGCATGTAGGGCTCCCTATGGTTTCTCATTTTGTTACTCGGATAGTCCCCAGAGTAAATGTTGGGGGACTATCCGAGTAACAAAATGACAAACCATAGGGAGCACACATGCTATTTTTAAAAGGTGGGGACTAAAGGTGAAAAAACGTAAAACCACAGGGACCATCCGAGCAATTAACTCTATTTTTTACAAAGTTTAATATATATTACATTTACATATACTTTGTTTCTTATGTTTTGTTAATTTTAGCGGAGTGGTGGGAATCCTATGGATCATCGACCCCCGAGTTGCAAGAGTTTGCTATACGTGTTCTTAGCCTCACTTGTAGTGATACAAGTTGTGAAAGAAATTGGAGCATTTTCCAACACCTTCATACGAAAAAGAGAAATCGATTGGCACAATCTCGATAGAATGACATGGTGTATGTAAAATTTAATCGTGCTATGCATCGCCGACATAAAATGGAGGGAACTGCCGACCCAATTACTTTGGAAGAAATTGATGAATGCAACGAGTGGTTGATGGGGACAATGGAAGATGAAGAGCATGACAGAGATTTGGTATTTGAAGATGAGGATTTGACATGGAGTGAAGTGGGTAGAGCTTCGGGTGTACATGAGCGTGTTCATTTAACGAGATCATCTACTAGAGGAAGAGGCAACGGTGCTAGTACATCAAGGGACAAGGGAAAACAAGCTCTATACGATGAAGATGAGCTTGAAGAAGATATTGGATTGAGTGATGTTGATGGAGATGGAGATGAATACGTACTTGATTATGATGATTATTGATTAAAGACTATTTCTATGTTTATGTTTTAAGTGTGTTTCGACTTTAATTTATGTTTTATGTTTATGTTATAAGTGTATTTCGACTTTAATTTATGTTTTAACTATGTTTTTTATGTGTTAAGTGTGTTTTTAATCATGATTTTGTGTTTGTTATTGATTAACAAGTAGAATAGGTCATATTGATGTGTACAATATTTTTTTTTATTTTTTTTTAATTTTGAGCGCTTCGTATACGTGAAGCTCTCGCTTCGCGCTTGAAGCTACTCTTAAAGCTTTTGGAACCAAAACGCTTCGGAGCGCTTCGCGCTTTTTTAAACCAAGGTCCTTAGTACTGAAAAGAACTCCAAGGAAGTTCCAAATGCTCAGGATCCTCCAGAATTGAGAATGTAGCAAGATTGGAAAGAAATGAGCAAGTTCTCAAATGAAGAGCACTTCTATTTATAGGTTTGGATAAGAATTGGATCATGACAAGTGTTAGGAGGGGCTTCTAGGATCATTACAGGTGTAATACCATTTTTAGAAACCATCAAATGACCCATAGGATTGAATATGTGAGACAAAAGGCAAAACCAAGGCTGGTTTTTGATTTTCTGGAACTGGGCCTCCTTTACGGACCATAAAGGATAGGTATACAGTCCGTAAGGACCATGCCAGCTCACGGAAACTTTCAACTGTTGACAGTTTTGGCCCCTGTACTTCTAAATGCCATTTCCGACACATCTAAGGCCCGTTAAACCATTTTTAAGGCTCTACAATGATGCCTAAGCATAGGGAACATGAAACATGCTCAAAAATATGCCAGATGTCGGTTCGTTTGTTCGTATGGTCACGTTGTTCGGCTAATTACGACGAAACACGGACGGACGCGAAAAACGAACCAAATTACGCGACGAATGGGATTTTATCAAGCCAAGCACTAAAATACAATATTTTAATGCTTACATAAATTTTTTGGATGTCCGGATATATTCAGAACGTAAGATATGCGCGAAAATGCAAACTTATGCACTTTTTGACGCTTTTAGCCCCTGTTGATCAAGTAAGTTTATTTTTGCGCACCAAACACCTCTAAGCCTATTTCTAAGCTATGTAAAGTATATTTAGGGCATGTTTAACTTATGATAATATTCCGGAGGGTTCGATACTATACGAATCGATAGACTTTTGTAGTTTGACGCAAATAGTCCTTCTAATGCGCAAACTTGCGCATATCCTCGTTTAATAGTATTGAAGCCTTATCTAATCCATATTAGGTATTTATGAGAGTATTATAAAGAATCATAATGCTTCGGGTTTGTTAAAAGGTCATTCAGAGGTGTAATTAAACATATTGACACTTTTAGTCCCTTATATTTACAAAGTTGCGCTTAACGTCACTTAAAGGCATAAAAACCTTAGACGGCCATTATTTGGCATTCCCGAGAGTATAATCAAATATCATGAAGCTCTCGGTTTGTTAAAAGGTCACTCAGAGGTAAGAATTAACATGTTGACGCTTTTAACCCTTTATTGCGCAAACTTTTAATTAATTGCTCAAACGGCTACACTTGATCAACAAGTGGCTCATTTGTGAATATAAAACCGTAGAAGGCTATTTAGAAACTTATTTAAGTTATGTTATTACTTCCAGTTCTTTCATAATTAATGTTTTTCGATTTTTCGAAAAATTAGTCCCTTAAATTCAAGGTTTGATTTTATTAGGGTTTATTACACGTGTCAATACTTCATTGGACGTGATTTTACGAGGTGTTACACAAGTGCAATGAAGTTGGTTACATTGCATGGAACTGCTCTCAAGCTACAAAGACAAAACAGGAAGTCTCTAAAAAACTCAAAGAAAAAGTTGTTGAGAAAAATGAACCAACAAATGAAAAATTCAAAATTTTTGAAAATTCAACTTATGAAGTTGGTGAATGTTCAAAGAAAAAATTATACAAAAAGAGAGCCAAAGACAACCAAATGTGGGTTGTTAAGAAGTTTTCTGAGAAATTCGGCGATGAATCTGATTCCACAAAATCAGAGGAGCCACAGGTTGAGGTTAAAGAAGAAAACTCAGTGTCTCCAATGGATGATGAAAATTTTCCACCATTGAGGGCTGAAAATTTTAAATCAAAGATTGGTAAGGTTGAGATCTCAAATCAATTCTATTCTGAAAAGAAAGAATTTGATGTTGAGAAGGCGTTTAATGGAAAGGTGAAAAAGATTTTTGGAAAAATGATTGAGGGTAAAGTTCAAGGGGTTAAAGATTTTTATGCAACAAAGAAGGCAACTTATAACCCAACTGAAGAAGAGTTGAGATTATCCAAGGCTGGTCAGGCTTAGGTGGATATTTTCTTTACTTGAAAAACCTGACTTGCCGGAGCTCCCAGGTTGGTAATCGTGGAGCAGGAATCGGCATCATTCTTTGTATCAGGTTTGATTGTAAATACTTACGTGTGGTAGTTGATTTGACCTACAAGTGGTAAATCAGGGACATTAAGTTGTACTTGATTTTCTACAAATGGTATGTTTGGTTGGTGAATCTATAAGTGGTTGAAAAACAATGTGATGAAATAATCCCCGAACCTACAAGAGATAAAATCAACAAAACTCATTTTCCGGAAAAACCATTTTGATTAAAACAAACTTAAGTGTTTTGAGATCATAATGGGAAAATAGTTTGTTGTAGGGGGAAGTTCTGATTGTTTATGCCGAGTGGATGGCGATTTGAAGCAATTCACAACAATTGTCACTTTGATTGTATAGTTTGTTTTCAAGTTTCTTTAAATGTTTCTGAATTTTAGGGGGAGTAAGAAATTTCAGAAAAATCCAAAAACATTAGAAAATTGAAAAAGACAAAAACACGATAAAAATTCAAAATGAGTTTTGTTGTGAAAAAGAGGAAATGATAGTACATCAGTGGACTATCACAACATGCTAAAGAATTGGAAAGTCAAATGTGATAAACAATCTCACTGCGGATGTACCAGTAGGTTTTTACACATTCAGTAGATGTATTCGAGATATAAACCTAAATTTCAAACTTACTTAGCTCGTGGGGAACATTTCTTGGATATATGGGTAACCCCCGAAATCTGTCCCTCTTTCTAAGATACTAGGTCTTTATACTCAGTGATATCTGGGGTATTATCCCAGGAATTCTGATTTTGCGGAAGCAATGGCCTAGTCCCCGTATAATACTTTGCAAATTGCTTGAAATATAGCATCGCCCTCAGTACAAAAAATGATGAAACATTGAAAAATGCTAATCATGTGCTGTTGAAGAAAAGATTCTCTAAAGGGAACACACCAAAAGTCGAGCCGTCATCTCTTTGCTGAACGGAAGTTCTGACCTGAGCTCTCACGGTTTCGCATTTAACCCTTTTACAGATATCATCTAGGTATACTCACCTGTAAGACTGAATATTGGGATCTGGATATGGGAGTATATTCAAGTGGTGGGACACGCGAATAAGTTTAAATTCTTAAAACATTAATTTTGTATCTCGAAACAGTTGAACTTTGTGTGGAAATTTAAGTGGATCAGTATACTGACAATCTAAGTGAATTGTTTAGAACTTAAAATGTTTAAAGCTTAACGGTGTTGGTGATTTGTCTCAAAAACTGATATGATCCTTTTACACAAACTCGCAAAAATATTGTCTGTAAATATTTGTTTACAGTATTTCATTTTATTCAAAAATCCAAAAAAAAGATTTTAAGTGTGTTTTAGCATAAACTTTTGAAAAATCCAAAAAGTTTTTCGATAACTGATGTTGAAAAGCTAATTTTCAAAATTTCCAAGTGCTGAACATGATGATCATTTTGAGGGGGAGTCTGTTGAATCTAAAAATGTTTGAATATTTTTCTGCAAGTGGCCATCAGAAGGTTTAAAATGTAAATCATTCTGGATTAATTTGAGGGGGAGTTTGTATATATAGATTTGTCAAATGTTAAATTTGTGAAATTTATTGTGAGGAAGAGGATGTGCAGGATAACCTGGATTATGAGTTTGAGAATAGAGCCAGGTCATGATTCTGATCCTGTGAAAGCCAGGTTGCGATCCCAGCAAATCGAAAGGGGGAGTCTGAAGACATCCGAGAAGAAGTGTTTTGTTCGAGGAGAGGAGTCTTGCATTGTTCATGGCACGAATATCGAGAAAACAAGACAAGATAGCTAATTTCGCTTGAAGAGAGAACATGTAATTCCGCACGGAATTAACATGTAATTCCGCTTGAGTGTTAATTTCGTTTGTAATGCTTAATTCCGCTTGTAAGTGATTCAGTTTGAGTGATGTTCACACGGAATTAAGTAGTCTATAAATAGGTTTGATTTCATTTCATTTGGCACGAAATTACTTAGAGGTTTTCCGACGTCGAAGCTCTGTCGAAGTGTCATCTTGTTGTAAAACTGTTTCAGATCAATAGAAAAGACAGTTAAAGTGAATATCTTGCTGAATTCAACTCATTATGTCTGTTTCCGCCTTTCATTTTGAGTAGAACGCCTCTGAACGACTCGTCTCGGGTCCGAACACGATCCTACAGATTCCACTCACATAAATATAGGAGATCCATTGTGAACGCTCTTAATCTCATTAGTTATGGGATGGCTGTAGTACCCTCAAATGTCATAGAGTCATCTTTGAGGCCTCCCGCGGCAATTCGGTTGTTGAAGGACAAACCATTAAGACCCAATCATTAGTTTTGTCATGCACGAGAACTATTCAAGAAAGTGGCCCAACTCCCAACCGGTTAACCAAATTTGCAAGCACTTATAGGGTACAAACACTTTTCATCCATTGATCTTATAAATTGTAATAGTAGTCCGTCAAAGTCAAAGGTCAAACTGAGTAGGTAGGGCTGGCATATCGTGTATAGGTACGATAATACACGATACACGAAATCTCATACACGAACCCGACACGATTAGGTTTCGTGTCCAGTTTTTTATACACGAACACGAAATATTTTTTAACAGGTATACACTATAATTACCTGTTAATACCTGTTTACGAATGTTTCAATAATTACATATCTAGGAACCTGTTTAGTGAATCAAAAGTTGCAAAAAGTTCACAATAGGCTTAAATAATGCATAAACGCAAGTTCACATGGGTTTTTCTTCTCAAATCTTCAATTCAAAGTTCACATGGGTTTTTCTTCTCGACGACCCGTGGTTGGGGTGGTGTCGCTGGGAGTGGGGTTGGAGAAGGGAAGAATTAGGGTTTTTTTTAATATGTCCATTGGAATGGGAACATACTGGAAGGGTTATCGAAACTAGAGAGATATGTAATAAGATCATGTTTTCAAATCACATGATCCCACTAAATTATATTTTTTATTATATTAAATTTGTTAACATGTATTAACAGGTAAACAGGTATTTTACCTGTTTAGACACGAAAATTAAAAGGTATTTTCATGTCTACCTGTTACCTGTTAAGACCATACACGATATCTATTAACTTCTTGTAGATTCGTTTCATGTATTCGTGTACGTGTCTAAAATTGCAAGCCGTATTAGTAGATATGATATTCAAAGTTTCAAACATTTAGTTTGTCAAAAAGATAGAAACAAAACTGAGTAGCCAGAGTAAAATAGTCAATCTTCAGGGGTGCAATCTATAAATTAAGAGCTTAAGGAGTTTACTGCATACCAAACACTCCACAATCTCTCCGTCGATCCACCCGTTCAAACACCGGCGACGAGGTATAATTTTCATACTAACTCGCTTTAATTCCTTCAAAAATCATGTATATACGCTCTCGGTTGTTCAAACTCGCTTGTTAATTGAACTAAATACTGTAGCATAATATTCCGATTTCTTATATATCAGTTGTTATTGCTTTGTTTACATTATTTAGGGATCTTGTGAATCTATAGAAAATTTTGCATCACGATCTGAATTCTGAAACATGATTAAATTATATGTTTTCTGTATAATGATTTAATGTTTTGTAATCATAATGATATCTGAATTCTGAAATTAGGGTTTGTACTTCTATGATTTTGAGTTTTTTGACCTGTGGTTTTTGAATAGGAGTTTAGTGATCGAACCGATTCGATGTAGCGGTTTCTAGTCCCTTTGTTTGATCATCTGTAATGCATTCACTGTCAGATGCTACGAATGTTCCTTTTTAGGGCTAAAAAATGCATTAATTAGGGTTATGGTTTTTTAATATATGGACTTGCCCGGTATCAAAAAAAAGGATAGGTGCACGGTATCCTTAGCCGCGGAAGGGATCTCCATTCCCAGTTCACGACCCGACAACGATCCCTGGCGGTAAATACCCTTGCCAACTTGATTGGATTGAAGAGCCTGGAGTACCCAGGATTCGAACCCGTGACCTCCACGCAATGGGAGGCCTCAAGAGACACTAAATGGGTGTCGGTAGCCACTGAGCCAAGACCCAGTGGTTAGCATAGCGGTATTAGGTGTGTGGATAATGTGTCTAACCCTGTGTGGTTAAGGGTTTAAGTCCTGTGGTGGACAAATGTGTAGATTTAGGAGTAGATGTTGAGGGTGTATGAGTTAGATATTCAAAGTCTATTTATATATGGCTCGCGTTCTGTAACATAAGCCGATTTGATGTATTTTGGTCGTTATAGCTTCGTTTGCACGATTAAGGATCTTGTAAATGTATTGACAGTTTTGCATCACGATCTGTAACTTGATCAAATTGTTTGTTTTCTGTAGTCTGTGTTGGAATTTTCGTGTAACTATTAGAAAATAATTTTTATTCAATTTGTCAAACAAACTGAACGCAGCGGAAAACATGTACACGAGGTTCGGTTCTAAACCGTTTCCACCAGTGATCTCATTACAATCAAAATAGGTTATAATAAAATTAAAGAATCGTGACATCCAAGAAAGACACCTTGGTTCAACGAACGATCTCGCTAGATGATCGTTGACCACGAAATCATATTTGTTCGTTTGAACGATTTCAAACGAAACCTAAATCTAAAGAAAATAAAGTTCAAAACCTTACCTTACGCGTAATCGAAGAAACAAAAGAGTTTATTTACAAAACTTCAAAAGGAATCTACTCCTTCCTTTTTTTCTGTTTGCGACGACCCAGAATGAAGAAAACCACCAAAGTTGATGTTTGGTATCCTATTTTCGTTTTGCTTCTTTTGAACCCTTTTTTTGAAAGCTTGCTCACCTTTAAGAACAGATGCTCCGTATATATATCATTATTAGAGTTTAATTTTGAGATTACTGTGGGAGTTTATTATATAAAAGATATATATATCTTTTATTTTAAACCAATTGTATTCTAAACACAATTCCTCCACAATTATCTCATAATTAAAACAATTATCAATCATTTTAATTATCTAGATAATTAACAATATATATATACGATTTATTATAATTAACAAATTAATTATAATATTAAATCGGCTCTTCGTAATTATTGCAAATAATTACTCGTTTCTTTCATTACGCTTATAATTTCGTGATCCGGTGATTAACGATTAAAACACCGCTAAATGTTCGTTGCCCAAAGTGTAACTCTTTGGGTCGTACCTTGACGGCAACGTTGAATCTTAATCGGCAATTGAACATTATATCCAACAGTCTGTACAACACCCAAGTATCTGATAATAATGAATGCTGTCTGAATTGTGAAATTAGGTCTCTTTTTCTCGTTTTCAGTTCGTAGTTTTATGTTTTTGACCTGATTCGTTGTATTCATTTTAGCATATGTATCTGTAAAAATAGAGTTTAGTGATTGAATTCATTTGCTGTAGCAATTTCTAATCTCATTCTTTGATTTGGGGCTAAAATGTATGATTTAGGGTTATAGGTTTTGAATTTCCGAAATTACATATCATCTAAATGAAGAACACCATCATTTGAACACTTGACTGAAAACGAATCATAGATCAGTTTTTGATTAAAATTTTGATCCCCGTGCTGATTTCCATATCATTTGCAGGTAATTTATTGCATCTAAATTATTATGGGGACCCCAGAGACATCTCGTGAACCTTGTCCGGACCGTATACTGGACGACATCGGTGGAGCCTTTGGTATGGGTGCAGTCGGAGGTTCAGCCTTCCACTTCTTGAAAGGAACCTACAACTCTCCAAAAGGCTTGCGACTTACTGGCGGTGTTCAAGCGGTGCAGATGAATGCTCCACGTGTTGGCGGCAGTTTCGCTGTCTGGGGCGGGCTTTTCTCCACTTTTGACTGCACGATGGTGTATATCCGCCAGAAAGAGGATCCATGGAACTCGATAATAGCCGGTGCTGCCACCGGAGGGTTTCTCCAGATGCGTCAAGGGCTCGGAGCCGCCTCTAGGTCAGCGGCTTTTGGTGGAGTTCTACTTGCTATGATTGAGGGTGCTGGAATCATGTTGAATAAGCTCATGAGTGCACCCCAGAATCTCCCTCCGATGGAAGAGGCTGTGCCGCCTAACGTGAGCGGTATACCGCAAGTTCCCATGGGACATCTTTCCAATCAAGCTCAAGTAAACATTGACGGCATGGCATCATCATCGACATCATCATCGTCGTCGTCATGGTTTGGAGGGCTGTTTGGTGGCGGAAAACAGGAGGAAACTGCCCCAAGCAATGGTGCGAAGACACAGGTATTAGAGAGCTTTGATGCTCCAAACCCGCCTTCGTTTGAATACAAGTAAACGGCAACAAAAGGGGTCGGACTTTTGGAATTCGGGAATGGGATTGGAGGTCGTATTTCACTTGTGAGGTTTGTTTTGGCGCATATTTTTTGTATAAATGTTTGTAACCAAATAATCGACAGTCCAGCTAAACCGTAGCTCGAGCTGAACATCAGCGCTGATACCAATTGTTTAGATGCTAGTTAGCCCGCACGAGATAAAACTGCATAAGCTCATCAGAGCTTTCGTTCTAAAACAAATCGGTTATAAAAATCAGTCAAACAAAGTTATTATTAGTTTAGAATCTTTCTTATATCCATGTGGAATCGACTTTTATGCATAACATGATTAACTTTTGAAAGTTAAATATTTTAGGGTAACAATTGTATAAACGATTAAACTCAGTTTATATGTTCCTAAAATACAGACTTTTTGTACTTGTGTTAAGTAAAAAAATATTGGAAAACTCTCGACAATTTAAATATACGAGTACGTTGAATTGTTTCATATTTAACCATTTAGTTAATCATTAAAATAACCGGGCATGCTGACAGGTACAAAACATATAAAAACAATCGTAATTAATGTAAAAAAAATTGTTAATTAAAGAGTTTGTTACATGTAACGTTCATGTGGTTTAAAGTTTGTTAGTTTTAGAAAGTACATTTTTTTACGGCAAAATCACTATATAAAGAGCCAACAAGCTGTTGTAAAGCTTACAAACAAGAACGAAAAATAAGACTACAAAAGACTCGAAACATCAAAGTCGACCCATTTATCCCAAGTCGTGTCTGGGAGTTTGGACCAATGTTCTATCCACAAAAAAGAGTCTTCCTTTATCTGCTCGACTATCTCTTGAACCCGAAGCGACTTCCCCTCGAAAACCTTTTGGTTCCTTGCATACCAAATCCTCCAGAAAGTCGCCTTCATAATAGTATTCACTATTAGCTTCCAGACTTTCAAACCCGGGGCGTTATCCAGAACTTCAATCAGCTAAGGAACTGACTGATATTACACTGATGACCTTTAAAGTTTGTTAGTATTAGAAACTACATTACATTGATGACCTCCACGTTAGACATCATATAGATAGTCAGTGATGGAACTAGAAGTTATTTTAGAGCGTTTTCTCTGTTGGCTACAAGTACAGGGTCCAACTTATGTTTTAGATGATACGTAGACTAGTTACCTGAAATTTCAAAACATGTACCATTTATCCTAAACATGTACCTGAAAATATATAATTTTAAATTCCCTTTTTCCTTTTTATCTTCTAAATGTCTTTCATTTTAGCATTTTCTTCAATTCACTTGAAACAATTTGTAGTAGAAAAACATGAAAGAATTTTTGGGTATTTCGTGTTTAGTGTTTAGGTTAACTACTGACATCCAATGTTTAATGTTGGAAAAATTAACATTGTGGTCTGTCAGCCTCAGTCCATACTCTTTTGATAGCCACACACCTAACTATAATTATTTAAAACATACTTTAAAAAAGTGTTAGAAAAAGGAATGTACTTGACATCAACAATTATTTTTAATAAATTAACGAATAAACTCCATGTGTATCCTCGATACCCGATTAGTAATCAACATTTAATATATACCCATTGAGTATTGGGTCAAGTATAAGACACAATTCTATATTTAGGCATTTTACTTTGATTACCGGTATCTGTCCAAGTAAAGAGAAACCACCAACCTTGATAACAAGTTGCAAATGTAGTGAAGTGCGGGTATAGTTAAACAACAGTGAGAGTGGAGGAGAGGTGGTGGTGTTCGACGACAATATAACCAAGCAAAACAGTCCTCTTAAACAAGTTGCAAGAGTAGATGGTTGGAAAAATGTGAGAGTGATGTCGACATGGAGGAGGTCGGGTATCTTTTTGTTCTTTTAAATTTGAGTAAATTGTCAAAATGGTCCCTGAGGTTTGATCACTTTTGACATTTTAGTCCAAAACTCAAACCTTTTGAATCTGAATCCCTGTGGTTTCATTTCTGTTGTCATTTTCATCTAAAAGCAAAATCTGATCAGATTTTTCAGTTAACAACCAACTTTTTTGTCCTTTTCCTCCCTTTTAATGAAAGGCAAAATGATCAGATTTTTTTTAATTTGTTAAAAGACCATTTTGCCCTCATTAAAAGGGAGGAAAAAGACAGAAAAGTTGGATGTTAACTGAAAAATCTGATCAAATTTTGATTTTTGGATAAAAATAGCAACAAAATTGAAACCACATGACCCAGATTCAAAAGTTTTGAATTTTGAACTAATGTGACAAAAGTGACCAAATCTCAGTGACCATTTTAACAGTTTACTCTTTAAATTTTAAGTGGACTCCATCATAAAAAAGTAAATAAACAAATAAATATTAAAATAGCTGAGTTTAAATATTTCTTTTCCTTTTTTTTTTTAAAAAAAAGAGGTATAATAGTAATTTTATATCCATTTAACATTATTACTTAACGTCCCTTACTAATAGTTAGGGATGCAAACGAGCCGAGTCGAGCTTATGAAAGCTCTAACTCGGCTCGTTTATCATATCCTAACTAATTTACATTAGTTATAATTATTATTTTATATATGATTTAGTATTTCTTTCATAAATTTATAAATATTAAGCATTAGTATTAAAATATATGTAGTTAATATATTAATAAAAAATATATATATAAACAGCAAGCTCGTTTAGGCTCGTAAGCCGGCTCGAGCTCGATAAGTGAAGCTCGGGCCCAGACTCGTTTTTTAAATGAGCTTATTTTTTAGGCTTGGGCTCAAGCTAGTTTAAGCTCGGCTCGTTCGAGCTTTTTTCCGAGCCAATCTCGAGCAGCTTGACTTGTTTGCAACCCTACTAATAGTGTTATCCGTGAGTGAACATTATGGACAATCATTGAAAATATGGATAAGCTATACGTACCATCGTGTACAATGATTAACTCTTAGTTATAAATAAAAGCCATCAAGAAAGATAAATTAAAGTATTAAAGTTTGGGGTTATGTTCAAATTCTGCTAAAAATAAGAAGTTGTAAGAGGAATATCAAACGGACTCTGATTGACCCCATTCATGCGGCATTGGAACCGTTACATTGAACTCTACGATGTGATATTTTAAGTTATTTTTAGACATTTAGCTTGTAGACTTTAGACTTTTTGCTTACATCAGTGTGTTTTTTTATTTATCATTGTGTCTTTTCTATATTTGTGTTATTGTATCTTTTTTGTGACTCATTGTGTCTTTTTTCTTCGACATTGTTGTATATTTTTCGGCATTGTATCATATTTTGATGGACATTGTGTTATATTTTACGATCCATTGTGTCTCTATACACTTTTTATATTTAAAAGTATTTATAGAATAACTTTACACTTAAAGTTTGATCATGGATTCATGGGTGTATTAATTTTATCTCTCCTCCAAAAAAATGAATTTATTTTTGATGATTTAAAAAAAAAAGTAAAAGTAAAGTTTGTTTTAATAAGTTTAGACTTTAGAGTCACTATGTAGTTAAAAAATATTTATAAAGTTCTCTTAAAGTATGTAAATTTTGCTTGTTTAAAGAGAGAGAGAAACAAAAGATTTAAATATGCTCATGAATAAGTACAAGTTAGGCATGAAGTAAAAGCGTAAAACCATATGCACCACTCAACTTAAGAGAAATTATTAATGGTTGCAAATAGATTGGGTTGGACACCAAACCAATGGCTTTCAAACGTTTTATGACTAAAGATGAATGAAACCAAAACTAGGAACGGGCCATATACCTTTTTCTCTTTATATTATAGGGACAAAAAGAATAAAAACCAAAAATCATCAGATTTTGGTGTTTCTTTATTTCTTAAAGAATATCCTCATTTTCTTTTAAAAAATAGGTTTAGAGCTTTAGCTAACATTTTTTTTTATATTAATGTGTTAGAGAGTATCACATGAACAAACCCTGTGATTTTACTTTAACGATCACTTCGGAATTGGAAGGGTGCAACGTAAGTTTTTTTTTAACGGATAACAGAATCAATCCCGAGCACTCTCAGTGCACCTACTGGATAAACGGAGTACTCCGAGAGTAACCCGAGTCCACAACTAATTCCGGGGAAAACCCGGTAACCCACCCGCCCGTAGACACGACAGTTAAATTACCGGTAAAATCCGTTTGGCTCAAGGATCCAACCCAGGTTTCCCTGGGTCTCCTATCATTGCCCACCAGTGCCTCACTCTGCAACAAGTGGAAGTTGAACCTGCATCTCTCAAGAGAAATGCAAACCCTCCACCACTTGATCTAGAGATCATTGCTAAGGTAAGGGTGCAAAGTAAGTACACATGAAAAGTTAGGGTTTCACAACATAGATGTGAAGTGATCTTGAAAATTACATTCATAGTATTTTGAATCTTCTAAAAGATAGGGTTCAAATGTGAGGTTTTCTTCTTTTTTTTTAACCTTAAAATATATTTCATTCCAATAATCTGGGTAAATTACATAAGGATAGCAGGTAGACGAGCAACAAACTGCGCCGCCATCCCTTTCTGAATAGAAAACCCTAATCTACTAAAAACAAAGCCTCGCCCCTGAGGGGCCGAAAAGTTGTTGTGGACCACACGCTGAACTCTAGACAAGAACCGAATTGCCTCCGGCGCCAAGGAGCCGAACGTGTCAAACGCCAGGGGGACAAAGGCATGCTGATTATCTTCACAAGCTTTCGCGTGCTTTTCCACCTTCTTTGACTATGCTTTCAGTACCGCTTGCCCCGCCACAAACCCATTTTCCCGGAACCCGACTAGGAGGGATACACCTGTGAGATCGACACAAGCATGTTTCCCACCCTCCCAACCAAAAACTAGCACGTACATCTATGCTCTTAAGATGTACGAGGACTTGAAGTGTTATTAGCAGTAGTGTTCTCAAATGAAGAAGTTAGTGGCTTAATATGTGGAATGGTGCTTAACATATGCCTAGATAAAGCTTGAAAAACCATATGGTTACATATTTGCACTCTGAGAGCATGATGCGATATGGGTTATAGTAGCCTTTAGAATTTGGTTCAACGGTTTGGGTCGAATAAGGTTTATTACATAATAAAAATACAATACAATAAGAAAAAAAAACTAACAAACACATTTCTTATTTCTTTATTTCTTTAATTGTCATTTACTTTTGTCAGCAACAATCAATACCAAAATAATTTCATAGATCAAAACTTATATCACATGGGGAATTAATCATCCAATCACAAATTCAAAATGCAACATAAAGAACAAGTAAAGCAAAATCAAACATCATGAATGATGCGTGCTAGTGTGTATATGTTTTAGGTATATATTTTAAGCCCTTTTTACACTTTTTAGCCAAGTTTTAAATTTATAAAACACGATATTTACTAACACTACACACACATATGGGCAAGTGCACCCATCGTGGACGTAGTATAGTGTTGGTAAGATACCGAGGTCGTCCAAGGACACAAGAGCTTTTAGTACCGGTTTATCCTCAACGTCTAATCAAATCACAATGTTAGAAAAGATTTTAAAACTAAGAAAATAAAACTAACTAAATACTGAAAAATAAAAATAAAAACAGATAGACAAGATGAATCACTTGGATCCGACTCGTGTATAGTGTAACCTTTGATTATTTTCGCACTTTTGCACTTGTTTAAGAGATTATCTTAGTTATTGTAGTAGGCCCCTCTTTTGAAGATGACGTTACCCTCAACCCAGTAGTTTGAGTCAGCAAGGATACAATCCTAAAGGGTCGGATTATTGAAAGATAATTAATTAAGTTATTAATGCAAATTATGGTAGGCCCCTCTTTTGAAGGTGACATTACCCTCGACTAAGTAGTCTGAGTCAGCAGGGATACAGTCCTAAATAGCCGGGTTATAGTATTAATAGTAGTTTAACTTATGAGGGGGTCAAAGAGTTTGGATCCCCGCCATCCAATACCTTTAGGTATTGAAGGAGATCCTACTAAATTTGACCCAGGTCCCTTGCAGGACCTCTAAACGCTGAACAAGGGCAAGACTCTTACCAAACCGTTCCCTTAACCCCCGACCAGGTAGCCAACATACCTCCATATAGACCGTGGAGATATGAATGGTGAAAATCTTTTATTTTATATAGACAGTAAAATAATGTCAAGACACCACGGACAAACGATAAGGAAGAATCACCTTCAACATAAGAAACTAGTTATTAAAGTCATTAATACAAAACCAAATAAAAATTGCAAAAGACTAAAAATGAAAAGTATTACACTGGACACTTGTCTTCACCAAGTGATGTAAGAGACTTAGGCAAACATGGCCTTTGATTGTCAAGAACTCTTACGATCAATCTTGGATCCCGAGACGACTCACACACTCTATGATGGACAATGGATGATGGTGGATGATGGTGGTGGATGATGGTGTTGTGATGGTGGTGGGTGGTGGGTGAAGTGTGAGAGAGGTGGTGTGCCAATGGATGAGTTGAAATGGCTCTAAGCACTCCTATTTATAGGCTGAACAGAAGCCTGGGCACGGCCCCGTGCCCGCTGGGCACGGCCCCGTGTCCATCTGACACTCTCTTTCTTCATTAATTGTAATTCGCAATTACAATAAATGCGCCTGCAGGAAGCTGACCACGGCCCCATGTCCGCTGGGCACGGCCCTGTGGTGGGCAATAGAAGCTTCTACCACTTTGTCTTTTGTGCCAGGGCTGACCATCCTGGACACGGCCTCGTGTTGAGCTGGACATGCCCTGTGTTGAGCTGGACACGCCCCGTGCTGAGCTGGGCACACCCCGTGTTCAGCTGGGCACAGCCCCATGCTCAGCTGGGCACAACCCCATGCTCAGCTTTCTTCTTGTTTTTGCTTTGGGAGATGCTGTCGAGGAGTCGGGCATGCCACATTTCTTCCTTTTCTTTGTATTTATGTTGGATTTGGCTGCATTTTTGCTTCTTTTGTTCATTTAAGCTCTTTTAACCCTGAAAATACAAAAGGAAGACAAAAGCACACTTTTTCCAACATTAGTACTTAAAAAGGGTTAGTTTTATGCCTCATTTGATGTAATTTATATGTTCGATTTTACACACATCAATGAAATTCATTCTACAGTTCGATTGTTAACTATTTTGCGTACATTGATCGCTCCTAACTTCTTCTATTACATGAAATTTTGTCTTCAAAATTTCAAGATGAACCAAAATTTCATGATGTTAGGAAATCAAGAAATTAAAACTCTACCTTTCATGCTTTCAACAAGGCTTAGAAATTGAAGTCGTCGACGGTGTAGTGGATTGGAGTGGCGGCGGAAATGTTTATGGGAAGAGTTGGAGTGATGATTGACGAAGGGTGGTTTTAGATGTTGGGGCTTAGCGACCATTAGGTCATGGGTTCGATTCCCACAAGGGGTTTTTTTCCAAAATTTATTGGGTTTTCTCCTGAATTGGTGTATATACATATTGCCTAGTGGAGGTGGATATGATCGGGTGGTTCCGCTGGTGACACCATAATACTCCAACGGTCCGTCACTGATCAAAATTTGTCGTTCTGTTAGGTATTAAATAGTAGAGGGTCTAAACTGTAAGTGTTCAAATGTTTAGGGTTATATTTGTAATATGATCATATACATAAGCAGGAGTCACTAATGAGAATGGCATCGATGATTTGAGAGTTTCCTCTTCTTCTCTGTGTTTCTTTCTTCTCTTTTGTCGATCATAAACTGATATGTAACAATGGTATCAGAGCATTCTTTCCTCTGATTGTGAGTTAGGGCTACGACAACAACCATCAAGATTCACAACAACATCAACAAATCAATTAGGGCTTTTGATCAGATTGGGTTTCAACCAATTGAACAAAAACGGTGGCAATTAGGATATCAGTTAGATTTTGTGATTCAGAGCACAACAACAACTCGACCATGGAGTTAGCAGTGGAAGAGATTATGGCACTAAGGCAAGAAGGTACGATTAAGAAGTATTGTGATGAATTCAAATTTTTGTTTGATCAAGTTAAAAATTCTGAAGAAATTAGTGAATATTATGCGATATATCTCTTTATGGATGGTCTTGAACCAGAAATTAGAGATGTTTTTATAACATGGCATCAATATAGTTTTCACACATTGAAAGACTACATTTCTTTAGCCTTGAAGTTAGATGCACATAAGTTGAAGGATTCGTTTTCTCCTTATGATCCAAATTCTTCACTATATGAGCCCCACATGGTGTTTGATATAATGTCTGGGAATGATAATGGTGAAACAAGTGAAGATATGGGTGAGCATCCGGGGAAAGATTCAATGGAAATTGGCCAACATGAAATGGTTTTTTCATGTCAAGATTCACGTGTTAGTAAGCATGCCCTTAAGTTGTCTGATGAAATGCCTAAAAGCTTTTGTGATGTGATTCAAGTAAATATTGAGAAATCTGAAATTAGGCATGAGATTCAAGAAACTAGTACGTATGAAAATGATAACGGCATGTTTGAAAATGAAATAGGCTTTTTAAATCAAATTTTGAGCATTCAATAATCAACTGAAGATGATTTTTTAAATGAAGATATGGAGGTTGTAATTGAAGTGAATGATGATGATGTTAACAAAGCTGGAAAAATACCAGTTGTCATATCCAAAACTAAGAACATGATGGGTGAAGATATTAAGAAATATCATTGGCTGCCTTTAATAAAAATCAGGGATGTGGTTGATATTGCTTTTATTAAACCTAAGGAAATAGGACGGTTAGGTATTGATTTGACATTTATGAAAATCTTTGAATGGAAACCAGGTTGGAAATATGGTTGGGTGGAAAATTTGAGCATCATTCAACATAATTCAAATGAATTTTCTACTCTTGAGAAGTTAGGATTTGATTTTATCCAGGTGGAATCTGGTGATTTTGTTGATTTTTTTAATAGTCAAATTAAACTAGAATATTTCAACATCCAAGATGGAGGTTGCCATGCTTATTGGGTTGGCAAATTGATGTTTAAATACAAAAAAATGGTGCCGCAAGATAGGTTAAAGGGTGTCATACAGGATAGTAGTAGTAGCCTGAGGCAGAATTATGGTGGCGTAGAAAGAAGTGTCCTGTTCACAATGGTTAATGGAGAAGAATTAGTATATGTTAACTGGGACATGAGATCTGATAGGGAATTTCTGTTTGATTTGAATAGCTCACAGAAGACCGTTAAATACCCTGCACCAAATAAGGATGCAAAACTGGGGTGTTCAAATGTTTTGCAAGATGACTCAGTAGTGATGGGTTCGATTACCTTGTACCAAGTGGTGGCCAACTACAATTGTAAAAAGTGTGGTTTATCATCTTTTGAAACTGTTTATGAACATGCGAAGGAAGTTTCATGTGTGAAGGACTTTGAAGTGAAGGTTAGGAATCCATGTGAGATTGGGGAAATTGCTGAAAGTGAAATTGGCATTCCAAATAACTTCATGTTTGTTGTACAACAAGTAACTCTTGGTAGATTACCAATGTTAAATGTGATAAAGATTGTTGTTGGTGCTGAACATACAGTGGGTGGTGATGTGTTTTATGGCTCCGGTTGGGGAAGATATGGATATATGAGTTTTATGATATGGACGCATCAGAATCAATCGGATGGTTATGATATTTGGATGGTTCTAAGGCTTGATGTTACTACTGATGAAATTCTTCGATATGATACTAATATTTTTAACGAGTTCGAGGAGTTGAGTTGGACATATCTGATAAAAAGCATGTTGTTGATCCCATTTGCACTTGGTTATACAAAGGAATCTCATTCAGATAAAGTTGCACAAGACTTTTCACAGTTTGGATATGATAGTTTTGATTAGCTATTTTTTTTTTCGTTATAATGATTTTTGGGGACAAAAATCTTTTGAGGGGAGAGTAATGTTAGGTATCAAATAGTAGAGGGTCTAAACTGTAAGTGTTCAATAGTTTAGGGTTATATTTGTAATATGATCATATACATAAGCAGGAGTCACTAATGAGAATGGTATCGATGATTTGAGAGTTTCCTCTTCTTCTCTGTGTTTCTTTCTTCTCTTTTATCGATCACAAACTGATACGTAACACGTTCAAAAAACAGATGATGGGGGATCTATTTGTGTGGTGTTTTGCTTATTTTCAGATGTGTGGAATTGGGGCACTAGTTGGTAAAAGTTAAAACCCTAAGTTACTGCGGGATTGGGGCACTGGTTGTTAAAAGTTAAATCCCTAAGTTATTCAAAAAAGAAACTTTAAAAAAATAAAAAGCCAACCGTGACTCGAACCCGGGACTTCAGGTTTGGAAGCAGAGAACGTAACCATTAAGCCATTCATCAAATTGTGTGGTTAAACTCTTAAAAAATACATATATATATTGAATTTTTTTTAAATGTGTCCTTTGGAATTTCAGGCCATGACTGGTGGTCCGCCTCGCCTACCGAGGGCCGCCCCTGTAGACGAGCTAACCAAGACAACACATGTCCTCCCAACTAATTTAGTCTTGTGATTTATATATGAGTTTTAAATATATTCGACAAAAGAAGTGACAATTGTATATGACAATTTTTAAACCTTTTGAAATCTTCCACCAAGGATTCATTTGTGAATAAGAAACCAATAAAACCAAACATAGGGTGTGTCATAAGTTGGACGGGTTGTAGTAGATGATCCATCTATCGGTATCCAAACCAAACAACGAACGACTCAAATGGTGCTAGCCTCAACATAAGTTGGTCAAATGTTGTCGCAACCCCCGACCCCTGCCTCGGGAGGCGGGCGGCCGCGACCTACTCAGAGATGATGGTATCGGTGTTTATCATTATTTGGCAGCGGAAATTTCATCAGGACCGTAGTTAGAAAATATTTTATCAGAGTAAAACACCATATTTTTATGATAATAGTTATGTTGGGATAAAACCCAAGTATTTGTTACAAACAAGTTTATAGGGATAAACCCTATTTTATTGAAGTAAAACATCTTCTTTATTTAGGTAACTTTTTATTGGTGCATACATCTGTCGACTTCGTCTTGTATCAAGTCTTGTATAGAACTTGTTAGATCAGGGCACGAAAAACAAGAAAGTGTGAATTAGAGCTGATTCCGCTTGAAATGACACCAGGTCATTTCAAGCGAAATCAAATAAGTTCTAATTCCGCTTGAAGATTATCATGTTGTTTTCGCTTGAGATGTTATTCCGCTTGAACATGTTCAAGCGGAATCACATGCCCTATATATACCTTCCAAGCGAAATCAGTAGTAACAGTTTGTGATTTGGATACCGAGGTGCTGCCGGTTTATCCTGTGATTGTAATCAGTGTTATATCAATCAGAAAGTTGTTTAAAGTGATTTGCAAGCTGTTTCGAAGTCTATTTCTCTGTTTCCGCCTTTGAAATAGATTAAAACTCCTCTGAACGACTCGTTCGGGTCTGAAAACGATCCTACACTTTTATAGACACTTTTCAAAGTCTTCAGTGCTGTCCAGTTGCCTTCTATTTGGCTTTCACATTTTGTTACCTGAAACGCGTTTAAAAATATTTTGTCAGTGGGAAATACTGGTGAGTGAATCCCAATTTAATCAAGAAGAGTTTTATCATTTCACAGTATCGAGAGCGATTACAATGTTTATATCTACACAATTACTCATTCAGTATTGTCAATCCTGACTGGTGGGTCATATTACACATTGGCTATCTCGTTGTCCAATGGTAACGTGTTCTACATTTTGTATACAAAACCCCAACATAACGACAGTAATTGAAAAATTACAAAGACTCAATCACTGCTATTTATAATTTAAAATACTTAAGGTTTTGTAAAAACAGTTTACAAAAAGGAGATTACTCACATTGCTATCTTAGGTAATTTCCTGTGGCTTCCTGGTTATAATCTATAAATTTTAAATAATGCACACGCGTTAGTATAATAACCCAAATTTTACATTAGTTATACCCTCCCCGAGACAGAACCCCAACGACTACGTCGGGCAAAGTGTCAACAGCCGTTACGGAGCACTAGATCAATCGGGCAGTGTATCTAATACGTAACCAGGGGTTAAAATACTTACAACGAGGCAGAGCTTCGCTATATTAGTAGGTATAATGCCCGGGTATTACTTATACTATAAAGAAATTGAGAGAGAGTATCAAAATTTGAAAGATGGAGACTGAAGGCCGATGGCCTTCATTTATAGGGCTGCTTCGGCAGTCCCTTGCGCCCCGCATAAAACTCACAAGGGGCTTATGCGCCCCGCGAGATAGGGGGTGTAGGCCCTAGCTTGGTCCGGTCATCAATATTGTCACACCCCAACCGATGGCGGAAATATCGGGGCGCGGCACTGAGCGAAACAGATTGTCAAGAGAAATTCCATAACAACTAAATTACCGGATTGTTAATATTATGTCCCATACCATAACCCATCAAGTAACCAATTATTAGAGACATAGATATCTCAAAAAAAACATTGTTTCGACAACTCAGATTAAATAAATAAATTGTCTTTGCTCCTAGACTCTCCTACTCGATTCCATGAAAGCAAGCAACATCCTAGCATCTCAAACACCTGTCACATACGTTAAAATAGGGGTCAATACACATAGTGTAAAGGTGTGCATACAAGTTTAATAGTATAATAGAGTTCGGATTCGTTTACGCATAACCAGCATGTAACATGTAGCAAAGTGAAAGCTAATAGGTTATCGACAGAGAAACATGCACAGACGTGACTGCGAGTTGTAGAATGCGCAACACATATCCCCACTGGGACACGTGAAGTAAGGCCCTTAACAACCCCTGTCCACGACAGGTGCTGAGTCCAAACTATAGTACTATCATTGCTAAGGTGTCAGGCAACAATCACCATCTTAACATAACATACAAGCATTCATCGAATAACACGTAGCATGCAATAACGGTCAGCGTATAAATAGTGTTTGAATAAGTAACGTATGTAACACCTAAAAGTGCATAAAGCAAAAAGGGTTCGAGTATACTCACAGATAGCGTTTAAGTTAATAAACACTGTCTTGGATTGAAGGGAGCGCTGAGAGATTAGCCTGAACAGTTAATGATAGCATAAATGATGAGCAACGCATAAAACGGTGAAAGTGACTAAGTGTCGAATGGTAATCCGATCAGATGTCAATCCGTTCGGATGGTCATCCGATCGGATGGCCATTCGATCGGATTGACATTCGTTTGAGTGGGATGTGTTTGTGTATGATGGCTTTGAAGTTTTCGTTGTAGCATTTTGAAAATAGAGAAGTATCTCTACCTTTCAGGTTGTCGATCGAACAGTCGTTTGATCGGATAGGGATCCGACGGGCAAGACATTTCAGTTTAGAACAAGTTCAGCAGGATGGTCACCCAATCGGATGGTCTTCCGATCGGATAGCAATCCATTAGAACTGATGATCTTTGAAAATTATGAAAATGATTAAGTGTTGAAGTTCCAAATGTCAATCGATAGGCAATCCGTTCGACATTCAGATGATTGATAGTTTGAAGAGAAATGTTTAAGTGTGGAACCAAGTGCAATCCGATCGGATTACAGTTTGATCAGATGGCAATCCGATTGGACGGCAATCCGTCCCAACGAATCTGATCGTCTTGACTTGATTATTTTGAAAGTTTTGCGGTTTGCTCGAGACGGTATGACAACGTACTAAACAACGGAACCTCGTCAAGTCCCAAGTTGTCCGATCGGACAGGAATCACCCTAATCCGTTCAGCTAACTGTTCGTGACGGTTGTTCATGTTCAATCCGAAATCGGTCGTCTCTTTGATAGAAATCAAATCTCAAACGGATACTTCACTAAGAAATGTGTAGAAGGCCTGAATGAGCTTCGATTCTATCGGTTTTGAGTACATTGAGTGTAAAAGAGTTGAAAGAAGGTTGGAAAAGCTTCTTTCAATTCTTTTAACTTTAAAAATGTCTTGATCTATGCAAAAACAATGTTTAATCTTGTGGAAACCCTTCAGATCTGAGTTATTCTTGGTGGAATGAAGCCAAATCTTGAAGTTCATATGAACTCCATGATGACATCACCCTAGAACACCTCAAACCCGCTGATTTCACGGTTAAAAGTTAAGATTCAAAGGTGAAAATGATGAAGAAGTGTGTGTTGATCATAGAAGTACAAGATTTGAATTGAAAACTTACAAGAATTGCGAGAAATCGAAGGAAAAGTGGGCTGGTGCGTGGTGGTCGAATGAGGGAGCTGTCACATCACAAGTGATGTGACAGGGGGGTATTTATAGGTTGCCAAAAGAGGAAAGAAAGGTGCAAGCGTCGGATGGCGTGCCGATTAGATGGCAATCCGATCGGATGGCAATCCGATCGGACGGCCATTCGATCGATTGGCCATTCGATCGAAGTGGTCCAACGAGTTGAGTTTCGGCGTTTCGTTTCACGTGTCCTGCGTTGCGATGCGTTTAAGCGAGTCTAGATTATGCAATGCGATAGATTAATAATAATCACACAAATACAATATCTAACATACAATCATCATAATTAACTTGCGCTTAGCGTTTGCGATTAAGTTGCGTTGCGATAGAGTTGCGATTTGCGTTTCGATTAATCACCACAAACATAAAGTAAACATGCACAAGTAGCACATAAATAGCACACACACGTAAAACAATATACAGAACCTATCATCAAGGCGCGAATGCGATTGCGATGCGATTAGCTATTAAAGCGATAAAACATGCGATAAACATCGATTAAACCTCGATTATTAATAGATACTCCACATAATACAACTAAAGAGATTAAATAAAAAGAATTCGATTACAAGTCAATGACGTACACTCCATAGTTAAGCAAGGAGTGACAGATCGCAATTAGCAATCTTTTCTTCTTTTGACTTTGACTTTGACTTGTACTTTGACTTTCGTAACACGGGGTGTTACAGTCTCCCCTACTTAAGGGAATTTCGTCTTGAAATTGGGCTTAAGCCGTAACAAACAACTGCGGGTACTTCGCCTTCATGTCACTTTCGAGTTCCCAGGTGAACTCTGCGCCGCGTTTACCTTCCCAGCGAACCTTCACAATGGGAATGCGTGAGCGCCTGAGCTTCTTGGTTTCTAGGTCCATGATCTCGACAGGCTTCTCCACGAAGTGTAATGTTTCGTACACTTGCAGATCCCCTAGTGGAACTTGTAAATCCTGCTCGGCTAGGCACTTTCTGAGGTTCGATACATGGAAAGTCGGGTGGACGTTGCTAGGTTCCTCCGGTAGTTCGAGTCTGTAGGCCCTCTTTTCTGATCCTTTCTAGAATCTTAAAGGGTCCAACATATCGAGGCGCGAGCTTTCCTTTATTGCCGAATCTCACCACACCCTTCCAGGGGAAACCTTTAGGAGTACGTGGTCGCCAACGTCAAATTCAAGGGGCTTGCGGCGTCTATCGGTGTAACTTTTCTGACAACTCCGAGCTTTTAGCAGATTGTCTCGAATTTGGAGGATCTTGTTAGTCATTTCTTGCAGCAGCTCAGGGCCGGTTAATTGCGCATCTCCGATCTCATGCCACACAATAGGCGATCAACATTTTTTTCCGTATAATGCCTCAAATGGTGCCATTTGTATGCTAGAATGATAACAGTTATTGTACGAGAATTCGACTAAAGGTAAGTGCGCGTCCCAATTACCACCGAAATCTATGACACACGAGCGAAGCATGTCTTCAAGGGTACGCATTGTTCTTTCAGTCTGACCGTCGGTTCGGAGATGGAAAGCGGTACTTAGATTTAGCACAGTACCAAGAGCAGATTGAAACGTTTCCCAATGACGCGAGGTAAACCGACCATCGCGGTCAGAGATGATGTCATGAGGCGTCCCATGTCGACAAATGATCTCGTCGGTGTAGATTCGGGCTAATTTTTCTACCTTAAAGTCTTCTCGTATCGGCAGGAAATGAGCAGATTTAGTCAAACGGTCAACGATAACCCAGATGCTATCGTGACCTGAGGTTGTACGCGAGAGTTTCGTGATAAAGTCCATGGCTATGCTTTCCCGTTTCCACATTGGGATCTCGGGTTGCACAAGCAAGCCAGAGGGTCTTTGTTGTTCAGCCTTGACTTTCGACAAGTCAGGCACTTCGAAACGTAGATTGCGATATCCTTCTTCATTCAAGGCCACCAATACCGTTGACAAAGGTCGTGGTACATCTTGTCGGCACCAGGATGAATAGAATAGCGAGACTTGTGGGCTTTATCCAACAGGATTTGTCGTAAGTTAGTGCGTTTGGGAATCCAAATTCGATCCAAGTATTGGAATATCCCATTCGATTTATTCACTAACTGTTCCCCATTATGGTGAATCATTTCCTTCTTCAAGGTGCCTTCGGTAAAACTAGCATGTTGAGCGTCACGGATAAGAGTTTCGAGATGGTGCTGGGCGTGAACATTACGGGCACTATGCAAATAGCTTCATCTGCTGAGGGAATCGGCAACGACATTTGCTTTGCCAGGATGATAACGGATCTCACAGTCGTAATCGTTGAGAAGTTCAACCCATCGGCGTTGGCGTATATTCAGTTCTTTTTGGCTGAGGATGTGTTGCAGGCTCTTATGATCTGTGAAGATCGTACACTTGGTACCATAAAGGTAGTGTCGCCAAATTTTCAACGCAAAAACAACTGCGCCTAGCTCGAGGTCCTGGGTTGTATAGTTCTTCTCGTGGATCTTGAGCTGACGAGATGCGTAGGCGATAACCTTTTCCCGTTGCATGAGAACGCAACCAAGACCAAGGTTCGAGGCATCACAATAAACAACGAAGTCATCATATCCGTCGGGTAAAGCGAGAACGGGAGCATTGTAGAGCATATGCTTGAGAGTTTGAAATGCAGTCTCTTGTTCGGTTCCCCAAACAAAAGGCTTGTCTTTATGCGTCAAAGAAGTAAGCGGAACAACAATTTTCGAGAAGTCAGCGATGAATCGATGGTAATAGCCCGCCAATCCGAGGAACGAATGAACATCGGATGGTGATTTTGGAGTAACGCAACTCCTAACAGCTTCGATCTTCACGAGGTCAACGTGAATACCTTGACTATTGACGATGTGACCGAGGAATTGAACCTCCTCTTGCCAGAATTCACACTTGGAGAACTTGGCATAGAGTCGATTCCCTTGGAGTAGCTCAAGAACCAAACGTAGATGTTGCGTGTGTTCGGTTTTCGACTTCGAATAGATAAGGATATCATTGATGAACACGATGAAGAAGCAGTCAAGAAATGGTTTACACATGCGATTCATCAAATCCATGAAAATCGCGGGTGCGTTGGTTAAACCAAAGGGCATTACGACGAATTCATAACGGCCATAGCAGGTTCGAAAAGCGGTTTTCGGTATATCTTCCTCCTGGATACGAAACTGGTGATAACCTGAGTGTAAATAGATCTTCGAGAAACACGTAGCACCTTGTAATTGATCAAAAAAATCATCGATTCAGGGCAAGGGATAACGATTTTTGATTGTCAGCTTTTCAACTCCCTATAGTCGATGCACATCCGGAACGACCCGTCCTTCTTTTGGACGGAAAGGACTGGTGCGCCCCAAGGAGAGGTGCTAGGGCGAATGAAGCCTTTGTCAAGTAACTCCTGGTGTTGACTCGAGAATTCACGCATTTCGGACGGAGCGAGACGATAAGGAGATTTAGCAACAAGGTTGGCTCCAGGAATGAGGTCAATATTAAAATCAATATCACGACTCAGGGGTAAACCAGGTAGATCATCAGGAAAGACATGTGGAAAATCGCGAATCACAGGCACCTTATCGATTGCCTTAACTTCCTTTTTCTCCGCTACTACAATGTGTGCCAAGAAAGCTTGGTATTACTTGCGGAGATACTTGCTAGCCTGGACACACGACATAAGTTGGAGTTTCTTTGACGCGACTTCACCATAGACACACATTAGATCACCAATAGCGAGCGAGAAATGAATCATCTTATCGAAGCAAACAATTTCAGCACGATTTTCACGAAGAAAATCCATGCCTACTATGATATCGAAACTACCGAGCTGCATCGGAATAAGGTCGATAGGTAAGATGTGATTGTTGAGTTCGAAAGTACAATCACGAAGAACAGAATTGACAGCGACGGTTCTTCCGGTGGCAACTTCAACATCGAACGTCAAGGGCAGATGGGCGCGCTTACGATTAAGGAGCTTTTCGAATTTTAATGACACAAAACAGTTATCGGCTCCAGTATCAAATAAACATGAAGCATATATACCATTCACAAGGAACGTACCATTAACCACATTGTTATCGGCTTGGCCTTGGCGGACGTTGATGTTGAAAGTACGTCCGCAGGCTGCTGGCTGCTGTTGTTATTGTTGCTGGGGCTGCTGCTGTTGTGGTTCTTGCTTCACCACTCGATTCGGGCACATGTTTGCGAAGTGGTTGGGATCACCACACGCAAAGCAAGCTCTAGCGTGGATCGAGGGTGCAGGAGCCGCTTATTGGCCTTGAGGAATAGGAAGTAGAGCTTGTTGAGCAGGAGCTTGACCTTGAGCTGGAGCTGGAGCTTGACGTGGACCTGTACGACAGTTGGCGGTGAAGTGGCCCTACATATTGCAGTGCACACAGTATCTTCAAGTGATTCCCACTAGATGATGATAAGTACAAGTAGGGCAAGCCGGGTGAGGACCAGTGTATGCACGCTTGACCAGCGGTGCGTGGGTGACCGGTGCCGCTACTTGGCGGTGTTGAGGCTGCAGTTGAGCAGGTATTGATTGGAGCGGAGCGGCAGCTGTAACAACGCAATTCTTACTACTGTTGTTGTTGTTGTTGTTCTTCCTTTTGCGACGAGAGGACTTTGAAGATTGCGGAGCGGCGGCGGTTTCAGCGGTAGGAGCAGCGGTGACTTGATGGAGATTCTTGGAGGCTTTATCCTAGTAACCAGCCTTGACTCGCTTGTTGTTTATCTCAGCAGCGAGTAGGAAGGTTTCCTCAATAGTTGTCGTCTTTGCAGCTTGAACGAAATCAGCCACGCAATCCGGAAGAGCACGGATATACTTCTTGATGGTGATTTCGGGTGTAGAAACTTGGCTTGGACAGATTATGCTTAGCTGCTTAAAGCGAGCAGTTAAACCAGCGTTGTCGCCATCCTTTTTTTTGATGTGCCAAAACTCGTCCCAGGGCCCTGGACTGTAAGCTGCATCATTTCCACGCTTGTTTCTTTCGGCAGTCCACCAGTCCAGGGCCTTGGACTGTAAAACTCCGTGGCGTTAACAGTGCAGAGATTATCAGGACAGTTGCTTTGACGCAGGGTGACTTCAATCGAATCAAACCATTGAAACATGGCAGTAGGTCCATCTTCTCCGGTGAATTCTTTGGGACCGCAGGCTTTGAACTGCTTGAAGCTAAAAGTAGCTTTTAGCAAATCAGTCCTGGACTCTTCCAAGGACTTGCTAGCGTTTTCATTCAGCTCGCTAACAATTTGCGGGATAACTTTCACCATCTGCTTAGCGACGAGGGCGGCGATGCGTTTATCATCATGATTGCGGCGAGCAGAACGGGAATGAAACGATCCAAATGACGACATTGTCTGCAACAGACATCGCCATAGGACTCAGACGCTATATAATCGAATCTCACCTCACAACACACCACTACTAAATAAAGCTCAGGAACACAATCACGTAACACATAGTCACATAATCACAGAAGCACGTAATCACATAAGGTACAGAAGCACGTAAGGCATATAGAACACAAAAATCATGCGGACCCACTATATTTTGCATGTATTCACCTACTTTTGTTGTACAGATTCGCCTATCATTCAAGGTTCGCGCGTTCGAGAATAGCGATTGCGAAAAGCGAGTACACAGCGAGTAACATAACGAGTAGTATAGCATAGGCAAGTAACATAGCATGCGATTATCCACAAGTAGTAGCGATTTGTTAGCGATTTTGAGATAGGTGTGCAGTGCGAGTTGTGTGTGTCGATCAAAGCAAAAAGCGGAACGCGTATAAACCACCAAAATCGAAACATATAAACAGGTAAAACCACATAAAACACATAAAGTCCACATAAAACGACAAATATCAGAGTCAGCAGTTGCTGGCTTAGAATCGAAACACATAAAATCGACGATTGCGAGCTTGAAATCGAATATAGATTGTCTAAGGCTTGATAGACGTTGACTACCCAAAGTGATTCGACTATTCTCAAGGCTACGAGTATACATTTTGGCCTAATAGACTGTGCTCTATCACTGGCATACGGTGAATGGCACGCATCCTTTCGGTTATTTACGCAACTCGAGTCCTTGGAATCCATCGAGACTTTTTGTAAAACCAATATAAGGAACAGAACGAGTCATCAAGATTCGGGTTTCACCCCTAGCTTAACGACTGTATTCCTGGTTGTGTGATAGAATCACGAGATTGCGAGAGAAAGTTTGCGTCGAAGTACGGATTTCACTCCTGATTCAACGTAATTTCTCTTGTTTATAGTAAAAGGCTGGGTCAAACAAGCGATTTAATCGAGCGTTTGCGGCTTTCACCCAAAATCTCGATCCAATCACTCGTCCATTTTCGAAAAATAGTGCAGTGCGACAGCCTTAGGAAAGGCAGTGTGATAGTACAGCGTGATTGCGAGTTGATCGAGTAACAGAACTAAGCTCGTGCGGAGCCCCTAATGGGCTCGCACAAGGCGGTATGTTGGTACTTAGACTATAGACTAGGTCATTTCTAAGACATCGACCCGGACTAGGTCGAGTCTTGCCTAATTCCCTATAGTTATGGCTCTGATACCAATCTGTCACACCCCAACCGATGACAGAAACATCGGGGCACGGCACTGGGCGAAACAGATTGTCAAGAGAAATTCCATAACAACTAAATTACCGGATAGTTAATATTATGTCCCATACCATAACCCATCAAGTAACCAATTATTACAGACATAGATATCTCAAAACAAACATTGTTCCGACAACTCAGATTAAATAAATAAATTGTATTTGTTTCTAGACTCTGCTACTCGATTCCATGAAAGCAAGCAACATCCTAGCATCTCAAACACCTGTCACGTATGTTAAAATAGAGGTCAATACACATAGTGTAAAGGAGAGCATACAGGTTTAATAGTATAATAGAGTTCGGATTAGTTTACGCATAACCAACATGTAACATGTAGCAAAGTGAAAGCTAGTAGGTTATCGACAGAGAAATATGCACAGACGTGACTGCGAGTTGTAGAATGCGCAACACATATCCCCACTAGGACACGTGAAGTAAGGCCCTTAACAACCCCTGTCCACGACAGGTGCTGAGTCCAAACTGTAGTACTATCGTTGCTAAGGTGTCAGGCAACAATCACTGTGTTAACATAACATACAAGCATTCATCGAATAACACGTAGCATGCAATAACGGTCAGCGTATAAATAGTGTTTGCGTTGTGTGTCGATTGTGATTTGAATAAGTAACGTATATAACACCCAAAAGTGCATAAAACAAAAAGGGTTTGAGTATACTCACAGGTAGCGTTTAAGTTAATAAACATTGTCTTGGAATGAAGGGAGCGCTGAGATATTAGCCTGAACAGTTAACGATAGCATAAATGATGAGCGACGCGTAAAACAGTGAAAGTGACAAAGTGTCGAATGGTAATTCGATCGGATGGCAATCCGAGATCGGATGTCAATCCGTTCGGATGGTCATTCGGTCGGATTGACATTCGTTTGGGAGGGATGTGTTTATGTATGATGGCTTTGAAGTTTTCGTTGTAGCATTTTGAAAATAGAGAAGTATCTCTACCTTTCAGGTCGTCGATCGAACGGTCGTTCGATCGGATAGCGATCCGACGGGCGAGACATTTCAGTTGAGAACAAGTTCACAGCAGGATGGTCACCCAATCGGATGGTCTTTCGATCGGATAGTAATCCGTTAGAACTGATAATCTTTGAGAATTATGAAAATGATTAAGTGTCGAAGTTCCAAATGTCAATCGATCGGATTGTTGTTCGATCGGATGGCAATCCGATCGACGGCAATCCGTTCGACATTCAGATGTTTGAAGAGAAATGTTTAAGTATGGAACCAAGTGCAATCCGATCGGATTGCAGTTTGATCGGATGGCAATCCGATCGGACGGCAATCCGTCCCAACGAATCTGATCGTCTTGACTTGATTATTTTGAAAGTTTTGCAGTTTGCTCGAGACGGTATGACAACGTACTAAACAACGGAACCTCGTCAAGTCCCAAGTTTTCCGATCGAACAGGAATCACCCTAGTCCGTTCAGCTAACTGTTCGTCATGGTTGTTCATGTTCAATCTGAAATCGATCGTCTCTTTGATAGAAATCAGATGTCAAACCGATACTTCACTAAGAAATGAGTAGAAGGCCTGAATGAGCTCCGATTCTATCAGTTTTGAGTGCATTGAGTGTAAAAGAGTTGAAAGAAGGTTGGAAAAGCTTCTTTCAATCCTTTTAACTTTGAAAATGTTTTGATCTTTGCGAAAACAATGTTTAATCTTGTGGAAACCCTTCAGATCTGAGTTATTCTTGGTGGAATGAAGCCAAATCTTGAAGTTCATATGAAATCCATGATGACATCACCCTAGAACACCTCAAATCCGCTGATTTTATGGTTAAAATTTAAGATTCAATGGTGAAAATGATGAAGAAGTGTGTGTAGGTCATAGAAGTACAAGATTTGAGTTGAAAACTTACAAGAATCGTGAGAAATCGAAGGAAAAGTGGGCTGGAGCGTGCTGGTCGAACGAGGGAGCTGTGACATCACAAGTGATGTGACAGGGAGGTGTTTATAGGTTGCCAAAAGAGGAAAGAAAGGTGCAAGTGTCGGATGGCAATCCGATCGTACGACCATTCGATCGAAGTGGTCCGACGAGTTGAGTTTTGGCGTTTCTTTCGCGTGTCGAGCGTTGCGATGCGTTTAAGCGAGTGTAGATTATGCGATGCGATAGATTAATAATAATCACACAAATACTATATCTAACATACAATCATCATAGTTAACTTGCGCTTAGCGTTTGCGATTAAGTTGCGTTGCGACAGAGTTGCGATTTGCGTTTTGATTAATCACCACAAACATAAAGTAAACATGCACAAGTAACACATAAATAGCACACACATGTAAAACAATATACAGAACCTATCAATCAAGGCGTGAATGCGATGCGATTAGCGATTAAAGCGATAAAGCGATAAAACATGCGATAAACATCGATTAAACCTCGATTATTAATAGATACTCCACATAATACAACTAAAGCGATTAAATAAAAAGAATTCGATTACAAGTCAATGACGTCCAATCCATAGTTAAGCAAGGAGTGACAGATCGCAATTAGCAATCTTTTCTTCCTTTGACTTTGACTTGTACTTTGACTTTCGTAACACGGGGTGTTACAAATATAGCTTCGACAAGTGGTGACACGTGGCGGCTCCGGGTTATGCCTCTTGTCCTCTCGCTCGCGGCCCACGTAAGATGAAGACCAAGTCTTCGCGGCCCGCGAGAGACTATAAAAATTGATTTTTATTTAATTTTTTAAAAAATAAAGGAATTTAGGGTCTGTTTTCGTATACGGGGTGTATTTTATGACGTATAGGTGTGTTCTAAATATTTTAGGAGTGTCGGAAAAATTTTAGAAGAGTTGTTATAAATGCTCAATCTCAATATATACTTCTAGGAGTTCTAGCAATGCTCAAGAACTCTTCTTGACTATTACTACACACAAAAAGTTAGCTAACATCTCCCAACCTTTGAAAGAATTCTACATAATTTGGTTCACTTTTTTCCCTTGGCTTACAAAACCGGTTTTGCCCAACCCCTTCATGAGGCTACGGCTTTAATGATCCAAAAGGAGGTGCCAAAAAGGGTACAAGATTTCAAAATCCATTCCTAAATCAAATACAATAATATTCATTAAGACAAGCCGGCCGGGGCAGTAAAATAATTTGGTGTGTATTTTATTTAAACTCATCCAACCAATTATATTTTTATAAAAGTTATGTATTACATAGTGAAACCAATTCGTTAATAAACTATATAATAAATTTATCCTGACAGGAAAACATGTATGTGTTTGTAGGGGAGAGTTATCTTGAGAATGCTAAATATTGTGAAAACCGTGTGAACGAATGAAAAAACCGTAAGAACTTGATCAAAAACAATTCAAATTCAATTTTTTACACTTATCATTATTATTCGAACATGTATTCGTGAATAAACAAAATTTACACATGTGTAAGTTTGTCATTTATACATGTGTAAATTTATTGTATTTACACATGCGTAAAAAATCTATTAAGAGTGATTTTGAGATGAAGATAAATTATTTAAAGAGTAAACTCTTTTTTAGTGTTGTATTTTAAATAAAATAACATTTTTATTAAAAAATAATTTTGATTGATTTTTCAATTGTTCTCACGGTTCTCGAAATACTTAACGTACTCAAAATAACTATCCTTGTATTTGTATAACTAATAAGAAAAAGACATTATTTACCACGAATATATTTATACTTTATATTAAATATCATTATTTCACCAGATAGTAATAGTACTCATTATATATCATTCACTAAGCCATCTCAGCTATGACTGGTTGGTAGAGGCTTTGCCTCTTGAAAAAAAGAACATGGTTTAAATCCTAGCAAAAAGTGTAATTTAAGTTTTTTTTGATATATTTTAGGAGTAGAAACAATGTAAGCTTTGTCATTAAAAATTATATCATCACTAAATAATATTCATAATGCTAACCGTGTTTGCGTTCAAATCGGATGTGAACGTGAAAATTGCCCAGCGTCATGTCCTCATGTCCTGAGGAGGGACGGGGAGACCCTTGACCAGGACATATTTTATCCAGGGACATATTTAAAAGAAAATCATACACACATATATGTGTATATATATATATATATATAGAGAGAGAGAGAGAGAGAATTTATCATGAGAAAACAAAAAAAAAACTATAAAAAAAGTCTAAAAGCACAATACTCTTTTACAATTTTTTAATTAAATTTCACTATTTTTAGTATATTAAAAAATTTTAAAAAATAAGTACTACACATCTGCATTACTATGAAAAAACCTAAATCCTCTAACCAACCCCGACACCGCCACCCCTCAAAAACCTACCCCCATACCCCACCCCCACCCCCCCCCCCCAAAAAATCTATACAACCTAATAAAAGCCTTAATTAGGGGACGCATGTCCTCCTCCTAGGGCCTCTAAAACTCATTTTCCCGCCAAAATATGCATTCTCCTCATTTCCCTTGAATTAACCCGACACGGGATCCGAATCACTCATTTGGGTCCGATAAGTTCATTCCATATATAAAGAACAACCCGCTCCTTTCATTCACATACTAGGGTTTCCAAGATTCAGCGTCTTCTCCAAGCTTCCTCTCTCAATCTCAAACGTCTGATAAGGTAAATCGAACATGTTCTTTGTAGATCAACATAAATTTTGCAATATATATTGATGATTCTTCATGCTTGATTACTCATTTTGTGTTTTGATTTCCCTCTATGACGATGCCATCTTTTCCATACCTAGAATCTTTCTTCTGCTTCCTAACCTGTTGTCGTTTCACAGCTCCGACTCAAATGGCTTTTTGAAGGAATTTGTAAAAGCCTCTTCAAGTTTCGTCATGAATTCGATCCTTCACTTGCGATCTAGGGTTTTGCTCCAAAAACCCCTTTCTCTCATCCAATCCATCTACTTATTCTTTTTCAATCAGCAGGTTTGTATACACTCGATCCTTCATCCTTTTTATGTGGATTTCTCTCAATCATGTATACGATTTCTTCAAGCAAAGTAAATGTGATTGTTGATTCTATTAGATTTTTTATACTGATTGTAATGGAATACTCTTGAAAATTTAGGGTTTCGATTCGTTATTTTGATTCCCTCATCAATTACTCGCTATCTGCCTCTCATTCGCACCTATGTGAATCTGATTCTAATATGTGTCTTCATCATAAATGTTAGATTTCGTCAATGAATCAACCAAGTAAGTCGTGTTTGTTGATTAGTCGTGTTTTATCTCATTATTATTATTGATTTAATTTGTTCTTTGGGGGATGGAGGGGAACGGATGTTGCGATTAAACACATTAAGAAAAGCTGCTTTGTAGGGTAGTCATCTGAATAAGAAAGATTAGTAAGCATCATTTACATCTTATCTTTGATTAAATAAAAGTTATGCATCTTATGTATTAATTTCTAATTCTAGACAATAGAGTTCTCGCGAGAAGCTGTAATTTTGTCAAAGCTTCATCATCCAAACGTAATGGCATTTTATGGTGTAGTACAAGATGGGCCTGATGGAACATTAGCTACTATCACAGAGGTCATGGTTGATGGCTCACTGAGGCATTTCTTACTTCGCAAAGATAGGTAATACTTCACGCCCTATATGCAAGGTTATCATATGAATATTATGTATTTGGTTGGGTTTTTTTTTTTTTTGTGTGTATTGTTGAATGACATTATGATTACGCAGGTAGGTGACTTTGGACTGTCAAAAATCAAGAGGAACACTTAGGTTTCAGGTGGAGTTAGGGGAACCCTGCCGTGGATGGCTCCCGAGCTACTGAATGGTGGAAGCAATAAAGTTTCTAAAAAGGCAAAAATGCCCCTCTACAGCTTCTTCGTTTATGTAGAACACATCTTTTTTATTTGTTCTTTAATGTTGTCTGTCTAATGTAACAGGTTGATGTTTTCTACTTTAGGATCGTGTTATGGGAGATTCTTACTCGTGAAGAGCCGTATGCCAACATGCACTATTCGTAAATGCCCGTGCGATTGTTCAAGGTTGTTTCTTGATTCCAGATTCTCCATTCTATCCTAATCGTTCATTTATGTATAGAATTGCTAAAGTAATCCGATTTGAGTCTGTCAAGCATCACAGGATTCTGTCTTATTTTGTTTACCCATATTTCATGTACATTTCCTTTAAAAAACACTAATATTTGATGTAAAGATAGAAGATTGGGCGTGTCCGGTGGGCTCAATAACTACATAATGGGAGGGGTTAAAATGGGTAATTCTCTGTACAACTTGAAACGGGTCTGGCTGGGTCGACCTGAAATACATTTTGTCTATAGTTCTTAACTTCTTTTTTAATAAATGGCTACATGCTAAATACGATAACAAACGAGATGATATAATTTCAATAATAATGCAACTTCTGAATAAAATGATTGAAGAGGTTTTATTCATTTACTTACAATTTGGGTGATTTTGACCCGTTTCGTTTTAAGCTATTTTTGTTTATTTTACGTGTTTTACCATTGTAGAAAAACAAACCCAATATGGCCTACAATGACATTTAGAATGAGGATCTTCATGAACATCGGGTTTGGTTTAATTCTTATTTCAATATTTTTTATTACAATTTAATCAAAAATTTCGCTAAACATGTTGGACCGGTTTGCGACCCTGAAAAGTCAGTTAAGGTAGTTCATCTTTGCGTATAAAGGCGGAATCAATGTACACAAAGTAACAACAGCTTTTCCTCTTTAATTCCTTCTATATTGATGCTTTCTGAATCGATTTTGACAGAATTTCGTTACCAAGCATATGACCAGATTTCGCTCCAAGTTCCAAATGAAATCACACACTAAGGTTTATACAGATAGCCTGATTTCGCTCATATGGCAGCCCAATGAGCGAAACCCCATGTGAACTTATCAGCGAAACCACCTAGTGACCTTAAGAGCGAAACCCTATGACCTATAAGAGAAATCACTACTAACCTATATACACATAAGCGAAATCTCAGTATTAAACCCTAATTTTGACTTTCAAGCTCCAATCTAACCTATCTTGACCTAAGACTCAATGCAAACATAGTCAACAGACATTCCGTGCACCAACAGACTCCCCCTTGGATGTTGACGAAGTCTTCAGCTCCGAGTCTTCAGTCTTGGTCTTTTCTCCAAATCTGTCTTTTCATCGTAACCAACTCTATCTTCACAAGTTCAGGATCTTGTCATGGCTTCATCTTCAGACTTCCCTTTGACCGTTGATCCAGACTCCCCCTTTCACAGACTCCCCCTCTCAGTATGCTAGAATCTGAGGTCTTGATCTGGTTTAAGCTTTGACAATTAGCTTCTGTGGAAATGATGAAGTCCAAAACCTGTGTCTCAAACATCAAACATTACAAACTTATCTTTTCACAATAACACACAGTCTATCAGTACTAGAAAACCACTCAAGTATTCAGGTCCAAGTTAATGACCCTGATTACTCAATTAATCTACCAAGTCCAATTTAATGACCTTGGTTGATCTTTTGACAAAACAGACTGATTTTGTAAAACATTTTCAACCATTTTCTGAAAAAATGTAACAAGCATCAAATTAATGAACTTGTGTTTGACTTTTCAATAACTCAAACTTCAACAAGATAAGCTCTCCTCATTCTCCAGTCCAGAACCTCCTGCATCTGCTTCCACATCTGAGAATCCAACAATCAACTCTCTACTTTGGTTTGTCAAAAATAAAGCAGAAATAATTTTTTTTAACAAAGTGGTCTAAACTAAGAAATGAAATACAGAAACTTAAATTGCAGAATGTAAAGAAATTAAACTATTTACAAACTTATTTTTGGCGAGCGTGTCAGGGAATCATATCAGCTATCAGACAAATTATCAGCACCGTTAAGCTTTAATTCGTACTCAGACTTAAACAATTCACGTCGATTGTCGATATACTGATCTATCTTAAATTTTCACACACATTTCAATTTACTCAGGATACGATCCAGAATCCCAGATATTCAGTCTTACAGGTGAGTATACCACAGATGATATCTGTAAGGGGTTAAATGCGAGGGCCGTGAGAGCTCAGGTCGATACTTCCGTATACGCAGAGAGATGACGGCTTCGACTTTTCGGTGTGTCCCCTTTAGAGGATCTTTTAGTTACAACAGCAGCGACTATCAATTTTATTGTTTCATCAGCTTGCTGAGGGCGATGCTGTGTTTCAAGCATATTGCGGAAAGTATTATTCGGGGACTAGGTCAGTACTTCCATACAACAGAAGTCCCGGAATAATACCCCAGATATCATTGAGTATAAAGACCTAGTATCTCAGAATATGGGACCTTTCAAACGAGATTTCAGGGGTTACCTATATATCCAAGTAGTGTTCCCCACAAATTTCGCAATTTTGAAATTTTAGGTTTATATCCCGAATAAATCTACTGAATGTGCGAAAACCTATCGACACATCATTAGTGAGACTGTTTAACTCATTTAATCTATACAATTCTTTAGCATACTGTAATTGTCTAGCCGATGTACTATCATTTTCCCTATTTACACAAACTCTTTTTCAGATTTTATATTGTTTTTGTATTTTGAAAATTTTTACTGTTTTTGTATTTTTGCATTTTTTACTGTTTTTGTATTTTCTGAAAATATACTATATACATCTACTCCCCCTAAATACCAAAACAGGTAAAAAATCGACAAACCATTGCAGATTGTTTCTCATCTTCATCCGCAACAGTACTCTCATCAACGCCCACAATTCCATCCGACACCGAAAAAAGCTTCATACCATTCAGTTTTAACAAATATTTAAACCGATTTTTATCAAAAGCTTTGGTATGTAAATCAGCTTTCTGTTCGTCAGTGTGGATTTTCTCAATTCGTATCAACTTTTTCTCGAAACAATCGCGAATAAAGTGATGACGAATTTCTATGTGTTTAGTTTTAGCGTGATGTACTGGATTCTTTGTTATATTTATAGCGGCCTCATTATCAACAAAAAGAGGTGTGTTAAGAAACTGCAAACCGTAGTCGCGCATCTGTTGTTGTATCCACAGGATCTGAGAGCAGCAACTGCTAGCAGAAATGTACTCCGCTTCACATGTAGATAGCGCCACAGACGTTTGTTTCTTACACTGCCAGGTAACCAATCTAGGTCCAAAGAACTGGCATCCTGCAGTTGTTGATTTTGAATTGACTTTGCAGCATCCGAAATCCGAATCGGAATACCCTTCGAGCATAAAATCGCCTTTCCTAGGATACCACAACCCCAATGACGGAGTTCCTTTCAGGTAGCGTAATATCCTTTTCACAATGATCATGTGCGAAGCTCTCGGGTTAGATTGATATCTTGCTGCGAGGCACGTTGGGTACATGATATCAGGACGTGAAGCTATTAAGTACATCAATGAACCTATCATGGATCGGTAGAACGTTTCATCAGCCCTATCTCCGGTGAGATCTGGGTGAATCCCATGATTTGTTGCAAGTGGGGTAGCAGCTGGAGTAGAACTTGACATCCCAAATTTCTCCAATAAGTAGACCTTGTTCTTGTGGATTGGGTCAATGAAGCCCGGCGGCTGTCCGACATAAACCTCCTCTTTAACCTTCCCATAAAGAAATGCCGATTTTACATCTAACTAATATACTTTGAAGTTCTTCCAAGACGCAAATGCAAGGAAAATTCTGATTGCCTCTAGTCGTGCCACAGGAGCATAGACTTCAGTAAAATCAATCCCCTCCTGTTGACTAAAGCCCTAAACAACGAGTCGAGCTTTGTTCCTTACAGCAACTCCTTTGTCGTCTCTCTTACACTTAAATACCCATTTCGTATTGATTTTTCTATGACCATCCGGCAAATCCACTAGCTTCCATACTCCCAACTTTTCAAACTGACTTAACTCTTCTTGCATTGCAATGACCCAAGAGTCTTCAGTAAGCGCCTCTTTGTAAGTTCGCGGTTCGATCTGCGAAATAAAACAACTTAATGAAAATTCAGTTTGTAAATGTGCTACTGTAGAATAAAAACATGTAAGGCCCTGGTCAATTTGACGTCTCGTGCGAACGCCTGCTTGCAATTCTCCTATGATCAACTCTTCTGGATTATATGAAAGAGTTCGCGACATTACTTCGCTTGGAACATCCACATCGCCTTCCAGATTAGTAACATTTTGATTTGCACCTTGTTCACTCATTTGGTTTGTTTGACTTAAATCCTGAATCTGCTCCCCCTCAGAATCTGAATCTCCATGATCAAAGATCGGCATGTTTTCAGCTTCTTGATTATCATTCTCAACCGACTGATTATCTTGAGCAACATTCTGTTGGACATCATCGTGTTCACCAGCATTACTTGGACCTGCTTCATCATCGTTTGAAGTTTCCTGTGGTCGTCTTGAATATTCAGCTGGGAATCTTTGCTGTTACTCGTACTTACGCAAAATATCCAACTCATCAAAGAAATCTTCTTCTTCTTCCTCTTCTTCTCTCATGTCAAACGAATCCCACAATTTGTCATAATGATAACGCCATGAATCTCCTGGATTTTGTGGCGGCATAGTATAACCTTGACATTCAACATTTGCAGCTTCAATAATCCGCTTTTCACTTGGAACGAAGACACGTCGCGAAGGACTTGAATAACCTACAAATATACCCTCAATGCACTTCGGACCAAACTTTCCATAAGGCTCTAGAACAGTACAGGGTGACCCGAACGGTTCAAGATACTTCAAATTCGGTTTGCGGTTATTGATTAACTCAAAGCATGTTTTGTTGAACTTTTTGACAGTGAGAACCCTGTTGAGCGTATAGCATGCGGCAGAAACAGCTTCAGCCCAAAAATTTATCGGTAACTTTGAATCTGCGAGCAGGGGCGGACCTACGTTACGAGGAACGGGGTCCCCGGACCCCAATCTTTTTCTAAAAAGTAGTAGAAACGGTATATAAAATTGTCTATGACCCCATAAAATAATTTAGTTGGACCCCATAACAATGAAAGTGAGGCTAGTGTAGTGGTAAAACCTCTTTTTTACACACAAAAGGTCATGGGTTCGATACTTGTTTCTTCATTTTTTTTGTGTTTTTTTTTTGGACCCCATTGTCCAAAAATCCTGGGTCCGCCACTGTCTGCGAGCATAGTTCTAGCCGTCTCGATTAGTGTCCGGTTTTTGCGTTCTGCGACTCCATTCTGCTGCGGAGTGTACGGAGCACTAAACTCATGCAAAATACCTCTTTCATCACAAAATTCTTCCATCTTGCTATTCTTGAATTCAGTACCATTATCACTTCGAATCCTTTTGATACGCCTTTGGTATAGATTCTCAATCTTCTTGAACAACGCCATCAAACTGTCAAATGTTTCGTCTTTCGTCTTCAAGAAAGAAACCCACGAAAATCTGGAATAATCATCAGTAACCACAAGACAATATTTGTCTCCTGTAATACTCTTGACATTCACCGGACCAAACAAATCCATGTGAAGCCTCTCCAGGGGTCTTGAGACCGAATTGACTTGCTTTGTAGGGTGTGATTTTTTCTTCTGCTTACCTTTAACACAACTAATGCTCTCCGCTTCCAGATGAAAACCTTTGACATGAACTCTAAGAACTAAATCATTGTGCACCAAGTAATTCATTTTTCTGAGATGTATATGTCCCATCTTCCGGTGCCACAATCTCGATTCTTTTTCAGTTGCTCTGGACACGAAACAATGAGCCTGACCCGTGGTTGTAGTAGCTACGCTCATATCCAACACGTACAGATCATTAACTCTCAGTGCCCTCATGATAATCCATTCCTCAGGGATTACAAATCCTGGTTTGAAGATCAAACATTCTTTATCAGTGAAGTGAGTGGTATACATCCTGTCACAGATCTGCGAGATACTCAGCAGATTGTTCTCCAGCTCAGCAATATAATTAACTCTCTCAAACGTTACAATCCCATTGGATAACGTTCCTTCACCAATAATCCTTCCTCATTGATTACCCGCAAAACCAACATAACCTCCATTGATATTCTTCACATCATACAACAATGCAGTCTTCCCTGTCATATGTCGAGACGCTCCACTGTCCATAATCCAGCGTGAGACCAATCTCGGAAGATCCTGCACATATAACAACATGATTTAAACACTTCAATAAGAATGCAGATTCATGCTTCGCGATCAAGGAAGCTCCGGCAATTCAAACTTGTTTAGTCAAACATTGTGTCCACCCAAGCCTCATCAGCCTTGGGTGTAACCTTGACACTTTTAACTCTCGCAATTTGAATTTTAAAGTTTTCAGCCTTCAGAGGTGGAAAATTTGCATCATAATCAATTGAAATTGTATCCTCAGAAGGTGAAATCTTTTTCTCAGTTTTCGGTTTCCAAACTTGTTGAGATAATGCAACCCGCTTGTAAAATTTGTCATTTTTAGTTACCACTTTCTTTACGGGTTCATTTTTTCACTTTGGTGTTGTCATTTTTCACACTCTTTTTCTCAACCACCATTTTTGCTTTACCCTTCTCGTCAACTTTCTTCTGTTGAATCTTCACAGTCTCAGTCTTAGGCTTCACGTTGGTACACTTTCATGCAATATGACCAACTTGATTACATCTGAAGCATGTTCGAGTATCAGTTACCCGACTCGTGCCTTCAGACTGAGCCTGTGAAGCTCTCTTCTCAAAGAATTCTTCATTCAATTTTGAAAAAATCTCTTTCTCTTCATCAGCAAGTGAACTCGAACTGTTCACAAACACCTTCTTCTCAGCAAACTTCTTGTTATGAACATTCTTTTCTGATAAGGCTTACCCCCCTGATAACCACCCGACTAATTGTTTTGATTCTTGTTATTATTATAGAAACGCGGTGGAACTACAGGTTTCTTGTAGTAAGTTTTATCTTTCTCAAAATTCATTTTTCTCTTTGTTTGACTTAGATTGTTCACTTCTGACAACTCAACTTCGACCAACTTGAAAACGTTTGTCAATTTGTTTATATTTACATTCTCAATCGGAAACTCAGAATCCGAAAACAACTTATCTGAACCCAACATCTTGTACATGACAAGATTTGATTCTTCATTTAAGTTGTTCTTGGACTTTTGTTTCGGCATGTATTTGTCCAAGAAACATCCATCTTCCTCAGTAGTGTCACTATCCGTTTTTAGCACATTTTCAACAACACTTTTTACAACATCATTTTGGACACTATCGTCATTGGAAGATGTGAACGTGACCTCAATTGAATCAGGAAGTTTCACTTCACTTTCTTCTCCAATTTCAACCAACCCCGATTGTTTTTTCGAATAATTTTCCATAATCGGTGGTGGAACTCTATGAAAACCCACCCCAGTTCCATCAGAATAAACATCTTCGCCAGCTTTGTTTTTCCCGATTGGTTTGGGAACAATGTGTTGCAAAACAAAGCTTGCGGAGTTGTAACTGTTAAGCTTCAACTGGATTCGCTCATTTTCAACTTCACCCTCTTAAACTTTAAGTTTCAAATTAGCGATTTCATCTAGTTTTTGGTTGATTGATTCTTCTTTTACCCTAAGCACGACTTTTAGTTGAATATTTTCTTTATAGGTTTTACCGTTTCGATCATCATTATCTTTCATTGTGTTTTAAGCTTCTCAAATTTTTCAGTGATTTGACGGTTTTCAAGTACTAACTTTTCATTTTCTTTTCTAATCCTTTCATGATCAGTTTTATCATTTTCAATTTTGTTAGTTAATTCTTTTATCCGTTCAGTTGAAGCTTTAACCATCTTGTCACGATCAAGAATTTGATCCTCAACTTTTCTGACTTTCTCTGTTAGATCCTCAACCTTCTTACCGTTGAGATACGTGATCGTATTACAAAATTTGCATTCTTTGATGCAATTTTTGCAATCAACATCCCCATTAACTTTCTTACCTGATTCAGTCGTTGACGTGTTTGAACTGACCTGGCTTTTAGACTCAGAGACGGATTTAGAATCTACCTCAATCGCCTTAGCTGCCAGCACCTTGTCAGCCATCTTTCTGAGATTTTCAGCAGTCAACTCCTGAGTAGTGTCAATGATTCTAGTATCAACTTTCTTTGACTTCTCTTTCTCTTCTTTCTCCTTCTTCTCTTTCTCTTCTTTCTCTTTCTCGTCTCCAGTTCCCCACCATTTATTCTGCCAATAATCATCTTCATCTTTTAACTCTTTGATTATGGCCTCTAGATCAAGAGTGTTGTGATCAATAGCAATGTTTCCATATGGGTCAAGATAACACTCCCTGTCTGGATCCCATCTATTTGCTCTCTTCGCTTCCGAAAAGATACCAGATATTCTGATCATTCTGTTTGTGGCCAACAACCTTCTGTAATTATACTTATGTTCTTCATTTCTGTTGTCTTTCCACGGAACAAGTTCATTTTTTGCCATGAATGCGTAACCAACCGCATCTTCCTCCGGTAATAACTCACTCCAGTCGTAACCCTCATCATCATAAATCACCGCAAGAGCTCTAGATTTCTCTTTGTTCTCTTCAATCTGCTTCATTCTTGGCGGCTCCGATTTGTTTTGATGATATATCGCCTTCTTGTAGTAATCTTCCCTGAACGTGTTCTCAGACTCATCAGCATACGCGTTTCTGCATTCACGCTTGAAGTGACCTTTCTGCTTACACTTGAAGCATGTCACCTTGGACTTATCAAACCCCAACTTGGTAGATGGTCCACCAATAGACTTCCTGCCAGTTATTTCCATGAAACGCTGAGCTCGACGAACAACACTGGCCATGCACCACCTTATGTCTATTAGTTCCATTTCTTCAGGATCTACTTGATCATAGTCCTCTTTTGTAAGGTTAGTGTTGCCTATCTTCCTAGCTACAAGGCTTTCATACGATTCCAATACCGACGCTAGGAAAACCATCTGCTGCTTAGCTGACTCCTCGCTGAAATTCTGAGCATTCTTCATGTCTACAGCGATGTTGCAATGAAATAAGTTCTTTGCCTCAGACTGGTTTGAATTTGATGAAGATCCACTGTGATAACCACTGTGATATTCACTGCTTTGATTGCTTGGACTTTCTTTGCTTGTTGTAGACACATTCTCAGCAGAAAACGCAGTTTTGGCAGATGATGTTTTTGGCATCATGCTCTTTGGATAATACAAATCTAAGTTCTGCTGGTACAATGAGTGATTGACTTTGTGTGTCTTCTTCAATTCCAACTCATGACTTTCGAGTCTCTCAATCAGCAAATCTACAGTTAACACTTCTGGATCCTTGATAGTATTTTTCAGCATCAGCGCATAATATCGCCAATCCATCTCGTCTGGCAACGAATCGAACGATTTGTCAACTAGCTCATCTTTAGGATACTTAATTCCATGTCTAGCTAGTTCCAGCTTCAGGTAACCAAACCTCTCGATCATTTTTGAAACTGATTCATTCTTTAAACATCCGAACAAATCAAATTCTTTCCTAAGAAGTTTCTTTTTGTTTTTCACGATTTCAGTACTTCCTAAACATTTCTTTTCTAATTTTGCCCAGAGATCTTTAGCACTAGAGTAATCAATCAAAGAGATTATATCTTCACGCACAGATTGAAACAATAATGCCACACATTTCTTCTCAGCCACAAACGACTCTATCTCATCAGATGTTGACAAAGTTTGACCCTCTTTGCCTCCATTATCGTATCCGTTTTTAGACTCTTCCAACTCGGAAACGCAAAAGCCATCAACCAATCTTCGAATTTCTTTGCCCACCGACTATACTCCTCGATAGCCATCAACTTCGGTGGTTTGTTGTAAGTTTCGAAAGCACTTTCAACTTCCAAAGCATCCGATAATTTCTTCTTTGCATTTGGCGGGTTATCATTGTTGTTGCTTGAAGATGTATCGTCTCCCGAATTTCCAGCAAATGAGTACATGTTACTAAACGGGTTCAAGAAAATGTCATCCATCTTGACTGTACCTTAAAGATCAGCAAACACTTAGAAAAATTTTCGAGATTTTGAAAAACAGTGACACAAAAGCGAAATCAGCTTTAATGACACAAAAGCGAAATCAACAGTTTGTGACAGATAAGCGAAATCCGACAAAATCCCTAAAAGCGAAATCAGAATGTCCTTATCAGCGAAATCAGGATGTATCTATGAGCGAAATTAGGATGTCTCCAAGAGCGAAATCTGATTTTTGTGTCCGTATGAGCGAAATTAAGCAATTATCCCTTGATGTTCACAAAAGCGAAATCAAGTTTTTAAGCAATTTTTACCATTTGTAAGCCGTATTTTAACCTGATTCTTTCTAGGGTTTGTTATTACTATGTTTCACACGTTATATTCAAAATTCAGGCCATTTCAACCGTAGGAACTAGTTCAAATCAGAAAAATATGAGAAGAAGTGAGTAGAAGTAAGAGAATCTGGTAGAATCAAGCTGTAGTAGTATGAACTCCTCGTCCTGTGCTCTGATACTACTTGTTGGACCGGTTTGCGACCCTGAAAAGTCAGTTAAGGTAGTTCATCTTTGCATATAAAGGCGGAATCAATGTACACAAAGTAACAACAGCTTTTCCTCTTTAATTCCTTCTATATTGATGCTTTCTGAATCGATTTTGACAGAGTTTCGTTACCAAGCATATGACCAGATTTCGCTCCAAGTTCCAAATGAAATCACACACTAAGGTTTATATAGATAGCCTGATTTCGCTCATATAGCAGCCCAATGAGCGAAACCCCATGTGAACTTATCAGCGAAACCACCTAGTGACCTTAAGAGCGAAACCCTATGACCTATAAGCGAAATCACTACTAACCTATGTACACATAAGCGAAATCTCAGTATTAAACCCTAATTTTGACTTTCAAGCTCCAATCTAACCTATCTTTACCTAAGACTCAATGCAAACGTAGTCAACAGACATTCCGTGCACCAACAAAACAGGATTACTTCTTTCGAGGGTAAGAAAACCCTTTTACTATTGCTATGAACAGGTTTTGGGTGTTAGTGTTTTAATCTCGGCGCCGCCTATCACGTACAACACCAGGTCTATTTCTCAGGTGATGTAATCATTCACGACATTGGCTAACAACATCACGACTTGCTCCGGTGATGTAATCCTTCACGGTATTGGCGAATGACTACTGGTCATCTGTTTTCAGTTAAGGTAACCAAGGTGTCCCCTAATAGTTTTTTCCTAATTCAAATGGATATTGATTTATTAATCTGATGTGGATGCTTTGATATCTATTTAAAGTTGCTGCATAGTCATTGCAGAGGACGATTGTTACAAACTTATTATTTGCTTTCATGGATCGTTGTTTGCATGATGAACAATGCTCAATTAAAATATAAGATTAAGTGTTAGGATCATACTTTTGGCATTGATTTTTAATATGTTTTATGTATCTTCATATTTGTGATGATAGCTTTCAGGTTTGGTCCTTCACCAACGGGTTTATGAGGGTTCTTCAACTTTCAGTATGGAGGAAACACAAAGAAGGGGTTGATACAGCCTGGTACACAAGGTTGTGTACCATGTAAATGGTTGAGTTCATGTTTAGGTCCATAGCCATGTAAACCAAACTCGCCTCTTTTATTTAGTTATTTTTCCCCAACAATAATCAAATAATTGTTTTCTTACTTCATATTTGACTCATTTGACGGGAATGAGGTGCATGCAGGTTATAAATGACAGGTTCGATATTTTTTAGGATCTTATGACCACCCACATCGCGGGTATGTTTTCAATTTCTTGGTTGGTTTATTTGTCTTATTTCCAAGTGATTTAACACCATTTGAATTTATTTTAAAAGCATAAAAGCCACCTATATCGCATGAGTAAATATATATCAACCAAAAATCATACACCTTTGCTTCTTCAAGATGCTCTTTGACGCTACCACCAAAGAAGATGCTTCAACTTTTGTCAAATTGCAAAGCACCTTAAATTTAATGGCGGATGTTATGTACATTAATTATTTTATTGTTTTTTTGTTTCAAATTGTGTTGTTGTTCATAGTTGGGAAAGAAAACAAACTAGGGTGATCGGTCCATGTGAAAAAGGAGGGCTAGGGCTTGGGTCTCTTTGGGACATGAATATTAGATTGCTAGCAAAATGGTTGTGGCGTTTTTAAGAATGAAGATAAGGCTTTATGGAAACAATAGAGGCGGTAAACTCACAGCCGAGATCGTGGTCATATGTGCAAGTCAAAGCTGGAATTTTTGGAGTTTGGAATGCAATTATCAAGATGGAGAAGGATTTAAGTAATCTTAATATCCAGATAAGTTATCTAAAAAAAGGGGCTCTTGGGGACGGGTCAACTATCTGATTCTGATAGATAAATGGATAGGCAGCGACCATTAAAGGAGGATTTTTCCAGCTCTATTTCTCTTGGAAATTGAAAAAAATACAACTGTAGCGAGGCGAATTTCTTTCTTGGGATGACTGGGAGGGTGGATGAGATCTACAAGTGAAGAGGAAATTAGGGAGATGGAGCACCTAAATGTTTTATTAATGAATATTGCGGTCACTGATGGTAGGGATAGATGGGTGTGGGAACTGGACGGGTCAGGTCAGTTTACAGTGGGCTCGTGTAGGAGATTAATGACAGAGTATGCAACGTATTTTCCTTTTCAAAGAGTAAAATGGGTTCTAAAAAGATAACATATATTTGGGTGGCGTGTAGAACAAGAGTGTTTACCTACTTTGGTTGGTCTACATAAAAGAAGAATCCATAGCGGCTCCACGTTGTACAGGTTTTGTAATGGCGGAGATGAAATGCAACACACGTATTCACATCCTGCTACGTTGCGGCTGTAGTATGGAACAAAATTAGCGAGTGGTGTAATATACCGCCGGTCTTCGCCTTCTCTTTCAAAGATTTACCAAGTGTCCGCAAGGTTCCAGGCTACACTCGAATGAAGAAAAAGGCGGTACAAGTTGTGGTGCTGACAGTATGCTTCATAATATTGAAGTTTCAAAATGATCTCATACTTTCGATCGCGGGTTCACATTGAAAGGCTGTTAGGTGAAGTACAATCCACCTCATTGTGGATAAAACACCAGGTGGAACAGCAGCATGTGTAGTGGGAAAAATGGGTGACTTTTGATTTCTAAATTTTAGTTTGGGACCCAGGCTTATACTGTCTGGTGGTGCAACGACTCTTGAGGGCAATTCTGCTAACGCAGGGACTCCTATCTCGCCGGGAGGTGCTGGATTTCGTATATTTTTGGCTCTGCTTTTTTTGAGACTAGACCTTGATGTTATTGTTTGTTTTGTTAACAGAGTAGAAGAGTATAAATGATGTTTAATGATGTTTATGTTGTAGATATGATTAGAAACTTATATTGTTAAAATAAAACTATTTAAAAGATTTTTATCAACTGTGAACATGCTTAGGTTCTTTATGGGTTGACCAACTCAACCTGTTTTCATTTTGATCAAATTTTAAGATTTACTCATTTGACCCCTTAACCCAAAGCAACCTACTTATGTGTAAGTGTGTTTAAAAGATAGACTATATGTTTTTGTCTAATTGACCCAACTCGACTTATTTTAACCCGTAACAAAAAGTTACTGACTTTTGGAATCTTAACGAGTAACTATAGCAAATAACGGGTATCAGACCGCTTATTGGAAAATGTTTTACGATTGAGTAAGAACATGGGATTACCTATACATGTCCCATTGTTAGCACACTATAGTTATTGAGATTTAATTTTGTTTTTTAAAGTTGCAGTGTTTCGTACAAACTGAACCTGAACAAGTTGATTTCTAATTTGTTTAGATATCTATTTAGTACCAATGATCCGGGTAGTTTATTTAATCATAATAGTGTTAATAAAATTAATGAGTTTCATTGCAATGCAATATAATTTAAAGGTTTATTCTAATTTTATAAACTACGTATTCTCTTTAGTCAAAGGTACTAACTTCTTGATTTGTTTAGATGAAGTTACCGGTTGTGCATACGAGGAGCAACGTATAAATGTGTTTTTTTAAAGAAATATAGTTTTTTGATATGTTTTATTTCAAATTTACCATTGCGGGTCAAAATGGGTCGGTTTTATGACTTTGTCCCATTACCGTTGACGTTTATAACAATCCTCCTCTTCAGTCTTCACAGCTTACATGAAATAGGTTTTAAGTGAAGCTTCGAGCCATTTATTTATATACCCGTAAGTTAGCACCTCTTTTTTTTCATTGATAAGAGAAGTGAATTTCTTTTCAATATCATGTTTAAAGGGACTGTTATTTAAATATTCTTTATGTATTGTATCATATATTGGGTGCAACTTTATTATTATTTTTTTAAATATGGTTCTTTTGTGTGTATTGTTGACTCCATGAGTTAAGGGTTTAAAGGTTTCACACTTTTGTTTGGTTTTCTAAAATGAAGATTAAAGTTGTTGAATGAAATACTTGGCTTGTGAAGCTATGTAGAGAGAATATTGATGACAATCAATTACTCATAATATTGATTAATTTTATTTTAGTTTTTACTACATTTTTCAATTTTTACTAATATTTTTTCTTTCTTATAAAGTATTTACAATAAGTTTTGTGTTATTGGATGGTATGATATCATTCAAGTCAAACATATTTCGTTAAGTGATGATTGTTTCTTCAATTGGTTAACAACGAGTGCGAGGTTATTGGTTACGAAGATCCAAAAGGCAAAAGTATTAGATTAATAGGCTTTCTATTGATATCTACTACAGAAATGTAATTTCATCATCTATTTTTTCTCGTTTAGTTATATCAATAGTACGTTGGTTGTTTTATTTACTATATGAACCTGTGCGTTCCATAATAATTTCCTTCAGAGAATTTCGTTATGATTATCATAAACGTATAATGCTCTTTGTCAATACTTCCAAAACATATTATTTTGTTCAATATGTTCTAAAGTTGTATATACTACATCGAGTAGGTTTGAAATTATAATGGTTATAATATTGAATATCGTACATCAAGAGTTCGATATATTCATTATAAACGTATAATGTTCTTTGTCAATACCTCAAAAACATATTATTTTGTTAAAACCGCGAAATTCGTGGGTATTAGCACTAGTTAATAATAAAACATAACACTAAACTCAGAACCTAAACTCTAAGGCTAAATTGTATGTGCGACATATACATATGATGCACATGTGTAGTACTATTTTTCTTAAAGTTTTTTATACATTAAAATAGCGATTTATAATAAAAAAAATTAAAAAAAACAATTGGTGTGTGTTTTATGCTTTTTTGATAGTTTTTAGTTTTCTCATTTATATCTAGTGTTTTATTTTTTAAATAATTAATCTCTTATTTCAAAATCACTATTAATAAGTTTTTTACACATGTGTAAATACAAAAAGTTACACATGTGTAAATTTTCTTTATTTATAAATACATATAAATTTAAACGTGTAAATTTAATTTCTAATATTTGTATTCAAATAATAATGACAAGTGTAAAAAGAAATTTAGATTTTGAATTGTTTTTGTTCAAGTTCTCGTGGTTTTTTCATTGATTCTCACGGTTATCGGCATATTTAGCGTTCTCATTTATACCCTGTATATTATATGTGTGTGTTATATTTTTTAAAATACAATTCATATAAAACATAAAGTTATATCTTAGGCCCATTTAAAGCTATCAATCTTATAGTTTATAACTTAAGCCCATTAGGTATTAACGCAATACCCATTTTAGTTTTTTTAAATAATAATAAAAATGAGTGGCAAAAAGAACCGTTTACATTATCAATTTCGTGAAGAGATACGTTTTTCCAGGCTCGAACATGACATATAAATTCTCAGGACCAGTCCTGAGTAATACTATTATATATTGTGCCTTGATCATACATATCCAACGATTATACTACATATACATTTACAAGATAGGGGAATAGTGCCAGGCAGGTGGCCTGACACTTCCCTATTGGACCAACCAATTTTTAATTTAATTTTATTCACAGTTTAAAATTACGGTTTCGTCCTTTGTTTAAAATTACGTTTTTGCCCCCAGCTCAGAATAAAATTATAAGTTTGCCCCTAGCTCAAAATTACGCTCTTGCCCTCGGTTCAAAAACCCATTTCTAATTCTACTCCCAGTTTAAATTTACGGTTTCGCCCTCCACTAAAATTACGCTTTTGCCCCCGTTCAAAATAAAAATATGTTTTTGCCCCTAGCTCAAAATTACGATTTTGCCCCCAACTCAAAATTACGTCTTTGCCCACAGTTCAAAATAAAATTATGTTTTCCCACATAGCTCAAAATTATGATTTTGCCATCAGTTTAAAATTATGAATTCTCCCCCAGTTCAAAATATTTTTACAATTTTGCCCTCTATTCAAAATTATGATTTTGCTCCCATTTAAAAAATTACGATTTCTCCCTCAGTTAAAAATTATGATCTTGCTATCATTTTACTTTTTTTTGTTTTTGCAAACCTATAGTACTGTTTTATTTTGCTTGCTTGACTCAATCTAACTTTTATTGTGTCAAGCAGTTGTCTAACACTCGCTCATTGATCCTGACAAATTAGTATTTTACCCCCGGCTATGTACAAGTAACCTAAAACATGCATACATGTTATGAAACTAAGAAATATTTGATTTAACGCCCTGCAACGCGGGCGGACATAGGTGTAATTTTATTCGTCCAGACATGTCCAGACATGCATGGTACATGCTCATTTGTCCGGAAAAATTACAATTTTGCTCTCAGTTTAAAATTATAGTATTTCCATCGTTTTAGTTTTTTTTTAGTAAAAGTATGGTAGTGTTTTTGTTTTAATTGGTTGACTCGATATAATTTTTTTGAGATCGTGTTATGAGTAGTATGTACAAGAAACACAGACATATATGTTATGAGAGAGAAATATTCGGCTTATTGCCCCGCAACGCGGGCGGTGCAGAAACTAGTTATTTTACAATAGGGAAAAATTAGCACTTCTCTATGAAAATGAAATAATGCCACTCTTCGGGGCATCTAATATGGATATCATATTGACACCAAGATTTTAAGAGTGGTTATGCAGAGAAATGGGTATGTGATTGAACGTGAAGCCTACCTATCACCATCATATGGATAGGAAGGACAATACATATATATCTAAATGATATGATGACGGCATATATGATATACTAGAGTGGTAAGGAGGATCCCCGAATGCCTTTGATAGAAAACTATGAAACACAAACAGCTAAGACACAAGTATAAATTAGGTCTCTCATTTTCAAAGTGAAATCTTTGTAAATTAAAAGAAAAGAAAAGAAAAAAAGGTAGTTTGATTAGTCTTTCAAATTAACCCAAGGAGCTTAATAAGTATGTTGCATAGGATATTTAAAAGTTGCTAAATATTTTTAGTTTGGGATTAAAACAAGATAACTAGATGGATAAAGAGTTATGAGATTTGGAAAGAACATATGTACATTTGGTAATAAGTTTCTAGAAACTGCATTGTTTAATAAAAATCACATAAAATCAAACATAATTTTTGGAATGAGTTAACAAAAATGGATTAACTTCAATGTTTTTAAAATCCGGTTTTTATACCGTATCGAATTTGGTTCAAAAACGGCTTAACCGGGTGTATCAGGCGGTTCAACTAGGTGTACCGGGGAGTTTAACCGGTTTTATCGGATGGTTCAACCGGTACAACCGGCCGGTTTGAACCGGCTTTTAAAACAATTATTAAATTAGTTGATATGTGTTTTGTAAAACCAATGAGTAAACTAAACTTATAAATTTGACCTAGGGGTTCTTTTCAGTATATATTGTGCTCTAAAACTAATCTGATGGACTGATGGTTAAATAAAGTTGTTCTTCTTGTTGAACGTGTTATGGATGACAATCCAAGTAAATACAAATGGTAATTATAAATTTTGAAGAAAATGGAAAAATAGTTTAAATTTTTTTATTCATGTGTGAAAAATTAGAGTTTATAATTACTAATTTAGTCGAACAAAATCCTAACATGTTTAAAAAGGACTTTAAATATAAAGGAATTAAAATTGACATGGAAATATGATCAAACAAAATTTTGCAAATTTAATAAAGAATTTTGATGTTTGGGTAAGAATTTAGACCCAACCCATTTGATATGGTTGTTTTTTAATTTGCGGGCTTGGGCTACCCAACTCTGTTTGCAACCGCGGACGTATGAGGTCGTCTTTTGCTATTGGATGTCAGACTTTTATTCGTTGGCCGTTAAAAAAAAAGTTACAATCTACTAACTATAGTTAAAAAATACAATAACCATGTTGTTATTGAATAAGTTATTATGTCATAAATTTCTAGAACCCCAGCTAGCAATGGTGAAACATGTACATGTTGGATCTTTGCAAGACTAGAGCCAAGTTCGTGGTCTTTTTCCAACAAAATATGCATCAAAAAGTGATTTTTTATAAATGGACTTGCAAAGTTACGAGTATCTTGATCTTACTTATCCATATATTTGTATGCCTAACTTGTAGTAATGAACATGTTGGAGTTTGCTAAGTTACTAATTGTGTTGTATTTAATGTAATGAATTGGGATGTTAAATCTTCAAGTCAATGAATTAGGTTGGGGGGGGGGGGGTAGTGCACGGTCCTCCCAACCGCCGGAGTGATCTCACTCCGGGAGCCGCTACCCGACCAAACTAGCTCCGCGGTGACTTCCCCATGCCGAGTTCTTACTCTGGGCGACATATGCCACTCCTAAAACTTGAACCCAGTACGACAGTACCTCTGGGAAGAGGTAGGTGTCGGTGGCCAACTGGGCTACCCGAGTTGGTTAAGTCAATGAATTAGGTTGTTAAATCCTTAAGTGGTTATGTTCAAAGTAGGTAAAGTTACCAACATAATGTTGTGGCATGTTTTATATTCTTAATTTTGCTATTGATGCCAACTAGTATCGGAGCCGCGTTTCGCGACGGGGTCGTATGGCGTTGCTGATAAGTATGTATTTGTTTCATGATATATCGTTGAGTTATCATAGACCATGCAGACTTTAATTAAACGATGGTCAAAATTAGCAATAAACATGGTTAAGTAAATATGTCTAGAATTAAAAGTTAGCTTTAACTATAATAAGATACCGAGTATATTGAAAGGTTAATATAGACCATGTATGCTTTGATTTAAACGATTGTAAAATTAAGCAAGCAACACAATTACATAAAAATATCTAGAGTTAAAAGTTATCTTTGGTTATAATAAGTTAAATAATAATAAGTAAAATAAAAAAGAATTAAACTTATAAATGAATAAAAAACAAATATTTGTTAAAAAAAAGAAAATAAATAACTTTATTAAACTTTAAAGGCCGTGTAATAACTCTATTAAAGTTTAAATTTCAAAAGTAAATTATTTATCAAAAAAAAATGTAACACCCCAAAATGGGTTTGATAATTTAAACTCGGTTAATATAAAGGAATCGGGTAAAATACCGTTTAGGGTAAAAGCAAAACCGTAAATTAAAGTTGACTAGGAATATTTAACCGAGTGGTGACATGTATATGAGTAACAAGATAATGAGTGTAAGTCTCATTATTAATTGAAACGAAATTTGAGGGACCAAAACCGTTAAAAAGGGAAACATGATTTATTAAATTAAAGGAAAACACACACACACACACACACTAGGTGTGTGTGGGACGATCAGGAAGAAGAAGAACAAGGGTTCAAACCCTTGTTCTTGATAAATCTTCAAATTGAAGGGTAGAATGAAGTCCAAATTCACAACCGAACATGAATTAACGATTACCATCACAAGGGGATCATAAGGTATGTCTTAAAACTCAGATTTGATGATCTTGTTTGAAGTGGGTTATGATCAATCCATGAATTTGTATGAAATTAAGCATGTAGAGGTGATAGAAACACCAAATAGAACTTGTGTTATGAATAATTTTAAGTAATTGGGTGATTTAGAATAAAACCCATTGCATGAGTGTGAAGATGATGATCATGATGCATTTGAAGATGTTATGGTGTGATCTTGTGATGTATATGGTGTTGTATGATAGGCTAAGATAGATAAATTTGATGTGGAAATTATGATTTTGAGATTTTGCTTGAATGTAATAGTTCATAAGATGAAATAAGGAAGAACATGCTTAAAGAACTTGTACATTATGCTTAGGAAGTAGTACGCACGCCAAGTGTTTGATAAAATGTCTAAAAGACAATAATAAGTGAAATTGTATGCAAGTAATGGGTAAACATATATAGTTCATGTGAAGATTATGTAGGGATGATGTCGAGTATGCTTTAAGCTTGTTTAAATGGATTAATGATGTTGAGTATGCTTTATGTAGGTCGTATGTTAGATGTGAATTTGATATGGTTGTTCATAAGTATAAGCATATATGCTAATAAGAATGTGAATGTGATGACATGAGTGTATAGGAATCATGTCAAGATGGATGGGAGCGTTGAAGGCTAACGGGCTACGAATACCCAATCAAATAAGCGAACGCAAATACGGGCGCGCAAGGTAAGTGAACTCCGAACTTACCCTTTTGTTTGGTAACGTATTTATGATATATGTTAATTGTTGAATGTAATGTAAGAAGACATGGATCAATGCTATTACTAATTTAAGTTTTAATGGAATGGGTTGGAAGTGGTTAAGAAAGAGATTCGGTTAAGTTTGGGTAAGAAATGGAACTTACATAATGAAATTATGCTTGAATGAATAAGATGAATTATTTGTATTTGAGGACATGTTCATATAAATGGAAGCTAATGTACTAATCGTTTTCTATTGAGAATTAATGTGAAGTATAGGCATGTTAACAAAGGAAGCGAATGTTGACTCCATAATCCGATGCGAGGAATCGAATGGATGGATGAAGGGGCTAGTATAAGAGAAAGCATGATATGTTGACGCGCTATTATGCATGTGTTAAGATTTTGCATTATGTCATCGGTTGCTAATAATGTGATTGAATGTGGTGACTGCAGGTTATACATGTTTGGATGTTTCATCAAGAAGTGTACGCGGTTGAAGATCGAGTCAAGACATGGATTGTATGTGGGTGTGTACGTAGTCACTTAAATTGAGACATGTATGTTAGTTTTTGGATTAATTTATAAAAAGAGATTGATGTATTTAAAAGAAAGAAAGAATATCATGAAGGAAATTTTAGGTATGTATTTTCCGCTGCAAATCCTAGGTTAAAACGTGTTAGGGCGTTACAAAAATATTATTAAATTTCTGTATGATAAATCTATTAAAGTTCGGATATATACGTAAATTGTTTATAAAAAATAATTATAGTTCAGAGGTAGTATGATAAATCTATTAAAGTTTAGAGTTAGAACTAGGATTAAGCACCTCCGTGTTGCGGCGGGGGCGAACACCAACGCCACACTCATGCCAATGACCACCAACACTAAAGTTGCAGCGTGTTAAGGCGAATATATTTAACCGGAACGTAAAACATATAAAAGAATAACTAAATCGATCTAGGAACCGTGCGTTACGATGAACCTGTCAAACGGAAAAAAATAAAAAAACGTTAAAAAGTTTAGCCACACACGCACGTTGGGCCGTGTTAACTCGCAAAATTTAGAACGGAACGAATCTGCATCTCTGTCTCTCATGTATCTCTCTTCAATTTATATGAAATATAAAGCTTCCAAAGGAAGCTTTAATGTACAATGATTCAATGAACCTAAGCAAATTTACACCTTACCTATGCATATAAAACCAATAAAGCTAAAGTTACAATTACCTATTGCACAAAGTTGTTCCAAATTAGAAGTAGAAGTATATATAATTATAAATGGGTACCTACAGAAATATAAATTAACTATAAAAAACAATAGTATTGCATAAAGTTGCCTATTAAAGTCAAAATAAAATAAGTAAATATATTGTACGGTTAACAGTATATTTTGTTAGCAAAAATAATCAGTGTATGCATAATTGATTGGTGGATGATGTAGGGGCTCTTTCGCAATTTTTGAATATTTAATTGTTAGAACTAGTAAAAGGTTATGAATTATTAAGTGTTGAATAGTAAGAGATCCGAATTATTAAGAGTCAGTATAATGCTTAACTGTTCAGAGGTAAATGTTTGACCAATTCAGATTATATGTCTTAACCATTTAGGGGCTGTTTGGCAACTTTTGAATGGTTAAGTGTTGAACCAGTAAGAGGTATGAACCATTAAGTGCTAAATCAATAAGAGGTCTGAACCATTAAGAGCCAGTATAATGTTTAACCGTGCAGAGGCAAATGTCTGACCAATTCAGATTAGAAAGCTTAACCATTCAGACTTACTATAATGCTTAACCATTAAACGAAACAAACAGTCTGAACCATTAAGTGTTGAACCAGTAAGAGGTCTGAACCATTAAGAGCCCTGTTAAGAGGTAAACAAACAGTCCCTTAGACTCAGTATAATGTTTAACCATTCAGAGGCAAACGTCTGAACTATTCAGACATCTGCTCATAAAACAAACAGTCTGAACCATTAAATGATAAAACAAACAGTCTGAACCATTAAGTGCTGAATTATTAAAAGCCTTATTAAAAGCTAAATAAACAAACCATAGTCATGTAGAAAATATGTAGTTAGGATAAAAATCTAACTTATAATAAAAAAACTCCAAATAATGGCACATGACATTCTCTCTTTCAACCTCATAAATTTTATTTATATTTGTTTAATAAATTTCTTTTAATATTTTAATATTAATATTATTAATTAATAACCAATATATAGATATCAATTATTTTTATCCTTATCTTTATTTAAAATTAATAAATAACTTCAATTTTGAAATTTAGACCCTTTGTTATTTTACTTTTAACCTAAAGTTTTTCATTTTTTTCAATTTAATCCCAACTCTTTTTTATTTTCAATTTTGGTTCACCATACTTTTCATCTTTCCCAAGTTTTTCGTTTCGTTCTGAATTTTGTGAGTTAACGCAACGCAACGTGCGTGTGGAGTTCCACATTTTTTCTTATATTTTTTTCCCGTTTGATTGACCTGCCGCGTCACATCTATTTTTCTGCGTTTGACAAGTTCGTCCAACACGCGGGTCCTGGATGGACTTAGTTATTTTTTTTCTGTGTTTTACGTTTCGGTTTAATTTCTCAGCAACAAGCGTGTGTGATTCAAAGATTTTACGTCTGCTTTTCACTCGGCATTATTTTTTTCCCTGTTTTTATTTATTTTGCTTTTACGAGCTTTTCCGGTGTTGATGGTCGCTGACAATGATATAGTTTTATGACAACCGCTGTAACGCAGAGGCTTAATACTAGTAGAAGAATGATAAATAAATAAACTAATACACATTCATCAATCGATAAATAAATAAACTAATACACATTCATCAATCATCACCATTACTTCCAAAACTAATATTGGGTCCATCCCTATGGAGTGGGATCCGTCTTTTTCAATACACTGGGGTTGGGGAATCTATCAATCGTCATCACGCATGGCTTACCACTCAATTATTTGCTTATCCATGTCATCTTCTTATCCATCTTATTGTTTTTAATAAATAATATATAGATATAGAGGTAGGTTCCATATATATAAAGTGATTTTGAATGTATGATACTCGACATTGTATTTCAAGGTGAGAGTATACGCGTTTGTTAAATTAAAGGTGGTTTTAAAGCAATGCTATTATGTTTTGGGCACACAATGACGATTGGATAGTTTGTTTATGCTTCAGACTTGAACAATTTCAACATATTGTTGTATGTTAGATGCATTGTTGTAATTTGTTTATATATGATTGTGAATAAACACCAAACTAATGTGGTGATTAGTTTGTGGTATGTGCCTCGACAAATGAGGTTAATCTTCTTTATCTCGTTTAATCTATGATGGTGGTCGGCCTGTAAAACACTAAGCACCTCATTAAGCTCGTTAAGAGGAGGGAAATAGAGTGTTCTCCTCTTTACCACTCTCCAGCGTGAGAATAAGTAAGTGTATTGGGGTTCAAGTATGTAATTAGGAGTAAGAAAGCAAGGAAGTGGATGATTAAACATGGAGGTGAAGGCTCCTATTTATAGCCAGGGTGGTGTGGAAAGAGATGGGCTGATGAACCTTGGGTCTGGAGTTGACAACAAGGAATATCCGTTTTATCTCCTCTGCTACAACCGTTAGTGCTTCTGGTCGAGGAGGGAGTTGGCGCACGTTAAATGGATCCACGTGTCCTGACCGTTGTCCTTGTTGTCTCTCTGTCATCAGCGACTGAGTGGAGAACATGGAGCAGATGTCGGTGCACACTGATTGGTGCCACGTATGCGCCCTTGTGTACCTTCTTGTCTCCTGTACGATTGTTAATCGTGGAGCACGATTGGATACAGCATGTTGGACGCTTATTGGTCCATTGCTCTGCCACTTGTACCATTCGTATTTGTTTCTGCATTAGCTGCGTTTCAGTCCTCCGCGCGGCTATTAGGAATGTCCTAAGTAGCCGACGCAAGGTCTAGGGAGTGAGGGTTTTCATCCAAGTAGCTAAGTGTGAAATTTGGGATTGTGTTCGCTTCAACCCCGCGCGCGACCTAGGTTGCCCCTTTTTGGCCGGCGCGACACGTGGCGATGGTGGGATCCACAAGCTTATGGTGGAAAATGAGGGGTGTGACGTGGCTTAGCTTGGCGTGGCCAGCCATATGAATTTTTTTTAATTAAAGTAGCCAACCAAAGCCAGCTAACTCACCCTGCCCTCCCCCCCTCCCCGGCCCCACGCCAGACTGAATACCCATGCCAAAGGGGTAACGCGATGCCCAACGCCAACCCGAGGTGGAGCAGCTGGCGTTGAAGGGCAACCAACGCCCCAACCCCAGAGCCTAAAGAAAGAGGAGAAAGAGGATGTTAATGATGGGCCTCATTCTTTTCCACCCAATCACACTTATAACTTTAATTTTTTTAAAGAAAATAGGAGAGAGAAGGTTTAGGTGGAGTGCTGCCAATGCTTGAGTGCAAAAGAAAGAGTGAAGATGAGAGTTAAGGCCATAGGGTGTACCTTAATATCTAGGGTGTTAACGATGACATGGTAGGTTAAATGGCATTCCAAACCACTCCCTTATTGTGTTAAGGGTTGTTAAAGGGATTATATGTTAACATGTTAACATGATGTTAAGAGATTGTCTTAATTTGTTTTCTTTTTTTACACCCAAACCATTAAAAAATTTTACACCCAAACCATTAAAAGAATAAAGTTAAGATAATTAAACCATTTCCTTGATGTAAAGTAAAGTGAAATGGAGAAAAGTAAGTGATGTGACACCTATGTGGTGTAAAAAAGAGTTAAAGTATAAGGCTATACGGGGCACTTCTCGGGGAGGCCTGCGGTGACCCAAGTCCCCGAGCGGGAACACCGCCGCCATCAACGCGGGGAGGCAATTCGGTGAATGGGATCGGTGTGTATTCACCGATGAGGGAATCAAAGTTTAAACGGCTATATAGCCGTTATACATTTAAAAAAAAAATCCTAACCCCTATAAATACTACCTCTTTAATCTTTTTATTTTTCAAACCCAAAACAACTCTCACCCATTCAACTCATCTAATTTTTTTAACCAATCTTTAAAAAAATGGATTTCAAGTTCCCGTTTTTTCTCCCCTGCCCGACTTTCCCGACGATGAAGATTCATCGTCAAGCGATGGTAGTTTAATTTTCTTCCAAAATCTCATCCAACAAGCGGAGCTACTAGACACGGCATCGTCTAGTAAAAGAGAATTGTCCGTCGAGATCGTGTGGGAGGCCACAAAACACTCATGGCCGATTATTTTGTCGAAAATCCAAAATTTAATGCCGATATTTTTCGTTAGAGGTTTCGTATGTCCAAGTCTTTGTTCCTAAAAATTGTTAGTGACGTGGAAGCGAATAACGAGTGGTTTCAAGAGGGCTTGGACGGGAGAATGAAGAAAAGTTTCACGGCGTTACAAAAGGTTACTTCTGCGATTAAACAACTTGCAACCGGTAACCCACCAAACGAAAACGACGAGTATTTAAATATGGCTGAAAGGACCTCTCGTGAGTGCCTTGAATATTTCTGTGAGACGGTCTGTACAATGTATGCCGGTGAATTCTTACGTAGACCAACGAGCCACGACGTTGCGCTATTGTATCAGGCTCATGAGGAGAGACATCACCTACCTGGTATGTTGGGTAGTCTGGATTGTACACACTTCGTCTGGAGAATGTGCCCCACAGAATTGTGTGGACAATATATGAGAGGTGATCATCAATACCCGACAGTTATGTTAGAGGCGGTGGCGTCTCAAGATTTGTAGGTTTGGCATGCTTTTTGTGGCCCGGTGGGTTCACAAAATGACATCAACGTGCTCCAACAATCTCCTTTATTTCTTACTCAACGAAACGGAACGGCGCCAAATTGTCCATTTCAGGTGAACGACCACTTATACAAACGCGGGTATTATCTTACTGATGGGATCTACCCTAGCTGGTCCGTGTTTGTGAAGTCTTTTCCATATCATCACATCCCGAATGAAAAAAGTTCAAGAGGCAACACGAGGCCGCAAGAAAAGATGTGGAACGGGCGTTTGGTGTGTTAAAGGCGAAGTGGGGAATACTAAATCGTCCAATGCGTTCCAAAACGGTGAAAAAGATAAGGTCCATCATGTATACGTGCATTATTTTACATAACATGATTATAAAAGACGATGGAAGGGCGATAGCACCGGTACACATTCAAGATCCTCCAGTCGAACCCGTCTTCGATGATACAGCTTATAGTGAGCTCATTGACGAAGAAACGCATTGGAGACTAAAACACGATCTCGTTGAGCATCTCGGACGTTTAGATCTACCTCACCTTGAAGTGAGTTCCGAGGATGAGTAGTTTGTTTTTTTATTTTTCTAGTTTGAATGTAATTTTTATTTTTAGTTTAATGAAATGTCTTTTATTAAATTTTATTAAATTTTTATTAATATTTGTTTAATTTATAAACATGCATAATTACAACAAATTAAAAAAAAACAAAAAAAAAAAGAAAAAAACAAGTCCCCCAAGAGAGGAGTGCCACAATCAACTTGAGGGTGTGAGGGGAGTTAAAAGGGAGTTGACGTGACACGTGCTGATTGGCCGTGCGTAAAAGAGGAAACTCTCCTAAGAGAGGAGTGCCCCTCTCACCCTAACCCAAGACCTAACATGACAAATTATTTTTGGCTGGAGTGAAAAGGGGATTACTCCACTCGAGTGGACCGCCGTTACACCCTTAATAATCAAAATAGTAACATTTATTGGTTTAATAGAGAGATTCAAAAGGTTGTATTGCTTTATTTATTGCTTTAATCCCAAAAGTTTCTAGCACTAGGTAGTTGCTTATTTCATACTAACTAGTGGGAATTTTCATGCGTTGCGGCAGTTGTGCCAAATCATATCTGATTCAAATATGATGTCTATCACAAACCAAAATTCATTCCGGGTTTCTAAAATTTTATTTCATTCAACAATAGTTGTAGAACCTATACGATCATAAGCATGCAAAAAAAGTCTAGAATTTCCATATGAAGAGCCAGGTTTATTAAACCATAAAAATTTTTCATCAAAACATCAAAACTAGGTTTATCTAGAATCTCGTTAACAATAATGATATCAGATGCTAAATGTATCGGTTTATACGTGATTAGATATTTGTTCACGTCTATATACTTCAATCCAATTACGTTCGCAGACAATATACGTTAATGATCAGTGGCGGATGTAGCTTATACAAGGGGGCAACGCCCGCTACGGCTTGGCACGGAAAAATTTGGAAAAATTAATGTAAATTTCGGAAAAATTTGACGTTTTTTCGATTTCGTTACGGCTTATTTATAAAACGTTACGGCTACGATCTGTTTCTAGATCCGCCACTATTAATGATGTTAAACAACATACCATCCTAAAAAGAATAAGATTGAATAAATGACGGAAATATTCATCAATTATTTAAGAGCAAACATGCAGACATATGTTTGGCTCATGAACTCTTGTGGTTTGCAGTTTGCTAGCTCTACCAACTCACTAAGCATCAATAACAAGGGACTCTCTTCAAAGCACGTATTAAGCATTTTAACCTAGGATTGGCTCATTGAAATTGATACTTCCCTTCAATTTTTTCACCGACTTCTCAAACACTCAAATTTGTATAAACACTTTAACCTTTGATTTTGTTCAACATGAGCCTATATAAGCATTTTAAACATCAACAATGCAACGTTTAACAGATATCCACCATCTCTTCTCCACGTCACCACGTACCTCATATATAAACGCTCTCTCTCCTCTCTATTTGGAAACCACCCCTTTTCTCTATTTGTGACTGCCAATGTCGCCTACTCTCTCTCCTCGCCAAGTATGCATTGCCACTCTCTCAACTCTTTAGGTAGGCGTTTGTGAGCTTGCAAACACCTACATTGTAGGTGCTCATATATTTAACGAGTTTGACATGCCATTCCAATCATATATGACTGGTGACATTGTCGGAAAGTGAATGATGTGTCGTAGTGTAGGGGCTAAATATGTAACTTGGTGTTCTATATAAACACCATTCTTTGTATCCCTAAGTCTTTGTACAATACAATTTCTCAATACAATTCAAACCCAAATCAGAGATTATTCTCTATACCAAACAACATGGTATCAGAGCAGTGTTTTTGATTCTTGAACACTTTGCTCGTCAGCTACAATTTTTCACCCAACCTCAAATCAAAAACCTGACAATCAAAAAAAAAAAAAAAAAAACAAAACAAAAACAAAACCCTGAAATCGCCACCGCATCGGAACAAAATCAAATCAAGAAGTTAATCGGAACAACATCAATAGTAGTCGCCGACAGATCAAGAAGTAAATCAAAAGAGTTCAGCCGAGATCTTCAGCCGCACACTAGGTTCAACAAAACCCTAAAATTCCAATTTTTTCTACCGCACACCGCCATCAAACAGTTCGGTCCGGCGATAAAGCCGACTATCGCAGTGAAGCTCAGAGTGTGGGTAGGGCTTAGGAGTTCAGCCTTTTTTGGAGTACAGTTGCTGGATCTGTGGAAAGTTGAAGCATTAGGCTAGAAGTAAAAGGAGATCGGGATCATGGGCGAAGCTTTTAAGGGGCGGGAGGGGGCGGCCGACCCCCCCGAACTTTTCGCTTAGTAGTGGAGAGTATATAGTTTTCGTATAGAAATTTTTGGGTATATACGTTTTCGACCCCCCGGTTTTATAGAAAATTTTAGGTCCGCTTACTTCCGCCCCCTCGATCGGAAATCTCAAGCTTCGCCACTGATCGGGATCCCAATTTGCTAGAGGAAAAGAGTGTTTGATGTTTTTTGTTTGATCACACAGAGAGAGAGAGAGACATAAAATATAGTGGTTTTTTTTTTTTTTTTTTTTTTGAGATTAGGGTTTGTTTTCCAATAAATCCGTTGCCCACCCTACCCTATTTCGATACAGAAACCCTTCAGCAAGCTACGGGCGGATTTGGCAACCTTAAATCTTGAACGTGAGTTCAAGTGGCACGGTGTATTTAATAAATACGCCGGTGTATTTAATAAATACGCTGATAAGAGAACGTGCCCGGCTTTGTTAGTCCAGCGTAATTGATAAATCTTGAACGCGAGTTCAAGTGTCCAACATATTTATCCTGTCTTATCCGTACTGACAACTTATTTACAAAAAAAAAAAACAAAAAAAATGAAAAGCAATCATGGAAAACATAGTTGTAGATATATATATATATATATATATATATATATATATATATATATATATATATATATATAGGGAGCCGCTAGAATGAGAACCACCTCGAGTTGTAAGAACCGCGAGAACTACACCCCACGGAGCGCCGTTCGCCGCGATTTTTTTTACAAGTAGATGTGTGCATTATAAACACGGCCGTAAAAAATCACGGCGAACGGGGCTCCGTGGGGTGTACTTTTTTACACCTCAAGTTTGGTGAAAAAAAAGAAAAAAGAAAAAAAATTAAAAAACACCAAACTTGAGGTGTAAAAAAGTACACCCCACGGAGCGCCGTTCGCCGTAATTTTTTACGGCCGTGTTTATAATGCACACATCTACTTGTAAAAAAAAAATCGCGGCGAACGGCGCTTCGTGGGGTGTAGTTCTCGCGGTTCTTACAACTCGGGGTGGTTCTCATTCTAGCAGCCCCCTATATATATATATATATATATATTTAAGCATATAATTATTTTATTTATTATCTTTTATAATTATCTAATTTAGTATTTAAGGGAAAATGACTAAAATACCCTCATGTTGGGTCCACTTGGTTAGACTTAACCATGAAAACTAAGTTATGGGTAAAGGACGTAACGTGCAAGAGTTTGCAAACACCGAGTACATTTTTTGTACTTTTTGAAAACAAATGACACCCTTTGTAATATAGCGTCAACATAAAGGACGACTTCTGTAATTTACTCTTTATAAAATTCTAGCGGTTAAAAAAACATCAACCACCCAAATCACTTTTTAAGTTTCTCACAAAAATATTACTTTTTATCTTATTTGAACTCCATGTATATGGATGGTAGCGTTGATTTAGAAAACAAAATTAACAAATCATTTGAAGTATCATTTGCTGATCAATGATTATACTCATTACTCAATAAGGTATATGGGTGTGTATAGTTAGGATCAAGCTCGGGTATGTTGGTCTAGTGGAGCCAAATTCACACTACTCGGCTAATTCATATGGCTTCGGCTTACCCTCGCCTGAACTTGTCGCAACCCCCGTCCCCTAATTACCCGGAACGGGCGGCCACGGTCAGTTTCGATGGTATCGGTTTTTTATCTTATTGGCAGTAGAATTTACATCAGGATCGTAGTTAGGAAATATTTTATCATAGTAAAATACCACGCTTTTATAATATCTATACTATATAATAAAAGAAACCAATTTTGGGACATTTGTCATCATATTAGGTCATGTTTTATAGATAAGTATTATTTTAGTTTAGTCTTTTCTAATTAATTATAGATAATCCCCCTGCTAATTATTATTTAGTTTAATTTCTCATGGATAATTATTATTTAGTTTAATCTCCTTCTCATTTTTAATATTATTTATTTAACTAATAGAGTAAATTACGATTTTGGCCCCTGTGGTTATATCACTTTTACTCTTTTAGCCCAAAAATAATTTTTAGCATCTAAGCCCTCAACGTCTTTTTTTCTAATATTTTTGGCATCTAACGTCTTTTTTCTAATCCTTTTGGCCCCTAACATTTAATGGATGTGGTTAGTGTTAGGGGCCAAAAGGCTTAGAAAAAAAGACGTTGGGGGCTCAGTTGTTAAAAAATTATTTTTTAGGCTAAAAGAGTAAAAGTGATATAACCACAGGGGCCAAAATTGTAATTTACTCTAACTAATATTATTTATCATTTATACATTTACGGAGTTTTAAATAATGGGTTAAATTTATTAAGACTTCGTTAACAAATTTTGCTACAACAAAATAATCTATTTATATCAATCTAAATTTTTATCTATACTATACTATATAATAAAACATTAATGTGTGACACATGTCGTTCATTGTAGGTATTTATTTTATGATTTTCTCGCCTCACTTCCAAACTTATCTTATATTAATTAAATAAATAAATGAATAATGAGCTAATATTAAATTTTATCCTACTTTAAATTTCGAATACCATTCTTCTATTTTTCTAATAAAATATTATCCGAAATTGTAAATTGTTAATTTAAAACATTTTAAATAAAACAAATTATTTATCACGAAAACCAAGCTTTGTATTAATATATTAAATATTTTTATTTTCACTATACAAAATTACATTTACTAACTTTTTTATTATTTGGTATATAAAATTACATTTATTTAAATCATGTAATAAATGAGGTTTTTTAAAGATGTATTATTTTATTATTTGGTAAACAATATTACATTTATTCACCCCATGTAATACATGTGGTTTTAAAGATATAATTTTTTTTATTTGGTATATAAAATTACATTAATTCAATCCGTACAATATGATTCTTATATATATATATATATAAAACTTTTTATTATTTAATATATAAAATTACATTAATTCAATCCGTACAATAATGGAAGTTTTTAAAGATATAATGTTTTATTATTTAGTATATAAATTTATTTACTCAACCCGTGTAATACACGGGGTTATAACCTAGTTAAACACATGTGAAAATCCCAAGTTTTCAGTACACACATTTTCATAGGGATAAACCCTATTTTATTTAAATAAAACATCTCTTTATTTAGGTAACTTTTATAACCACTTTTCCAAGTCTTCAGTGCTGTCCAGCTGGCTTCTAATTGGCTTTCACATTTTGTTACATGAAACGCGTTTAAAAACATTTTGCCAGTGGGAAATACTGGTGAGTGAATCCCAGTTTAATCAAGACACATAAAACCGTTTTACAGTATTGAGGGCGGTCGCGCAATTACATTTGATTCCATCTACTTTAATTACCACCCACGGTACTGTCAACCTGACTTGTGGTCATGCTACTACTCACAATGTAGTAACAAATTTTGTATACAAAACCCCAACATGCCGACGATAATTGTAGAATACAAATACTCAATCACTGTTTAACATAATATAAATCATTTGAGGTTTTGTAAAAACAGTTTGCAAAAAGGTTCAGAAAAAGGAGATTACTCACATTGCTGTCTTAGGGTTTTCCTTTAGGATCTCCTGGTGATTATCTATTAATTATACAATGCACACGCGTTAGTATAATAACCCAATATTTACATTACTAATACCCTCCCCGAGACAGAATTCCAACGACTACGTCGGGCAGAACCTCGACAGCCGTTACGGAACCTTAGATCAATCGAGCAGCGTATCTAATACGTAACCGGGGGTTATGATACTTACAACGAGGCAGAACTTTGTTAATTAGGGGGGTATTATGCCCGATACTACTTCAAATATTCAGAAATTTAGAGAGAAATTCGATTGTGGGACGAATTGTGAACTGAGACCAACGACCTCTATATATAGTGCCTGATTCGGACTTCCTCGCGGCGCGCGTAAGCCGAAGGGTAATCCTTCACGGCCCGCGAGCTAGGGTATGTAGGCCCTAGGTTTGCTGAATCGGACAACTAGCCTCGACACGGTTGGTGACACGTGGCAGCCTGGGGGCTCGCCCTGGTGACTGGCTGTCGCGACCCGCGTAGCCTGAAGGCAGAGCCTTCGCGGCCCGCGAGCGCCTATATTTTCTTGATTTTATTAAATCTTTAATTATATAAGGTATTTTGGGCTCGGTTTTCGCATACGGGGTGAATTTTAGGACATATAAGGACATTTTAAATATAATAGGGGTGTCGGAAATATTTTGAAGGGTTGTTATAGAACTTAATTAAAATATTAGTAAAAAACGAAATAGTCAAAATTAATAAGTTTCTTTTGTGTTAATGAAATCCACAAAATGTTATGTATAAATAAATCTACATAAAGGTTTTTTGAAGTTTCTAAATGTTTGAATGAATCAAATATTGTTTAGTAATTTTACCAAGATCTTATATATGACTTCACCATATTCGGTCTGAAAGTTCGGTAGAAAAAAAAAACAGGAAATCTAATTTGTATTATTAAATTTGTCAGTAGATACCGAAGTTTCTCCCATATTAAAAGACCAAGAGGCTTAATTTAAAATATTTAGATGAACTTGTTGCTTACTAAAATCATAAAATGTAAGTAAAGTGAAGTGTAAAAATGACTTACAAGGACAATTTTATATGGACAAATGATTGATACCAAGAAATGTATGACATCAACTATTCTAGAAATTAAAAAAAAAAACAATCAAAGATGCGATAAAACTTTGTTTATTTTTATAAGATAATATATTTTTACCTATCACTTATCTTAGAATACAATTGGTGTCATCTACATATTTTTTCAACCTAGTGACATCTGTTTATTTTGTTTCCTATTACACATGTGATCGGGCGGAGCTATAGGGTTCGGGAGGTGAAGAAACAGTGATCTAATTAAGGTATTAATTAGAGGGGCTTATGTTCCTATCATAGTGGTTAATCTTCTTTGAGGTATTTGAGCTCCGACTGGTTAATCAACCTGCAAAACAGAACACCGTTACTCGTTAAGAGGGGAATGTGGGGGTTTCCCTCTTAACCGGGCTCCGGCGTGAGAATAAGCGACTGCTTTGAGAGTAATTAAGTAGCTAAGAGTAAGAGCCGAGAGAATAGAATGAATAACCTGAGGAATGAAGGTCCCTATTTATAGCCGGAGAGGTGTAAGAGGTTGTGGGCTGATGGGCCTTGGGCCAGAAACGGACAACAACGAATATGCTCTTTGCCTTGCTGGCCTCGACTGCTTAGTGGCTTCTAGATGCTCGTCGGTGCTGGCGCACCTTGATTGGAGCCACGTGTCATTGTTGTCGGCCTTGTTGTCCCTTCTGTCATCAGCAGACAAGTGGAGATCGTGGGACAGTTGTCCCCGTCTCTTGATTGGTGCCATGTAGGCGTCCTTGTGTACTTATCGTCAGAAGATCGTGGCGCACGATTGAACAGAGCCTGCTGGGCGTTCATTGGCTCTTTTTACTGCCACTTGTACCCTGTGTACCTCTGTAGGTAACAGCGCGTATTCTTATGGAGGGGATTTTGTTTGGTGGCCACTAACCCGCGCGGGGCTAGTGTGCTCACTTATACCATTGTTTTTATGCTAAGTGTTGCTATCTGACTTCATTATGTGCTCTTCCTCGCGCGGGGCTAAGTCATAATGTGACGTAAGCTGCGCGAGGTTGTTACTATCAAGTTGTTATGCTAAGGAGTATGGTCTCACGTGCAACCTGTTATGAGGTTTGCGCGACTTTTTGGGACCATACCCCTTCAAGTCCCCCCAGTCCAGTGCTGCACCATGCGCAACGCAAGTGGTTGGAGCTCTGGACTTGATAAAAATAAGAGAAGGGGAAGTTGTCCTTTTGGTCTTGACTTGTAAGGCGCATGTAGAAAACTGTTGTTTTCGATGCGCAGGTACTAGGCAGGTGTCGAGTGATATCTTGTTTGTCTTTTTAATCGCGCGAGGTATTAGTAGTTTACGTATATCTGGCGCGACTCTTGTGACTTCTGCATGAAGTTACTTGCACGTTTTATGGCGGGAAACTTCGAAATTTGAACCTCTGACAGGTTGGTGAGATAAGTCGCTGAGGGCGACGTTTGAGTTGACCCCTGGCACGGGTGTCATCATGCCGCCTGCGGCGGTTGCACTTCATGTCAGGAGAGTGGGTGCCACGCGCGCGTGGTAACCGTCGTCCCTGTTTTCCCGCTCGACGTGGCAACCTCTCGTTGGTTGCTCTTGCGGCTAGTGCGGCACGGTTACCCATCGCATTAAATGCGATGGGTATAAATATCCGAAGAGAAGGGTGAGAGATTCACTTTCTCTTCGTTTCTTCTCCAACTTCCTCTCAAAACTCTTTGAATCTTCAAAGTGTTCTTCATTTTCTTCAAGATTTCTTCAAATCTTCAAACCTTCTTCGAGCCTTTTTCCAGATTTTCTTACGAATATGAGTGAAGAACATCGAGAGGCTCCTGTTAATGAGGAGGGACCAGTTCCTGTCCTCAGGTGGGATTTAGGTCTCTTCGAGCAGATTGTTCGAAGTTTTAGGTTCCCACCGGAGTGGGACGCCCGGTATCCGGCTCAGGGCCAAACCGCGGCTGATGCCCCACCCGGCTATATTACCCTTTATGAAGATTTCTTTCTTCAGGGTAACTTCCGGCTGCCGGCGACCAATTTTCTGGGTAGCATCCTCTCTTACTACCAGTTCCACATATCTCAGATGAGTCCACCTGGGATGGTGAGGGTGAGACACTTCGAGTTCTTATGCCAGTCTCATGGTATCGAGCCAACTGTCGACAAATTTCGATCATTCTATCAACTCCAAAGGACGATGGGGTTCTTCTCGTTTGCAAGCCGGGGTGCGGCGAAGAAGATCTTGTTGAATCCACCAAAGAGTTTCCATGACTGGAAACCCAAGTTCTTCTTTATCAGGGAAGAAGTCGTGCCGGTCGCTATGACCTTTAGGGAATGGACTGAGGCCATACCCAAGGAAGATCTGCCGATCCCGAAGACGGCTTTGTGGTACCAACAGCTGACCCCAACCCCTAACCGGGTGTTTGGGGAAAATGTTTTAGTTGCAGCCAAAATGAGTGACCAGTGGTCACCTAGCAGCAGGGAGGTTCCTGTGCTAAAGCTTGGCGATCAAGGTTAGTCCTTTGTTTGTTTAAGTAAATTTGCTGCAAATGCTTCTTACACTTTTTTATTTATAGAAGCGCAACTCTACCAAGCTGCCTTCACTACCTTTGGTGGCTCCATGGGTGTTCGCGCAGTGCGCGATGATGAAGAGAGCTGGTATGACCAGATTAAAGGAAACTTCATGTTTCCAGCTGCTGATGCTTTCGCTTCGCCGCCGACCGCTACTGAAGGTGCGCAATACCCAAAACCTCGTCCATTGCGCTCTGTGACTCTCGCAGGGAAAGAAACTTTCTATCTTTCCAGCGAGGAGTCCGTAGGATCTTCCAACGGCGAGCTAAGCTCTTGGTCTAAAATATTTGCAGGTGTGTTGCGCGACCTGGGGATTGACCCAGAGGAGAAGAAGAAGAAACCGGTGAAGAAGAAGAAGAAAGCGGAGCCGGAGGTGACCAGCAAGGGCACTGGCCCTAGTCGCGCAACAGCTGCTGCTGGCAAAGGTACTCTTCGCCTTCGTCAACGTGACTTGGATGATTATGTGATCATCAGTGACTCATATGAAGGTTTATCACATGCAGCTAAGGGAAAAGCTGGTGCTGGTGGGTCAAAGAGTTCTGGGAGCGCGGGTTCTCGCAACCCTGAAGCTGGCGCGACTCCGTCTTTCCCAGAGGACGAAGAAGTGGAAGAGGAAGATGCTGCTGCTCAACTTATTGGGCGAAAGAGGGGTAGGAGCGAGGCTACAACTGGTGTGGCTTCCGCGCCTCAATCTGTTGTGATCCCTGCGATAGGGAAGACGAGCAGGCTGCGCTCGTTGTATCAATTTTCTCCTGGTATGTTCTTTTCTTCTCTTCTTTTCTTAAAGAACTTCTTTGCTTATACTTGCCTTGTTTTGTAGAGATCAAGAAGAAGACCCCTGAAAAGGCGGTTACATTCGTTGAGGCGGGGGCGAAAAGGCCCAAGATAACCGTCAGGTCCACTGACGCTGCAGCTCAGGACGCCGCGAAGGCGGCTGAGGCGCAGCGAAAGGTGGAGGAGGCGCGTAAGAAAGAAGAGGAGAGGAGAAAGAAAGAAGAGGAGAAGAAGATAGAGGAGGAGAGAAAGAAAAGGGAGGAGGAGGAGAGGAAGAAGAAGGAGGAGGAGGATAGGAAGCGGAGGGCGGAGCAGGAGAGGCTGGCTGAGGTGGCTAAGAAGCAGGCCTTGGAGAAGGAGATGGCGGCGAAAAAGGCTATGGATCAGCCTCTTAAACCTCCAGGCCCTGAGGTCACCAAGCCACCTAACACCGGTCCTGTTACTACTTCCAAGGCTTCTAGCCGCTTTTCCTCAAGCGGCGCGAGCTCTGGTGGAGCTGGGGGTTATAACCCCAATGTGGTAGGGGCGAAAGATACCGTTGGAGATATCTACTACAAGACATATACTGAAGAAGAGCGCGGTGATGCCCTCCATCATGCCCCCTGGAGCTTAAAACAGAAGGATACATTTGCTGAGTTTAGCGCTTCGCGTGAATGGTTTTTGAATTCCTTCCCCCCTGGTGAGGTCAATCGGCAAAGGGCAAAAACCCATGAGATGTTATATCGTACTTATATTCTTGGGGAGGCCAATGCCCGCTCTGCCAACCATCAGATCGTTCGCGAATGGCGGACGATGGTCAGAGAACGTGCCGATTGGGAGGGTTACCGCGAGCGTACTCTGAAGCGAATTGCGGAGTTTGAGAAGTCGAAAGCTGCGCTCGACGAAGAAAGAGCCAAGTTTGAGGCTGACAAGAAGGCAGAGGAGTGGGGCCGCGAGGGGCTGCAGAAAAAACTCCACAATGCTGAGGAGCAACTGGCCAAGGAGAAGGCCGAGTTTAAGCGTATATGCGCCCAAGACAACGAGCGTACTTATGCTCTACGACAGAAGATCGTTGGTCTTGAGGCTACAGTTGCGGACTTGACCTCAAAGGTGGAGGAGGCGCAGGGTGAAAAAACTGCCAAGCAGCAGATGGAGGTTAGTTCTACTGATTCTCGCTCTTCCTTTTTGTTTACGAAATTTCTCTAAGTCAATTCTCAAGGTGTTTGTCAATTTCTAGGTTGAGCTGACTGAAGCCAAGGTGCAATTGTCTAACAAGGACAAGGATCTCCATGCCAAGGACGTTGAGATAGCGGAACTCAAGCGTCGCTTGAATGAGCAAATCGACAGATGCGAGTCTTTGGAGATTGACCTTGAGGCTGAGAAGGTCAAGGCTGCTGATGCTGAGGAGGCGCGTGCTGTGAGCACTGCCGCGCTGAATGTGGCTCAAACCAACTACTCTGAGGCTCAAGGTATCGTCGATACACTTGTCTCAGAAGCGGAGTGGATGCGCACTCGTGGAGTAGTGATGGTAAGTGCCTTGTGCTTTTTTCTTAAGTTGAAGAGTTTTTTCTTTAATGCTTATCTTTTGTTGAAGGTTGCCAACTCTATCTTGAATGCAAATGAGCTAGATCGCGCTGTGGCGGCTCTGACAGATGCGGCGCGTGCGGTGGGTCACCGAGGAGGTTACCTGGAGTGTGCTGATCATGTTGAGCAAATGCTTGGGCAAGAATTTGACACAAGCCACTGTTCAGTAACAGATCGTGCCGATGCTGCGCTGGCAAGTGCTGAAAATTCCTATGACAACCTCTCCTTGCCTATCATGGAGTTGGTTGTCGAATCGTTTAAGAAAGACGACTGGTGCCAGCGTCTTAAGGCAATCCTCGATCCACCGGTCACCGTCGAGTTGTCCGATGAAGAGCCAGCTGGTGATGATGGCGGTGATGGTGATGATGATGGCAACGATGATGATGGTGAAGATGACGGAGATGATGGTGATGATCGTCGCGAAGAGTAGGAGAGTTTGTTGAGTAGTTAGTTGGTAGGCACTTGTGCCTTTGTAATTTCTTTGATAGTCTTATGTATGGTGCTGCGCAGTTGCGCAAGATGTTAATGGAACCTTTTGTTTTTTTCCTGTTGCAATTACTGCCTTGTTATAAAAACTTATGCTAAATTAGCTCGAATAAATGGAAGCGTTTTCTAAGTATACGGTGGCCACCCGGTCTCGCGCTTTGTTTGCGGAGGACCTTGGAGGTGGTTTGAACCATCTCAAAATGCTGGAGTGTTTTCGCGCTAATCAGAAGTTTAACATGCATTTGTAACGAAAAAACAATGTAATAGAACATGTATGTTTTCATTCAAGTCAGTAGTTGGCTCTTAGGCCTTCATACATATTTGCCAATGGCTCGTAGCCGGCATGGCGAAATTGAAAAATGGCGCAAGGCCGAAAAGATTACATATAGCATTTGCGCAATTGTTGCGCATTCCAAGTTCTTGGTAAGATGTGGCCATCTAAGGTGCGCAATTTGTAGGCCCCTTTGCCCAGGACCTCATGAATCAGATATGGGCCTTCCCATTTAGGTGCCAATTTCCCTGGGCGTTCCGCATTTGATGCTTCGTTGTCGCGAAAGACGTACTCCCCTGGATTGAAGGTACAAATGCGAACCCTTGTGTTGTAGTACCTTTCCAGCTGGGTTTTGTATTTGGCCTCTCTGATTCTTGCGATTTCGCGTCGTTCTTCTAACAAGTCTAAGTCTAGACGCCTTTCCGCTTCATTGTCAACCGTGTTGACCGTGGTCATTCGCGGCGAGGGCAGGCCAATCTCCGCCGGGATTACCGCCTCTGAGCCATAGACCAGGCTGAAAGGGGTCTCGCCGGTACTCGTCTTTGGCATGGTCCGATGAGCCCATAAAATGCTTGGGAGCTCATCGACCCATCCGCGCCGCCTTGTTCCTAATCTGGCCTTTATCCCTTCGACGATGCATTTGTTCACACTTTCCACTTGTCCGTTGCCTTGTGGGTGCGCAACGGAGGTGAAAGTGTGTTCAATGTTCATCTCCTTCATCCAGTTCTTAAGATCGTCTGAAGCGAAGTTGGTGCCGTTGTCTGTCACGATCTTGAGCGGGAGGCCGAATCTGCATATGATGTGCTCCCATATGAACTTGCGCACAATCATAGCCGTGGTGGATGCAAGGGCTTTGGCTTCTACCCACTTCGTGAAGTAGTCGACAGCTACTATGATGAACTTCACGGCGCCGGGGGCATCCGGGAAAGGTCCCACCATGTCAATTCCCCATTGCTGAAAGGGCCATGCGGTGGACACGGGGATAAGATCATTTTTAGGCCGCAACGTTTTTGGAGCGTGCCTCTGGCAAGAGTCACACTTGCGGATCTCCTTCATTGCGTCAACATGCATACCAGGCCAGTAGTAACCGGCGCTCATGATCTTCGCGACAACCATCCTTGGTCCGGAGTGGATGCCGCAAATCCCTTCGTGGATTTCCCTTATCAAATAATTCGCGTCCTGGGGGTCCACACAGCGCAGTAGTGGTCCCAGGAAGGATTTTCGGTATAAGATACCGCTGTTCATTTCGTACTGTAGGGCTTTGTTTTGGATCTTTCTTGCTTCCGCTTTGTTCTCGGGAAGCACCCCCTCTTGCAAGTATTGGATGATGGGGGTCATCCATGATGTCTGCCCTGTTTCGATTACGTTAACTTGGCGCAATAAAACCGATGGGTTCTTGAGTACCTCTATCCTTACATCCTTGGCGAGATGTTGAAAGGAAGTCGAGGCGAGCTTGCTCAGGGCATCTGCGGGCTTGTTTTCTGAGCGATTGATATGTATGACTTCGTGGGTTTTGAATTGTTGGAGCAGTTCTTTCGCTTGTTCCAGATATAAAGCCATGACTTCACCCTTCGCGTCGTATATGCCATTTACTTGACTGGCTATCAGGAGTGAATCCACATGTGCGCGCAAGTTTTTTGCTCCCATCTTGATGGCGAGGCGTAAGCCTGCCAGAAAAGCCTCGTACTCAGCTTCATTGTTGGTGTTTTTGAAGTCGAGCTTAATGGCGTAAGTAAACTCGTGCTTTTCTGGGCTTACTAGACGTAAACCTGCTCCCGCGCCATCTTCATTTGATGCCCCGTCAGTGTAAAGCATCCAAGTTTCCTCTGCTGTGTTTTCCTTGGGCGTCTCTATCATCTCGCATTCCTTGATTTTATCAGCCGGCACTTCTGTGATGAAGTCGGCGAGGACCTGCCCCTTAATGGCTGGGCGCGGCCTATACAAGATGTTATGGCCGCCCAGTTCGATGGCCCATTTCGCCAACCTGCCTGATGTCTCAGGCTTCTGAAGTATAGTGCCAATGTGGAAGTTGGTAAGCACAGTTATCACATGGCCTGTGAAGTATCGGCGCAATCTTCGGGAGGCGTGTAGTAAGGCAAGAACCAGCTTTTCCATTGTGGAATATCTTGTTTCCGGGTCTGTGAGTACCCTGCTGACGTAATAGATCGGGGTTTGCACGCCATTCCTGTCTACCAATAATACTGACCCTACTGCCTTATCCGAGGAGGATAAGTACAGCACAAGGGGCTCTTTTTCAAACGGTGCCGTCAGCGTAGGGAGTTCGATCAGACACGCTTTCATTTGTTGAAAAGCTGTTTCTGCTTCCGGGGTCCATTTGAACTCTTGCTTCTTTACGCAATTGCGCAGCGTGCTAATGAAGGGATACGACTTTGCGGCGTGATTGGAGAGGAAACGATTTAGCGCGGCCAGCCGGCCGGCTAGTCGTTGCATTTCCTTGATGTTTCTTGGTGAAGGCATTCGTTCTATAGCTTGTACCTTCTCAGGGTTCACCTTGAAACCGCCGTTTGTGACAATGAAGCCCAGAAACTTCCCTTCTTCCATGCCAAAGGAACACTTGGCTGGATTTAGCTTCATATTTACGCTGCGCAATGAGTTGAACGTTTTTTCGATGTCTTTTAACATTTGGTCCTCCTCGGGACTTTTCACCACTAGATCATCGATATAAACCTCAATGTGCTTTCCGATGTCACCTGCGAAGGTTTTGTCCATCAAGCGTTGATAAGTCGCGCCTGCATTCTTTAAACCAAAAGGCATTTTGGTGTAGCAGAATATTCCAAGATCAGTCCTGAAGGCTGTCTTGTCTTCATCTTCTAGCTTCATCTGCACTTGATGGTATCCTTTATAGCAATCCAAGAAACACTTCCATCTGTAAGGCGCGAGGGAGTCAATCTTTTTATCGATCTCTGGCAAGGAATAGCAATCCTTTGGGCATGCTTTGTTGAGATCGGTGTAATCTACACACATGCGCCATCCGCCATTTGATTTTTCGACCATCACAGGGTTCGCCACCCAACTCTGATATCTTACTTCTCGCAAGATCCCGGCCTTAAGCAGCTCGCATACTTGCTCGTTCATTGCTTTTGTCTTGTCTGCTCCTAGGCTGCGCCTTCTTTGGACCTTTGGCTCGACAGATGGGTACGTGTTTAAGCAATGCTCGGTGATGTTGCGCGGGACACCGGTCATGTCTGCCGGCGTCCAGGCAAATATATCCATGTTTCGAAACAGCAGTTGCTTTAGACGTGTTCTGATGTCAGACGAAATGGCGTGGCCAATTGTCACGGTCTGCTCGGGGTATTTTCGGTTTAAAACCCATTTTTCCGGCTCAGTCGTAGAGACCTTTGCCGCTTTTGTTGGGCGCAGCTCATCAGTTGACATTACTTCCTTCTTGGCGTATATGATTGCTACTCCTGTTTTGGTTGGGAAACCTATTGCAGAATGAGGCGTTGACGTCACCATGTTTAGCTCGCCTTGTGTTTCCCTCCCAAGAAGCACATCATGCCTTGATTTCACTGGCATTACCATAAAGTTCACATTTGTTGTTCTTGAATGTTTCCCGTCAGAGAGCGTGACAGGGAAACTGATCTGACCGAGAGGAAAAACCATCTCGTTGCAAAATCCAGACAAAGGATAATCGACAGGTTCGAGACGCGCTTTATCCTCTTCATCCAGCTGATTGAAACATTGTTCGTAGATGATGTCGGCTGTGCTTCCTGGGTCGATGAAGATGTACTCTGTTTCATAGTGACCAATTATACCAGTAATGACGACGGGTCGTGTGGCGCGAGGACCGCCGCGCACTACTGGGAATATGACTTGCTGTTCTTGCCAAGAAGGCTCGTAGGGCCGTTTGCCTTTTTCTCTCGCGGTGTATCTTGGTCCGTTGACCATGTGAGTCTCTAGCTGTCTCACCTTTTTGTGGCTACCTTCATCGTGACGTTGGAGCTGACGAGTGTCCTTGCGCACATTCTTCACTAAATGGCTTAGTTTGCCGCTTTTGAGCGCTCTTTCGATTTCTTGGCGCAAGCTGTAACAGTCGTCGGTTAGGTGCCCTGAATCTTTGTGAAAATCGCAGTACAAATTGGGGTCTTGCCCCTTCTTGTTTGTCATTGGCCTTGGCGCCTTGAAATCGACATTCTCCGTCATCAATACCTCCTTTGGAGTTTTTGTGAGCGGAGTCCAGTGTTTGTCACGATTCTCGTCTCTGACCGCTCTCTTGTAACCGATTCGGTCAATCGTTTCTCGCGCATCTTCTCTGTAACGTGGCCTGTCGTCGCGGCCTCTGGGTCTCTCAGACTTCCAGTCATGACTCTTGTACTTGTTGCGCTTGTTATTGTTGTCGCGCGGCCTCTCGTTTGCTCTTGAGAATCGATCTTCGGAGTAATACCCCTTTCCACCAGCAAGGGATTCCTCGGTTTGCGCGACGATCTTCGCTGCCTCCATCAGTTTATCCCACTCTTTTGGCATCCCATCTTTGCCTGTGATGGTTCTAATGAGGCTATCACAGCGTATAGCCTTCTTGAAGTGGCAGCGCATGAGTTGCTCACTGACGCCGCCAATCTCTAAACATTCTTTGTTGAAACGCGTGATGAAGTCCTCCAGACCTTCACCATCCCTTCGCCATATATCTTCTACTTCCGCCGTATCACGCTGATAGCGACGTTGTTGGCTAAAATAGCTTAAGAATTGTGTCTTGAAGTCTGTCCATGACTTAATCTTTCCGGGCGGAAGGCTATCAAACCAGGCGCGAGCCGCTCCGGTAAGAGTCTGGATGAACAGGTGGCACCACATGGGCATGTTCCAACCTCCCATGCAGCCCACACTCGTGAATGTTCTGACGTGGTCGTCTGGGTCAGTCAACCCATTGAACTTCCCAACGGTTGGGGGTAGCTTCTCTCGTGAGAGTGGTGCGAGTGCGATTTTCGGGATAAACTTGGAGTGTTCCGCGGCTTCCGCTGGTCTGTATGCCAGGCGGAAATCTCGTTCAGCTTCTTCTGTATAGCCAATGTGTTGTCTTGGCTTATAGTACTCATGGTTCTTTGGTAAACGATTAAAGACCGATGATTCTTCATCACCTTCCCATGTAGGGTCATATGGGTCGGTTTCTTCCCACTCGTTGTTCATGTTGCGCGGCGTGAGCCGGCTGTGCACAGGGCCTCGTTGAAGGTTCGACGGATACTCATAGTGACTATCCGTCTCCCCTCTTGTATCGCGCGTGTCTTGTACGCTTAAACGCCTTGTACGGGGAGGCCTGTTGGTTCTGCCTTGTATATTGGCCGGTGGTGGCATTTGGCGCATCCCCTGACTCGGAGGGGTGACCAAGGACGGTTCTGCCGTCAAAACTGCCTGCTGCGCGATGAGCGATTGGTATGCTGCATTGATAGTTGCGATGTTTTTGGCATACCACGAGGCTGGGGTTTCGCCCTCTGGTAAGCCAAGTAATGCAGATACGTTTTGAGGCGGCGTTGGGTTGGACGGTCCTTCGCCGTTGTTACCTGGGGTAACCATTTGTGTGATACGGGTAACGCTCCCGCGCTGACCCCCCGTGTTGGTGATCTCAACTTCACCTATTTCTTCGACTTGGGCTTGGAGGTTTTGGACTCCTTCACCCAAGGCCGTGTTAGAGTTGGCTCCGAAGCCGAACTCTGGAAAGATTCCTTGACCAGTCATAGTCGAAGGATGAAAAGATGTCAAAGGCTCAAATAAAGAAGATGAGGGTGGTTATAGAAAAAATCGGTGGGCGCCAATGAAGAAACAGTGATCTAATTAAGGTATTAATTAGAGGGGCTTATGTTCCTATCATAGTGGTTAATCTTCTTTGAGGTATTTGAGCTCCGACTGGTTAATCAACCTGCAAAACAGAACACCGTTACTCGTTAAGAGGGGAATGTGGGGGTTTCCCTCTTAACCGGGCTCCGGCGTGAGAATAAGCGACTGCTTTGAGAGTAATTAAGTAGCTAAGAGTAAGAGCCGAGAGAATAGAATGAATAACCTGAGGAATGAAGGTCCCTATTTATAGCCGGAGAGGTGTAAGAGGTTGTGGGCTGATGGGCCTTGGGCCAGAAACGGACAACAACGAATATGCTCTTTGCCTTGCTGGCCTCGACTGCTTAGTGGCTTCTAGATGCTCGTCGGTGCTGGCGCACCTTGATTGGAGCCACGTGTCATTGTTGTCGGCCTTGTTGTCCCTTCTGTCATCAGCAGACAAGTGGAGATCGTGGGACAGTTGTCCCCGTCTCTTGATTGGTGCCATGTAGGCGTCCTTGTGTACTTATCGTCAGAAGATCGTGGCGCACGATTGAACAGAGCCTGCTGGGCGTTCATTGGCTCTTTTTACTGCCACTTGTACCCTGTGTACCTCTGTAGGTAACAGCGCGTATTCTTATGGAGGGGATTTTGTTTGGTGGCCACTAACCCGCGCGGGGCTAGTGTGCTCACTTATACCATTGTTTTTATGCTAAGTGTTGCTATCTGACTTCATTATGTGCTCTTCCTCGCGCGGGGCTAAGTCATAATGTGACGTAAGCTGCGCGAGGTTGTTACTATCAAGTTGTTATGCTAAGGAGTATGGTCTCACGTGCAACCTGTTATGAGGTTTGCGCGACTTTTTGGGACCATACCCCTTCAGGAGGTATTTGAGATACCTCTCAACAAAATACCTTAAATATATGGTAAAAAATTCTCCTTCTATAAATATAAAGTAAAAGAAAATTTAGGATATGTTATGAATGTATCCATTATGTGGTGACTATCCACATCTATAACTCCTATCCCTTTAGTGCATCCATTATGTAGTGACTATCCACCTCAATAACTCCTATCTCTTTAGTTATTATTGTACTAATGTAAGGGCCTATATATAATGGCATTTGTATATGATGTTGAAATCAATCAATAAGAAATCCATCTCCCATTCTCCCATTCTTCTCTATACATTGCTAGTAGGTCGTTGTTTTACAACACGTTATCAGCACGATTGTTTTTGAAATTAGTGGGGGTTGCTTTTGGAATTGAATCATACTATACAAAATATTGAAGCCGATGAAAGTTCGAGCATGCTGATGATTAGAGGTAATATCCATTCCCTCCTTCAATCAAGCACCTATTCACATTTAAATATTGATAATAACTACAAAAATTTGATTCTATATATGCTATGCCCAACATTATTGTTTGGTTATTTAAAAGTCTTAAGAAGTTAAACAATACTGTTCGGTTATATATCTAGTTTTCTTACTTTTATATCTTTTATATGATTATGAATATTGAACAAAATACTCTAAATTTATATTGTGCTCAGATTTTATTTGTAATTATTATCCTATGTGATGCCTAGATAAATAGATAAAAATAAAGGGAGTTTTGGTAAAAAGGATTGTTGAGAAGTCATTTAAGAACACAAGGATTCAGTTTTAGAATTTACTCGACTAAAATTAACCAAAAAGAAACATTTTTGTTATAAGTATTAATCTGTATGAAAAAAACTGTTTAATATCGTTTGATATTCGACATTGAATGTTCAGTTTTGATTTTTCGGGGTTAACATATGTGTATATAATTTCATTTCTCTATAGTTGTCTTTGTTATATTTAAAGTATCTTTAATTCCATTTGTTCACATACTTTATTCACATTAAACTTAATTGGTTACCATTGCTTCAACCAAAAGGGTAAGATGTTAAACTAGTACTCACATAGATATCAAATATCAATTAATTGGGATGTTAGATTTGAATAGATTGAAATAAAATTACGATCCTTTATTTTTTTCTTTGATTGGTAAATATATATCATAGGAAGCGTTGAATGTCATGAACGAAAGCAAATCGTAGATTGAAAAGAAAATGTAAATCAGTTTTATGGGTTATTTTTAATTATCATATTGGAGCATGCTTTTATTGTTTACTATATTCCCTGTTTCACTTTATATTTGGTATGACTTTTGTCCTCAATAAACAACTTCTACATTCTTTGATAATACAATAATTGCTATCGACATATGTGCTATGTTGAAAAGTAGAGTGGTGTATTGTTTTGTGCAACATATGCATACAATTGATTACGTGATGATAGGTTAACACATAAATTATATATATTTACTTGTAACTAAGGAAAATCTTATTTTGTAAAACTTTATTATACCTCGTTTTATATGGTAACAAGTTACAATGTCATATTGTGTAATTTGATTGTATGGTATGCCCTTCTATTTTGTGTGATGTCATTTATTTATCTAGATTATATTAAGTAGAACATTACGTGCAATTCCATATGCATCAACTTTGCCTTTTATATGATTCGAGATGTATTTTATTGTGGTTTTCTTCGTATATCAACTTTGTCTTTTTATGGAACAATAATATTTTAAAACTCAAAAACGTGATGCTGATAAAACAGAGCATGATGTATAATAGTTTTTGTTGGAAGATTATCACTATTTAGTTGTAAGTGTTTTTATATGCTCTATTTTATTTAAATACCTAATAGTGAATAGAACAAGTAAACCAAAGTTGTGGTTTATCATCACTCTCATGGAAGAACATAAACACGATTGAATTATGGTGAAAATCCAATGAAGGGGACACTCGAATTGCCGAAGGTCATAAGATTTTAGACCGATAAATCTTACATGGATTGGTCATGTAAATATATACCTCAATTTATATTATATGAAAATAATATTATTATTTTTAATAAAAAAGTGATAAAAGATTTTCATTTGTCACACCTAATATATATAGAAATATCACTGAGAGTATGAATATTTCATGTATTTTATAATATGATTTTATGGCATGCCTTTTTTTTTTTTGTATGCTATCATTTATTCATGAAGATAGCATTGTGAAAACAACTCAACCTGGCTTATTATCAATATAATGAAAAGTATAAATACGCTTAAATTTGACATCCAACGTGTCATACTCCCTGTATCTGATTATCAACGGTCATAAAATGTTAGACCGGTAATATTACATGACTCGGGCATATAATTACTTCTCAATTGATGTTATGTGTAGAGAAGTTTATCAATAAGGGAAAATTGGATTAAAAAAATTTACAATTATCACACGTGAGATATGCTCTTGAAGTAGCAATATCATAATATGAAAAGATTAAAATGATTTTATACTCATGTGACCGAGTAAATAATGAAAAGCTATGAAGCTTGTTTTGGTTCTACTCCATTCCCAAAAGTGAATGTGATTATATATTAATCATTGTAGATGTAATGATGGACCTAATTGAGACACTTGTAATGATGAGATTGACTATAAGAATTGTAATGATGGCCATTTTAATAATGACATGGACCACCAAAAGTGGCAAACTAACGAGTGATTGCATAACGTGATGGTTATAACTTTGAAGTTATAATATATTCTCTCATATCACACGTTTTGTATTACATACAAGCAAGTAATACACATACGATCATAAACCAGAAGTTTATGGATCATAATTATTTAATTAGTTGGCATGACCGGTTAGACCACACCGAGTCAATGATGATGTGAAACATAATGAAGAACTAGAAGATTCTTCAAGATAATAATTAGCATGTAATGTTTGTCTCAAGGGAAATTATATATTTGCAAAATAAACGTGGGTGTGTATACCTAAATATTCTGAAAGCGATCAAAGGATATGCATATCCCAACATGATACCATTTAGTTTTTTTTTTTTTTTAAATCGATGCATCGTCTAAATGGTTATCAAATCCACAACCTGAAGCTTGTGTGATTGTGGCTTAGCTAATGTGATAGCAAGCATATTAATCCAGATTAGTATATTTATTTGATAATAGTGAATTTTATTCCTAAGTTATTAAGGATCATTGGAATAAGTGTTATTGTGATCACTAAATGTCTACTACTGGTTATAAAGCCAATAATCATGAGAGGGAAAAAAAGTTCATTTAGGTACATGCAATTTTATATATAGTACTATCAATTCACATCAAGCCAATAAGTTATAGTTCTCCCCATATAGTTGGTTTTTGGTCAGGAACCAAAGATGTCTCATCAAAGATTTTGCTTGTGCGACATATAATGAAACTCATCCACCACACCGCACAAAGATGGGACTTCTAAAAAGTTTGAGAATATGTTGGGTATAAACAATCGTCTATACTTAAAAGCCATTAGTGAGAAATTTGTTTATGGTTCATTGTTTTTCACTTTAGTGAATGAATGTTCCCAACATTAGGGGGAGATAACAAGCAGTTGAAAAGTGAAAAGTGAAATGAATTATCATGTCATCTTGATCCTCAGACTATAAACTATGAACTAGAAGTTTAACGCATAATTCATTTACCAATATTAAAGAACAAATTACCAGACAAGTTCACTGACCTAAATAGAGTGACTAAGTAAGTCATATAATCAACTGCTTATGCTCCAGTTATATTTGTGTCCCAAGAGGACAACCACATATTTTGTAATGAGTCTATTGCACGCCTAAAGCGTGATAGACTAGTTGATTCCAATAATAAAATTCCTCGAAAATTGGAGCAAGTAATTAAGATGGTCAAGTCGAGGTTATAGTAATAAGATCTCCTGAAGAGACAATAGACATGATGGTTCAAGAAGAACCTCAGGTACCTGAAAATAAAGAGATCTCGATAAGTTGTATCATGTCTAAGATATGTATGGAATCTAATTAAAAATCGACGTCGTTATACTTTTGTATATATTGTAGCGCTAAAAATGATTAAATGATGAGGATCAAGATTTAAGATCTGCCTATGAATGAATATTAAGAAATGATTGGCCAAAATAGAAAGACGCAAATAAGGCAAAGTTTAGTTCTCTAATGAAATGGAAAGTTTCTGGAGCAACAGTCCATACAACTGAAGTTGTAAAATATGTTGGATACAAAAGTGTCTTTTACGCAAATCATGTGAAAATCAAATTAAGTGATATAAGTAAAAAAAAAAAATTGGTGGCAGAAGAATTTTCACAAATACCTATGATTAATTATGAGAAAACGTATTCTTCAGTGGTGCATGCATTGACTTTCCAATATCTTATTAGTCTGGTAATATATAAAAGAGAATTGACACGCGTCTTATGAAAGTTATGTATCACTTGATACTAAGTCATATAAAATAAGTTCTCGAGAATATTATGATTATTATATAAATTCAGATCTGAATACATATACATGTTGTATATGTTATTGAATTGAATATAATTGGAACTCCCCATGAGTATTCTAAAGCATTTGAGTGCTTAAGAGGTTAATTGAAACACCTTATGGATGTAATTATAGTGCACCAATACTCTAATAAACATACAAAGAAAATGTGTACCTAGTTATTATGGCATCTCAATGTACACTGTGTACAAACATGGTACAATATGAATTTTGGAGATAAAAGCAAGTGTGTTTGATATTTTTGCATATGATACAGATATTTATGTGTTAAAATGGCAAGTTTATATAGCAAAACTTTTAAGAGTGAAAACACATGCATATTTGGATAAGATGGAAAGAATTCTCTCGTGGATTGATAATGCTAGAAGTATTAATGATGTCAAAACCTCAAGAACGTACTATATCACGTTCATAGAATATGTATGGACTAAAATAGTTAGATCGAGTATTATACAACTCGAGCTATTTGAATAAAGAGGGATATAAGTTTGATTAAATTAGCCATGTTTTATCGACGTTCTACTTTTAAAAGTTCACTATAATCGCAGTTACAGTGATGATGTCTAGGCATCATCGAGAGAAATTGTCGAGCTTTTAGAGGGAGAATTTTTGAATGACCTTGGCACGGTCTAATTATTACTCGAACTGCAGTTCGCGTACATATGTAATTATATTTTACTAATCCCTGAAGTACATCTAGAAGATGATGTTTGGATATTTTAGTATCGACATAGATGAACCTTAAAGTATGTTAAAGTTTGTTAAGTCATTTGTTATAAGAAATGCCTATTATCATCTCCTACCAAAGTAGAGATTCTCATTCTAGAAGTACCATCGTTAAATGCATAAGTGCATTAATATGTTTTGCTAGCTATGTATGGTTATAATATCTTTCACTTGAGCTTATTGTCATGATATAACCTTTGTCAAGCGAAGAGACATTGGAATGAGTTCAAAGAAATATTTCAGGTATAAACGATATTTTGATTATATTTTACTAACCCATCAAAACAAGTTTGGTTAGTCTTGTAGAAGCATGAATGTAACGAGATACAGTCATGGACATATGATAATTTTTGGAAAGAGGCACCTAAAGTCTCGCTAGAAGATTATACAACATTGCTCAACATAAAGGATTGCACATTAAGGGATCAAGCAACAAATCATTCGCTACAAAGGCTTTATTCGACTTTCAAGGAAGATGGACACACGTCACTTAAAGGATACATGTTAAAATGAGGGAGAGGCTTATTCAAGTTGCACTCTTTTTCCCTTGACTAAGTTTTGTCCCATTGGGTTTTCTTAGTAAAGATTTTTAATGAGGCAACATATCTGATCCAAAAGTATCAGGGGGAGAAAATGCGCGCTGCACTCTTTTTCCCTTAGCTGAGGTTTTGTCCCACTGGGTTTTCCTAGCAAGGTTTTTAACGAGGCAACATCACCAAGCGTATTAAAGAATAGTATATCATGTGGATAGTCAAGGGGGAGTGTTATGAATGTATCCATTATGTGGTGACTATCCACGTCTATAACTCCTATCCCTTTAGTGCATCCATTATGTAGTGACTATCCACCTCTATAACTCTTATCTCTTTAGTTACTATTGTACTAATGTAAGGGCCTATATATAATGGCATTTGTATATGATGTTGAAATCAATCAATAAGAAATCCATCTCCCATTCTCCCATTCTTCTCTATACATTGCTAGTAGGTCGTTGTTTTACAACAGGATACCCTTATTTTTTTTTAAATATACCACTGCAAGTAACATCACTTTGGTGACTTGGTACAAGGGTAAAAATACCTTTTTTAATAAAACTCAAATATTATCTATAGGGTAAATTACACTTTTCGTCCTTTATTTTTGTAGCGGGTTGCAATGGATGAACTTTAACTTAATAATTACAGTCACAGTCCTTTATTTGGAAAATTCATTACACTCTACGTCCTTTGGCCCTAACCATGTTATAATTTTCAGTTAAATATGACACGTGCAATGCACATGAGGGTACTTTAGTCATTTTACAAATATCTTTAAAAATAAAAAATTAATAGAACAGCTGTCAATCTTTCAAGATCTAGGCATCTTCTTTCTTCTTCACTTTTCTTACCCCATAAACCCTAAACACAATCAACAAACAGTCACACATATGGGTTCTCTGAGAAATTAGGCAGTGGTGGGTTCGGTTCTGTGTGTGTGCCAGTGAATCACTATCCATTATTCAATATAGATTTATATCTATCCAGCCATCTCCTCAATTTCCATAAGTGAATCACAATCCATATTCATAACCACCAAATCGTGTTTTTGTAAGATTTGAGTGGGTGGTGGTGGTTGACCGGAGTTTAGAGGTGATGGTTGACCGGAGTTTAGAGGTGGTTGTAGAAGGCGGTTGCATTGAGGGTCGTCGGAACCCTAGCCATCAGATCTTGTTCACAAAATGGGATGTTAAGGGTGTCTCGGAATTTAAGAGATTAGGGGTATCCGGATCCGACCCGATTGTTCATCTGCTCCTATATAATCTTATCGGCGGTGGCAGCGGTACCGGCGGAGGAACTTACTTCAAGAGCGGATCAAACTGATTGGATAAAGTTTCCGACAACAAAAACGTCGAAGAATTCGCAGGACTAATCAAGTCACCAGGCCCTGTGCAACCCCATCCTAACAGCACTCCTCCTTGTCTCCTAACAACTTGGTTACTCTTCCTCATTGTTTTCATCTACAAAAGCAGTAGTTTTTCTCTTCTGCTCATTGTTACTTTTTGTGTTTTTGGATTTCTTTTTGTTGGTATGTTTTAGACTAATAATGGGTAAAAAAACAACAACCATACCCAATATAATCCCATATATAGCGAAGCTATTGATAGGGTCTGGGGAGGGTAGGATGTAGGCAGCCTTACCTCTATCCCAGGGGATAGAGAGGCTGCTTCCAGTGAGACCCCCGGCTCCAAAAACCATAACCAAGACATAAGCTTCTAAAAAACATATATAAGCACGCCACTACTACAAAAGATAGAAATAAAAATAATAATAAACAGATAAATAAGTAAGTGCTTGTTAGTAAAACTACGACACCGAGAATAGGTGAAAACCTATACATATATATATATATATATATATATATATATATATATATATATATATATATCTATATATATATATATCTATATATATATATAACTATTTCACACCTCATAGAAACTGAAAAAATAAACTCATAAGATAGGAACCTAAGCTAAAAAACCAGACCAAACTCCTAAAAATCTTTAACCTTAATCCTACGTCTCCACGAAGATCTGTCCTCGACCATGTCCTCAAAGAGGTGCAAATCTAGCAAATCTTGTCTAATCCGCTCATCCCACGTCATTTTCGGTCTGCCTCTACTCCTCCGTCCATCTACCGCGAGTGTTTCAACTATTCTAACCAGGTCTGTCGTCTGCCTCCTCCTAACATGCCCAAACCATCTCAGTCTCCCATCCCTTATCTTGTCTGAAATACTAGCAACTCCTAATCTTTCCCTAAAAACCTCATTTCTTATCTTGTCCAACCTAGTGTGTCCACACATCCATCTTAGTATCCTCATCTCTGCTACCTCTAGCTTTCGTGCATGAATTTTCTTGATGGCCCAACAATCTGTTCCGTATAACATAGAGGGTCTAATTGCAACCCTATAAAATTTCCCTTTTAATTTAACAGGGAACCTCGTGTCGCACAACACCCCTGTGGTTGCTCTCCACCTACACCATCCAGCCTGGATACGGTGAGATACGTCACTGTCTATCTCTCCATTGCTCTGAACAAACGATCCTAGATACTTGAACTTAGATGCATGTGGAACCACTTGGCCCTCAATGGTGATCTGGGTATCGTGCTCATCGCCTGCTCCACTAAAATCACAGTAAAGGTATTCAGTCTTAGAGCGACTTATCCTCAAACCTTTGCATTCTAAGGCTACCCGCCATTCTTCTAACCTCGCATTTAGGCTCTGTTTACTTTCTTCAATCAACACAAGATCGTCTGCAAAAAACAAGCACCACGGAACTGACTCCTGAATCGACTTTGACAACTCATTTAGGACAATCGCAAATAGAAAAGGGCTCAACGCTGACCCTTGGTGGAGTCCTACTTCCACAAGAAAGAAATCAGTATCCCCTACCGGTGCACGAACACTAGTGTTAGTCTTAACATACATATCCTTAATTAAGTCTATATACTTACTACAGTAGAAACTCGATAAATTAATACTCGATAATTTAATAAACTCTCTAAGATAATATTTTTTGCCGGTCCCGACTCGGGGATAGGGTGCTAAATTAATAATTCGCTCAAATTATAAGATAAGACATTTTTGATAATTTCTTTAGACCCCATATAAAATATAAATTAATAATTCCTTATATATAGCATATTACATGAATGATTTATGAAGGTTTCTTGAAAAATGACTCAATTGTCTTTTGTTTTTTGTTGAAATCAATTTCCCCTTGAATCTCGTCTCTAATTTTCCTTAGCATGGTAAGAACTTCTGGTGTTGTTTTCTCATAGCTCAACAAGAAATTGTTCAATGTGATTGCCGCTTTAATAGCTTCGTTTCGCGAAGGGGGCTCCATAGTTACTATGAACCCATTCTTGCAATTGCTTTTGAGTGAGACTTGGATTATCCTTGTTGTGATTGCATAATGCTCTTCGAATCTCGTCTGTCATTGTTGTTTTTTTTCACACCTTTAAGATGGGAAGCCATGTTGTGTGTATGATTTGTTTGTGTTAACCTATTTTGATCTTGTATTTATATAGAAAATATTTTTAATGTCCATAAAGTGATACATTGAACATAAGAAGCATAATAAGGTGGGAGATTGAAGGTTTCTTTCAAATTGGGCCGTTCATTTGATATACATGCATTGTATACAATAATTAAGTGGAAGCTTGAAAGGTGTTTGTAAACTAAGTATTCTACTATAAATTAATAAAATATTAATTAATATATAAATTAATAATTATTAATTTATCGATTAATTAATAACTCTTTTAATTAATAAATTTTGGTGGTCCCAAGTGTATTATTTTATAGAGTTTCTACTGTAGGTACCCCTCTATCCTCTAAACTGTCCCATATCAATCTACGTGGTACACTGTCATACGCCTTTTCTAAATCAATGAACACCATATGTAGATCACGATTTTTCTCTCTATATTTTTCCATCAATCTCCTTAAAATGTGTATCGCTTCTGTAGTTGACCGACCTGGCATGAAACCAAATTGGTTTACCGTAAGCTGGGTTTCTCTTCTAGGTCTAGTCTCAATCACCCTCTCCCATAACTTCATAGTATGGCTTAACAACTTAATCCCTCTATAACTACCACAACATTGGGCGTCTCCTTTGTTCTTATATAAAGGCACTACAATACTACTCCTCCACTGGTCTGGTATTCTTCCAGATCTGAAAATGAGATTGAACAAATTAGTTAGCCATTGAACTCCAGCATTTCCCAAGCACTTCCACACCTCAATTGGTATGTTATCCGGACCCACTACCTTAGCCCTTCCCATCTTCCTAAGTGCTGCCATCACCTCTCCCTGTGTGATACGCCTACAATAGCAGTTATTTCGTTGTTGTCTCTGTGTAATCGAGTTGTCGCTTTGTTGTTGGTAAGCCCCATCGCCGTTGAAAAGCTTGTGGAAGTAAGTTTGCCATCTCGACTTTATGTCGGGTTCCTTGATTAACACAAATGTAGACTAATAATGCGTATTATTGGTATTTTCCTGATGTTCAGGAAACTGCAAACCAAAATGTTACAAAAATTTCTAGAGTTTAGCTTGATATTTATTTTTTACATGGTTTAAACTCTATAGGTACAATTTGTATATAAGTAGTACAGCCGTGTGTGTGTTTCTACAGGGAGAATGGTTCAATTGGCCAAGAAAACAAAGATGACGTGTTTTTTTTAGTTACACTAATAGTCCTTAAAGAGTAAAAAGACGAAATTACCCTCATTGCAAGGCACATGCAATATTTAACTAAAACATGCAATATTTAACTAAAAAATTTAACCTGGTTAGTGTTAAAGGATATAAGATGTAATGGTTTTCTAAATAAAGGACTGTGACTGTAATTATTGAAGTTAAAGGTCATCCATTGTAATCCGCTACAAACATAAAGGACGAAAAGTGTAATTTACCCTTATTATATATATATATATATATATATATATATATAGTTAACGATAGACGATGAATAGTAACTTTATTTTTAAAATAATATATAGTTTTTTATTATTTTTATTTGATATTTATAATTGTTTTATTTTTATATTTACTTTAATAACATATTTTATTTTATTTTTCTTTTTTTAAAACCATATATTTCCATTACCATTTTTTAATAATTCTTTTTTTTTTCTTTTTTTAGAACATATATTAATTTATCAAATAATTATATGAATTGAAAAAGTTCTATCTGGGCAAAATCTCATTTTTTTCTAGATTTCCCTTCATTTAGGGCACCAATCCCAACTTCTCCCGTTGCTATAGTATAATAAGAGATAGGCGCCTACCTTAAAGTCACTTTCTATCTATTTCCCTCCTAGGAATGAATCGAGTGAGTGCTAAGATGAAAAGTGTTATGGCTAATTGATTATGGGATTCCAATGGTGAGCACAGGCACCACTGGATTGCTTGGGACAGCATTTGTCAATCCATGAAGGAGGGTGGGTTGGTAATTAGACAGGAAAGCTTTGCATGCCAAACTTGCGGGGGCTTATGTTGTTGGTCAGTTTCTCTGGGGCAAGTTTATGAGATCTAAATAGGGTCATCCATTGGATGTGGTGTCTAAGCCTATTTCTTTCTGATTTAAGCTCTCATGTTTGGAGGAATGTTTTCCCTCATGTTAGTACCATTCTGGGCAACTCTCATTGGGTGGTAGGTGCTGGTAACATCAGCTTGAGCATGGCTAACTGGGGTGCTGGTGCTTTTTCTGTGCAGAATGTGGATCTTAATACTCCTTTTAGAGAAGTTACTCAATCTGCTGATTTTTCTACCTTAGTTCTGCCTAGCTTATCCACAGAGGCTCAATCTATTTTGTAAGATATTGTGACAACTCGTATTTTGAACCCGTCTTTGTAATAAATGTATGACGTATGTGAACATGTTGTGATTATATGAGCTGTGAATTGTTATGTGCATGTATGTATGTTATTGAATGACACACAATCCGAACGCACAACACAAACCCGAACCCAAGTCGCACAAGCCCTTTTGGGGCCGCATTGCTTGTAATCAGACCATAGGGCGGCCCGTGGTTGTGTCCGGCCCATCCTCTACTCGTATACATTTAGGGTAGGGCAACTACCTCACACTTTTTACAACACACAATACACACACAAGAACTCGAGCTCTCTCTCGTCCCTTCCTCTCTCGAAGCCGACGGCTCCCAAGGCTCACAGTTTGGATTTGTTCTTGCATCATCTATCAATCGGTTAGTGTGTTATGGTTGTGTTCATGCTTGATTGATGTTGTAATTCATATGTTTTATTGCTCATGTTCATGCAAATCTGATTGTTCTTGATGTATGTAATCTGAATGATTGAATCGGCCATACGTGTTCATATGAATCGGTTGAAGCTAGATGTAATCCGTAGTTAGATTATATGATTCGGATCATAACTTGTTTATGTGCTAAGTGAACCGGATGTATGTTAATGATTCAAGGTTCTTGCTATTATGTTTAGTGTTATGAATTATTGTGCATGTTATAATTATACTAGGGTTCATGAGAATTATGATGATGAAAAACCCATTTGATCGATGATTGCTTGAAAAAGAAACTGTTAATTGATAGGATAAACTTGGAAACCTTGTAACTAATTGGCTAGATTTAATATTGATTGTAACCAAATGGCATAGTATTCGGAGGTTTATAACAGCCGCACAAGACCTCCTAATCGCACATGAGGCCACTCGCACAAGACTTCTTGGTCGAACAAGAAGTCCAGTCGCACAATATGATTCAATCGCACAATTTGCCCTGGTCGCACAAGATCATTGTATCGCACAAGTTACGTTCTTTCGTTATCAGTTGGGCCGAACAAGCCCAAAAACCAGTCGCACAATCCAGTAGGATCGCACAAGACATTTGCATGTTATTGTTGGGCCGAGACCTTTATGTTTGGACTTCTTACATGTTGGGTCGTATGTTAATTGTCGGGTTGGGCTCGTCCGGTCGCACAACACATACCGGATCGCACAAGGCACTCATGTACTATTTAATTTGGGCCGAGTATGTTAATGGATTGTTTATGTGTTTGGGCCGGGGTATTGGATCGCACAACATGTTGTGGATCGCACAACATGTTGGACCAGATATTATTGGGTTTCTTGATATTACTTGACTGCTAAGATGTTGCCATGATCAATACGTGTTAGTAACTACACTTGTATGATTTATACGTGCATTACTTGAAGTCAAAACCTGACTTGTGTGGTAACCCTGTTAGGACGTGGTTGACCACTTGAGTTCAAGAACCCTCTCTTTTTTGTGTATCTGCCGAGCAAACCAAGGTGGGTTCACACTCTTACCAAGGCATGGGATTCCCGGGGTGTTGGGAATGGGATTGATAAGGATAAGGTTGAATAGACTCATACGGACATTGTTACTAGACTACCATACCATCGTCCTCGGTTGTGCAGGACACATACGTAAAACCTACGTATAACTAAGCTACCCGCCATCCTCGGTTGTGAAGGATACTCACGTAAAACCTGCGTGAACGGATACTCACTATTGCCTCGGTTGTGTCAGGCACTTACGTAAAACCTCGTAAACCCCCACGTACCCTATCCTCGGTTGTGAAGGATACTTACGTAAATCCTACGTAAACTTGTACGTAATACTGTTCTCGGTTGTGAAGAACACTTATGGTTACGCATAGTCTAGTGGATTAATAACATGGGAAGCCTCCACCAATAGAAACCTATATTGGCCCAGTAGAGCCACTTGATACTCATGGACTTACTGTTACGCATTTACTTTCTGTGAACTCGCTCAACTAGTTTGTTGACTCTCTGCTGCATGCCTTGCAGGACCTTAGGTACTTTATGGAGCTTGCACAGGGAGGAGCAGGTCGTTGTGGGCAAAGGATCGTGAATGCTATTTGAACACTTATGATATTTCACACATTAATACTTATGTTTGGGTTTACTTAAATGCTTCCGCTATACTTAACTATGTTGGTTTGATAAACACCTTTCGTATTGATGGATAACTATTACTATTTATTTACATGTTCAATATGATTGGTGGCTTGATCCTGGTCAGTCACGCTCCCAAGCGGTGATACTCCGCAGGTGGATTTTGGGGGTGTGACAGATATCTCTCTAGATTCTGACATCCCAGATAGACTAGTTTGGCATCATTCCCCTTCAGGTCTTTTCTCCTCTGCTTCCTATTGGCATTTTCCCAGAATTCATGGCCAAAAAAGTCCTTGGTGGTCTCTATTATGGAACCAGTGGCTTCCTCCCAAGATGGGTTGATTCTCTTCTTCTAGAGATTCCTCAGGAATGCTCTTCCTATGGATGACAGGCTCAGATACATGGGCTTTCAAATGCCTTATCAATTTCATTTCTGCATTAGAAGTCAACAGGATTCTTTACTTCATTTGTTTTGTCAAGGTGAAACTGCCTCTCATATTCACAGTCAGAAGCACTAGCCTTCCTCTTCGATTCAAGCAAGTCGACCATTGAATCTATTAAACTGGGCCGCTTCTTCCCCCTCCGCAGGAAGACTTCCTTCTTTCCCTTGCCTGGCTGGTTATCTCAAACCGGCATTCGAACCCACAAAGCCTAGCCGCACCGCCATTGTGCTATTAGCCCTACGCCTAGAAAGCCTCAGTTACAGACTGAACTTACCTATAGGAGGAGGTTTGATTCCATTGCCATTTACTGTTCCATGCGATCTTTACACCGACACCCCCATCTATCCAAAGGAGAATCAGCTGAAAGAAGAGAGAGCCCCCTTCCCGTTGTTGTCTCTAACTAAACCACCACCAGTACACTCTTCCACTACAGATGCTGAAAACCCGATTCCTTCCCAGGCTTTTCTCTTATCCCTGACTTGCTAGTACTCAACCTAGAGATGAAAGAAGTAAGAGCCCCCTCTTGTCGCAAAATAGTAAATTAGGTTCAGTTGGAAAAACAGCTATAAATGACCACTACGAACGAAGGATGCAAGTCCAGTAGAAATGTACGAAAGGTGGTCTTGCCCTTTCCTTTACAACTAGTAGCTAGTAGCTCCGTCGTTGATCTCTCCTCTTCCCGGCCGGTTGTGACTCGTATGTCCAGCCAACGACTATCGATTCCTAACGAATCCATAGATTCTTCTACCATTCGACCAGATCTTCTAGATTGTATTCTCATTGTCCGGCCTCGAGCAACTTTACTAATAAGGGAAAAGCCCTTAACTTAATTTAATTCATATTAGATTAGTATAATATAAAGCGCTAGCGCCCAACCGGCTTTCCGCCTCCGTTTGGTCGTGCTGCTATGATGTAACGTGCAGTCGTCCCGAGGCATTTTAGGGCCCCTCTTTTATCTCCCTTAAAGTCCTTTATGGATTTCAAGTCGGGAATAGAGCTGTGACTTATTCGGCGCTATATCACAATTCATTCATTCTCGGGCATAGCTGTTCACGAAACGTGGCGTGGGACATCTGTCGGCGGCGGGTTAATTCCGAGCGAGAGGTCAAACCAATCCCATTCATCCTGGTCTGATCCGAACGGATCTTGTTGAATGAATTGATCCATTGTTCTATGCCCTAATTCTTAGTTCATTTTTTCCTACTCGGACCCGCCGTACTTCCTTTGACTACTCCTGAGATATAGTGGAAACATTTTGTTATGGTGGAGAGTGGGGAGTGAAAACACCAATGCAACAGAGAACGACCACATGAATCGGAATCTGCTTAACTTATTAAGACAGACGACCGAGAAAGAAAGGCTCCGCGTTCTCCAAGTGGTTGATCTTAGCTTAGCGTGCTAGCCGCTACTTCATTTCCCTCTCAGGAGTAGTCATATGTGCTATAATGCACCCCAAAAAGGGAAGAGCTCCTTCTCAATCCCATTCGTACCATGTCTACTTCTTTACTATGGATCATGTCTTCGGAGGCTAATGTCGGTGAATCGGTTAATATGACATAGATCGGAGAATGGTTAAATGCTTCTTTGGGAAAGAACTCCTTGCTAACTGCTTCAACTTTCGACTAGGGCAGCAGCTCCCTCTTGCACAACTCCCCCGAACAGCCCAGATCTGATTCACTTTCAGAACCTCTTCGTCGATTCCTAACCTTAATAGCTTATTTAATCAAAAAGTCATTTTATAGAGTAAGACCGTTACTAAGAAGGAAAAACCCCATCTCGCTCGACAACAAGCCCAAGCCCTTCTCCTCAAAGAGCACTAGTTGCCTTTCAAATTATAAAAAATCCAAAAGGTGTTCTCCAAGCCACTTCTTATATGTTTTGATTTGATTCAAAAGAAGTTCGCTTTCTCTGCTCTTCAAAAAACACAAATATCGCTTTAATTCATCATTGGATTGGTTTTCAGTTCAAGAGTCCCCTATTGTGTATTTTGATGCCCCTATCTTCAAAGGCAGAAGAAAAACATCATATTTGAATGATTTAGAAATGAATATCAGCAAAAGGATTGACGGATGGAAGGCCAGGTTTCTCTCTTGTGGTGGTAAGCTCACTCTCTTAAAATCAGTCCTTTCCCCTATTCCTATACATACCTTGGCAGTGTGGTCTCCCCCTAAGACCGGGATTTCTAAGATGAAAAGTGTTATGGCTAATTGATTATGGGATTCCAATGGTGAGCACAGGCACCACTGGATTGCTTGGGACAACATTTGTCAATCCATGAAGGAGGGTGGGTTGGTAATTAGACAGGAAAGCTTTGCATGCCAAACTTGCGGGGGCTTATGTTGTTGGTCAGTTTCTCTGGGGCAAGTTTATGAGATCTAAATAGGGTCATCCATTGGATGTGGTGTCTAAGCCTATTTCTTTCTGATTTAAGCTCTCATGTTTGGAGGAATGTTTTCCCTCATGTTAGAACCATTCTGGGCAACTCTCATTGGGTGGTAGGTGCTGGTAACATCAGCTTGAGCATGGCTAACTGGGGTGCTGGTGCTTTTTCTGTGCAGAATGTGGATCTTAATACTCCTTTTAGAGAAGTTATTCAATCTGCTGATTTTTCTACCTTAGTTCTGCCTAGCTTATCCACAGAGGCTCAATCTATTTTGTAAGATATCTCTCTAGATTCTGACATCCCAGATAGACTAGTTTGGCATCATTCCCCTTCAGGTCTTTTCTCCTCTGCTTCCTATTGGCATTTTCCCAGAATTCATGGCCAAAAAAGTCCTTGGTGGTCTCTATTATGGAACCAGTGGCTTCCTCCTAAGATGGGTTGATTCTCTTCTTCTAGAGATTCCTCAGGAATGCTCTTCCTATGGATGACAGGCTCAGATACATGGGCTTTCAAATGCCTTATCAATTTCATTTCTGCATTAGAAGTCAACAGGATTCTTTACTTCATTTGTTTTGTCAAGGTGAAACTGCCTCTCATATTCACAGTCAGAAGCACTAGCCTTCCTCTTCGATTCAAGCAAGTCGACCATTGAATCTATTAAACTGGGCCGCTTCTTCCCCCTCCGCAGGAAGACTTCCTTCTTTCCCTTGCCTGGCTGGTTATCTCAAACCGGCATTCGAACCCACAAAGCCTAGCCGCACCGCCATTGTGCTATTAGCCCTACGCCTAGAAAGCCTCAGTTACAGACTGAACTTACCTATAGGAGGAGGTTTGATTCCATTGCCATTTACTGTTCCATGCGATCTTTACACCGACACCCCCATCTATCCAAAGGAGAATCAGCTGAAAGAAGAGAGAGCCCCCTTCCCGTTGTTGTCTCTAACTAAACCACCACCAGTACACTCTTCCACTACAGATGCTGAAAACCCGATTCCTTCCCAGGCTTTTCTCTTATCCCTGACTTGCTAGTACTCAACCTAGAGATGAAAGAAGTAAGAGCCCCCTCTTGTCGCAAAATAGTAAATTAGGTTCAGTTGGAAAAACAGCTATAAATGACCACTACGAACGAAGGATGCAAGTCCAGTAGAAATGTACGAAAGGTGGTCTTGCCCTTTCCTTTACAACTAGTAGCTAGTAGCTCCGTCGTTGATCTCTCCTCTTCCCGGCCGGTTGTGACTCGTATGTCCAGCCAACGACTATCGATTCCTAACGAATCCATAGATTCTTCTACCATTCGACCAGATCTTCTAGATTGTATTCTCATTTTCCGGCCTCGAGCAACTTTACTAATAAGGGAAAAGCCCTTAACTTAATTTAATTCATATTAGATTAGTATAATATAAAGCGCTAGCGCCCAACCGGCTTTCCGCCTCCGTTTGGTCGTGCTGCTATGATGTAACGTGCAGTCGTCCCGAGGCATTTTAGGGCCCCTCTTTTATCTCCCTTAAAGTCCTTTATGGATTTCAAGTCGGGAATAGAGCTGTGACTTATTCGGCGCTATATCACAATTCATTCATTCTCGGGCATAGCTGTTCACGAAACGTGGCGTGGGACATCTGTCGGCGACGGGTTAATTCCGAGCGAGAGGTCAAACCAATCCCATTCATCCTGGTCTGATCCGAACGGATCTTGTTGAATGAATTGATCCATTGTTCTATGCCCTAATTCTTAGTTCATTTTTTCCTACTCGGACCCGCCGTACTTCCTTTGACTACTCCTGAGATATAGTGGAAACATTTTGTTATGGTGGAGAGTGGGGAGTGAAAACACCAATGCAACAGAGAACGACCACATGAATCGGAATCCGCTTAACTTATTAAGACAGACGATCGAGAAAGAAAGGGGTGATGAATAGTGGAATATTAATATATTAATTATCATGATATGATGATACACAAAGTCATGAATAACTTCTGAAGTTGAAGGGGTAATTATGTTATATGTGTAAGTTGAGAGGATAGTTTGCTCATCATGCTCCTTTATTTGAGGCGCAATGAGCATCCTGATCTTTTTTACCAACGAACAAAAATCAAACAAATTAACTCTTTTAACATTGAATTAATTAAATGTATTAATATAATAAGTCTTAATAATTATTGTTGATATTATTTATTTTTATTGATAGGTAGGGGATCATTTATTCACTGCTTGCTTTATGGTGATTCGGGTCTGGTCAGCCTTCAGCATTTGGTGTAATTTACCGCCGCTGTTCTTTTTTGAGTTCAAAGACATTCTTGACATTCATAAAAGTATCAAAAGTTGCAAGAAGGCGGAAAAGGTCATATATGGTTTGGCTATTATTACATGTTGGTGCATGTGGAAAGGAAGGAACGAATTGGTGTTTAATAAGATAAAGTGCAGTTCGCAAGACATCATAGGGGGGATTAAATCGAGAGGGTATGCCTAGGCTAGAGGTAGAATTTCATGTAATTATATTAGTTGGGCGGATTGGTGTAAATACCCTTTATACATGTAGGTTTTTTTTCTTTGCCCTTTGCCCGTTTGGGTCGGGGGTTTGTTTGGTTGTTTGGCCTTTTGCCCGTTTGGGTCGGAGGCTTGTTTAATGAAATTTATCTTTAAAAAAAGGTAGTTATGTTTTTTTAAGAGTTAATTACACAGATGAACCCTATGGTTTATAGCTATTTTCATCTTTAGGTACTAACTTTTTTTAACAGGTTTAGGTTTTCTGGTTTCAATTTTGTAACACCTATGGCTACTAACACCAAAATTAGTTAATTTTATCAATATAGTGACTAAAATACTCTTCTATTTTTTTATTTTATTAATGTAACACCTTTGGGTACTAACACCTAATTTTATTTAAGTTTAAATCAATTTTACAAATAATTTTGAATTAAAATTATTTGTCTATAACAATTTTAAAATGTTTTGACTAGCTATATGTTTTGAAATTATACATTATACATATTAATTTGAATTGGTGATGAATAGTGATTCGAATTTTTTAAGGTATTCGTTTTATTTTTTTTAATAATAATATGTTATTCATCATTTAGTTTTATTTTTTAATAACTTTTTTATGTTGATGTTTTATTTTAAATCTAACTACGCAACTATGTTTATTTTTTGTATTCAAAACAACATATTTTTTCATATTATAAACTATACGAGTGCTCGTAGCAGTTTTAAAAAACGTATTTTTTATTGTAAACTATATGAGTTTCGATACGTGTTTAAATCTAACCGATTTCGATTAAACAACGTATTGTAATAATGTATTTTTTCATATTGCAAACTATATGAGTGCCCGTAACAATATTAAAAAAACATATTTTTATATTGTAAACTAGGTAAGTTTCGATACGTGATTATTCTAACCGATTTCGATTAAACAACATCGTACCGATATTTGTAGTATCAGAATCGGTTTCGTTTTATAACCGATTTCGATTAAACAACATCGTACCGATATTTGTAGTATCAGAACCGGTTTCGTTTTATGCTTTTTGATTGATGTAAAACATGTTTCGATATCATTTTGAGCATATCACGACTTTATTTTTTATTTTTTTTCTTTCAATTAATAAATCGAGTACTGGTATTGGATCGATCGAATCGATACCAACTGAGTTCCCGCCGCATAGCGAGGGGTACAACCCACTAGTATATATAGTTAACGATAGACGATGAATAGTAATGTCACACCCCCAAATTCCACCTGCGGAGTAACATCCGCTTGAGGGCGTGACTGACCAGGATCCAGCCACCAATTATACTAAGCATTGGTTAATAGTAAAATAATTGCTATCCAAAGTAGTTAGCAACATCGTAGTTTAAGTTCGATAATTAGTTTAAACAAAAACAGCGGAAGCATAAACCAAAAAGATAGTTCAAAGTTCAAGATAATTAAAACCCAACACACGGGTTTTGACGAACACTACACATTCCCAAGCAGCAGCTCCTCAGTCACTGGTTACCTGCAAAGCATGCAGTAAGGTGTCAACAATAATGCTGAGTGAGTTCACTAGTTGTCCAGTTTTAATTACCAAAAACTTGTTTCACCAGTTAATTTACTCGTTTATACATGCCATGGGGAGCTACCCCAAAAGTTAGCGACTAAACTGTTTTTCCAATACCGAATACTAGGTAACCGTTTGCGTTTCCGCAGGATGCCCCGATGTCAATGTTCTATCATCATTGACGGATGCCTGAGTACATTAGTTCACGACCGATCCCATACCATGGCACGGTGTGAGGTTGGTAAAACCTAAATAGCGCTATCAACTAATAACCCGTTCGCCTGGCCCCGACGACTAATCGGTATTAAGTAGTAGGGACTTGAGTGATAGAGTTTCGTTTAGTGTCGTTAGTTGCAATCCGTATAAACAGTAATTAACTAAAGGTTCCCAATAACAAGGGAAGAAAAGTAAGTTGTATCCCTCATAAGGGAATAGTGTTGTTTGTAGTTCCGTTTCCCAAACCACCGGGAACGCATGCTTTAGGTTGTGAACTCACCTTGGGTTGCTCGGTAGATATTTTACTTGGTCAAACACGTTGGTCACCACGTCCTAGCATGGTTACCAAATATAGGTCAAGTTGGGGTACAAGTAATCACGTATAGCAAACACGTATAGACACACTTAGCATGCATACATTCAAACAGTTGGGTTATTGGGCCTGCTCTAACATTTTCACAAACAGTAACATATACACATGCAGTCCAGTCAACAGGTAGTCCAACAAGCTTTTGGCCCAATAACACTTAGGCAGCCCAGTCGAGACAAGGGCGGTCTCGACTCGAGAATACACGGTCTCGAGTCGCAACCTCGGTCTCGGTTCATCATGCTTTGGTCTCGAGTCGCAACCAAGGGTTCCAACTCGCAACCTCGGTCTCGGTTCATCATGCTTTGGTCTCGAGTCGCAACCAAGGATTCCGACTCGCAACCTCGGTCTCGGTTCATCATGCTTTGGTCTCGAGTCGCAACCAAGGGTTCCGACTCGCAACCTCGATTACGTGCACAGAAAACCTTCTAGAACCTGTCCACTGTACTAGCCAATGAAATTCTGTTTTCATGTAATTGTGTACTATCCAACCATATTGCACTAACATGTTTCCTTGTCTAATTACCAAGCAAAACGGATCAAAACAAGCATTTTTGAATGTTCATATCACCTTCATCTAGTTCATCATGCATATTCAAATATTCACATTTAATCCTTGGTTCTTAACACAACTTTGTAACATGAGATAAGACAATCATTAAGCACCAAATTTGCCCTATTTTATCATTATAAATCGGATGGTAATAACCATCAAACATTGATTCATACACACACATGTTCATTCATCATAACCAAGCATTTATGAGCAAAAATGGCTAAGATAGAAGCACTTAACCTCATCCGAATGGTTCTAATTACCAAACCGTTCATATACAAAACATGAAGGAGCATGGTTAATCAAGCAAAACGTGTTACTTATATCATCAAACAAGCATCTTTACATAACCATCATATACAACAACAATCTTTAAACATTTAACCAAGAGAGATACTAACCGGCTAGACTTAAGGTGAGAGAATATGATGGATAATCTTCCAAGTAAGATCCGAAGCTTGAACCGGAAGTCCTTGCTATGACCGGTTTTGATCCGAGAGAGAAAGGAGATGAGAGGAGGTTGATGATGATCTAAGGTTTTAGGGTTTTAGTGAGGGAGAAAGAGTGAGTGAGGGAGAGTGAAATGAAGGAGAGTGTAAAGGAGAGTGTGGTGGGGGTTTTGGGTTTTTATACCCGTCTCAAGGCCGGCACACCCCTAGTGGGTTTGGTTCCGAGTGGCATGGCCCAACCGGCCCAAATGTTCATTGTTCACTCGAGACCGGGTGGTCTCGAGTTGGGTTTCGTGGTCTCGGCCCACTACACACACACGTACCTATATATATATATATCGTACATACACATAATGCAAGGATCACATAGAACATCTAAACAATACGCAACTTTCATTTAATAATGCATATATATACACAAGGATATACAAGATAATGCTCGGGGAAATCCCAGAGTGTCACATTATCCCCAAGTTTTAAGAACTTTCGTCCCGAAAGTTAAGGCAGTCACTGTCAAGCTAGTATAAGTGAGAATGTTTCAACGGGGTGTCACATCATCCCCCCGTTAGTTTGGAATTTCGTCCCGAAATTCGGTTGTAGCTTCAGTGCTGGGGTTTTCGTTTGGGAACAACTGGGGATACTTGTGCTTCATCTGGTCTTCCCGCTCCCAGGTAAACTCTGGGCCACGTCGCGAGTTCCAACGGACTCGTACCAGAGGTATCTGGCTACGTTTGAGGATTTTGATCTCTCGATCCGTGATCTCCATCGGTTCCTCAGTAAAGTGTAGCTGTTCATCAATAGTTAGTTCCTTGAAAGGAATTACGAGCGTTTCATCTGACAGACACTTCTTCAGATTAGATACGTGAAATACGTTGTGTACCGCACTCAGTTCTTCAGGCAGGTTCAATCTATAAGCAACCTTACCGATTTTCTCGGTAATTTCGAATGGTCCGATATATCGCGGATTAAGCTTGCCCCGTTTACCAAAGCGAACCACACCCTTCCAGGGTGAGACTTTAAGTAGAACCCGGTCACCGACCTGGAATTCTAGTGGTTTCCTACGCTTATCAGCGTAGTCTTTTTGACGGTCACGAGCTGCCGCCATGCGTTGTCTGATCTGGGCAATCTTTTCTGTTGTATCCACCACCATCTCTGGGCCCGTGATTTGACTATCACCGACTTCCGCCCAGCAGAGAGGTGACCGGCATTTACGACCGTACAATGCCTCGAAAGGTGCGGCCTGAATACTAGTGTGGTAGCTGTTGTTATACGAGAACTCTACTAGCGGTAGATGCTTCTCCCAATTCTTGCCAAAATCGATCACACACGCCCTAAGCATGTCTTCTAGGGTTTGGATGGTGCGTTCAGACTGTCCATCCGTTTGTGGGTGATAAGCGGTGCTCATGTCCAAACGTGAGCCAAAGGATTTGTGCATAGCTTGCCACAATTCCGAAGTAAAACGAGCGTCTCGGTCGGAAATAATTGAGGTTGGCACTCCGTGCCTCGAAATTACTTCCTTCAAGTAAATCTCCGCCAAGGTAGAAAACTTGTCTGTTTCCTTAATAGCCAGAAAGTGCGCGGACTTGGTCAATCGATCTACTATTACCCAAATGGTGTCATTTCCGCGTTGAGACCTAGGTAGCCCTGTAACAAAATCCATGGAAATTTGCTCCCATTTCCATTTCGGGATTTCTGGCTGTTGGAGTAGGCCTGCTGGCTTCTGGTATTCTGTCTTGACTCTTGCGCAAGTCAAACATTTGCTGACATATGTTGCTATGTGGGCCTTCATGCCAGGCCACCAGTATGTAGTCCTCAAGTCATGGTACATCTTATCCGAGCCAGGATGTACTGAGTAACGGGACTTGTGGGCTTCATCCATCACGAGTTCACGTAACTCTCCATAGAGTGGAACCCAAATGCGCCCTGTTACATAGTAAGCGCCATCTTCCTTCTGTTCTAATCGCTGTCTCGATCCTCGCAGAGACTCAGCCCTGATGTTTTCCGGTTTCAATGCTTCGACTTGAGCATTTCGGATCTGGGTAGGGAGGTTAGACTGGATGGTAAGTTGCAATGCTCGCACGCGCTTTGGTGTCGTGTCCTTTCGGCTAAGGGCGTCTGCCACGACATTGGCCTTGCCCGGATGGTACTTGATGGCGCATTCGTAGTCATTCAAGAGTTCGACCCATCGACGTTGTCGCATGTTTAATTCCTTTTGCCTAAAGATATGCTCGAGACTCCTGTGATCGGTGTAAATAGTGCACTTGGTACCGTACAGGTAATGTCTCCATATCTTAAGAGTAAAGATCACTGCTCCCAGTTCCAAATCATGCGTAGTGTAGTTTCTTTCATGCGTCTTGAGTTGTCGAGAAGCGTAGGCAATAACTTTCTCGCGTTGCATCAATACGCAACCGAGCCCATGAATGGACGCATCGCAGTAAACCACAAAGTCGTCAGTGCCTTCAGGCAACGAGAGAATAGGAGCGCTACAGAGGTTATCATTTAGCCTTTGAAAGGCCGACTCCTGAGCTTCATTCCACTTGTAAACAATGCCTTTCTGAGTAAGAGTCGTGAGGGGTTGAGCAATCTTTGAGAATCCTTTGATGAATCTGCGATAGTATCCTGCCAATCCCAAGAATTGGCGAACTTCGGTTGGGGTCTTGGGCGTAGGCCAATTCTTTATCGAGTCGATCTTAGCAGGGTCGACGTGAATCCCGTCCTTATTGACCACATGCCCAAGGAAATGGACCTCTCGAAGCCAAAAGTCACACTTCGAGAATTTGGCGTACAATTGCTCATTGCGTAAGAGTTCGAGGATAAGGCGTAGGTGTCGTTCATGCTCTTCTTGACTTTTCGAGTAGATCAGGATGTCGTCGATAAACACAATCACGAATTTGTCGAGGTAAGGCTTGCACACTCGGTTCATGAGATCCATGAAAACCGCAGGTGCGTTAGTCATTCCAAAAGGCATAACGAGGAACTCGTAATGACCATAACGAGTCCTGAACGCAGTCTTAGAGATGTCTTCATTACGAACTCTCAGCTGATGATAGCCTGATCGCAGTTCAATCTTAGAATAGTAGCTCGATCCTTGCAACTGATCGAATAGGTCGTCGATGCGCGGGAGAGGGTAACGATTCTTGATGGTAACCTTGTTCAGCTCACGATAGTCGATGCACATTCGGAACGTGCCATCTTTCTTCTTAACAAAGAGTACTGGTGCTCCCCAGGGTGATGAACTAGGACGGATAAATCCTTTATCCAATAGTTCCTGTAGTTGCGTAGAGAGTTCCTTCAGTTCTGCAGGGGCTAGACGATAAGGCGCACGAGCTATGGGTGCTGCTCCGGGAGCTAGCTCGATTTGGAATTCGACCTGATGGTGGGGAGGGAGTCCAGGTAGTTCCTCGGGAAACACCTCAGGGTAGTCACGTACTACAGGAAAATCTTCAATCCTCTTTTCCTTTTCGAGGGTGTCGGTGACCAGTGCTAGAATAGCGGTGTGCCCTTTCTGTAAACACTTCTGGGCTTTTAAAAGCGAGATAATGCCTGTGACTTCTCCACCTTTGTTGCCTTGAACGATGAGGGGTTGGCCAGAACGACGAGGAATACGAACCGCTTTCTCTTGACAGAGGATCTCAGCGCGATGTTTGGATAACCAATCCATGCCGATGACGACGTCGAAGCTTCCAAGTTTGACAGGGAAAAGATCGATACTAAACGTGTGACCAGACAATTCTAATGTGCAGTCGTGGATCACGTGCGAGGCCTCGATGTTCCTACCATTGGCTATCTCGACAACGTGCTTAGAACTTAATAACGCAGGCGGGTGCTTAAGTTTCTTACTAATGCGAAGGGATACATAACTGGCATCGGCACCGGAATCAAATAACACAAAAACATAACGATCATCAAGTAGGAACTTACCCGCCACGACGTTGGGGTCGTTCCTTGCTTCTCCAGCTCCAATCACAAAAGCTCTTCCCCTTGCACCATTCCCAGCATTTTTGTTTTGCTCATTGTTCCCAGCTCCCTGGTTGTTGTTGCGATTCTGATTCAGTTCAGGGCAATCCTTTCGCATGTGCCCCGTTGCCCCACATTTAAAACATCCGCGGTTGTTTCCCTGCTGCTGTTGCTGTTGGGGTTGTTGCTGATTCTGCCTTGCTGGGAACTGACTTCTACAATCCTTGGCTTCATGCCCCATCTTGTTGCACCGCTGGCACTGACCTTTGTTACATGCCCCATTGTGGTGCCTGTTACACTTGTTGCACTTAGGGTAGCTTCCCCGGTAGCCACCCTGTTGCTGAGTGCCTTTGTTGTTGTCAGTTTTCCTTTGCTGAGCTGGGGCCTGAGTAGAGTTAGCATCTTTGCCCTGATTTCCATCCCACTTTCGTTTGCCATCACTAGAAGTTCCTTCCGCAGCACTGATCCTTTTGGGCAACCTGCCCTCTTCCACAGCCTGGTTGGTGAGTTTGTGGGCAAGACGAACCACAGGCTGTATGGTAGTGAGGTTGGCCGAGGTCACATGGCTCCTGATTTCTGGGACTAAGCCTTTGATGTACAATTCGATCCTTCGATACATGGGTCGGGATTTGTTTGGGCAAAGTGCAGCATAGTCGTTGGACAGCTTGGTGTAGGTCTCAATCTCTGACCCAACCATCTTGAGACCATAGTACTCGTCTTCGAGTTTGTGGATGTCATCCCTGTGACAATACTCTTCCTTGATCATATCCTTGAAATCTTCCCATGCAGTAGCATTAGCAGTCTCCAAACCAAGCATTTGAATTTGCGCTTTCCACCACGAAAGCGCGCTTCCCTCAAGAGTACCAGTAGCAAACTTCACCCAATTAGCAGGGGGACACTCGCAGACAGCAAAGACAGCTTCAACCTTCTCGATCCAGTGCAGAAGACCTATGGCACCCTCAGTGCCATTGAATGGAAGAGGCTTGCAATCCATGAAGGTCTTGAAGGTACAAACACGTGGTTGCACAGGCGCATGCTGACCTGTTGTGAGAGTGATACGAATGGGTTTAGAGGTGACAAGACGATGCGATGGTAGGATCTACACATCCTAAAATAACGAGTTTTACCTCTAGGGTGAGCTGCGAAAGCTGCAGCCACCGTGTTGATCAGGTTAGTGAACTGAGCCTGAGTCATGTTGACGTTTCCTCGTCCGCGTCCACTCATTGTCTTCATAACCAGAAAACATAGTATGAGTGGGGTGTCGTAACATAGCGAGAATGAGATAGAAGAGGGGAGGCGTATCTATCTAATTGGGCAAACTAGTACGTATAGTAGAGCAGAAAGCATAAGACAAACAAGCAAGTAAACATGGGTCCGAGCTATGAGGTCAGATAGGTCGAGCCTTGCACTTGGAGTGTAGTGTCGTCACGAGTCACGGGTTATAGTCTGGTTTTTCTCAAAAAGATTTTCCCCTTTTTAAAACTAAGTTCACTATAACCAATGGCTCTGATACCAATCTGTCACACCCCCAAATTCCACCTGCGGAGTAACATCCGCTTGAGGGCGTGACTGACCAGGATCCAGCCACCAATTATACTAAGCATTGGTTAATAGTAAAATAATTGCTATCCAAAGTAGTTAGCAACATCGTAGTTTAAGTTCGATGATTAGTTTAAACAAAAACAGCGGAAGCATAAACCAAAAAGATAGTTCAAAGTTCAAGATAATTAAAACCCAACACACGGGTTTTGACGAACACTACACATTCCCAAGCAGCAGCTCCTCAGTCACTGGTTACCTACAAAGCATGCAGTAAGGTGTCAACAATAATGCTGAGTGAGTTCACTAGTTGTCCAGTTTTAATTACCAAAAACTTGTTTCACCAGTTAATTTACTCGTTTATACATGCCATGGGGAGCTACCCCAAAAGTTAGCGACTAAACTGTTTTTCCAATACCGAATACTAGGTAACCGTTTGCGTTTCCGCAGGATGCCCCGATGTCAATGTTCTATCATCATTGACGGATGCCTGAGTACATTAGTTCACGACCGATCCCATACCATGGCACGGTGTGAGGTTGGTAAAACCTAAATAGCGCTATCAACTAATAACCCGTTCGCCTGGCCCCGGCGACTAATCGGTATTAAGTAGTAGGGACTTGAGTGATAGAGTTTCGTTTAGTGCCGTTAGTTGCAATCCATATAAACAGTAATTAACTAAAGGTTCCCAATAACAAGGGAAGAAAAGTAAGTTGTATCCCTCATAAGGGAATAGTGTTGTTTGTAGTTCCGTTTCCCAAACCACCGGGAACGCATGCTTTAGGTTGTGAACTCACCTTGGGTTGCTCGGTAGATATTTTACTTGGTCAAACACGTTGGTCACCACGTCCTAGCATGGTTACCAAATATAGGTCAAGTTGGGGTACAAGTAATCACGTATAGCAAACACGTATAGACACACTTAGCATGCATACATTCAAACAGTTGGGTTATTGGGCCTGCTCTAACATTTTCACAAACAGTAACAGATACACATGCAGTCCAGTCAACAGATAGTCCAACAAGCTTTTGGCCCAATAACACTTAGGCAGCCCAGTCGAGACAAGGGCGGTCTCGACTCGAGAATACACGGTCTCGAGTCGCAACCAAGGGTTCCGACTCGCAACCTCGGTCTCGGTTCATCATGCTTTGGTCTCGAGTCGCAACCAAGGGTTCCGACTCGCAACCTCGGTCTCGGTTCATCATGCTTTGGTCTCGAGTCGCAACCAAGGGTTCCGACTCGCAACCTCGGTCTCGGTTCATCATGCTTTGGTCTCGAGTCGCAACCAAGGGTTCCGACTCGCAACCTCGATTACGTGCACAGAAAACCTTCTAGAACCTGTCCACTGTACTAGCCAATGAAATTCTGTTTTCATGTAATTGTGTACTATCCAACCATATTGCACTAACATGTTTCCTTGTCTAATTACCAAGCAAAACGGATCAAAACAAGCATTTTTGAATGTTCATATCACCTTCATCTAGTTCATCATGCATATTCAAATATTCACATTTAATCCTTGGTTCTTAACACAACTTTGTAACATGAGATAAGACAATCATTAAGCACCAAATTTGCCCTATTTTATCATTATAAATCGGATGGTAATAACCATCAAACATTGATTCATACACACACATGTTCATTCATCACAACCAAGCATTTATGAGCAAAAATGGCTAAGATAGAAGCACTTAACCTCATCCGAATGGTTCTAATTACCAAACCGTTCATATACAAAACATGAAGGAGCATGGTTAATCAAGCAAAACGTGTTACTCATATCATCAAACAAGCATCTTTACATAACCATCATATACAACAACAATCTTTAAACATTTAACCAAGAGAGATACTAACCGGCTAGACTTAAGGTGAGAGAATATGATGGATAATCTTCCAAGTAAGATCCGAAGCTTGAACCGGAAGTCCTTGCTATGACCGGTTTTGATCCGAGAGAGAAAGGAGATGAGAGGAGGTTGATGATGATCTAAGGTTTTAGGGTTTTAGTGAGGGAGAAAGAGTGAGTGGGGGAGAGTGAAATGAAGGAGAGTGTAAAGGAGAGTGTGGTGGGGGTTTTGGGTTTTTATACCCGTCTCAAGGCCGGCACACCCCTAGTGGGTTTGGTTCCGAGTGGCATGGCCCAACCGGCCCAAATGTTCATTGTTCACTCGAGACCGGGTGGTCTCGAGTTGGGTTTCGTGGTCTCGGCCCACTACACACACACGTACCTATATATATATATATCGTACATACACATAATGCAAGGATCACATAGAACATCTAAACAATACGCAACTTTCATTTAATAATGCATATATATACACAAGGATATACAAGATAATGCTCGGGGAAATCCCAGAGTGTCACAAGTAACTTTATTTTTAAAATAATATATAGCTTTTTATTATTTTTTATTTGATATATTATAATTGTTTTATTTTTTATATTTACTTTAACTAGGGTTAAGACTCGCCCGCGTTGCGACGCGGGTACATCGTAAACATTGAATGGATTAGTCCAAACGTTATATGATGCATAAACCATATGAAAACACACATTTCGACGTATCCAGTTGAACTCAGTGTAACCTGTATAAGCATTGTGATTGGATCAAACTTAAAGTAAATGGAATTCATATCGAACAATCATAACGTATTATATGTGACCCAACTTATACAAAGAAAACGTAACGGGTATGAAGGAAAGTATGCACATGTAATCGAAAGGGATTAGTTAGAGCTTTCAAAAAAAAGGTGAGAAAAAGAAACCATAATTTGACTCCACTCGGTTCGAAACAAACTTTACGAAACGTACATAAAATAAACACGAAAACATATTATAATTGACCTGAATCATTTCTCAAAAAAGTTTACGTCAAAACGTAGAACTTGAATTTATACGAAACGTACATAGAAATATGCACGTAAAAATGGTTTCTTTAAACGAAAACGTATTATATTTGACCTGACTCGTCTATAAAAAAAGTTTACGTCGGAATGTAGAAGGAATCATATTTACGCATACCCGTACATAAAATATGCACGTAAAAATAGTTTTTAAGTAAAGGGAGTATAGGGGTAAACCGAAACAAAAAATTATTAAAAAAATTAATAGGTTAAAAACGTTCGTAAAACCGTGCAAAGTTGCACCATTGCCACAACCACATCGACTCTCAACATCGTAAAAATAAAATAGATAAAATGGTAAAAATTACACTGAACGAAAAGCAGACTAAAATCGTTGAACCACTCACACCCGTTACAGTGTCTTAATACGAAGAAATTAACCTGAAACGTAAAACGTAGAAAATAATAACTTAGTCGATCTACGACCCGCCCGTTGCGGCGAACTTTTCAAAAGGGGAAAAATGGACGCGTTGCAACGGGTCTGTCAAATATGAAAAAATAGAGCAAAAACGTCGAATCGCACATGCACGCTACGACATGTTAGCAAAATTTAGAACGAAACGTAAAACGAAAAACTTGCGAAGAACAAAAAGTATGGGGTACGAAAGTTGTAGTTAATAAAGTGTTGTGTTAAATTATAAAAGATGGAAAACTTTGGGTTAAAAGTAAAAAATGAAAAGGGGTTAAAATGTAAAATATGAAATGTTTGGGTAGAAGTGAAAAATTAAGTTTTTTGAAACACTCCCTAAGCATAAGTTACAAGTCATGATAGCACATATAAGTTGCTTATTAATATATGGAATAATGACATATTTTATTTTATTTTTCCTTTTTTAAAACCATATATTTCCTTTACCATTTTTTAATAATTCTTTTTTTTTTCTTTTTTAGAACATATATTAATTTATCAAATAATTAGATACTTTTTTTCCTCGACATTCCGTTATAAGTTTTGTTAAAAACGAAGTTGTACTTAAAATAAAATGTTTTTTTTTGTATCATAAAATGGTACAACGATAAACTAAACCGTTCTAATGGTTTGACTTTCTAAACGATATGCTTTATTTTCAAATCATGTTTGTTTTACATTATCATTTGCTCAGTTTCGCCGCAACACGCTACGTCAAAAAAGCTAGTCTATATATTAAAGATGAAGGATTAAAAATAGTGTTGTATTTTATTTTTTTTATTAGTTTTTTATTATTAAATAAGTATAAATTAATATATATATATATATATACACACACATATTGTCAGTGTATTTTGTTTTCTATTAGTAATAAGAGTGAATTGCAAGGATTGTCCTTTATCTTTATACCCATTTGCAGGCGGTGTCCTTTATGTTTAAAATTGACGAGTTTTGTACTTTTTGTTTCAAAATCTTGCACTGTATGTCCTTTAACCCTAACCCAGTTAATTTTTTCTGTTAAATCATTTCACACAAGGGTAATTTAGTCTTTTTATCGATTTTTTTAAAAAAGCTAATTAATAGAATATATGTATATGTGTATATAAACAACAGCTGCCTCTCTCTCTAACCCTTCTCTCTTTCTCTTTCTTTCTCTGCCTCTCCTCCACCCCCAATCATGACTCCACCACCACCATCCCCACACCAAGTTCATCATCCCACAACACACATGATCACACACGATCTGCTGCTTTACTTCTTCACAAAACACCGAGGAATAGATGAGTCATCTACATGATTTCAACATCACACAATCATGACTCCACCACCATCATCCCCACACTGCCGCCGATCCAATCGCATCAAGTTGTTGTCACGGTGGCCACCGTTCCCAGCCGACGTTTACCCATAATTCTCAGATCTTCGAATCTCATCGTATAAGATTTCTCTTCAGATCCAATCGCATCAATTCTTCAATTCTTTGAAATTCATGAAATCTTTATCAACAACAGGGAAGATGAAATCGAGCAAAGGACACCAGGAAGACGATTACAAAGATTACGGGGCCAAAAAAGATACCAACCCATCTTCTAAAGGTATGTTTTTTTTTATTCCCAATTTGATTGATTTTTGAAAAATTGTTGTAATTTGGGTGTTGATTGAATTGGGGTTGTTGCATATGGGAAGAACAGTGATGCTACTAGGTCCAAGCATTCGGTGACTGAGCAGCGTACAAGGAGCAAGATTAATGAAAGGTATGAGTTTGTGAGTTGATGAAATCGGTTTGGTTATGGTGAAAATGCTCAAAATGAAATCTGAAATAGGGTTAAAGTGAGCATGGATGTTGATAGAGGAACTATTTCTGGAGTTTAGGAGAGAGAGATGGATGAGTTTGATTGTTAGTTGTTGCTGGGGGGTTACGGTTGGGAGGTGGTGGTATTGGTAAGTGGTGGTGGTGGGCTTGATGATGGTGGTAGATGGTTTATAGACGGTGGTGGAAGATGGTTTTAAAGCTTTTGTTTTTTTGTAGTTATTAACATAACTAGTCATTTTAAAGGTTAAATGACAAAAATACCCTCATGTGGAAGGCACATGATCAAATTTAACAGAAAAAATTAACTGGGTTAGGGTTAAAGGACATATAGTGCAAGATTTTGAAACAAAAAGTACAAAACTCATCAATTTTAAACATAAAGGACACCGCCTGCAAATGGGTATAAAGATAAAGGACAATCCTTACAATTCACTCTTAAATAAACATAGATTAAAACATATATACATAAAGTTTTGATTTTAATTCTATATTTTAGATAATATAAATTTTTAACCCGTTAAGTTTACATTTAATTTGATTTCTATCCAATAATTTGTGTTCATTAAAAACTCAAATGTATATATTGGTTGGTTAACGTACAATTTGTGTTAACATACGACGCGTACAAGATTAAGTTACAACATATGGCTTTTTGCTCATAACATGCTGGGTTTTTTTATAACATGCGATTTTTTTTCCAACATGCGTTTTTTTCATTTTCAACATGCGTTTTTTTTTGTTTTTTCAACTTGCGGGTTTTAAAACTTTATAACATGCAGGATTTTGTTTTGGAGTTTATAACGTGCGGACTTCAAATCCCGTACACTCGTACGATAAGACATATTGTACATTACATTTTCAATATATACGAGTTAAGGTTACCCGCGCGTTGCTGCGGGATGTTGATTATGAAAATCTTTGAGATCATTATGTCTTCCACACCCATTTGTTAACTAATGATATTAGAATTTGAAAATTATTTTTTTGACGAAACAACTTTCTTTGGTTTGGAATACAATAAGCGAACTTGATATATTTTTACCCCAACCCTAACACAACCAAAAAACGTAAAAGTTTTATATTGTTAATGAATAGAAACAAATTTTTTGATAAATGTGATCTTGGGCAAATTATATAACCACAAAAAGTAACTACTTTTACCACCATTCTAACCAATTCTAACCAACCGACGTGACCCTTACAAAAATGATATCAGGCGAACGGTTTACATATGTAGTAATTGAAAGGATATTATATCACAAAATCACGATTGTTAGGACGGCAGTCGCCACTTTTCAACAAAATAAAAGACACCGGTTCGATCGTCCTTTACAACCATTTCGGTTCTTTTTTACCTTCCTTTTCCTTTTACCAGTGTCACACTCCAACCGATGGCGGAATCATCGGGGTGCGGCACTGAGCGAAACAGATTGTCCAGAAGTTTCCACAACAACTATTATTACAAATTCAGTCGAGTGATACGTCCCATACCGTATCCCAAATAAATAAACAAGTTATCATAGAATACAACTAAACAAATAGTACTGTTTCGACAACTCAGATTCAATTTATTACAAACCAAATGTTTAAAAGTACTGCCCAGAGTCATTAAGACTCGTCCGGACAAGATCTACAGACAACTAATGCCATAGATGCTTGATCGAACAACTCCAACGGCTCCATGGCTATAGTTTATCCGCTTCTAGAGACCCCTAGGTAGGCTACGACCTACAACTGCTAGATGGGCTCTAAAGCTTTATTATTGCCTCGCTTTCCTAGCAAGTAAGCATCCTAATTACCTGTCACATACGTTAAAATAAAGTCAATACATAAAATGTAAAGGTGAGCACACAAGTTTGATAATAGCATATAGAGTTCGAATAGTTTACGCATAACCAGGCACGTACACAGAGGAAAACGATGCATGTTAATTATCGACATGGGACCATCGGTACCAACGACTGCGGGTTGACCGTCCGAGACGGTTCGCAATACATGATTACCACCGTAATCCATGCAAGTAATTGTCCTTAACAACCCCCGTGTGAACGGGTGCTGAGTCCAAACTATAGTACTATGTTGCTAAGGCAGGTAGATAGCACTCCACGTGTAAACATAATAAACAGCATTCATTTAGTCAAATAACACATGCAATTTGGTTAGCGTTCAAATAGTTTGTGTTTGATTGTGATTTGATAGGTAACGTATGTAACACCCAAAAGTGCTAAAAGCAAAAAGGGATCGAGTATACTCACAGTGATTGATTGTGGATTGAAGGGAGCGCTGAGAGTAAGATTAGCCTGAATAGTTCGATAGCATAACGATAAGTAACGCGGAAAAGTAAACAAGTATGGATGGATCGAATGGGCTGGTCGATCGAACGGCAGGTTCGATCGGACGACCTGTTCGATCGGCTGGTATATCCGATTGGACAGTCCTGTTCGATCGGCCGGTTGGCTCGATCGGCTGAACCATTCGAGTGGATTGTTTCTTCCTCTGGTGTGTTTGTGTTAGAGGATTTGAACTCTTGAAGTTTTTGTTGCAGTATTTGAGAACACTGAAGTGTTCCTACCTTTCAAGTCGTTCGATCGAACGGTTCATTCGATCGGCTAGCTCAATTCTCTACTACGAACAAGTTGTGAAAATGGTTAAGTGTTGAAGCATAGTATCTCATGATCCGAACAGCAATGTTTACCAATCGAGTGACCTATTCGATTGAGCATTACTTCGTCAATAATATACTTCAAAAGTTTGGAAAAGTGAGACGCCATGTGCTAGCCGATCGGCTGGTGTGTCCGATCCGCTGGGCTGTTCGAACAGCCTAGCCGTTCGGCCAGCGTTTCTGACCTGGTCGGCCTTTCGTCTAACACTTGGTCGTCTGGTTACTTGTCATTATATCGAGGTAGTTTGATAACGAGTTGAACTATGATACCTTCATTCTTACCCGTCTCTCCGGCTTGGACAGGAATCACCCAAGTCCGGCCGGTGAACGGTTCGGAATGTCGGTTTAGAGTTTAACCCGAAATCGGTGAACCTTGTTCATAGAACACGAATCTTGAACCTTTTATCCGTTTGAATGATTGGCTAGCCGGTTCAAGCTCCGTTTCAATTGATTTGAAGGTATTGAGTGTAAAAGAGTTGAAAGAAAGTTGGAAATCCTTCTTTCAATCCTTTACATCATGAAAATGTTTAGATCTATGATGGATCTTAACTTGTTTATGTGGAAATCGGTTAGATCTAAGCTAATCATAGTGGCCAAAACATGATGTTCTTCAAGAACATCATGATGACATCACCCAAGAACACTTAGATCTTGGTGATTTCACGGTTAGAATCCAAGTTTTGAAAGATAGAAAGGTGTAGAATCAAGTAATGATCAAAAACATACAAGAATTGGAGTGAAAACTTACCGGGATTGAGAGAAATCCGAGAAAAGGTGAAGAAGATGGCTGGTTCGGTCAGAGCTTTCCAAAAATGGAAAGTATGACAATGACAGCCCTATTTATAGGCTTCCAAAAGAGGAAAGTGGCAGCCGATTGGCTGGGAACTCCGATCGAGTGGGCTGCTCGATCGGCTGGCAAGGTGCGAGCCGATCGGCTGGTCTGTTCGATCAGGATGCTTCCTGTTCGATCCGCCACGCACTTCGAGTATTTTGCGACGTTTTTCGGCGTTTCGATTTCAACGGACGATGATATGAATATGATAGAGTTCCTTGTCAAATTACTTTTAATCCCAACCACTATATCTAACATACAATCTTCTATAAGTCACGTTTCGATGTCGGTTTCGATTGAGTTCGATTGCTTTTCGAGTTTCGATTCGATTTTCGATTGATTTGCTTGAATACCACACCAATCATAAAGTAAGCACGCACAAGTAACACATAAGGCACACACACACACGTAAAATAATACCACAATTCGCATGATTCGAGTCTCGAGTTCGATTGATTGTTAGATCGGTTTGATTACTGATTGGTTAACTTTATCGCATTGTTACTTCCTATTATTCACAGTCGTACATCGGTTCGCGTTAAAACACATTCGATTACTTCGGTTCTGGCTGAATACAAGACTTACTCCACATAATACAACTAAAACACAAAATCGACTATTTACAGTCAAAGAAAGTCAAAGTTGACTTGGACTTTGACTTTGACTTTGACATTCGAAAACACGGGGTGTTACAACCAGTTTTTCCATATTATGCATAACATTCAACGTGATATTTTCATCATTATAACTGGCAGAAAATATCAACAACTTCATAGAAGTGTATAGAGAAGTGTATGTGAATTTAGTTAATAAATATATAATCAACCATGTTCAATTACAAATAACGTAAAACATTGATTTCGATCAATCTTGGAACTTACCAAACCGGCGGAGAGAATAAGGGCGGAGCACCGTAGATCGAAACCATTTAAATTCTCTTTCCCCTTTGTTTTTCCTATTTATCCGATCGCTAATTGTTCTTCCCAGATTTGATTCCGTGCGTTTTAGTTATGGTACTTGAAGTTTCGAGTCCAGTATGTTTTCACTCCCCCCGTTTTATGTTTTCATGATTGTAATCCTATAATTGTTATTACCCGTGTTCTTTTTCGTTTTTTATTACTTTGGTTCTCTTTTGTTATTCGGTTTTCTGTTTATATGGTATAAACAACACATGTTTACGATTTGTATGTGGATTTTCGTTTGTTGAAATTGTTATTAACAACGCGCTTTTCTGGTGTCAATTACTTCTGTTCTTTTTTCATCACTCGATTTGATTCCCTGTTTATATGGTATAAACAACATTTACAATTTGTGTGTGGACTTTTGTTCGTAGATCTGAAGAACACAATTGTAGATCCATGTTAATCGATCTATAAGTATATATGCTTATGGTTCTCTGTTTATATCGTATTAAAAGCACAATTTGCATGTGAATTTGTGTTTGATGAAATTGTTATTAATGTGTGTGCATGAAAATAAAGCTTATGATCATTTTGTTTATCTTATTATATTATAGTTTGCTGTTCGAGAAAAAAAAATTGAATGGATGTATAATTATGTGAAAGGGTGAAACTAAGAGGGTACGTGAAATGGTGTGTCTTCTTAATGTATGAAAGAGTGTGTAAAAGGGTGTGTCTTAATATATTAGTTTGAAGGGATGTGACTTTTTGAAGAGTTGTGATCTAAATCATGGTGCCCAAGTTACTTTTTTGTAAATGGTGTGTCTTAATGCATAAAAGGGTGCGTAAAAGGGTGTGTCTTAATACATTATTTTGAAGGATTGTGACTTTTTGAAGAGTTGTGATTTAAATCATGGTGCCCCAAGTTACTTTTTGTAGGGTTATAATATATAAATGTATTGTCATTGTATTTTGTTTTCTATTAGTTTTTATTATTAAATAAATATAGATTAAAGCATATATACCTAAAGTTTTAATTTTAATTCTAACTTTAGAAAATATAAGTTTTTAACCCATTAAGTTTACATTTAATTTGATTTCTCTCGAATAACTTGTGTTCGTTAATTTTTTCAAATAAATGAATGCGCAGGTGTGTTTAGTTTTATTTCCTGACATTCCGACAAAAGATTTGTTTGAAATAGAGTTTTATTCAAAACAAAGTTTTTTTTGGTATCGTAACGTTAATTCTACATTTAATCTGATTTTTCTCCAATAATTTGCGTTCGTTAATTTTTTTAAAAAAGTAGAATAAACGGGTGTGTTTAGTTTTTGTGTCTCGACATTCCGGTATACCTTTTGTCGAAAATAGAGTTGTATTCAAAATAAAGTATTTTTCGTAAGCTATATCAATCGCCTATATTGTACTAACATTGTGACGATCGAATCGATACTGCCATCAGCATTATCGAAACCGGTGCCAGCGTTCTTTTTATGGTTTTCAATTGATATAAAATACGTGTCAGTATTTTTTTGAGCATATGACTTTGTTTTTTGGATTTTTTCTTTTGGTTACCATATCGAGTACCAACATCATATCAATATCATAAAAAATACCGACGTCAACTGACTTCTCGTCACGCATGAGGTGAATTTTACTAGTACTCCTTACAATACACAATATAGTCAAAGTACAATAATATTCTTGATTTTTTCTTATGTAATATAATAATACATATGTAACCCAAATAATTTCTTGTGCCTGGGCCGTAGCAAACGGTGACGCCAACACACCCAGGTCACTTGCTTGCACGCTCAATCACATGCTCTACCATGTCACCACACGCATGTACCACACGCACACATGAGGGCGTGGTTTAATAAAAAAACAAGACGGAAGTTTAAATAAATGTGTAATACATAATCAATTTTAAGTATAAACATTTGAACGTTTTGCTCTATATATTATACATATGATAACCATATAAACACTTGAACATTTTGTTTTAACTGGAATACATGTGATGTTAATGTAACGTAAACCCCGCTCTATTTTAAAGTCTTTATTTAGTCAAACTTATTTCATTTCTAAATAATCAAATAAATAAGTTTGTTGTACCTTAAAAACTAAATTGTTTTCGCTTTTCACTTTTCGAACTAATGCATATTTTCTTTTACTTCATACCCTCTTACCATATTTTAATTGCTAGATATAATGAAACATGGTTATCTTATCATCAATTGCTCATTAGTGTTTTTAAATAAGCTTAAAATTGATAATTAATGTTTTATGTTATTTTTTATAATATTAGCTTATGATTGTCATTAAATAAACGACTGATAGCATGATTCAAACAATCACATTTGGGACTTTGGCAACAATATTAATCAAATTTAGAATTTACCTCTACGAAATCATCCCCGAAATTCACAACGTTGCCAAAATAAGTTTGAGATATGTGATAATTGAGTAAAACAGAATTTAAACTAAGCTAGAACGAAGAATGTTTATGGTGTTGTTTATAAAATTGCTCATTGTGATATCTATAATCCTATAGCATCCTCTAACAAGTACACTTGTACAATGCATGTCATTAAAATCACATGAGTTGTTTCTTATCCAAGTACAACTGATACAATATGCAAGCCCCTATAAAGCAATCAATAGGGCAGATATTTAGGTAAAACGTTAGTAAGGTTTTTATACAAATAAGTTTTAATAGGGCTGTAAACGAACCAAATGTTCGGCGAACAATTCGTGAACTGTTCGGCGGGAAGTTCGTTTGTGTTCGTTCGTTTATTAAACAAACGAACACGAACAAAAAAATTCGTTCGTTTAGTTAAATGAACAAAGACAAACAGAGGCCGCGTTCGTTCATTTATGTTCGTGAACGTGTTTGTTTGTGTTCGATAGTTCATTAGTGTATTTAGTTATTACATTTTCTTAAATACTTTGAAATTTGAAATTAAATATTGATAATTGTCAGTGTTATATATTTTGTTAACGAACGCTTGTTTGTTTCCATTTGTGTTTATGACCATTAGTTTGTGCTCATTTGTGTTCATCAATGTTCGTTTTTGTTCCTTGCCTAAAATTAACAAACAAACACAAACGAACACGAACAAGTTCATTTCCTTAACACACGAACACAAACACAAAATCTCGTTCGGTAAGTGTTCATGAACAATCGTGAACACATATATTTCTTAACAAACGAACACGGTCTTGTTCGTGTTCGTTCGGTTCGTTTGCATCCCTAAGTTTTAACATACAAATTCGCTTAATGTGAGAAGTGAAGAAGAGAATATTGTTTTTTTTTTGTTTTTTTTTTCTCCATCTTATTAAGCACGTATTTTAGTCTCAAAATCCAAAAAATCATGATTTTATTACTCTACAAAAATCACATAATTACCCTACTAATGTAAAAGCATGATTTTTTTTTTTACATTTTACAATTAAATATCATATTTAAGTAGATGGAAAAAATTCAAAAAAAAAAAAAAAAAACTCTTTTCACTTTTTATGTTAAGAGTATTTTGTATGTTAAAACTCATTTGTATTTAATATTTACACCGTTAAAAATATATGTTAATGTTTTTATGGTTACAAATGCAATCAAAGTATGCGAGTTTATAATATTCCATAATAACGAAATTATTATATTAAAATTTAGATCATCATCATCATCATCATACTCAATAAATCCCACCAATAGCAAAGCTAATGTAGGGTCTGAGGCTATCAACGCCACCATATGATGAATGATTAACCATCCCCCTCTTTTAACGTTATTTTCATGAAATTAGTTGTTGGAACCTTAAGGTTTATTCATAGAGAATTATTATAGTACGAGGTTGATTTTGTAATGTTTTAACTATTTTGTTCTGGGTCGAATCTTGTAATGGGTTGGGTGTTCTCGAGTGGGCCTTGGACTGGTATCGGTCCATTGTAGTTAGTATATAAGCTAATCTTAGTTATGATTAGGGGTTAATGGTTGAGTAGAAGGTGAAGGAGGCCACTCGAGATCACGGTTCTTGTAATCTTGTATCCGTCATCAACTTTAAGGTGAATGCAAGGTTGTTTTGGTTTGATTATCTCGTTTACATACTTAACTGTTTTTTTGAGTCCGCTTGTGTTTGGATTCCGCACTTACACAAGTTAATCTTGATATCATTGAGAGATCCCATTGGGTTTTACAATTGGTATCAGAGCCAAGAAACCAAGTCTTGGTTCGGTTTTGATATCATTGGATTCAAGAAAACATTGATCGGTACTAGTCCTGTTTGCTAAGTGTTTTACAGAGTTTAGAATTTTATGACCGTGTTCGGACTCAACTGTTCTTCACAAATATTGTTTAAAGTTGCTGATTTTGGATTGTGATTCATTGTTAAGGTGTTTGCTGAAATTACGGAAGGTTGTTGAGGATAAAAGATTCAAAGATATAATATCTTTGAATTTTGGGAAGCTGCTGAAAATCAGGAATCACGGTTGCTATTATCTCATAAATTTGTTTTGCAGGTCTCGATTAAAAGTCATTGGTCTCGACTCGCAACAGCATTCTTCTCGAGTATTGAAGTTTTGCTCTCGACATCGGTCTCGACTCGCAACAACTTTGTTCTCGAGTATTGAAGTTCCTGTTCTCGACATCGGTCTCGACTCGAAACGATTGTGTTCTCGAGTATTGAAGCTGTGTTCTCGATATCAGTCTCGACTTGCATCTGCTGTGGTCTCGAGTTGTTATTTGACTCGCAATTTCAGTCTCGACTTACGGTCTCGACTCGCAACGTCAATTGCAACGTTGAATTTGGACATCTGGACCTTTGAACTTAATTAATTAATTAATCAGTAATTTAATTAAGGACTTAAGTAACCATGACCTCGAATAATCAAACTATGGACTTGGCAGCTATGTCTAAACATCAAGAACTGGATTCCATCATTGGAACTACCACTCGTGTTCCCCGGTTGTTGGATGGAAATGAATTCCCTGAGTGGAAGTGGCGTTTCGAGAAACATGTTAAGGTCAAAGATGCAAAAATCTGGCGTAGCATTTTAAGAGGCCCAAGAGAAATTATGATGGACAGTCCAACTGATGAGGGTGTGAAAGTGAAAAAGCCTGTTGATAAGTATACTGAAGAAGATTTTAAGATTGTTGAGGAAGATGAGATGGAATTTTCTTACCTGACCATGGCATTGGGACCAGACATTGCCATTGGTTTTCGCACTTGCAAGTCTGCTAAGGAATTGTGGGAATCACTGATAGATGTATACGAAGGAAATGAAGATATGAAAGAAAGTCGCAGGAATCTATTAAGTCAAAATTTCAACAACTTTAACCATATATATGGAGAGACTGTTGATAATCAAATTCAGAGATTCGTCAAGTTAGTTACTCAAATGCAGATGGAGGAAATGCACACGTCCAATGCTTCATCGAATAGGCAGCTTCTGAATGCTTTACCAAAAAGCTGGGATCATCACGTCGCAATGATAAAGAAAACCAAGGATCTAGCAAGATGTAGCTTGTCTGAAATGATTTCTCACATTAAGGCTTGTGAACTAGATGATAAACAAAGAGAAACAAACTACAAGAATAGCATGTTGGCTGCAGGATTCACCGCAACACCCCCAAATTCAAGCAATAATACTGCCTTTGTATCTCATGCTGGTTTTCAAATGTTCAGCAACTCTGCTTCTGCTAAAGCGGCTCCTACCTCACTAAATCTGTACTACTCTGGAACTCCAGCTTCTGCTGCTGCTACACCACCTTCTGCTAATGCTAATGTTACTGCTGCTGCTGCATCGTCAACCCCCACTGCTACAAACGAGATGATTGCTTTCTTCTCGCAACAGACAAAGGAACACCTTGAAATAGCCGCTTCTGTCATAAACTGCTTGAATGCTTTTGCTACTGGTAAACTCGGTCCTCCTAAGTTTTCCATGGATGACTTGGATCAAATTCATCCCGAAGATGTAGAAGAAATGGATATAACTTGGCAGATGGCTATGGCGGCATTTAGAGCCAAAAACTTCGTGAGGAAAACCGGGAAAAACAAATGGCAAGGTCTTACCTTTACAGGACCCACAAAAATGCCATTTGAGTTTCGTTGCTACAACTGTCATGAACAAGGTCATCTGGCTAGAAACTGTACCAAACCTAAAGTCAATGGTGAACAAACTCCGGTCCAACCTGCTGCACCTGCTACACCCAATCGAGAAAGAGCTCTTGTGACTTTTTTTGAAGATTGGTTTATGTTGGTAGAAAAATGTGTTGCTTGTGCTAAGGGAAAAGCTCATCGGAAGCCTCATAAATCCAAGCCTACACCCTCAACCAAAGCTGTGCTTGAATTACTTCATATGGATCTGTTTGGTCCAGTGAATGTGTTAAGTATTGGCAAGAAGGCGTACTGTCTCGTGATAGTCGATGACTACTCACGTTATACCTGGGTGTACTTTCTAAGTCACAAGAGTGAGGCTGCGGGTTTGATCAAACAATTTATTACTTTGGTGGAAAATCAAGCTAGTACGGAAGTGAAGGCTATTCGATCAGACAATGGGACGGAATTAAAAAATGTTACCATGGATACATTTTGTGCAGAAAAAGGAATTGATCAACAGTACAGTGCACCACGAACACCGCAACAAAATGGAGTGGCTGAAAGGCGAAATCGTACTCTTATAGAGGCTGCGCGTACTATGCTGGCTGACTCAAAGCTTCCTAGTTTCTTCTGGGCTGAAGCTGTTAGCACGGCTTGTTATGTCCAGAATCATGCTTTAGTTAATAAACGTCATATGAAAACTCCTTATGAGATTCTGGAAGGACATAAACCTTCGGTTTCACACTTTCGTATCTTTGGTTGCCCATGTGTGTTACTACTTATGGACACCAATGGAAAGTTTGAAGTCAAAGGGGACGATTGTTACTTTGTTGGATACGCTAAAGGTTCAGCCTATAGAGTATACAACAAGGTAACTAAAAAGGTCGTAGAGTCGTGCAACATTGAATGGCTAGAAGAAAATACTACTGATGCTAGAGTTGGACCAGATTGGTTATATGATTATGCTGCATTATTTAAATCATTTAATATGTTGTCAAGTGTCCCTACAGCTGCAGGTGTGTCTACTCCAAAACAACCGTTGTCATTCGGTGACACTGAAGAAGAAGAACAAGCTGAAGGAAGTTCAAGAAATCATACCATTGACCCACCGGGAATGGTTTTTACTCGACATCCTACGCCTCAGCATCCGTCCCATTTATCCTCTGAAGGTGTTTCATCAGGTGATACTGTCTCTGATGGTTCAGGATCTGCATTGTTTCCTGAATCCATTCCTGAAGATTGCACCGTTACCACTCCATTCGTTCATCATACTGCAGCATCTAATGAGGGGGAGTCTAGCAACACTCATGCTGACCTGGAGGTGCTAGGCAACGACAGCTTCTGCTGCATCCAGATACATGCTGACCTAGCTGTACGTTGTCGCGCTGTAGATCTAATACACCCGAAAGAGGCCCTTAAGTGCCCAAAAGAAACCCCAAGAAACCTATATCAAATTGAGAAAAACTCATTTGATCTGTATATTATACCATCTCTGCTTAAGATCTATTCTGTTCTCTTCTCAACCTATTCCCAGTTAAGCTTTCAGAGATCTGGATTGGACCTGTGAAATATGTGGTAGGGAAGCTACTTGCATGATAGAGTGGGTTGTTTATATTTCCGGGATTTGACTAGTATTTGCTTGGGTGTTCATTGTAAAGAAATTAAAACATGATAAAATATGTTACATGCAGTTATATGGAACAGGTCTAAGGAGATGAGTTTAGGTGGACAAATATACTGGCAATCGTCTAGATCATTCGGTAGTAGATCAGTGTTGATAAGTGAAGTTAAGCCCGAAACCTCGTGATTTGATCCCTGAGCAAATTATGATATTTCATACTTTATTTTTATAAATAATATTTCGATATTATTTAATTTTGTGTTTGTAGGTTTTTGTTTTGGTCTAATAAAACATGCTCAGGAAGTAGAAGGGTTGTATAAGAAAATATTTTTTTTTTAAAAAATTGGATTTCTGAAATAATTGAAAATTATATTTTTTGAATCCAAAATTTGTAAAAGGCTTGTGGTCTCGAATCGAGACTGTGGACTCGGCCCATTTCATTAAAGGCCGGCCCACAGACAGAGTATTTAAAGGGATCTCGACTCGAGACCCCATTATGCACTCGAAACAATCTCCGGTCATCTTTGAAGATTCTCTCATACTCCGGTGATCCTTTGAGTTTTTCCGATATAACTCCGGTCTCGACTTGTTGAAAAGGTAATTTTATGAGTTTAATGATATTTTGGTGAAGATTTGGTTCAAGGTTTTGCAGGTTTGTTTAAAGTCTTGATGAAGATTTTCTGAAATCGTTTGAATATTTGAAGATCCTCATGAACCCTAAACTTGGATATATTGTGGTCTTCAAATTGTTTAGAAAGTGTTGTTGGTTTTTAATCCAAATTTCAACAGATCAAAGGTATTTGGGAGATCTCGACTCAGATTGAAGAAAACCTTTTAGGGACTCGAGATCTATGTTGCGAGTCGCAATCTCTGTTGTCTCGAGTCGCAATCTCTTAAGTCTCGACTGAGGTATCTAGTCGATATCATTTCGGTCTCGAGTCGCAATCTCTGTTGTCCCGACTGAGGTTTCGAGTGGTTGTTTTGTCTCGACCACGGTCTCGACTCGAAATCATATGGTCTCGACTTGAGATATCATGGTCTCGAGTGATTAGAAAAACATTTTTTTTAAATCTGAGTAGTTGATTGATGATCAGCCTGTTGACTGTTGACCATTTGTTTTGTTATTAAGCTTCATCTAATAAGGAATTCTTATGAAATGAATGTTTCTGTTGTGCAGATATGGATCTAAAGTTCATTCCTACGCATAATCAAGCTGGATATTTGGCTGCTCCTCCAGCAAAGCACAGAGGATTATATACATCACTGATTAAAGGATTGAATAGCTGCAGACTTGTTCATGCATTGACAGAGAATCCCGTTGTTTACGAGAATTTAGTTCAAGGCTTTTGGAAGACTGCTAGATTCGACGCTCTCGGAGCTGAAGGAAAGGGAGCCTTAATTGCTGAAATTGAAAAGAAACCAATTACTATGACTGAACTGATTCTATTGAGCTGCCAGCTGGTACTGTGGAAGCAATTCTGCCAAGATTTAGCTATGAAGGAAAGTACCCTCCGTTAGTGAAGAAGTTTGTGCATCCTTATTGGTGTTTGTTGGTACATATGTTCATTCTATGCATGACAGAAAATCGAGGGGGCACTGATCAATTAAACATCACTCAATCTACTGCTTTTACTTGTCTAATAACCAACGCACCTTTCAATTACTCTAAGTACATTTTCGAAGGAATGAAGAGGAATCTGACAGGAGTCCGAAAAGACAAGTTTTTGATGTATCTGAGGTTCTTACAGATGATTTTTAATGCCCGTTATCCAGACTTAGTTCGATCTGGAGATACTCTGGAGTTGAAACCTATGGGCCCTGCTTGTTTTGGTGCTCTAACTCCGAAAAAGGGTACTGAAAAGAAGTTCGAGGGTTTGATTCCTCTGGAGAAGTTTGGTCAGTTTGCTGAGACAGAGGATGTAGTTGCTGATCCAGTGATAGTACAACCTGTACCTGTTAATGCAATGGTAGCTGAAGAGCATGATGTTCAGGGTGCAGTTGCTGATGAGCCTGAGACAGAGATCTTGACAATTAACTCTGACGATGAAGGCATAGAGATTATGTGTGATTCGGGAGATGATGAAGAACTTCCTCCTGAAAATGAAGCTGAAGCTGCTGTTTCTACTGTTCCATCGATGATTACTGCTGAAAATCTAGCTTTGTTATTAAAATCAGTGACTGATAAGATGGGAAATCCTCCTTCCGATCTTACAGTATCAAATGAAGAGCCAAAAGAAAACCCAAGGGATCCTGATTCATTACCTTTAAAGCGAAAAAGGAGGGATTCTCGACTTGGTATGTATGTTGAACAGAGCAAAGATCAACCTGTGTGTACTGCTGAAGAAGATGATGGTTTGTATGATTTTGATTTCGAGAAGAATGTCAGTGACACCACCACTACAACTGAAGATATTTTTGAATTTAACACTGATTCTCAAAGAGATGTTTTGGAGACCGCCACTGCAGATGTTCAGGTGTCAAATGTTGATGTTGATACTGCTGTTGAGACAATGCCACCTGGTGTTTCTGAATCTGCTGGTCCTTCTAGAGTTGATCTTGATATGCCTAGCAGTTCAAGTGGTAAGAGACCTGAAGAACCGTTTAGAATGTTGTTTGATGGTAACTCAAGTGATGATGATGAGTTCATTAGTATGAGAGAGATGAAGATACGGTTAATGGTAGTTGAGCAAGATTCAATTCATAAAGACGCCAAAATTCTCCAACTTGAAGATACTATAGTTCAAAAGAATCAACAAATTGAACAGCTTCAAGGAGATGTCAGTTTGTTGTTCAACATGGTTTATGATTTACGTGGAAAGTTGGAAAAGAAGTTTGGGAATGAATTTTCTGACCCAACAGATGTAGAGAACAGAAGAAAAGCCTTTGATAAAGATGATGCTAAGCGAAGTGCTGCAATGGAAAAGTATTTTGAGAGGGTGATTGATCCTGTTGCAGAGAAAGAAAAGGCTGAGAGAATTAAGAAGAAAAGGGAGTTTGTAATACTGAAGAACAAGAATCTTAATCCTGATGATGATGATGATGCTCAGGCAACTCATCATTTAATGGATGTTGGTGAAACTCTCTATGACAAGGTTGGAAACAGATCTGGTGTTGTTAGCTGGGGATTTGATCATGATCGTAAGAGATGGTGGATTAAGAGAAAAGTTGGCCCTGTTGAATGGTACAAGGCTCCAGCTCAGTTTCAGACATTTACCAAGATTGATCTGACAAACTTGTCTAATGCACCTTATGTGGACGACAAGCCTGGTGGTCGTGGTCATTTGTTTTACGAGAGGTTGAAGAGGGAGGTTCTTCGTGGGTTTCCCTCCATGCACACTGCAGAATCTCTTGTTAAACCACTTAAAGGTGTTCGAGATCCATATACTAACAAGCGAATGAAGGCGGTTCACTGGCCTGCAACTGACAAAGAAAAAGTGATTCCCTTAGTGAGAAAGATTCCGAAAGGCGCCTTGAAATCGTTGCATTTTTGGGCATATGATGAACGATTAGGGCAGGCAGTGATCGTTTGTGATGATGATGTGAATTTCCGCTTGGTGGATCAAGTTGATTTATTAAATGTTGCTTATGAAGATCTGCAGGTGTTAGCTCAGAATCAAATTAGAGCTACTAAGAAGTACGAAGAAATTGCTAAAGGCTGGACTGCGGCTGTTGCTTCAGCTATTCATATTCGTACAAAAGGTTTTGGTGGGCTCAAAGATCGTTTGGGTGGTGCTCGTGACAATTGATGTCTCAAGACTCTCTATGCATAAACCTAGGGGAGATTGTTGGAACCTTAAGGTTTATTCATAGAGAATTATTATAGTACGAGGTTGATTTTGTAATGTTTTAACTATTTTGTTCTGGGTCGAATCTTGTAATGGGTTGGGTGTTCTCGAGTGGGCCTTGGACTGGTATCGGTCCATTGTAGTTAGTATATAAGCTAATCTTAGTTATGATTAGGGGTTAATGGTTGAGTAGAAGGTGAAGGAGGCCACTCGAGATCACGGTTCTTGTAATCTTGTATCCGTCATCAACTTTAAGGTGAATGCAAGGTTGTTTTGGTTTGATTATCTCGTTTACATACTTAACTGTTTTCTTGAATCCGCTTGTGTTTGGATTCCGCACTTACACAAGTTAATCTTGATATCATTGAGAGATCCCATTGGGTTTTACATTAGTAAAATAACGTTAAAATTAGTGCACTTTCACTCTTGCTCCCGAGCGCCTACACATATATACATTAAAATTTAGATGATTTAGCAATTCACACATGGTTTATAAGTTTGTTTTGAAAGTGTGTTGGTTTATAGATGACCCGCTCGGGTGAATAGGAAATCTCAAAATATCGGCCCACATTCGCTCATGGGAATATCAGACGTCTTATTTCATTTTTTTCTTTTTTATATTTCATTAAGTAGTTCAATAAGATATAACTAGTAATAAGACCAGCGCGTATTGCTGCGCGGGTATTTCGCAAATATCGAACGGATTAGTCCAAACGTTATATGATGTGTTAACCATATGAAAACGTACATTCTAACGTATCTGATTGAAATCAATGTATCCTATAGTTGCATTGCGATTGGATCAAAACTTAACGTAAATCGAATTTATATCGTACAATCATAATGTATTATACGCGACCCGACTAACTCGAATTTATATCGTCAAGTATAACAACCCTCCTAAAATATTTAGAACATCCCTATATGTCATAAAATACACCCCGTACGCGAAAACAGGCCCGAAATACCTTAAATTTAACAAAAATAAAATAAAAACAATAAAATAAGTCGCTCGCGGGGCGCGACGTATCCCACCAAATCCGTTGCGGGCCGCGACTAAGTGGACAGCAGGCGCAACGCTAGGCCGCCACGTGTCCCACTCGTGTCCAAGCTATCTCGTGACTGATCAAACCTAAACCCTACTACACCTAGCTCGCGGGGCGCGACAGACCCCCTTGTCTCCGTCGCGGGGCGCGAGAAACCCGACGAACAGCCCTATAAATGGAGCAGTCGAGCATTCAGTCCAATTCGTTCAAAAAACTTTCAATCTCTCTCAAAATTCTCTGAATATCAATAATAATATCGGGTATAATACCTCCTAATTAGCGAAGCTATGCCTCGTTGTAAGTATTATAACCCCCGGTTACATATTAGATACGCTGCCCAATTGATCTGGTGCTCCGTAACGCATGTCGAGGCTCTGCCTGACTCAGTCGTTGGAGTTCTATCTCGGGGAGGGTATAACTAATGTAAAATTTGGGTTATTATACTAACGCGTGTGCATTGTTTAAATTTGATAGATTATAACTAGGAAGTCACAGGGAAATACCTAAAATAGCAATGTGAGTGATTCCTCTTTTCACAAAGTGTTTTTACAAAACCTCAATTATTTTAATTTATATTTAACAGTGATTGAGTATTTGTATTCTACAATTATCGTCGGTATGTTGGGGTTTTGTATACAAAATTTGTTACTACACTGTGAGTAGTAACATTACCACAAGTCAGGATTAGCAGTATCGTGGGTGGTAATTAAAGTAGATGTAAACAAATGTAATTGCTGGATTACCCTCAATGCTGTAAAATGATAAAACCTATTTTGATTAAAATGGGATTCACTCGCCAGTATTTCTTGCTGATAAAATGTTTTTAAACGCGTTTTAGGTAACAAAATGTGAAAGCCAAATAGAAGCCAGCTGGAGAGCACCGAAGGCTTGGAAAAGTGGCTATAAAAGTTATGTCATACCCCGACCACGTAGAACACACAAAACGTGGCGGAAACGTCGGGGAGTGTTGTAACAGAATTTATTGTTTCAAATCCATGGCAAATGAAGTTTCGTTTTATTAATCAAATATGAAAGTATACATTGTTTAAACAAGAACCAAAAAGTACATAACATAAATTAACTAGTTCTTGTCTCGTTTTAAGTCACTAAGGCACAGGTCCGCCTAAGTATGTCTTGATAAGTCCTATGCATCATCTCCTGAAAACACATGTGAAAATAGGTACGCCAGCATAAAAATGCCTGTGAGATACATAGGTTTTGTGAAAACGGAATTCATGACTTATGTTTGAGAAAATGTGTAGTCATGAACCTTGTAATTTGCTTTGTCTTATAAATCATTTGAAAAACGATAAGATCGGATGATATGTATAAATAAGAGAATAATGTATGGTTAAATGAATAACCATGTAATATGAGTTTGTATGAGATAAGTTGTTTGTAAATCAATGTCTTGTGAAAAGTGTGTTATTTGTATAAAATGTTATATGTCTCAAATTGAAATGATTCAAATAACGCTACGATATGTAATACCATACAAACACTTATATATAGGAAGTACCAGCGGCGTATCCACCATGCTTGTATCATATTACACATGCCTCGTTACTTAGATCACTTACTCAAACCAAACCATCAAGATGAAATTTTTAACAATTGTAGAAATGTTTATGTATAGTCAAATGTCTATTGTCAAATGTAAATCATGTCAACAGATACAACTGGTTCACACGGTTCAATGGTTACAAACGGTTCATATAATAAAAGGGTTAAGACGGTTCACATAGTCAAATGGTTACAACGGTTCAAAATGTAGTATAATGTGTTCATATGCTGGATGAGCATATGCAACAGAAATGCAATGTAAAACAATGTACTAAGTATGCACACAATGGGCGTACGTAGCATGAAATGTATTGTAAAGTGATGTACTAAGTATGCACACAATGGGCGTACGTAGCATGAAATGTATTGTAAATCGATGTACTAAGTATGCACACAATGGGCGTACGTAGCATGAAATGTATTGTAAATCGATTGTACTAAGTATGCACACAATGGACATACATTGCATAAACACAATGAAATCATGTACTATATATGTACTAACGAACATAATAAGCATATGGCATGAAAACATTGAAAGCGTAAAAGTAACAAGTAGGCACATGTGTTCCACCCCAAAACAGTTTGGAAAACAGTAAAAGAGGGGTCTATGTACTCACATAAACTCCTCGAAAACATGTAAAAGATGGGGTTGTATGTACTCACCTGAGATTGCTTTGAAGTTCTTGTGTAATAATCACACAATGCTAGAGATCACGGAATATCAAACGGCACCTAATAGGTAGCTATATTAATATACCGGACCAAAATCGGAAGATCGGATAGTATGCGGGTTCGTAAACCAAACGAGTATGGAGACTCGTGTAATATGGTTTAACAAAGCCTACAGACTAAAATGAAACTTAACCTAAGTGCTTACGACCCATTACGACCCGTTTAGGTAGCTTATGCTACCTTAACGCGTCGTTCGCGTAGAACGCGTTTGGAACGCCTAACATCGTGACCATAAGGTATAACCTTGGAAGGTTACAGCTATGGTCACCTAATGTGTTTGGTCGGATCTTAATGATTGACCAAATGGGTTGGGTTCGAAAGTATAAGCGATTGTTTAGATCGCTTACCTTACGACCCTATATAAGCATTAAACTAAAAGTGACGAGCTAAGCATGTTAGAACATGCTTAACTAAGTTTAGAAAACAGGTTTGGTATCAAAACAAACGGTTTTGATACCCACGAGTAGTTTGGTTACAAAATATGCAAGAATGCGCATTTTGGCCGAAACTACGACTCGTCACTGAGCCTAGATAACGTGGTAACCAGTAGGTATAGTCACTACGGACTATAACCATCGTGATCACGCTCACGTTATGAAGTTCCAACGAACTTCGTGTTGACCATAAGCTGGTCAACGCGGAAAGTCAAACAATGTTTGACTTTAGCACTAGAAAGCGATTAAAAGAACGAAAGAACACTTACGAAAGGTCCCCGAAAGCTAAACTTGATCCAGGAGCTCAGGTATGAAGCAATAGCAACAACTTAGAGCTCTTTGATCAGTTTTGTGGGTTTTAACACAAATGGGGGGGGGGTATTTATAGGAAAAGCAAGACCGTTAGGATCGTTTTTTGAATATCGTGCCACGATCTCATGCGTACACTTGTCAAGATGTTGTGGTGGCTTATAATGACCCTAACTCCAGAGATTGTGAAAGGGCATTGCCCTTTGGAGTGTTTGAAAGGCTAAAAACAGCAAAAAAGCGGATTTCTGCATCTGCAGGGCTCACGCGGGCCGCGTCAGCATACAGGCAAAACCCAGGCGGGCCGCCTGGCCTTGTCTGATCTGCACAACTTTCAGAAATGACAGTTTTAGTCCCTGTTGCATATTTAAGCCATTTCCAACACTTTTAAGGCCTGTAAAGCCAACTTTAAGGCCCTAAAATGATGCCTAAACATTGTGGAGATGAAACATGCTCAAAAATATGTCGGATGTTGGTTCGTTTGGCCGTACGATCGCGATGTTCGGTTAATTACGACGGAATGCGCATAAGCGCGAAAAACGATCCAAATTGCGCGACGAATGGATTTTTCTTATGCCAAACACTAAGGCATAAAATAAGGATGCTTACATAAATTTTTGGGTGTCCGGATGTATTCAGAACGTAAGTTATGCACGAAAGTGCAAACTTGTGCACTTTTTGACTTTTTTAGTCCCTGAATGATCCAAAAGTTTGTTTTATGAACAAAACGATGAATCAGTACAATCAAACGAGTGAAGAACAAGCAACAGCAATGAAGACACTTCAGGCGCTTTCATGACAAAGCAGAAAGTTGTAAACAATTACATTGAGAAATGTGCTGCTTTGGAACAAAAGCTTGAGCTGCAAAGAATTGAAACCGAAAGAGTTAATCGTTTGTTAAAAAGTTACTCATGTACTTCCTATTTCATTGACAGGATTTATCCGACGGTTGAAAGTATGAAGGTATGGGAAGATGATGAGATAACTGAAGAGAAAGCAGCTGGAGTAGGTGCTGATAAAAAGATTGCTGATAAGAAGAAGAATGACAAGAAAAAAGACACTGAAAAGACAACATCTGGTAAGAAGCAAGGTGTCAGTTATAACAAGTGTCCACCCCCGCTGGAAAATGGATATTTGCCTAGATATCCTAATGATGAAAGAGTCAAAAAGGCCACAAATTTACAGTGGGAGTCAGAGTCGTCAGTCAATCTTCCAGAAAGTATTGATATTGTGTTTACATCATCTGACACTGATCAACCGTCTCAATTGATGAAGAAAGTAGTGGATCATGTGTTAGAGAGTGATGATATTGAAGAGTCAAAGTCTGGGTCAAGGACAAAGTGTCAAACAGAAAAACAGGACAAATTAGTTTATGATAGAAAATTTCTATTGTCAAAATCTAATTTGGATGATGGATTGTTTAAAGTTGCTTACACTTTGAATGATTCTGACAAATTATATTCTGATGAAGAATTTCCAATAAGAGGTGTCAAAACAGAATTGATAAAAAAGGTTTTCAAACTCACAGAAATTAATATTTCTGAAATAAAAGACTTATGTCTTAATGAAAAACCTAAGTATTACACCTTAAGAGTTCAACAAAGATTAAACAAGAAAAAGAATTACTATTCTGGTTCTGGTTTCCAAAAGAAATCAAACCATAATGGTAATTTCAAAAAGAAAGGTTTAGGCTTTATTCCTACAGAAAAACAGAAAACAGAAAAATATGTTCGTGATTTTAAATCCAAAATGTCATTTGTTTCAGGTACGTCAACTGATGAAGAAGAGAAAACAAGTTTCTGGAGGGAATCAAATAGTGAGTTTCTTGCGAAGAAGCAAGATGAACAGAAGAGAGATACAAGAACCTGTTTCAAATGCAACAATGTTGGACATATTGCCAAGGATTGTTCTAAGGCAATACAATCAAAACAGGGAGTATCTCGTAAACTCAAGGAAAGAGTAGTTGAGTTCGAACCACCAATTGATAGAACAAAATTGTTTAAAGATTCTACATTTGAAATTGGTGAAAGTTCGAACAAGTTTTACAAGAAGAAAGCCAAATCTGACAACCAGAAATGGGTTGTTAAGAAGGTTGGTGAAAGCTCTAGCGATGATTCTGATGGATCAAAATTAGAGGAGCTATCTTCGGGCGATGAAACTGATTCCACAAAGTCAGTTGAGCCACAAGTTGTTTCAAAATGTGAAGCTGATGTAAAAGATGAAAAATCAGTTCCGATTGTGAATGATGAGGAGTTTCTATTACTTCGGGCTGAGAATTATAAAAAGAAAATTGGTAAAATTGAAATTTCTAACCAATTTTATAATGATAAACAGGAATTTGATGCTGAGAAGGTCTTTAACCCCAAGGTAAAACATATCTTTGGCAAGATGATTGATCGAAAAGTCAAAGGGGTTAAAGAATTTTATGAGAAGAAAACAAAGAAAGAAAAGGTTGAACCATCCCTGGTTTGTGACTAGGATGGTACATATTATGAACAGTAAGTCTCAGGACTTGCCGGAGCTCCCAGGTTGGTAAGCGTGGAGCATGAATCAACATCTTTCTTGAATTTTATTCGGTAACGTCAATCATACAATCGGTAAAGAGGTTTGTTTATGTTTGTTGGTTATAATTACAAGTGGTTAGATGATTTGATTGCATATGGTAAATCAAGGACATTAAGTTGTACTTGTATTTTCCTACTTTTGGTTGGAAGACAAGATGATGAACCACATCCCCGAACATTTGTTTGATAAATCTACAAGTGGTAAAATCAATCAAACTTATTTTCTGGAAAAACCATTTTGATTAAAACAAAATTAAATGTTTTGAAATCTAAATGGGAAAATAGTTTGTTGATAGGGGGAGTTCTGATTGTTTATGCCTAGTGAATGGCGATTTGAGGTGATTTGATATCGGTTGTCATGTTTCTGTACAGTTTATTTTCATATTTTCGTTAATGTGTTTGCATTTTAGGGGGAGTAAGAATTTCAGAAAATCCAAAAACATTAGAAAATTTGAAAAAGCCAAAAACATGATAAAATCAAAAATGAGTTTTGTTGTGAAAAAGAGGAAATGATAGTACATCAGTGGACTATCACAACATGCTAAAGAATTGGAAAGTCAAAATGTGATAAACGATCATACTGCGGATGTGTCAGTAGATTTTCGCACATTTAGTAAATTGAAACGAGATATAAACCTAAATCAAACTTGCTTGATTCCTGGGTAACTATTCTTGAATATATGGGTAACCCCCGAAATCTTGTTTGAAAGGTCCCGTATTCTGAGATACTAGGTCTTTATACTCAGTGATATCTGGGGTATTATCCCGGGACTTCTGCTGAATGGAAGTTCTGACCTAGTCCCCGGATAATGCTTTCTGCAAAATGCTTGAAACATAGCATCGCCCTCAGCAAGCTGATGAAACAATAAAATTGATAGTCGCTGCTATTATAATCAAAAGATCCTCTAAAGGGGACACACCGAAAAGTCGAAGCCGTCATCTCTCTGCGTATACGGAAGTATCGACCTGAGCTCACGCGGCCCTCGCACATTACCCCTTTACAGATATCATCTGTGGTATACTCACCTGTAAGACTGAATATTTGGGATCTGGATACAGGAGTATATTCGAGTGGAGTGATACACAATTAAGTTTAAGTTTCTAAAACATTAATATCGTATCTCGAATCGATTGAAATTTGTGTGAAAATTTAAAGTGGACCAATATACTGACAATCTAGGTAAATTGTTTAGAACTGAGAATGTTTAAAGCTTAACGGTGTTGGTGATATGTCTCATATACTGATATGATCCTCTAGCACAAACTCACAAAAATATTGTCTGTAAATATTTTATTTCTGCATTTTTTTTCTTTCAGAAAAATCCAAAAATATTTTTGGTGTGTTTTAGCATAAATTTCTGAAAAGTTAAAAAAATTTTAGACAACTGATGTTGAAAAGCTGATTTTCAAAATTCGAAGTGCTAAACATGATGAACAGTTGGTTTGGGTGTTTGTTTTTTGTTTTGATGAAAAAATGTCACGATTCCAAGTGGTTCATCAGGATCTGATTGGCTGGATTAGTTTGTTGTTTGGTGATGTTTATAGGCTTAAACGTTTTTGTGGTAGAGTTTTATGCAGGGAAAGTCAACATTTGAGGGGGAGCACATGTAGATTTGATAAACTCAAAAGATGTCAAACTTCAAAGTGAAGGAGTCTGTTGATGATAAAAGAGGAAGAGAGGAAAATAAAGAGAGAGAAGCCCAGTGACTGATCAAGACTGAAGTTGTGAAGACACAACAGTGTGGAGACTCGATGGACGACTCCGTCAACATCTGAGGGGGAGTCTGTTGGTGCATTTCATCTGTTGACTTCGTCTTGGATCGAGTCGTAGTCTTAGAGTGTTAGATAAGGGCACGTATTACAAGAAAATAGGAAATTGTATAAGTGTTTTATGACAGGTTCGCTTATAGGACTCATGAGAGGTTCGCTTATAGTGCAATTTGATAGGTTCGCTTATATGTCCAATGTAGGTCCGCTTATTCGGACGTGTACATTGGAGCGGATCTACATCACTATATATAGGTGCATGAGCGAATCATTTGGTAATGTTGTTGAAACTCGTACCGAAGTGCTGCCGGATCGAGATTGAGCTATAAAATGTTATATCTTAATGCCAAAAGGTGTTTAAAGTGATTTGATAGCTATTCCTACGTCGATTACTTGTTTTCCGCACCTGTATTTGACGAAAACTCCTCTGAACGACTCAATCGGGTCAACACACGATCCTACATTTTAGCATACCAAACCCCTTAAAGCCTATTTCTAAGCTATGTAAAGGATATTTATGGTATGTTTAACTTATGGACATGTTCCGGAATGTTCGTTACAGTTCAAATTGGCATACTTTCGCAGTTTGTCAAGTTTAGTCCCTGTAAGCGAATTAACTTGTTTTTGCCATACCAAAGCCTTCAAAACTTATTTCTAAGTTATGTAAAGGTTATTTAAGGTATGTTAAGTATATGTTGATGTTCCGGAGTATTTGTCGCATTTAAACTGAGTACGTTTACGCACCACTTTGCGTATAATTCTCCAGAAAGCGATATAAAGTTTGAAATTGAACAAGAATTGATATGTGCAAAAGATACACATATTTATACAAGATCCCAAGTATGAAATACAATATTTCATCGGCTTGGTATTTGTTTGATGGTCGCGGTGACACAGGTGTCACAGTCTCCCCTACTTTAGGAAATTTCGTCCCGAAATTTATTCGTAGGAGTCTATTTGTGACTCTGCCAAATAACCATCAGCGATATGCAAGGCAATATCCTGTCAGTTCCTTAACAGTCATTCTTCAGAAACGAAAATGAACTGACGGACTCATTTTCCTCAACGAGTATTCTTCAGAAATGGGAATGACGGAATAAGCAAACGAATGTTCATTTCCTCCACGGACAAATCTTTAGAAACGAAAATAAACTAACGGAGTCATTTTCAACGGTCGCTTCATCAGAGTTGGAAATGAAGGGTTACACAACGGATATTCATCTCCTCAACGGGTAAATCTTCAGAAAAGAAAATGAACTAACGGAGTCATTTTCAACGGTTGCTTCCTCGGAGTCGGAATTGAAGGATTACACAACGGATATTCATTTCCTCAACGGGTAAATCTTCAGAAACGAAAATGAACTAACGGAGTCATTTTCAACGGTTGCTTCATCAGAGTTGGAAATGAATAGGGTTAACTCTAGACACATGACAGAACTTGCTGTGATTTCTGTGCACTAAATTCCATAATTATGTATGCATCCATAATTATGTAATCCCTTGCACAGTCCGCACAGTTTGTTTTGTAATGTTTTGGGAAAGGATATCAAACTTGTGATGAGGGTGACTAGACTTCCATCGGGTCCTTTTAATTAGATCGACAGGGGGTCTTCTTAGTTAGGCCACCAAGGAGTCCTTTCAGCTATATCATCACATGATATCCCTAACCAGATTTTTGGATCAATCTGTTTAACTAGACCACTCAAGGGGTCTAATTATGAAGTAGTACTTTATAATCCAAGGGACTTAACTGTAACGTAGAAGTCCATTGAGGATTTTTACGTAGTACCTTTGGGTATCCTACTATGAATCCTTTATACGAATGATATGGAAGATTCTACAAGGATTTGGATAACATAATTGGATCACATAACAACACGTAAGGGAACACATAAGCACAAAGTCACATAATTGTTTAACTTGATTATAATTTGTTATTAACTTGTTATCGATTGAATACGGATATGGAAACCAGTCGGTGGGCTACAATGTCCACTGGGATCTATCTGAGAAGATAGGAAGATCTCCCAAAATTTGATTTTTGTTTACAAGGAATCACCACATTCGAATTAAAGCATACACAATTAAGGACTTACGGGAAATCCTTAGGTACCCTATTAAGGATTTATAGTGGTACTTTGGGTATTCGTCACGTGTTGTAACTTGCGCCTTGTACTTCGTTTTTCTTAGAAGAAACGGGTACTTAGGAATTTCGTGGAAGACGCAAGAGATCATAGAATGGGAGAATTTTGGGGGTAGTTTATTCTTCAAGGAATACGGTTCCTTGATTGTCGGTATTGTAAGGGATATGTCGTTTATACATGCAACCACAGAAATACATTGCAATGTAAATAAAAGATTTATTTATAAACAACGATAACAACTGTTTCTTGGACCTTGACAACAAAAGAAAATAATACATAAGACGTGATTATTTCTAAACGATGTTGTCTTCTAGTCAGTCAGATGCTCATCCCTATGCTGGATTTGCATTAGCAAGCTTTGGGCAATTTCTTCGGAAATGACCCATCTCGCCACAGTTGAAACAAGAGCCTGGTAGAAAACGACCTTGAGCAGGATTGTTGCCAGCTTGGTTTGGCGCAGCTGCAGCTGGGCAGACTCTTGCTGTGTGGCCTATGTCCACAAGTTTGGCATTTGCGGCACTGTACATTGGCGTGATGATGGAGGCTACATTGGTTGCACAAGGGTGCAGTTCCATTGTATGGTTTTCTAGCAGGGGGTTGAGCTGGTTGGTTGGGGACGGCTTGACCATTGTGAGCGACCACGGCGAAGTTCTGAGAAGCCTTTCGCTTCTTTGACTTCTTAGGGGATTCAGTCTGTTCATCCATGGTCTTTGATTCCTCGATTGGGTTCGATTCCCCGACCGCTTTCTTGTCACCTTTTCGGAAAAGTTTACCTTTCCTGATCTTTGATTCAGTCAAGGTTGCAGATAGCTCAATGGCCTGTCTAACTGTAGTAGGGTTGCTACCAGTCACAATGTCTTGTATTGAGTCAGGGAGGCCATCAATGTACTTTTCGATTGCCTTATCCAAAGGTGTAACCATATTCGAGCATAACAAACTTAACTCCTCATAACGATCCATGTAGGCTCGATGTTCACCGCTAACTTGCTTAAGATCGTCGAACTCCGTTTCCAAGGCCCTGATCTCGTGACGAGGACAGAATTCCTTCATCATCAGAGCTCGAAGCTCTTGCCATGTTTGAGCCAGTGCCACATCGGCACCCCTATCTCTCATCACACCATTCCACCATGTCAAAGCTCGTTTCTCAAAGACGCTAGATGCGAATTCTACCTTTCGCTCATTTGTACATTGAACATGGCTGAAGGTGTTCTCTAAACTCTCGAACCATTGCAGAAGTGCAGTCGCTCCTTGAGACCCAGAAAACTTTGATGGCTTAGCCGAGTTGAACGTCTTGAAGTTGCAGGGGGCATTATTGTTGTTGTTGGCTTGGTTCCATTGAGCAAAGAGGTTTGGGAATTGAGCAGCCATTTGCTGCGCAATGATCTCTGCCAGTTCGGTAGTCGCTATCTGGTTTTCGCGTCGAGGAGGCATTCTAAAAGAGAAACAAGAAAGAAAACAAATGAAATGGCATTGGGTAAGAATAGGATGTTACAATTACCGACCATAATCATGGTTGATGGTCATTTGTTTGAACCACGAAGTAAACAAACAACACCAAGGCTGAATCAAAGCAAATAGATCCTCATAGTGTATCGCGAAGACATGCTCGCCTATAAGTGGACACTCACCCCAAGAGTTCCCAGGTAAGAGTGACTGGTCCGATTATGTGGATTTGTACGAACACTCTAGCCTTAGACAGAAAACCCAGGGTACAGGCATTCACTCTTCCAGTTTGCACGTGTTTACACTATTTAGGACCCAAAACTTTGACGAGAGTTTTGAAAATTCAAAGGGGTTCAAAACCTTATAACAGAGGGTTCAAAACCTAGTAATCAATCATCCTAGAACAGATGATTAGTTTTCAAAGCGGTTTTGAAATTTATGTTCTTGTTGTGGTTATCACCTAAGGATAGGTGACGGTATTGTTTTATGACTAAACGCAAGTAAACTCGCGTTAGGGTCCTAGGAAGGTTATAGACTAGGTCAAAGCATTACTAATAACCTAATTCCCTATAACCATTGGCTCTAATACCAACTTTTCTGTCACACCCCGACCACGTAGAACATACAAAACGTGGCGGAAACGTCGGGGAGTGTTGTAACAGAATTTATTGTTTCAAATCCATGGCAAATGAAGTTTCGTTTTATTAATCAAATATGAAAGTATACATTGTTTAAACAAGAACCAAAAAGTACATAACATAAATTAACTAGTTCTTGTCTCGTTTTAAGTCACTAAGGCACATGTCCGCCTAATGCATCATCTCCTGAAAACACATGTGAAAATAGGTACGTCAGCATAAAAATGCCTGTGAGATACATAGGTTTTGTGAAAACGGAATTCATGACTTATGTTTGAGAAAATGTGTAGTCTTGAACCTTGTAATTTGCTTTGTCTTGTAAATCATTTGAAAAATGATAAGATCGGATGATATGTATAAATAAGAGAATAATGTATGGTTAAATGAATAACCATGTAATATGAGTTTGTATGAGATAAGTTGTTTGTAAATCAATGTCTTGTGAAAAGTGTGTTATTTGTATAAAATGTTATATGTCTCAAATTGAAATGATTCAAATAACGCTACGATATGTAATACCATACAAACACTTATATATAGGAAGTACCAGCGGCGTATCCACCATGCTTGTATCATATTACACGTGCCTCATTACTTAGATCACTTACTCAAACCAAACCATCAAGATGAAATGTTTAACAATTGTAGAAATGTTTATGTATAGTCAAATGTCTATTGTCAAATGTAAATCATGTCAACAGATACAACTGGTTCACACGGTTCAATGGTTACAAACGGTTCATATAATAAAAGGGTTAAGACGGTTCACATAGTCAAATGGTTACAACGGTTCAAAATGTAGTATAATGTGTTCATATGCTGGATGAGCATATGCAACAGAAATGCAATATAAAATAATGTACTAAGTATGCACACAATGGGCGTACGTAGCATGAAATGTATTGTAAAGTGATGTACTAAGTATGCACACAATGGGCGTATGTAGCATGAAATGTATTGTAAATCGATGTACTAAGTATGCACACAATGGGCGTACGTAGCATGAAATGTATTGTAAATCGATTGTACTAAGTATGCACACAATGGACATACATAGCATAAACACAATGAAATCATGTACTATATATGTACTAACGAACATAATAAGCATATGGCATGAAAACATTGAAAGCGTAAAAGTAACAAGTAGGCACATGTGTTCCACCCCAAAACAGTTTGGAAAACAGTAAAAAAGGGGTCTATGTACTCACATAAACTCCTCGAAAACATGTAAAAGATGGGGTTCTATGTACTCACCTGAGATTGCTTTGAAGTTCTTGTGTAATAATCACACAATGCTAGAGATCACGGAATATCAAACGGCACCTAATAGGTAGCTATATTAATATACCTGACCAAAATCGGAAGATCGAATAGTATGCGGGTTCGTAAACCAAACGAGTATGGAGACTCGTGTAATATGGTTTAACAAAGCCTACATACTAAAATGAAACTTAACCTAAGTGCTTACGACCCATTACGACCCGTTTAGGTAGCTTATGCTACCTTAACGCGTCGTTCGCGTAGAACGCGTTTGGAACGCCTAACATCGTGACCATAAGGTATAACCTCGGAAGGTTACAGCTATGGTTACCTAATGTGTTTGGTCGGATCTTAATGATTGACCAAATGGGTTGGGTTCGAAAGTATAAGCGATTGTTTAGATCGCTTACCTTACGACCCTATATAAGCATTAAACTAAAAGTGACGAGCTAAGCATGTTAGAACATGCTTAACTAAGTTTAGAAAACAGGTTTGGTATCAAAACAAACGGTTTTGATACCTACGAGTAGTTTGGTTACAAAATACGCAAGAATGCGCATTTTGGCCGAAACTACGACTCGTCACTGAGCCTAGATAACGTGGTAACCAGTAGGTATAGTCACTACGGACTATAACCATCGTGATCACGCTCACGTTATGAAGTTCCAACGAACTTCGTGTTGACCATAAGCTGGTCAACGCGGAAAGTCAAACAAAGTTTGACTTTAGCACTAGAAAGCGATTAAAAGAACGAAAGAACACTTACGAAGGGTCCCCGAAAGCTAAACTTGATCCAGGAGCTCAGGTATGAAGCAATAGCAACAACTTAGAGCTCTTTGATCAGTTTTGTGGGTTTTAACACAAATAGGGGGGGTATTTATAGGAAAAGCAAGACTTTTAGGATCGTTTCTTGAATATCGTGCCACGATCTCATGCGTACACTTGTCAAGATGTTGTGGTGGCTTATAATGACCCTAACTCTAGAGATTGTGAAAGGGCATTGCCCTTTGGAGTGTTTGAAAGGCCAAAAACAGCAAAAAAAATGGATTTCTGCATCTGCAGGGCTCACGCGGCCCGCGTCAGCATACAGGCAAAACCCAGGCGGGCCGCCTGGCCTTGTCTGATCTGCACAACTTTCAGAAATGACAGTTTTAGTCCCTGTTGCATATTTAAGCCATTTCCAACACTTTCAAGGCCCGTAAAGCCAACTTTAAGGCCCTAAAATGATGCCTAAACATCGTGGACATGAAACATGCTCAAAAATATGTCTGATGTTGGTTCGTTTGGCCGTACGATCACGATGTTCGGTTAATTACGACGGAATGCGCATAAGCGCGAAAAACGATTCAAATTGCGCGACGAATGGATTTTTCTTATGCCAAACACTAAGGCATAAAATAAGGATGCTTACATAAATTTTTGGGTGTCCGGATGTATTCAGAACGTAAGTTATGCGCGAAAGTGCAAATTTGTGCACTTTTTGACACTTTTAGTCCCTGAATGATCCAAAAGTTTGTTTTAGCATACCAAACCCCTCAAAGCCTATTTCTAAGCTATGTAAAGGATAGTTATGGTATGTTTAACTTATGGACATGTTCTGGAATGTTCGTTACAGTTCAAATTGGCATACTTTCGCAGTTTGTCAAGTTTAGTCCCTGTAAGCGAATTAACTTGTTTTTGCCATACCAAAGCCTTCAAAACTTATTTCTAAGTTATGTAAAGGTTATTTAAGGTATGTTAAGTATATGTTGATGTTCCGGAGTATTTGTCGCATTTAAACTGAGTACGTTTACGCACCAGTTTGCGTATAATTCTCCAGAAAGCGATATAAAGTTTGAAATTGAACAAGAATTGATATGTGCAAAAGATACACATATTTATACAAGATCCCAAGTATGAAATACAATATTTCATCGGCTTGGTATTTGTTTGATGGTCGCGGTGACACAGGTGTCACAAGTTACCTAAATAAAGAAGAAGTTTTGTTTTTAATAAATTAGGGTTTATCCCTATAAACATGTTTGTAATGGAAACTTGGGTTTATCCCAATATATTTGTTATTATAAAAATGTGGTGTTTTACTCTGATAAAATATTTCCTAACTACGGTCCTGATGAAATTTACGTTGCCAAATTATTGATAAACACCGATACCACCATCTTTGAGTAGGTCGCGGCCGCCCGCCTCCCGGGGCAGGGGTCGGGGTTGCGACAGAAGGTGGTATCAGAGCTACAACCACTGATTTCAGCCACAGAAGTGTTCTGCCAACACCAAAATTTTATCCATTATGTTAGGAAATAATCTATGGGATTACGTGCGTATATTATTGTTTTGTGTTAATTGATAATTTGTTAGTTTACAGTATGAGTGATCAAGGATCATCGGATGCCTAACGTCAACTGTCTAGTTCTCCTAGAGATGAAGGAACTTCTTCCCAGCATACCCCCTCGGGGTATTCAGCTGACACAGAATAGGGGATTTTCATATTTAAGGCACAATCCGAAGAACCATTCCCTACAAAAAAGATAGGATGGTTCAGTCGGGGAGCACATGAGCGTAGGAAAAGAATGAGGAAATTACAGCAACAGCGGGCTTTAGCAACAACAAATAGGGAGATGAATGCTCAGACTCAAGACATACTCAATAGGCGACTAGCCAATTTTCACATATTAGCTACCACTGCCACAGACCCAAATTTAGAACAAATCATTGCACCACAGCCACTACCACTGTTTCCAACTCAACCCATGGAAATTGAACCTAACCCAGTAGACCATATTCCAATACCCGCATTCGACCCAAACGAAATCCCTAAAGTCCCAGCACCAAACCCTCTAGCTTATGACCCATGGAATGATAACCATAGGGATTATCGAGAACTCTACCCACAGGAGGAACCCATACAAAACCCAGTAGCACCCTATCCCAACCTTAACCCTCTAGATCCATGTTGGGATAATGACCAGTATATTCGGGAAATCCTAGAGAACCCATACCCATACGAAGAACCGATGCCCCAATACCCTGACCCGATACGAGCACCAGCACCACCCATGAGTACCAAGAACGTGCAGGAACTCCGCACTTTTGGTGAGGAGTTATTAGATGAAAGTGAAAGGATACGACAAATAGGGGAGAGGCTCGTTTGGAAGTACGACGAGCGCAATATGCAGTATTGGATGAATCCTTAGTAACAATAGTAATAATATATATATATATATATATATATATATATATATATATATATATATATATATATACACACATATATGTGAGTAGTTTAAAAAAACAATCAACTAAAAATAAATAATCCACCACCTAATGATGCATAGTTAGTATTGTATTTTAAATTTCAGTTGCAGCTTGTAATATATAGATATATGAAATAGAGTAAATGTCGCAATGCACGACGATTTTGATCAATGTGTTTGTTTGTATGATTGTTTGCATTAAATATTGTCCTATGATATTAATATTGGGTAAATGTTTATAATCCAGATGGACAACGAAGTGAATCAAGAAAACCCGAATAACGATAATAACGGGAACCAATTAGATAACAGTGTCGTCCAACACATAGTGGCACAAGTGATTATAGACGCTATGCCATATATTATCAAAACGGTTAAGGAAGCGGAAAATAATAAAAGTAACAGTGGAAGTAAACGACCACCTACTGAACCCAGTCACAGCGTAAACAATGGGCCATTACTTCAATTGCCTATTCCAAAAAGAACAAGAACCATGTCTCATGGTTGTTCTTACAAAGAATTTTGGTCTTGTAAACCAATGGAATTCTCGGGCAATGAAGGAGCCATTGCAGCTCTACGCTGGATAGAAAAGACTGAGGCAGTCTTAAAAATAAGCAAGTGTGCAGAGGAAGATAAAATCATGTTTGCTTCCAATCTTTTTAAGAATGCAGCTCTAGAATTGTGGAACACTATTCTCCAGTCTAGGGGAAGCAACAGAGTCTATAATATGGAATGGAATGAGTTTAAGAACATGGTTGAAAGGAAATTCTGTCCTCCCAATGAAAAGGAATAGATAGCTAATAAGTTCTTAAACCATAGAATGACAGGAGTAGACTGTAAGGGTTACACTACCGTATTCTTTGAATATGCTAGAATAGTGCCAACCCTAGCATCACCAAAACCAGTATTAATCTCCCGTTACATCTAGGGATTAATCAGTGAGATTAGACATGTAGTCAAGGCAGCTAGACCACAAACTATAGAAGAAGCTGTAGAACTAGCCAATACCTTGACTGATGAACTAGTACGTACTGTCACACCCCGAAAATATAAAGTTTTATATTTGAATTACAAAGTATTAAATAAACGAAAACAAATTGATTAGGACTAAATAACCCAGCTAATTACAAGTCTTGTAGTGACTCACAAGTGGGTTAAAACACTTAAAATATGAACTAAGAAAAATGGAGGGACTAAACGTGTTAAATTTGAAACTTGATTTAATAAAAACAAAATAAAACACACCATACACACACAAGAGTGTGTTTCTTGTCGATTGAAGCACAGGGCGACCCGGAGAAACCCCCACAACCCTAGTTCTTGTCTAATCTCTCAAATTGAAGGTCCAAATCAATTCTAAATCAAAATATGAGCACGAAATAGTGATCTCCACTGAAAAAGGAGTCACAAGTGTAACACCCCGTGTTTTCGATCGTCAAAGTCAAAGTCAAAGTCAAGTTTAACTTCTTTGACTGTAAATAGTCTATTTTATGTTTTAATTGTATTATGTGGAGTAAGTGTTGTTAATCAAAAGAATCGAAGTAATCGAACGTGTAATCGACGCGATACGCTTAACGACCTTGAATAGTAGGAAGTAACAATGCGATAAAGTTAATCAATCAATAATCAAGCTAATCGAATCATCATCGAACTCGAGACTCGAATTATACGACTTTGGTGTTATTATACGTGTGTGTGTGCCTTATGTGTTACTTGTGCGTGTTTACTTTATGTTATGTGTGGTGATCAATCGAATCGAAACTCGAAACTCAATCGAACTCAATCGAAATCGAAATCGAATATGGAATATAGACGCTCGTATGAAGATATAGTAGTTGGGACTAAAAGTAATTTGAATAGGAAACTCTATCGTATCCATATCATCCTCAATCGAAATCGAAATATCAGAAATCGTCGCCCAAACGCTCGAGACAGGCTGTTGATCGATCAGGCCTTCAGCCGATCGAACAGCCCAACCGATCGGATAGACCGTCCGATCGAACAGGCTGTCCGATCGGGATGCCTGGCCGATCGGCCAGCCCTTTCCTTTTTGGGAAGCCTATAAATTGCCCTGTCATTGTCATTCTTTCCACTTTTGGAAACCCTCTGACCGACCAGCTCGTGTTCTTCACTATTTCTCAGATTTCTCCCAATCTCGGTAAGATTTCATCTTAAATCTTGTATGTTTTTGATCTATGCGCACTTCTACACCTTTCTATCTTTCGAATCTTGATTTCTAACCGTGAAATCATCAAGATCTAAGTATTCCAGGATGATGTCATCATGGTGTTCTTCAAGAACTTCATGTTTTGGCCTCAATCCACCAAGAATCACTTGGATCTAACCGATTTCCACAACAAACAAACAAAGATCGATCCTAGATCTAAACATTTACATGATGTAAAGGATTGAAAGATGGATTTTCCAACTTTCTTTCAACTCTTTTACACTCAATGCCTTCAAACCGGTAGAAACGGAGCTTGAGATAACTCACTAATCATTCTAGTAGTTGTGTGGTTCAAGATTCGGTTTCTATCTACGAGGTTCACTGATTTTGGGTTAAACTGTAAACTCCCTTCCGAACTATTCACCGGCCGGACTTGGGTGATTCCTGTCCGAGCAGGGGAAACAAGTAAGAACGAAGGTTCCATGGTTTAGCTCGTTGTCAAGATACCTCGACACAGCGTCAAACAACCAAGACAGCCAAGTGTTAGGCGAATAGGCCGACCAGGTCAGGATGCTGACCGATCGAATAGGCTGTTCGAATGAACAGCCCAACCGATCGAACATGTCAGCCGATCGACCAGGCCAGCCGATCGGCTAGCAAATGGCCCCACACTTTGACAGTTTTATGAAGTATGGTATTGAATGAAGAGATGTTCGATCGAACGAGCTGTTTGATAACATTACTCATCGGATCATGAGATACTATGCTTCAACACTTAATCGATTTTCAACTCCTTCGACGTATTGGAGTACCACCCGATCGAACATGCCGTCCGATCAGGTGACATCCCACTGAGGACCCATTAACTGGTGTACCTAACCGATCGGTTAAGCCGGCCGATCGAACAGACCGTTCGATCGATCGACCTGAAAGGTAAGGACACTACAGTGTTCTCAAATACTACAACGAAAACTTCAAAAGGACAAACCATCATACACAAACACATCCTACTCAGAGGAAGAAACAATCCACTCGAACAGACCAACCGATCGAGCCTACCGGTCGATCAAACAGACTGTCCAAATGGACTTTCAAACCGGACGAACAACCCGTTCGATCGAACCTACTGTTCGATCGACCAGGCTGTTTGACCCATTTACACTTGTTTCCATTTTACGCGTTACTCATCATTATGCTATCGAACTACTCAAGCTAACCTTACTCTCAAGCGCTCCCTTCAATCCACCAATCAATCACTGTGAGTATACTCGAACCCTTTTTGCTTTAGCACTTTTGGGTGTTACATACGTTACTTATCTAAATCACAATCTAACACACTACTCAATTACTTTATACGCTAACCGTTCTGCATGTATTACGTGACTAAATGAATGCTTGTTGTTATGTTTACACGTGGAATGCTGTCTACCTGCCTTAACGACGTAGTACTATAGTTTGGACTCAGCACCCGTTCACACGGGGGTTGTTAAGGACAACATACTTGCATGGATTACAGTGGTAATCATGTATTGCGAACTGTCTCGGACAGTCAACCCGCAGTCATTGGTATCGATAGATCCATGTCGATAATTAACATGCTTCGTTTTCCTCTGTGTACGTGCTGGTTATGCGTAAACTATTTCGAACTCTATATGCTATATCAAACTTGTATGCTCACCTTTACATTATATGTATTGACTTTATTTTAACGTATGTGACAGGTGTTTAAGATGCATTCTTGCTAGGGAAGCGGGGCTAGAATAAGGCGTCTAGGGCCCCCAACAAATAGTTGTCTGTAGCAGTCAATCTAGGGGTCTTTAGAAGCAGAAACAATATTTATAGTTCTATTTTATTTAAATATGAGTTGTCGGAACAAAAATATTTGACTGGTTGTTATCTGTAATAATTTATTTTCTTATTTGGGATACAGTATGGGACGTATCATTTAACTGAGTAATATTAATAGTTATTTTCGCTCAGTGCCATGCCTCGATGATTCCGCCATCGGTTGGGGTGTGACAGATTGGTATCAGAGCCATAACTATAGGGAATTAGGCTAGACACTACCTAGTCCGGGTCGCTGTCTTAGAGACCTAGACTATAGTTAGGAACCAACAGACCAAGTTTATGTGTTACCTATCGCCATTTCCTGCACTATCACTGCCCTTGAATTTTCAAATAAAGTCAAGTGATTTAGTCAGGATTAGGTGTGAAAACCGCAAACTCCCGGCTAAATTGCTTGATCAATGCTGATTTTATCAAATTATCAATGATTTCCTCATTATTCTCGATAACAAACGAGGAGAATTATACCAAATCAGGAGTGAAATCCATATTTTGATGAATAATCTCCTCAATTTTGCTAAAACAAGGAAGAAGTTGCTAAGCTAGGGATGAAACCCTAACCTTGACAACTTGTTCTGATTTTTATTTTACCCCACCAAGGCCTCGACGGACTCCAACGACCTGAACTCACTAGTATGACCTAGGGAATACGTGCGGAATGCCCAAGAATCGAGGCAGACACGCAAACCCCGAAAGTCGAAAGTGACGACAAGTCTACTGCGAATAGTCGAATCGCTTTGGGTAGTCGATGTCTAATAGCCGCAGACAATCTATCTCTTGATTTTATGTGTTTCGATTCTGAGCCCGCAGCTGTTACTCTGATAATTCGTTGATTTTGTGTGTCTTGTGTATTTTTGTCTGTTTATGTGTTTAATATTTTGAAAGTTCCTCGAATTTTCTAACACTTCGATCGACACGCATGACTCGCATTGCCCTCCTATCTCAACACGCTAACAAGTCGCTATAAATCTAGACGACATTATGCTATGATATACGCTTATACAAAACTCAACATGTTATACGATTATACTATACTACTCGATATGCTATTCGCGACCGATATATACGAACGACACGCGAGCTTTGAATGATAGGTTTCTGTATTCTGACTACCTCTGTGATTAAATGCATATGTGCTTATGTGCTTCTGTGATTCTGTGCCCTATGTGCTTATGTGCTTCTGTGACTCTGTGCCCTATGTGCTTATGTGCTTCTGTGATTATGTGATTATGTGATTTTCGTGCCTATGTGTTTATGTGATTCGCGCATATCGTGTTCCCGAGCTTTAGTAAGTAGTAGACGTGTGAGGTGAGAATTCGATTTGTTGTGTCTGTGTTGGATCTGAGTTTGTTTTTGATTGTATTTTATGTTTGAAAATAAGATGAAGATGGATGAGTGTGCAGCGGAAATTATAATGAAAACAAACTTTGCATACAATCAAACGAGAGTAATACTTTCATCAAACATCTTTACACAAAGAACCGAAAGATTGAATTTATTTCAACTACGATTACAATGATTGATGTAAGAATGCAAACTCCCCCTCAGCCAGAGCTCAGTAGTTTGTTCGTGCAAAGAAGACGAATGATGCAAAGAGCTAATAGAACAGTACAAAGTACTGAACTATTTATAGGCACTTGCAAACTACTGAGCATCTTTGCTGACGTCACCATGAAAGTGACATCTAACCTCCTAACAAACTCTAACCTCTGATCTATACAGACACTGCTTGTGTTAACTACTGCTAATACATTCTATTACAAAACAGACTTTAGAACAGCTGCTGCAACCTTCTACTGCTGTGAACCCAGCAGAACTTGTCCGGATCAGCAGTGCTTGACTCAAGGCAGTAGATTGAATCAGTAGGACTTTAGTCTTCCATCAGATCTTTAGTTGAGCAGCAGTTATGGGTCAGCAGTTTAGCAAGAACAGCAGATAGGAGGTCATCAGTAGTTGTAATCACTTTCAAGGGGAGAGATTTGTATATCAGCATCTGCTTATTCAGGATCCACTACTCTGATCCAGTTTTGGCTTTAATTGTCTGTTCCTCTGATAGGGTTCAATCCCAACAGTCTGAGACCTACGACAATGTCTGTTGCAGACCATGTCGACATCTGGACACCGGCATCATCTTACCCGTCAAGAAAAGCGAGACCGTCGTCTTGCTGCTATCATCGCCAAGCAAGTGGCAAAAGCAGTGAGCGATGTGTATGAAAACGTCAGCAAATCGTCTGAGGAGTCAAGAATCGAAGCTCCTAAGGATGCTAACAAGACTGTCTTCAGTTTCAAACAGTTTAAGGCATGCGGACCCAAAGAGTTTACCGGGGAAGGTGGCCCTACTGCTATGTTCCAATGGTTCGACTCAGTCGATGTCACTCTGCGCCAAAGCGGCTGTCCTGAGAATCTCCGTACCCTAAATGCGACCGACGTCTTCCAGTCCCGAGCTCTAGACTGGTGGATGGCCGAACGAAACAAACGCGGGAATGATGCAGCTTATGAGCTGACTTGGGAAGAGCTAAAGGCCATTATGATGGACGAATTCTGCCCTCCCCATGAACGCCAAAAGCTGGAGGATGAGTTTTGGAACATCAAGCAGAAGGACGGAGACAATGCTGCCTTGAATGCTCGCTTCAAGCAGCTTAGTATCATCTGTCCCGATCAAGTCAAGACGCTAGACATGGCCATCAAGAAGTATATTCGAGCTCTACCTGATTGTGTTGCCGACTTTGTTCACGCCGCCAAGACATCATCAATCGAGGAGACCTACTTGCTTGCCGCTGAGATCAATGACAAGCGGGTAAAGTCTGGTTTCTGGGATAAGCCATCCAAGTCTCTGCATCAAGCTACCACTGCACCAACCACCGACTCCACTGCTCAGCCATCCAAGTCATCACGCCGAAGGAAGAAGCACGACAACAACAGCTCCAGCAGCAAGAACTGTGCTGTCACAACAACTGCAGCCCCTCTGCAAGCCGTACCGGCTCCACAGCAGTCTCATCACCGACCAGCTCCAGTGACCAATGCACCGCCAACAAAGCGTGCATACACAGGTCCCCACCCGCTCTGCCCGACTTGCTCGTATCATCATCCGGTGGGACTCGCCTGTCGTTTCTGCGCTCACTGCAACCTCTACGGTCATTTCGCTGCGAACTGTCGCTATGGTCCCCGAAACACCGCAGCTCCTGCCGCCGCTCACCAAGCTTTACTTCCAGCCCCTCAAGGCCAACAAGCAGCTCAAGCGCCCGCGGTCAATGCTCGAGTCTTCTTCGCATGTGGTGACCCTAACCACTTTGCAAACATGTGCCTGAACAGGGTTGTGAAGCAAGAGCCCAACAGCAGCAGCAACAGCCTCAGCAGCAGCAACAAGCAGCCCGTGCCAGAACCTTCAACATCAACGCTCGTCAGGCTCAGGCTGACAACAATGTGGTTAATGGTACGTTCCTTGTGAATGGTATATATGCATCATGTTTGTTTGATACTGGAGCCGATAACTGCTTTGTGTCGTTTGAATTCGAGAAGCTCCTTAGTCGTAAGCGCTCTTATCTTCCCTTGTCATTCGAAGTCAAAGTCACTAGTGGAAGAACTGTCGCTGTTAACTCCGTTCTCCGTGATTGCACCCTCGAGCTCAACAATCACATCTTCCCAATCGACCTTATTCCGATGCAACTTGGAAGTTTCGACATCATAGTAGGCATGGATTTTCTTCGCGAAAACCATGCTGAAGTTGTGTGCTTTGATAAAATGATTGGATTTTCGCTCGCAAATGGTGATCTATTATGTGTGTACGGTGAAACTGCTTCAAAAGGTCTCAAGCTCATGTCATGTGTCCAAGCTAGCAAGTATCTCCGCAAGGAATACAGAGCTTTCTTGGCCAACATTGTAGTAGCGGAGAAGGAAAAGAAAAAGAAAGCCGAAGTGAAGGACGTTCTAGTGGTCCGTGAATTTCCTCAGGTGTTCCCTGGTGATCTTACTGGGCTACCGCCAAGTCGTGGTATCGACTTTTGTATTGACCTTATTCCTGGAGCTAACCCTGTTGCCAAAGCTCCTTATCGACTCCCTCCATCTGAAATGTGGGAACTCTCGAACCAACTCTAGGAATTACTTGAAAAAGGCTTTATTCGCCCGAGCACCTCTCCTTGGGGCGCGCCAGTCCTCTTCGTTAAAAAGAAGGATGGGTCGTTCAGGATGTGCATCGACTATCGGGACTTGAATAAGTTAACCATCAAGAACCGATACCCTCTGCCTCGAATCGATGACTTATTTGATCAGCTGCAAGGTGCTAAGTGTTTCTCGAATATTGATCTACGTTCAGGTTATCATCAATTGCGGATTCAAGAGGAAGACATCCCCAAAACCGCTTTCCGAACTCGTTATGGCCATTATGAATTCGTTGTTAGGCCTTTTGGTTTAACTAACGCACCCGCAGTTTTCATGGATCTGATGAATCGCGTGTGTAAGCCATTTCTAGACTGTTTCGTCATCGTGTTCATCGACGATGTCTTGATCTATTCCAAGTCGAAGGCCGAACATGCGCAACATCTACGTTTAGTTCTTGAGCTACTCCAGGGGAATCGACTCTACGCCAAGTTCTCCAAGTGCGAATTCTAGCTGGAGGAGGTTCAATTTCTGGGTCACATCGTTAATAGTCAAGGAATTCATGTCGATCCCGCGAAGGTTGAAGTAGTTAAGAGCTGGATTACGCCTAAGAACCCGTCTGAAGTTCGTTCTTTTCTCGGACTAGCGGGCTATTATCGACGATTTATCGAAGGATTCTCTAAGATCGTTGTGCCGCTTGCCATTGCCGCCCTTACTCATAAAGATAGGTCTTTTGTTTAGGGAATCGAACAAGAGTCTGCTTTCCAAACCCTCAAGCAAATGCTTTGCAATGCTCCTGTTCTCACTCTGCCCGACGGAAGCAATGATTTCATTGTCTACTGTGATGCTTCCAACCTTGGTCTTGGTTGTGTTCTGGTGCAACGAGACAAGGTTATAGCTTACGCATCTCGTCAGCTCAAAATCCACGAGAAGAACTATACAACCCATGATCTCGAGCTAGGCGCGGTTGTCTTTGCATTGAAGATTTGGCGACACTACCTGTATGGTACTAAGTGTACGATCTTCACCGATCACAGGAGTTTACAACACATATTTAATCAGAGGGAACTTAATATGCGTCAACGCCGATGGGTAGAACTTCTTAATGATTATGACTGTGAGATTCGTTATCACCCAGGCAAAGCAAATATTGTTGCCGACGCGCTCAATAGACGGAGTTATATGCTCAGTATTCGCAATACCCAAGCCCATCATGACCTCGAAACCCTTATCCGCGAAGCCCAACATGCTTGTTTTAATGAACGCACTTTGAAGAAAGAGAGGATCTATCACGATGGAGCTCAGCTTGTAAGCAAAGCAAATGGGATTTTCTATTATCTGGACCGAATCTGGATCCCTTGGCGAACCGATTTGCGGAAGATTATAATGAACGAAGCCCATAATTCCCGATATTCTATTCATCCTGGTGCCGATAAAATGTACCAGGACCTTCGCTACAAGTACTGGTGGCCGGGCATGAAACGGGATATCGCTCTTCATGTTGGAAATTGCCTGACGTGTGCAAGAGTTAAGGCTGAACATCAACGACCTTCTGGCTTACTCGAACAACCTCCAATCCCTATATGGAAGTGGGAGAGTATATCTATGGATTTCATAACCAAACTTCCGCCCACGCCATCAGGTCACGACAGCATTTGGGTTATAGTTGACCGTCTGACCAAATCAGCTCACTTTTTGCCAATACCGGAAGACTACAAGGTAGAACGACTAGCCCGAATCTACACCGACGAGATCATTTGTAATCATGGTACGCCTCGTGACATCATTTCAGACCGTGATGCTCGGTTCACTTTGCGATTGTGGGAAACGTTTCAAGCAGCTCTTGGTACGTCGCTTAACTTAAGTACCGCATTCCATCCTCAAACCGACGGACATACTAAGAGAACGATCCGTACTCTTGAAGACATGCTCCGCGCGTGTGTCATAGACTTCGGTGGTAGTTGGAACAAACACCTGCCACTAGTCGAATTCTCGTACAACAACAGTTATCATGCCAGCATTCAAATGGCACAATTCGAGGCCTTATATGGAAGAAGATGTCGATCGCCGATTGTATGGCACGGGATCGGTCATTCACAACTAACCAGTCCCGAGTTACTGCAAGAAACGACTGACAAAATCCTTCAGATTCGAGACAACTTGGTGAAAGCTCGAGATAGACAGAAAAGTTACGCCGATAAAAGATGCAAGCCCCTTGAATATGACGTTGGCGACTACGTACTCCTAAAGGTATCCCCTTGGAAGGGTGTGGTCAGATTCGACAAGAAAGGGAAATTAGCGCCACGATATGTTGGACCTTTTAAGATTCTGGAAAGGATCGGAAAAGTCGCCTACAGACTCGAACTACCGGAGGAACTTAGTAACGTCCACCCGACTTTCCACGTGTCAAACCTCCGAAAATGCCTAGCTGACCATGATCTGATTGTACCCCTCGATGATCTTCAAGTCAACGAAACACTACACTTCGTGGAGAAGCCCGTCGAAATCAAGGATCGCCAAACCAAGCAACTCAGACGCTCGCGCATCCCTATCGTGAAAGTCCGATGGGAAGGCAAACGAGGCGCAGAGTTCACTTGGGAACTCGAAAGCGACATGAAGGCTAAGTACCTGCAGTTGTTTAAATGAAGATCCGAAGCGAGAAATTGGCAAGACCATCCATGGTGCTGTGCAGCTTTCGGCCTAATTTCGGGACAAATTCCCTAAACAAGAGGAGGCTTTAACACCCCGTGTCTTCGAACGTCAAAGTCAAAGTCAAAGTCCAAGTCAAGTTTGACTTCTTTGACTGTAAATAGTCTATTTTATGTTTTAATTGTATTATGTGGAGTAAGTGTTGTTAATCAAAAGAATCGAAGTAATCGAACGTGTAATCGACGCGAAACGCTTAACGACCTTGAATAGTAGGAAGTAACAATGCGATAAAGTTAATCAATCAATAATCAAGCTAATCGAATCATCATCGAACTCGAGACTCGAATTATACGACTTTGGTGTTACTATACGTGTGTGTGTGCCTTATGTGTTACTTGTACGTGTTTACTTTATGTTATGTGTGGTGATCAATCGAATCGAAACTCGAAACTCAATCGAACTCAATCGAAATCGAAATCGAATATGGAATATAGACGCTCGTATGAAGATATAGTAGTTGGGACTAAAAGTAATTTGAATAGGAAACTGATACGCACAAAATGCAACATATAAATTATATCAATTGTGGCATAAAACTAACCGTTTTTTTAGTACTAATGTTGGAACAAGTGTGCTTTTTCTTCCTTTTGTATTTTCCGGATTAAATGAGCTCAAATTAACAAAAGAAGCAAAAAGACAGCAAAATCTAACATAAATACAAGAAAAGGAACAAAAGTGGATTGCCCGACCCCTCGACAGCATCCTCCCGAGCAAAACAAAGATACAAGAAGACTGAACACGCCCCGTGCTCAGCCAGCACGGGGCCGTGCCCAAGAAGCAGCGGAAAAGACAAACCTATAGAAGCTTCTATTGCCCACCACGGTGTCGTGCCCAGCGGACACGGGGGCGTGGTCAGAGTGCTGCAGGCGCATTTATTATAATTGCGAATTACAATTAATGAAGAGAGAGAGTGTTAGACAGGCACGGTGTGACAACTCGTATTTTAACCGTCTCTTGTACTAAGTGTTAACTGTATGAACTATTTGTGATTACGTGAATTATATCGATTGAATGAATGCATGACTTAGCTATACGTTTTATGTGTTATTGACCCGATCGTACATGACCCACTCGACTACACAAACCCATTCGGTCCATGTTGTTGGACTCGAGACCATAGGGCAGCCCAAGTGAGGGTTCGGCCCATCCCCTAATCGTATATACTTTGAGATATAGTAACTATCTCACACTTTTACCAAACATCCTAACACACACACAAACCCTAGAACACACACACTCTCTCTTTCTCTCGACCGGAACCAAAGGCAGCCGAACATCCTTTTCCATCGAAGCTCTTGGATTCGGATCATTCCCTTTCTCATCTCGGTTAGTAGTATGTTTACCGATTGCAATTTTTATATGTATGTTTAGATGATGATATTTTTATTAATCGGATTACATGATCGGTTAGGGTTTATGCTAGTGACTGGGTTCATATGTTGTATGATATTATGAATGCATGATAACCGGATCGAAGGCTACTGTTATTGTCATTGTTCTTGTTGTAAATTGGTTCGAATGTATGTTTGTTAACCGACTGTGATATTATGATATAGGGTACATGATAGTTTATAATTTGAATGAATCCGATCATATGTTCTGCATGTTGGTAAATAGTTGTTCTTGATATGATATGAACGTATATGAACATGTTTGATTCCTGAATAAGTTGTTGTTTGATCTGGATTATGAAACTGCCGTATATGTTTGCTGATATTACGGAATAATTGTTGCTGATTAATTATGGAAATCTGTTACACATTGTCTCAATCAGGGTTGCGAGTCGAGAACCCTTAGTCTCGACTCGAGACCACATTGCCGACACACAACAGCACAAACCGAGACCACGGTTGCGGGTCTGGTTGCGACTCGAGACCGTGTAGTCTCGACTAGACCATGATGACTCGAGATCTCCTTTGTTGCGATTCGAGACCCCGAAACCAGTACACCTCGAGACCGACTAGTCTCGACTCGAAATCGTTAGTCTCAACTCGAGACCGTGGATATTTGAACACTATTGGACTTTCCCTATTACGAGCCCAATTGATTGGGCCGGATACTTGGACTTCGTTAATTACGTAACTGTTCCTGCTAATGCTTATACGTGAATTGCCATGATTATACTTGTGTACAATACGTGTAGAACATACATGCTATACTTGAATGCGAACCTGACTTGTATGGTAACCATGCTAGGACGTGGTTGATCACCATATAGCTTACTCGAACTTTCTGTGTATCTGCCGAGCAAAGCAAGGTGAGTTCACACAGCTAAGGCATGGGGTTCCCAGGGTGGGAATGGGATTGGATGATTTATTTGTACATACTCAGATGATAGAATTTATGGATATGGTCCTCAGGGTGAGGATGGTAAATGATAAGATACGACTAGACTAGTATACTAATTGAACTGATCTTCGCACACACGCCAGGGTTGGCCGCGATATTATGACTGATCTTCACACACATGCCTTGGAAAGGCCACGAACTATATACTTAAACTTCGCACACATACCAGGGTGGCCGCGATACAAATATACATAGTCTAGAATACTTGGGAATTTTCCCTAGTCATCGCACACATGCCTAGAAGGCCGCGATATGAACTAATACGATACATGACTTAACGAACGATCAAAAGGCTTACTTTCCTATTACAATTACTGAACTATACACCGTGAACTCGCTCAACTAGTTGTTGACTCTCTGCTGCATGCCTTGCAGGACCTTAGGTACATATGGAGCTTGCACGGGAGGCACGGTCGTTGTGGGATAAGGATCGTGGATGTTATTCTAAACACTTGAACTTTATTTTGGGTTTTCATGTTATGCTTCCGCTACTTAAACAAAGTTTGGTTTGAACATCAATTGTATTGAATTGGGTTTTGCGAACTACTTAAATTATTATTCACTATGTTCAATATGATTGATGGCTTGATCCTGGTCATGTCACGCCTCCAAGCGGTGGTACACTGCGTGTGGATTTTGGGGGTGTGACAGATTGGTATCAGAGCCATTGGTTATAGAGAACTTGGTTTTAATATGGGAAAAACGTTTTTATTAAAACCAGACTATAACCAGAACAGTGCTCTCAACGATCCACAACGACGCTTAGCTCCACGTGCAGGACTCGACATACTAGGTAATATGGCTTATGTTTATATGTTACCTACATGCTAGAATTACATAGAACTTTGCTCGTAGTATGCATAGATACACATGACACTATTGCCTGAGAACACTTACGTGCTTACACTCTTCTGTCATCGCACTAGTCGCGAACCATTCTCACTTATGCTACTTTTACTATGAAGATCATGTCTGGACGAATTAACATGACTCAAGCCCAATTGACGGCTCTCATTAACGAACAAGTCGCTGCGGCAGTTGCAGCCGCACAAGCAGGAGGTATATCCTGTAGTCATAGCACACACTAGGATCATTAGGTCCTACGCTCCTAAACCAACTCTCGTGTATAACTTTGTCCTATTCGTACACAATAGGTCAACACGCACCACAACCTGTTTGTACTTTCAAGAACTTCATGGACTATCGTCCAAGCACATTCAGTGGCACGGAAGGAGCAGTGGGACTACTCCATTGGTTTGAGAAGCTCGAGTCGGTATTCGAGATGTGTGAATGCCCTGAGGCTCGCAGGGTCAAGTACGCCACTGGCACATTGGAAGGGATCGCGCTAACCTGGTGGAACGCGCAAGTCCAGATTCTAGGGCTGGCTGCTGCTAACGCCACACCTTGGGAATATTTCAAGGAACTGAGCAAACGAGAATACTGCACGCGTGATGACATCCACAAGTTGGAAGTGGAGCTTTATCATCTGAAAATGACGGGGTCGGAAATCGAGGCTTATACGAAACGGTCAAACGAGCTGGCCATCCTGTGTCCAACTATGGTGGACCCTCCAGTTAAGCGCATTGAGTTGTACCTCAAAGGACTTGCGCCAGAGATCCAGAGCCATGTGACATCGGCTAACCTTAACAACATCCAAGACATTCAGCGTCTCGCTCATCGCCTCACCGATCAAGCAGTGGAACAGAACAAGCTGCCAAAACGCATCAGTGCTACCACTACTGTTGTTACTACTTCTGCTACTCCCAGCGACAACAAAAGAAAATGGGATGGGGATTCCAGCAAGGGATCAGTTTCGGTTCAGTCTCAAGCACAGCATCGCAAGACAAATGACTACCAGAATCCGAGTCAGCAATCATCAGGCAGTCAGGGGCAGGGTGGATATCGGGGATTTCACCCACTATGTAATAAGTGCCACAGGCACCACAGTGAGCGGTGTCGTAAGGAGCGTTGTCAGAGATGTCTCAAGCTAGGGCATGAAGCTAAAGACTGCAGGAGTGCGAGACCCGCAAATCAGAACCAGCAACTGCAACTACCAGCTCCACAGAACCAACAGCAGCAGCCACAGCGTGGAAATCGGGGGTGTTTCCAGTGTGGGGCTGAAGGTCATTTCAAACGTGATTGCCCTCAATTGAACCAGAACCAGAATCGCAACAACAACAATCACCAGGGCAACGGGAACAACAACAACGGGGGAAACAACAACAACAATGGCAACGAAGCTCGGGGTCGTGCTTTCGTGCTGGGTCGGGGCGACGCAATGAATGATCCCAATGTGGTTATGGGTAAGTTTCTTCTCGACGATATTTATGTTACCGTCTTATTTGATTCGGGTGCTGATACAAGTTATATATCGCTAAAAGTCAGTAAATTGTTAAAACATGCACCAACACTCTTAACCACCAAACATGTAGTAGAATTAGCTAATGGTAAGAGTCTAGAAGCCACGCATGTAGTCAGGGGTTGTAATATTGTCTTAGCCGGTCAAGCTTTCTCCATTGATCTTATTCCCATAGTATTGGGAAGCTTCGATATCGTGATTGGGATGGATTGGTTATCCCAACATCAGGCAGAAATCTTATGCAGCAAGAAGATCATTCGTATTCCCCGTTCTAGGCAAGAACCTCTCGAAGTTCAAGGCGACAAGAGTGGTGCTGTGGGTGGCATCATCTCTTTGTTGAAGGCTCAGAAATGTTTGCGGAAGGGTCACACCGCTATTTTGGCACTCGTTACCGATGCATCAACGAAAGGAAAGAAATTGGAAGACATTCCAGTTGTACGCGACTTCCTTCAGGTGTTTCCTGAAGATTTACCTGGTTTACCGCCTCATCGCCAAGTCGAATTCCAGATCGAGCTCGCTCCAGGAGCAGCACCCATAGCTCGAGCACCGTATCGATTAGCTCCAACTGAACTGGAAGAACTGTCAAAGCAGCTACAAGAGCTCTTGGAAAAGGGCTTTATTCGTCCAAGCTCTTCGCCTTGGGGAGCTCCAGTGTTATTTGTGAAGAAGGACGGTACCTTCAGGATGTGCATTGATTACCAAGAACTCAACAAGGTGACGGTGAAGAACCGTTACCCTCTTCCGCGCATAGACGACTTATTTGACCAGTTGCAAGGGTCGTGCTACTACTCCAAGATAGACTTGAGGTCAGGTTACCATCAGCTGAGAGTCCGGGAGGAGGACGTCTCCAAGACAGCATTCAGAACTCGATACGGCCACTACGAGTTTCTTGTCATGCCGTTCGGGTTAACGAACGCGCCTGCCGTATTTATGGACCTTATGAACAGGGTGTGCAAGCCCTACCTAGACAAATTTGTGATAGTGTTTACTGACGACATCCTGATCTACTCCAAAAGTCAGGAGGAACACGAGCAGCACTTACGACTTATCTTGGAACTTCTTCGAAAGGAACAGCTGTACGCCAAGTTTTCGAAATGTGACTTCTGGCTTCGTGAAGTCCACTTTCTAGGCCACGTAGTAAACAAGGATGGGATCCATGTTGATCCATCCAAGGTTGATTCGACCAGGAACTGGCCTGCACCGCGTACACCAACGGAAATACGCCAATTCTTGGGTTTGGCGGGATACTACAGACGGTTTATCAAGGACTTTTCAAAGATCGCGCAGCCGCTTACGCTACTGACACAGAAGGGTGTCACCTACCGTTGGGGAAATACTCAGGAAACTGCTTTTCAGCACTTAAAGGATAGATTTTGCAGTGCACCTATCCTCTCATTGCCAGAGGGCACAGACGACTTCGTGGTTTACTGTGATGCATCCATCCAGGGTCTTGGATGTGTGTTAATGCAGCGCGACAAGGTCATTGCTTACGCTTCGCGCCAACTTAAGGTTCACGAACGGAACTATACGACGCACGATTTAGAGCTGGGAGCTGTTGTTTTCGCGCTTAAGATATGGCGACACTACCTGTACGGTACCAAGTGCACAATCTACACCGATCACAGGAGTCTCGAGCATATCCTTAAGCAAAAGGATTTGAACATGCGTCAACGAAGATGGGTCGAACTTTTGAACGATTACGAATGCGCTATTAAGTACCATCCAGGCAAAGCCAATGTTGTGGCTGACGCCCTCAGTCGGAAAGACACTACACCTAAGCGCGTACGAGCATTGCAGCTCACTATTCAGTCTAGTCTTCCAGCACAGATACGAGATGCTCAGGTAGAAGCATTGAAACCAGAAAACGTCAGGGCTGAAGCCTTACGCGGCTCAAGGCAACGATTAGAACAGAAGGAAGACGGTGCCTACTATGTAACAGGGCGTATTTGGGTCCCACTTTATGGCGACTTGCGTGAGCTAGTGATGGATGAAGCTCACAAATCGCGCTACTCGGTACATCCAGGGTCGGATAAGATGTACCACGACATCAGAACAACGTATTGGTGGCCTAGCATGAAGGCCCACATCGCTACCTATGTCAGCAAATGCTTGACCTGTGCAAGAGTCAAGGTAGAATATCAGAAACCAGCAGGTTTACTCCAGCAACCAAAAATACCACAGTGGAAATGGGAGGAAATTTCCATGGATTTTGTTACAAGCCTACCTAGATCCCAGCGTGGGAACGATACTATTTGGGTGATCGTGGATCGACTCACCAAGTCTGCTCATTTCCTGGCAATCAAAGAAACAGACAAGTTTTCCACACTAGCAGACCTATACTTGGAGGAAGTAGTCTCAAGGCACGGGGTGCCCACCTCTATCATTTCGGATCGCGACGCACGATTCACATCAGAACTATGGCAAGCAATGTACAAGGCTTTTAGCTCTCGGTTAGATATGAGCACGGCTTATCACCCTTAGACGGACGGGCAGTCTGAGCGCACGATTCAAACCTTAGAAGACATGCTTCGGGCATGTGTTATCGATTTTGGCAACGGCTGGGAAAAGCATCTCCCTTTGGTGGAGTTCTCATACAACAACAGTTATCACACCAGCATACAAGCCGCTCCATTCGAGGCATTGTACGGGCGTAGATGCCGGTCACCTCTCTGTTGGGCAGAGGTGGGGGATAGTCAGATCACGGGTCCAGAACTTATAGTGGACACCACGGAAAAGATTGCACAAATACGACAACGCATGGCGGCAGCTCGCGACCGTCAGAAAAGCTACGCGGATAAGCGTAGGAAACCATTGGAATTTCAGGTCGGGGACCGGGTTTTACTTAAAGTTTCACCCTGGAAGGGGGTGGTTTCGTTTTGGCAAACGGGGCAAACTCAATCCGCGGTATGTCGGACCGTTTGAAGCCGCAGAAAGAATAGGCAAAGTAGCCTACAGACTGAACCTACCCGCTGAACTCGGGGCAGTTCACAACGTTTTCCACGTGTCGAATCTGAAGAAATGCCTGTCAGATGAGACCCTCATAATTCCTTTGAAAGAGCTCACTATCGACGAGAATCCCTCTTGTCCGAGTTCGTTGGAACTCCAAACGTGGCCCAGAGTACACCTGGGAACGCGAAGACCAGATGACAGAAAAATATCCCCAGTTATTCATGAACAGTACAACCACTTCTGAGGCTGAAGCTACCACGGAATTTCGGGGCGAAATTCCAGATCAACGGGGGGAGGATGTGACACCCCAGGAAAACCAGCGAACGATATAACTTACATAGCTTCCTCAGTGAGTGCGTACCAAATTTCGGGACGAAATTTCTTTTAAGTTGGGGATAATGTGACAACTCGTATTTTAACCGTCTCTTGTACTAAGTGTTAACTGTATGAACTATTTGTGATTACGTGAATTATATCGATTGAATGAATGCATGACTTAGCTATACGTTTTATGTGTTATTGACCCGATCGTAGACCCGATCGTACATGACCCACTCGACTACACAAACCCATTCGGTCCATGTTGTTGGACTCGAGACCATAGGGCAGCCCAAGTGAGGGTTCGGCCCATCCCCTAATCGTATATACTTTGAGATATAGTAACTATCTCACACTTTTACCAAACATCCTAACACACACACAAACCCTAGAACACACACACTCTCTCTTTCTCTCGACCGGAACCAAAGGCAGCCGAACATCCCTTTCCATCGAAGCTCTTGGATTCGGATCATTCCCTTTCTCATCTCGGTTAGTAGTATGTTTACCGATTGCAATTTTTATATGTATGTTTAGATGATGATATTGTTATTAATCGGATTACATGATCGGTTAGGGTTTATGCTAGTGACTGGGTTCATATGTTGTATGATATTATGAATGCATGATAACCGGATCGAAGGCTACTGTTATTGTCATTGTTCTTGTTGTAAATTGGTTCGAATGTATGTTTGTTAACCGGTTGTGATATTATGATATAGGGTACATGATAGTTTATAATTTGAATGAATCCGATCATATGTTCTGCATGTTGGTAAATAGTTGTTCTTGATATGATATGAACGTATATGAACATGTTTGATTCCTGAATAAGTTGTTGTTTGATCTGGATTATGAAACTGCCGTATATGTTTGCTGATATTACGGAATAATTGTTGCTGATTAATTATGGAAATCTGTTACACATTGTCTCGATCAGGGTTGCGAGTCGAGAACCCTTAGTCTCGACTCGAGACCACATTGCCGACACACAACAGCACAAACCGAGACCACGGTTGCGGGTCCGGTTGCGACTCGAGACCGTGTAGTCTCGACTAGACCATGATGTCTCGAGATCTCCTTTGTTGCGATTCGAGACCCCGAAACCAGTACACCTCGAGACCGACTAGTCTCGACTCGAAATCGTTAGTCTCGACTCGAGACCGTGGATACTTGAACACTATTGGACTTTCCCTATTACGAGCCCAATTGATTGGGCCGGATACTTGTACTTTGTTAATTACGTAACTGTTCCTGCCAATGCTTATACGTGAATTGCCATGATTATACTTGTGTACAATATGTGTAGAACATACATGCTATACTTGAATGCGAACCTGACTTGTATGGTAACCATGCTAGGACGTGGTTGATCACCATATAGCTTACTCGAACTTTCTGTGTATCTGCCGAGCAAACCAAGGTGAGTTCACACAGCGAAGGCATGGGGTTCCCAGGGTGGGAATGGGATTGGATGATTTATTTGTACATACTCAGATGATAGAATTTATGGATATGGTCCTCAGGGTGAGGATGGTAAATGATAAGATACGGCTAGACTAGTATACTAATTGAACTGATCTTCGCACACACGCCGGGGTTGGCCGCGATATTATGACTGATCTTCGCACACATGCCTTGGAAAGGCCGCGAACTATATACTTAAACTTCGCACACATGCCAGGGTGGTCGCGATACAAATATACATAGTCTAGAATACTTGGGAATTTTCCCTAGTCATCGCACACATGCCAAGAAGGCTGCGATATGAACTAATACGATACATGACTTAACGAACGAACAAAAGGCTTACTTTCCTATTACAATTACTGAACTATACACTGTGAACTCGCTCAACTAGTTGTTGACTCTCTGCTGCATGCCTTGCAGGACCTTAGGTACATATGGAGCTTGCACGGGAGGCACAGTCGTTGTGGGATAAGGATCGTGGATGTTATTCTAAACACTTGAACTTTATTTTGGGTTTTCATGTTATGCTTCCGCTACTTAAACAAAGTTTGGTTTGAACATCAATTGTATTGAATTGGGTTTTGCGAACTACTTAAATTATTATTCACTATGTTCAATATGATTGATGGCTTGATCCTGGTCATCTCACGCCTCCAAGCGGTGGTACTCCGCGTGTGGATTTTGGGGTGTGACACACGGGGCCGTGCCCAGCCTATAAATAGGAGTGCTTGGAGTCATTTCAACTCATCCCTTGGCACACCACCTCTCTCACACTTCATCCACCACCCACCACCATCACAACACCATCATCCACCACCATCATCCATTGTCCATCATAGAGTGTGTGAGTCGTCTCGGGATCCAAGATTGATCGTAAGAGTTCTTGACAATCAAGGCCATGTTTGCCTAAGTCTCTTACATCACTTGGTGAAGACAAGTGTTTAGTATAATACTTTTTATTTTTAATCTTTTGCACTTTTTAATTGGTTTTGTATTAATGACTTTAATAACTAGTTTCTTATGTTGAAGATTATTCTTTCTTATCCTTTATCCGTGGTGTCTTGGCATTATTTTACTGTCTATATAAAATAACAGATTTTCACCATTCATATCTCCACGGTCTATATGGAGGTATGTTGGCTACCTGGTCGGGGGTTAAGGGAACGGTTTGGTAAGAGTCTTGCCGTTGTTCAGCGTTTAGAGATCCTGCAAGGGACCTGGGTCAAATTTAGTAGGACCTCCTTCAATACCCAAAGGTTGGATGGCGGGGGTCCAAACTCTTTGATCCCCTCATAAGTTAAACTACTATTAATACTATAACCCGGCTATTTAGGATTGTATCCTTGCTGACTCAAACTACTGGGTTGAGGGTAACGTCACCTTCAAAAGAGGGGCCTACTACAATAACTAAGATAATCTCATAAACAAGTGCAAAAGTGCAAAAATAATCAAAGGTTATACTAACACACGAGTCGGATCCAAGTGATTCATCTTGTCTATCTGTTTTTTTTTATTTTTCAGCATTTTAGTTAGTTTTATTTTCTTAGTTTTAAAATCTTTTCTAACATTTTGTTTTGATTAGACGTTGAGGATAAACCGGTACTAAAAGCTCTTGTGTCGTTGGACGACCTCGGTATTTTACCAACACTATACTACGTCCACGATGGGTGCACTTGCCCATATGTGTGTTTAGTGTTAGTAAATATCGTGTTTTATAAATTTAAAACTTGGCTAAAAAGTGTAAAAAGGGCTTAAAATATATACCTAAAACATATACACACTAACACGCATCAAGTTTTTGGCGCCGTTGCCGGGGACACAAGGATTTTAAGAAAGTTAGGAATCAACGGCTTAATCATTTTTTTTCTTTCTTTTTATTTTTTTTAGGATTTCTTTAGTTTTTCAGCTTCTGCAGAACTCAGCACGGGCCGTGCCCGCTGAACACGCCCCGTGCCCAATCATTGGAACTGGCAATCTTGTTTTAAGTCAGACAGTAAGCTGAACACGGGGCCGTGCTCACTCAACACGCCCCCGTGCCCAAGGTTCAGTTACTGAAAACAGAACCGTTAGATCCCCACGGTTGGTAATTTCTGACACAAACATGAGTGATGGTAATTCTTTTTACTTTCGGAACTCTTATGGTATGTGGTGTCGATTATGTGGCGGCAACCATAAAGAACTAGAATGTTATTTTCTAAATTATACGCCCCACTATATAGACCCATCGTCTCCTTATAACCTTAAGAGGGGCGAAAGTAAAAATAATTAATATCTCTCCCTCGAATGCGCCCAACCAGATATTCTAGGAGAAATGCTCCTTAACGAGTTAATTCAATTAGAAAATCTAATTCTTAATTGGTTAAAAGAGCTTAGGAAGGATTTTATTGATTCATCCCAAGACGATAACCAAGAAGAAGTGTTGGGATCGCATGCAAACAACCTCGTTGTTTCCAATCTTACCTTCATATCTAGCAAAGACATGGGTGATAGTCGTCCCTTGTGCCGTGAAGGACTCTCCATCGACTTCGTTCGGTGCATACATAGACCTGAGCGATTCGGCATATACCTTCTTTAACGAGAGCCCGGAAAAGGGTTGGACTTGTCCACCTAAAATAAACATAGGAATTACCCTCACCGACAACCTCTTGCGTTCTCGTCTTAGTCTAGAGCAATTAAGGTATCTTAGGCACTTTGGGATTGTTCCAACTAGTAAGGAACCACCCAATACAAATAAGTTCCTTAGAAAATGGAGAAACTCCATAAGACAGCTTCCAGACACGGGGCCGTGTCCAGGTCAGCACGCCCCCGTGTCCACCTAGAAGATTCTCTTCTGATTTTGTCAGAATACGGACAAAATGTGTCAGGATTTTAACTGCACACGGGGCCGTGTCCAACCAACACGGGGCCGTGTCCAATGCGCTGTCGTTTTCTTTAAATACAGCCTGAGTCCTGCACATTTTTTACTACTTCAAAAGACAGAGATTCCTGGGATCTTCACTCATACTATCCTAGGTAAGTTCTAAAAGAAGGATCCCAAGAACCATCTTGTCTTTTCCATTTTTATTCATTGCCTTCTCTTTCAATTTTTCAACCATTTCCTCCATTAAAGCTTGGAAACTCCATGATTCCAACCTTTAGTGTGAAGTTTGTAAGGTTACTATCCAAGGGATCTTACTCAAAATAAGTTATGTAACTTTGTTTTAAATTATCTGTGCTTAAAACTCGACTAAAAACCATGAAAATAATTTAAAACTCCAAGATTCCTTGATCTAAAAACCTGTAGACAGCTGGACACGGGGTCGTGCTCAGCGAGCACGGGGCCGTGTCCAAGGTACTGTTTCGTAAAAATTGAGCTCTTTTCGGTCTATTTCCCCAGAAATGGCGAGCAGGACAAGCGGAACGTCTTCATCAAGAAATAACCGACAGGGGAGGAGATCATCAATGGCGGAAGGCTCTCTTGTAAACCATGTTTACGCCCTAAGAGAGGCTATTGATGAAATGACGGGGGTGGAAGAAGCATTGGTCGACCGTATCAACCATCTAACGGTGGGACTGGAAGGGTGTTTCCGAGAAGTAAACCTCTTGCACCAGAGGTTGAACCTTCTCGCCTCTCCTCCTTTGGTACCTATAATAACCCAAAGGGCATGGAACGTGGTCCCCAAAGTCATCATACCCGCCGAATGGTACGCCATACACCCGGAGCCTCCGCAAGAGATAGTGCAAGGAGTCCCGGTGGGTGTTCCCCCACCTCCGCGAGATGTTGAGGAAAATGAAGCTGCCTTCTTCCTCTCAAGGGAGATAGAAGAATGGCTTTAACAACATCTAGGAAGAAAACCATCGGCCAAGAGTCCTACTACATCGGGAAACTATTCCGAAAATTTTCTCAACAAAGAAATAGAACTCTTTATGATAACTTTGTGTACCTCCTGACCTATTTAGTTAAGGTTTTTTCGCTTTTATTTCTTTTTACTTTTCTAGGAATATTGTGTAGTTCTCTCTATGAATGAAATGATGGTTTTAAGGCTTGGATGGTGTTGTAATAAATAAAACACACCCGGGATGGTCAAGGATAACAAGGGAAACGAGAAACATGGCCCCATGCACGAAAACAGGGCCATCCGACAACAATTTCTTCATTACAGTAAGCTCAGCACGGGTCGTGTCCAGCCAACACGGCCCCGTGCTGAACGCCCTGGAGAAAACTGCCCAGTTCAGGTAACTGGACACGGACCGTGTCCACTGAACACGCCCCTTTGCCCAGACTTCTGTTTCTTTTCACTAATTTCTGTTACTGGCACCTGAACACGGGGCCGTGCCCGGTCTCCACGGGGCCGTGTACAGACTGCCAGTAACATAAAATTTTTCTTTTAACACAATTTTACACATTCAATCAACCTAAAATATTATTTTTGGGACACATTGAGGACAATGTGTAATTTAAGTGTGGGGGGATGCTAAAACCTTGAATTTTGCAAGTCCTAATAACAAGCCTTACACAAAACTCAATTGGAACCGCTATTCACCCCAATTTTTTTTTTCAAAAATTTTCGATTTTTTCTACTTGTCTAAGTATAAGTTGGGAATTCTAATTCTAACAAGGTTATATTTTTATAAGTTTACAACCGATAGCGTCGTGATAAAAAGAACCAACATAAGAAAATTATGAAACGGCATGACAAGCTTAGTTAAAATTTGATTATATATACTTGATCACATAAAAACCCATTCCCACAAAAGTGAGTTTTGAGCCTTTATTGAGCATACAAATATACATCTTTACACTAAATGCTCATTTTTTTCGTTTCTTGTGTGAATAGCCGCTTGGTTCTTACGACTCTAGAACTTGCCACGATAATTCATTCCCGTTCCTTACCAACTTAAACCTAAGTAAGTAAATGATGGGGGCATTAGGACTAACCCTTTTTCTTTCAACACCATTATTTTTATTTTTCTTTTCACCTACCCCAAAAAAAAATTCCCCCTAGTTAACCCCTTTGAGCCTAAACCTTTTCATTTCTTAACCCAAAACCCTTTTACCCACCAAAACCCCTTTTTCATTTTTTAAACCCCTTATTTTAGTAACAAAGCTCGGTTTTCGTGTGACTTTCCTTAAAAAAAATTATGATGAAGTTAGAAATAAACAAACAAAGCTCCTCAACCAAAGGTTTGTTTGAATAAATACTTCATTGAAAAAATAAAAAGTCACAAAAACAAAATGTTTTATGAAAACCGACGCTTTTTACGCCTTTCGCCCTTTTCTACTAACCACTAACCCAACCACCCACCTTTAGCCCAAGCCTAACCCTTCTCCCAAAAAGTCCTCTTGATATTTACAAAGGTATAAAGTTAAAAAGGAGGAGGATTGATTGCTTGGCAAGCTTATGGTAGGAATAAGTTTCATGCCGCTCTCGAGTGATTCACTAAAAATACACCTTCGGCCGAGTGTGAGTGATTTCCCCGTGAGGTATGTGAACTTGTATATAAATGGAATTTTAAAAAGGTATGCTATGCCTTAATAAATAATTTATCTTATGAAATGTTTTTAATAAATCATGACGAATAGGATTGTAAATAAATAAAAATAAAACCTAAACGATCTTGGAAAATCCCGACACTCTATGACAAGCCCAAAAACCTTCTCTTCTACCCATTCCATTTGGGAGTGAATAAAGCCACATTATAAAGAGTTTTGCTTGAGGACAAGCAAAGATTCAAGTGTGGGGGTATTTGATACGCGCAAAATGCAACATATAAATTATATCAATTGTGGCATAAAACTAACCCTTTTTTAGTACTAATGTTGGAAAAAGTGTGCTTTTGTCTTCCTTTTGTATTTTCAGGATTAAATGAGCTCAAATTAGCAAAAAGACAGCAAAATCTAACATAAATACAAGAAAAGGAACAAAAGTGGATTGCCCTACCCCTCGACAACATCCTCCCGAGCAAAACAAAGATACCAGAAGACTGAACACGCCCCGTGCTCAGCCAGCACGGGGCCGTGCCCAAGAAGCAGCAGAAAAGACAAACCTATAGAAGCTTCTATTGCCCACCACAGGGCCGTGCCCAGCGAACACGGGGGCGTGGTCAGAGTGCTGCAGGCGCATTTATTGTAATTGTGAATTACAATTAATGAAGAGAGAGAGTGTCAGACAGGCACGGGGCCGTGCCCAGCGAGGCTAGAATAAGGCGTAAACTATTGTGAACTGTCTCGGACAGTCAACCCGTAGTCATTGGTATCGATAGATCCATGTCGATAATTAACATGCTTCGTTTTCCTCTGTGTACGTGCTGGTTATGCGTAAACTATTTCGAACGCTATATGTTATATCAAACTTGTATGCTCACCTTTACATTATATGTATTGACTTTATTTTAACGTATGTGACAGGTGTTTAATATGCATTCTTGCTAGGGAAGCGAGGCTAGAACAAGGCGTCTAGGGCCCCCAACAAATAGTTGTCTGTAGCAGTCAATCTAGGGGTCTTTAGAAGCAGAAACAATATCTATAGTTCTATTTTATTTAAATCTGAGTTGTCGGAACATAAATATTTGACTGGTTGTTATCTGTAATAATTTATTTTCTTATTTGGGATACGGTATGGTACGTATCATTTAACTGAGTAATATTAATAGTTAGTATGGAAACTTCTGGACAATCTGTTTCGCTCAGTGCCATGCCCCGATGATTCCGCCATCGGTTGGGGTGTGACAACAAGGTATGCGAATTTCATGAGAAATCTCTAGTTGAATTTCCGAGTGAACTTAGAGAATTCGAAATTTATGGTTGCATATTTGTTATATAGATGAAATAGGAGCAATATAGTGTCTAGGGGTAAACCCTAGACAAGTATATGTTGAAATCATGCTGACGTGTGCGTGTATATACATGTTTTTACAGTGAATTTTACACACGATTCGGTTTTAAATTTATAAAAATGATTTATACTTCAACATTAAAACACACACGAAAGGGCAAGTGTACCCCGTCATATATGTAGTAAAGTATCGGTAAGAACCAAGTATCGATCCAAGGATGCGGGCAGATGCAATAATACAAAACCTTCGTCAATAAATTATCGGTAAAAAGATAAGTGGATAATTTTTTTAAACTAAACATATATCTTTAAAACATAATAGACTCCAAATAAATAGCCTTGCTTTACGAACAACCGGAACATGTTAACTAAGTCGGTTTTGCCACTAGAACACTTGATCAATTTTCCATTTTTCAAAGACAATTGGTATCCCTTTCGGGAATCCTAACATGACAACTCTTTGGAAAGTTAAAATGATAAACACACTTTAACCACCTAAAATTGTTCTTTAACGCCCTATTAATGAATGTCTATGAAAATCCCCTAAAAATAAGTTAGTCATCCGTTAGGAGTTTTCTAACTTCACTTAATCAAGGAAAGTGACACCGATAAACACAATGTAACCACCGAGACAAGCATAAACTAGATTAAATCACAACCGAGTTCATTTTACAACTCTTGAACATAAATTCACCAAGAAAGCAATTTTGGCCTAAACTACTAACAAAGTTAACAACTTATGTCAAGAATTCATAACAACACCATCTAACCCGTTAAGGTCCTTCCGTGAGGGAAAGCATTCTTGATTAATATTGGCTCTCACTATTTGCACACTAAGGAAGGCTATCTGCACACTTAGGGTTTGCATACGCTGCGTATTGACCAATACGCAGCGTATAGGGTTACTTCAATACGCTGCGTAGTGGTCAATACGCAGCGTATGTAAGGGGTAGGTACACGACCAGACAGTCAAACCTAGTACCATGTCAAATCAGTCTGACATAGGGTGCGTATTGATCAATACGCAGCGTATGGAGGTAACCCTATACGCTGCGTAGTGGTCAATACGCAGCGTATGTCAGACTGATTTGACACCGATACGATGTTGTCCCAGGCACGTGAATAAAGTAATACGGGGAGTAGAGAGCAATACGCTGCCTATTGAAGTGTCACATGAAAGTCTATTTATCCATCCATTCATATCTGTTCACAATTCGAATTCAATCTCCTCTGCTTTCTTTTTCATCTTCTTCTTCAGGCTTTCTTTTTCATCATCTTCTTCAGTAAACAATTTACACACTAAACCAAAATTATTTGTTCTGTTTTTTGTTCAACCTTGTTAAAATGTCATCATTTTGGAACGATAATTATTTCGGTAATCGCTATTCTAACGACACATGGGGAGCAAATGCTGCCAATGAGGAGGAGGAGGTTGTGTCTGGAGTCCCTGTTGATCAAAAAACACAGTTGCCAGACTTGAACAAGACTCCCACTCCACCTGTTGATGAACCAAATTACTCGGCGCATCAAGTGTATCCAGATTACGGATATGGGTATGAATCTCCGTACGTGCAACAAAGATGATACGGTGCTGAGAATGCACCTGTTGATGAACCATATTACGACGCAACAATCGTATCCGGGTTACGGGGTATACGAGGATGAAGGTGGATACGGAAGTTACAGTGGATACGGTGGTGAAGGTGGATACGGGGGTGAAGGTGGTTACAGTGGATACGGGGGTGAAGGTGGTTACAGTGGATACGATAGATATGGGGGTGAAGGTGGTTACAGTGGATACGGGGGTGAAGATGGATACAGTGGATACGATAGATCTGGGGGTGAAGGTGGATACGGTGGATACGGAGGCTACAGTGGATACGAAAAACATGGTGGATATGGTTATGAGCCCCGTAACACATCACTTTATGAACCATCTACCCCGGGCAATCCGTTTCAAATAAATGAGGTATCACATTAAAATAATAATTATTATTATTGTTAAAAATATTATAATTATAATTATTATTATTATTGTTATTATTGTTAAAATACTATAATAATAATTATTATTATTATTATTATTATTATTATTATTATTGTTGTTATTATATTATTATTGTTATTATTGTTAAAATACTATAATTATAATCTAAAGAATTTAATATAATAAAAATTCATATTCTAACATATCCCAACTGGTAGCCCAGTTGGTTTGTGCGTTGTTTTGTTTGCGGGAAGGCGCGGGTTCGAGTCCCGTCCTTGTCCGGTTCGTTTGGGTTTAAAACCCTTTTTGTTTTCTGAATTTAATTAATAATTATATTAATCCTAACTAGTGTATATAAGGAATTAAGTTTCATATTCTAACAGCTCCTAGTAGGAGGATAAACTGGTTAAGGCGTTGCGGTTCTAAACGAGAGGTCACGAGTTCGATCCTTACAAGGACCGGTTCTTTAAAGAATACCCCTTTTTACCGATTTTTATATATTTACACTTTGGTCCCTGAAGTTTCAAATTTACAAATATAGTCCCTGAAGTTTTGAAAATTGACACAAATGGTCCATGAGGTTTTGAAAATTGACACAAATGGTCCCTGAAGTTACGAAAATTGACACAAATGGTCCCTCTACTGTTTAGTTAAGTATGCTAACTGAGTTAGTTTTTAAAGAAGAAATCTTTATATGAAAGTTAACCTGGTTAAACCATTCAGTTAAAATAGTTAAAATAGTTTCAATAATGACCATATTAGTCTCTGAGGTATGAGTTTCAATTATATTATAATAATTATTATTATTATTATTATTATTATTATTATTATTATTATTTTTATTATTATTAACGTAACTTTTTTTAGGGTTTCATGTATCTAACTGATTTGAAGAATTGGGTACAAGAAACGGGAAAGGAGTATGGTTACGTAATTGTTACCCGCCGATCAAAAATATTAGCGGTACTACTGGGATGGTATGGCTTGTGTGCGCCCGTAGTGGTGAGCACCGTAGTAAAGCAACAGTCAGGAAAGCTAGTAGCAAAAAAATCGGTTGCCCATTTTCATTACCCGCCATCCGGTACGTGACGAATGACACGTGGGAGTTACAAGTGGACAACGCGAACCATAACCACGAACCTACGACGAGTCTGTTGGGCCACGCTTTTGTGCGAAGATTTACTGAAGCCGAATACAAGCTAGTGGAGCAGCTAACTGCTCAAAACATGGAGCCACGTATCATATTTCAAACCCTAAGAAAGTAGTTCCCTGACAGCCTGCATGTTCCGAAAGACGTGCAAAATGCGGTACAAAAAACTAGAGCGACACTAATGGACGTAAAGACTCCTATGCAGGCACTAGAAAGCCTGCTGCATGACCACCGATTCATTTACGACACCCGACAGGAACCCAAAACAGATGTCGTAACAGAGATTTTCTTTGTTCATCCTTATTCAATCACTATGTGGCGTGCATTCCCGCACGTGATGTTGATCGACGCGACCTACAAAACAAACCTCTACAACATGCCATTTGTCCAGGTTGTGGATGTATAACCGACTCGTGGTTGCCAACCGAGAAAGTAAGTGTTCCTTCAACAAACGACTCGCCTAATCTATTATATTTTACACACGCTTTTACATTTCATTATTTTATTTTTGCTGGTGTCTATGATTACGTCTACGAAAACTGGCTCAAAGACTATAAAGAAATGTTCGTTTATGCGTGGACCGATAAGTGTCGCAACTTTGGTCAGCGCACCACCAACAGAGTTGAGAGCCAGCACGCAAATTTAAAAAGATACATTACGCACGGGAGTTCATTGGTGCGAATAGCAAGATGCGTCATTGATATAGTTGAAACTCAGTACGATGAAATACAAAAAAGTTTCACCTAGAGCATCGAAAAAACGATGAACCACCACATACACCCGCTGTTGGACAACCTACGTGGAAAGGTTTCCCATGAAGCACTTAATTTGCTGGCAAAAGAGCTAATGAGGAAGCTGGAGGTGTTGCGGAAACTTAACGCATCATGTGGTTGCCATATGTGGCTTAGCTGTGGATTGTCGTGTGCTTGTAGGCTGGAAAACTACAAACGTACAGGTAAAAAATATTAAAACCACAAACCTTTTGTTATTTTGTACGATTTCGCTGTTTCTCACACCGTATTAACTTAACTGTGCAGGGCGTATGATACAACTCGACGACATAGATGTATTCTGGCGTAAGCTTGACTTGCTCCCATGTAAACTGGTAGACGAGGAAGTCGATATTGTAGCAGAGCTCAATAATGTGCGGCAACATTTAGAGGCGCAGTCCCCCATTCAGCAAAAGAGTATGCTTTCAAAGATAAAAGCGGTCTTCACCCCGAAATCGTCAACCAAGAAACCACCGATCGTCCAGCAAAATACTCGTGGTCGGCCTACATCAAAGAAAGTACAAGAAAGGCTAGATGAAGTTGCGAGGTTAGACGAAGCTGCGAGATACAGCTCCTATGGCGAGGACAACAACGTATATACCGCTTCCCCCAAACATAGGTACGATTTACCCCGACACAACTCATACGTACCATCAGAGGGCTCTCATGGAACTGGTTCGGTTGTGAAGTCTGAAAAACCTAAAATGCAACGAAACAGTTCAACAAGTTCTAAAAAGAAGGAGACACGGGATGATAAGGGTTTTCCATTAATAAAGGGGGACGAGCACTTGTTAAGCATTAAGAGGTTTAAGAATCAAATTCCATCAGAGTTTCACTCTTACATATCGCGTACACAAGATGTGACCCCAGACGGTCATTGTGGGTACAGGTCTGTGGCTGTCGGGTTAGGTTTTACGGAACACGTATGGCCCAATATTCGAAGAGATTTACTACTGGAGATTGACCATAACGAGTCGTGTTGGAAGCATGTATTCGAAACATATAACAAAGGAGACTTTAAACGAATATGTAAAAGCATCGAATGGCATTCAGTGAAAGGGTGTGGTCCAAGTCACTGGATGGAAATGCCCCAGGTAGGGCTTCTCGTAGCACAAAGGTATAATATTGTCCTCCACGTGCTAAGCAACGAATGGAGCACTACCATCTTCCCATTAATGGATGCCCCACTAGATCCACGACCTCAAGCGATAACGCTCGTACATGTTGACGGGGGACACTTCATACATGTTAAGTTGGAATGAGACTACCCCATGCCTTTAGCGACCCCGTTGTGGTCGACACATCGATCAATAGCTGCGAAACGGTGGGAAGAAATGTATAGACCGCGGTTACAGCACTACTACGAGTTAATCAATCCTAAATCAGACCCAGACAAAGACAGAGAACCGAGTTTAAATGTTATCGGAGATTAAGCGGAAACTTGTATTTTTGTAAATTGTAGAATTTTTTTAATTTATAAAGTTTGTATCATTTTTAATTTTTATAATTCAAATAATATCATTTTTAATTAATTTATAATTCAAATTTTTATAAACATAATTTTTGTATTATTTTTAGCTTTTTTAAATTATATTTGTGCCATTATTTATCTAAAAATATTGTTTTCTATAAATACAAACCAAGGAAAACACAAAAAAAAAAATGGACCTATACGTTGCGTAGGGATCCCTACGCATCGTATGATAAGCAAATGACAATAAAGCCCCTGTTTTTGGCTTCCTTTAGCCTCGGAACAAGGGTAAAAAGGTAAAATGGCAAACAAATATTTTTTTTTAATTATTTAGTCGAAGTCGAACCGTAACCGGTGTTTAAGCCGGCAGCTGTTTGGGGCTGCGTTTGCAGCCGTAAACCGGCGTTTAAACGGCTGCAAACACAGCCCCAAACGGCAGCGATTTCGCAGCCATTTGCGGCTGCGTTTGCAGCCGTTTAAACGCCCGTTTAAGGCTGCAAACGCAGCCGCAAACGGCAGCGAAATCACAGGGACTCCCTATCAGTTAGTTTAGAAATAGCTGGTATGCTCCCTATGGTTTGTCATTTTGTTACTCGGATAGTCCCCAGAATAAATGTCAGGGGACTATCCGAGTAACAAAATGACAAACCATAGGGAGCATACCTGCTATTTTTAAAAGTTGGGGACTAAACGTGAAAAAATGTTAAACCACAGGGACTATCCGGGCAATTAACTCTAATAAAAAAAAAATATAATTTAACGACGATCTTAGTTTTGACGCTCGTAAGGCGCGTACGGTCCTAACGAGCGTCGAAACTAAGTTCGTCGTTAAAATATATATTTTTTTTATTATTTAGTCGAAGTCGAAACGTAAGGCGCGTAGGTCTCTAACGAGCGTCGAAACTAAGTTCGTCGTTTTATATTTTAACGACGAACTTATTTCGACACTCGTTAGGGACCATTTGTGTCAATTTTTGAAATATCAGGGACCATTTTTGTAAAAATTGAAACTTCAGGGACCAAAGTGTAAATATATCAAAAAAGGGACCATTTGTGTTAATTTTTGAAACTCCAGGGACCATTTAAACAAAATTTATTTTTAAACAGAAATTTTTTAAACAGAATATTTTTTTATTATTTAGTCGAAGTCGAACCGTAACCGGCGTTTAATCGGCGTTTAAACCGGTAGCCATTTGGTGTTGCGTTTGCAGCCGTAAACCGGCGTTTAAATAGCTGCAAACACAGCCCCAAACGGCAGCGATTTCGCAGCCGTTTGCGGCTGCGTTTACAGCCATTTAAACGCCCGTTTACGGCTGCAAACGCAGCCGCAAACGGCGAAATCGCTGCCGTTTGCGGCTGCGTTTGCAGCCGTTTAAACGGTCGTTAGGGACCTACGCGACTTACAGTTTGACATGGAATAAATAATAAAAAATATATAATTTAACGACGATCTTAGTTTTGACGCTCGTAAGGCGCGTACGGTCCTAACGAGCGTCGAAACTAAGTTCGTCGTTTTATATTTTAACGACGAACTTATTTCGACGCTCATTAGGGACCTACGCGCCCTACGGTTCGACTTCGACTAAATAATTAAAAAAAATATTTTTACGGCGAACTTAGTTTCGACGCTCGTTAGGGCCGTACGCGCCTTACGAGCGTCAAAACTAAGATCGTTGTTAAATTATATTTTTTTATTATTTAGTCCATGTCAAACCGTAAGTCGCGTAGGTCCAGCCTCGAAATAAGTTCGTCGTTAAAATATTGTTGGTGCATTTCATCTGTTGATTTCGTCTTGGATCAAGTCTTTGTCTTAGAATGTTATTTTAGGGTTCATTGTTCGAGAAATCAGGAAATTATATGTGTTTAGTGTGCTAGGTCCGCTTATACGGACATAGGAGGTTCCCTTTTGTGTCAGGTCCGCTTATACGGACATAGGAGGTTCGCTTTTATGTCAGGTCCACTTATACGGACATGTCCATGTAAGCGAACCCACCATGACTATATATAGGGGACACATGAGCGAATCTAGTAGTAGTGAAGGTGATGGTCTTGTAAGGTACGGCGAAGCCCTGCCATTTTGTCTCCGGAGCTTGTAATTTGTTAATAGATCAATAAACGAGACGTTAAATAGTGAAATCAAGCTATACGAAGACCGAATCAATGAATTCCGCCTCTGATTCAGTCTAAGCACTCTTTTGATCGACTCGTCAGGTCGTCAAACGTTCCTACAACTGGTATCAGAGCTCAGGAGGAAGAGTTCTTACTGTTTAGCTCGATTTTCGCTCAAAATTCTTACTTCTACACCTTCTTTCTTCGTCAGAACGAGATTTTACGGTTGGAATACGCTCAAAATTTCACAGATTATGCGTAACAATATAATATTGTCAAATCCTTGAAAGTTTGAGGCTGAAATTCACAATAAAAACGGGTCAAAACGTGTTCCGAATTAGGTCCGCTTTTACGGTATCACATAGATTCGCTCCAAACTTCAGTTCAGGTTCGCTTCAAAAAACATCATAGGTTTGCTCAAGTGACACTTTTAGATAGGTCCGCTCCAAATGTCATAACAGGTCCGCTTGAAAATCTGGTTCGCTTCAAATTGAGTTCAAGTCCGCTTTTGTGACATCATTGGTTCGCTTCAAAGGTCCTTTGTCATTAGGTTCGCTTTTAATACACTTAGGTTCGCTTTTCTGACAACCAAAGGTCCGCTCTTGTGGTCACAACATAGGTCCGCTCATAGTCTTATGAAACAACCCATGTGACATACATATATCGGCCCAATCACAAGTGTTATCGGCTGCATGTGATGTTTTATATTGTCAGTTGTTAAAATCTTATGCATGTGAACTGTGAACCGAACATTTAAAAGACCCAATCATTTAGCATCTTAGTGAAAGTTAACGGCCCAATCGTTGATAATTGTTGGCAGGTGAATTTATGGTTCATGTGCACCGCTCCACTATAAGTGAAGGCCCAATCACTTGATTGTTGAATGTTACAATATTAATTGGTTGATTAGTTACGGCCACACACAAGTGAACAATTGGTCCAATAAAAAAAAACATTTGTTAGCTCAAAGCTGTTGTCATCATATGCAAACTCGATAATATGTCCACTGCCCATTATTCAGTTTGAGGTCGAATAGAATTGTATTGTGTTGTGGAATTTTAAGTGTTGGCCCAATCATTCGTTGACCATTAATATTGACGGTTTATTTTTTTGTTGTTTGCCCACTAAGTTGAAAGGCCAATCAAAGTTTTTCGAAGTTGCTTTTGTCGGCCACATATTTTCGGCCCAATCACTTTAATCACTGTTATAGTTGTAGCCCAATCATTGAAGTCCATTTAATACATTGTCGGCCACTTGATTGATTAAAAAAAACTAAGTCAAAGTGTTGGTTTAGTGGGGTGTTTGGCCTAACCATATCATATTTTGTTATATTCATTGATCAAAGGCCCAAGTTTCATTATCATCGACCCAATCAGTAAAGGCCCAATCAAAGTGTTTGAACAGGTTGTTTTTGAAAGAGATGGACAAGATGTTTGATGAAAAAGAGAATGAGTTGGTTGAAAGGTTAAATAGATTTGGAAGGTATCATACGAGTATGTTTGATCAAGATGATAAGCATATTTGGACTCTTGAACTTGAAAACTTTGCTTGTCAACAGAATGAGAGCTTGAAAGAGATGGAAAAAAGATTTGATTACTTGATTGACAAGTTAAAATCATTTGGAATAAAATTGACAGATACCGAAAAGATATCAAAGTTGGAAGCTGCTTTACCTGCCGAATGGGATGATGTTTTAAAGGAGTTAAAACAAAAGCCTAAATTCTCGAAATTACATCCATCTGATTTCATCAGTAAACTTCAGAAACGTCATTATGAAAATCTTGATAAGAAGAAGATATTGATAAATAAAATCAAAGATCATCTAAATGAACTGAATCTGGGAAATTTGGATAAAATCAATTTGGATGTAATTACTGAGATTAATAAAAGAATTTGTATATGTTTTGGTGCAAAACAAAACATGAAGTATGATTATAAGAGAGGATGTTATATTGAAGAGAATTTAAAACCTCTTGATTTTGTTAAAATTGTTTGTGCAGGAACATACAAGGTAGAGATAAAGGAAATGTCAAAGAATGTGGAATCTGTGAAGAATGAATCTTCAAGTTCTGAAACAGTGTGTTTCAAATGTAACAACTTTAAGACTGAAAATGACAAACTCGTGAAAGATGCGGAAAGTTTGGCATTGGAGTTCAAGAAGTTGAAAGATGAGAAACAGGCTGATGATAAGCAGATTCTTATTCTGAAAGGAAATTGTGAGAAGTTGAAAGCTGAAAATAACAAACTGTTAAATAATTTGAACATTTTGACATTTGAAAACAAGAAGTTGAAAGAAAAAGAAAAAGTTTTTGAAGAAAAAGTTTTTGAAGAAAAAGTTAAGGTTTTGAAATTGAAAACACAAGAAGTGAAAAAGAATTTCAAAATCAAATGAAAATTCTTGAAGATGGGAGAAATGTTTTTAGTCAAAACAACATTGAAAAGCAAAAATTGATCAATTCCCATCTTCAGAAAATTATTAAACTTGAAAAAGAATGTGAATGTGCTAGAAAGAAAATTGAAGAGTTGGAAAAAGAGCTTGAAAGCAAAAAGAAATCTTCAGAAGATGAGGATTTCTGGATTAAGCTAGAAAACAAGAATTTGAAAGCAAATGAATCAAAATTCCAAGAACAGATAAAAGTTTTGGAAAATGAAAAATCTGTTCTTGAAAATTTGAAGAATGAGAATGAAGAAACAATCAAGACTCATTTTGGGAGAATATCTCAGCTTGAAAGTGAAGCTGAGAATTCGAGGAACAAAATTGAGGAACTTGAAAAGAAATTTAAAGGTTTTGTGACTTCATCTAAGTTTTTGAATATCCCCTGTCCAAAACCGATCAATTCTGTTCCAATAAGTGACGATGTTACAAACTTTGACAACGTCCAAGTTGAAGATTGCGATGAAAAATCTGATGATGTAAATGAAAAATTAGAAAAACAAAAATTGTTTTTAAATTTGAAAGAAAAATTTCAGAAAACTGTTCTACAATCGACTGAAAAGGGAGAATGCTCTAAGCAAAAACCTTTGAAGAAGAAAGTGGAACAGAAACAAAAAATTTAAAATGAGAAAAATTTTCAAAAACATAATAAAAGTTCATCAGATCGATCATCCAATCGTAATGAAAAATTACAAAAAGTAAAAAATGAAAACTCAAAAATTGTTGGCAATAAGTGGTGCAGGTCGGACCACAGTGCTCAAAAGCCAAATCCAGCAAACTTGAGGAAAGAATATCACCAAGCCAGACAATGCTATGATCTGTGTGTTTGGTGTGAAGGTGGTATACGGTATGATAACAGAGTGTGTTACCGATGCGGTTATCAAGGACACATTGTTGTTAACTGCCGGAATTGGAGTTATGAGACTAGAAGATGCTACAATTGCCAAATCAAAGGTCACATTGCCAGAGAATGCCCAAGGAAATCGAATGACAGATTGAGGGTTAATTCTCAGAGATTGGCAAAGATTCCAGTCAAAGTCAAGCCCCATGAACAGAAGGTTCTAAAACCTAAAGTTCAAGATCAGACAAGTCAAGAAAAGAAAGTTAAACTTTCACAGGGGCAAAAAGACAGACTGAGGAAGAAGAGAAAGAAGGCTAGAGAGTATTTGGAGAAGATTTTGTCCTCGGGTTCATCCGTTGGAAAGAATAAGAGTTCTGATGAATCAACTTCCTCGGCTGTAAAGTCAAGCAAGATGAATTCATCAGATACAAATTTGAGGACGAAAGAGGAAAAGAGGAAGAACAAAATGGTCGGCGATGAATCTGACAGGTCAAAGTCAGACAAGCCACCTGCGGGCAATGATTCTGGTTCGTCAAAACCAGAGGAGCCATTGGTTGAGGTAAAAAAGGAGAATTCAGATTTAACAATGGATGATGCAAATTTTCCACCATTGTTGAATAAGAATTTGAAATCACCCAAGGACCGTCAGGCTTGGGTGAATCTGTTTAAATAGAAAAACCTGACTTGCCGGAGCTCCCAGGTTGGTAAGCGTGGAGCATGAATCGGCATCTTTCTTAAAATTTTATTCGGTAACGTCATTCATTCAAAAGGTAAAAGGTTTGTTTGTGATTGATTCAAGTGGTTCAGATTTTGAATCAGATCAATCCTACAAGTGGTTAATCAAGGTCATTAAATTGAACTTGAGTTAACTACATGATTTGATCCCCAGTACCTACAAATGTTTGGTAAACAAACTAATTTTTTCCGGAAAAACCATTTTGATTAAAATAAACTTAAGTGTTTTGAGATCATAATGGGAAAATAGTTTGTTGAGAGGGGGAGTTCTGATTGTTTACGCCATGTGGATGGAGAATTGATGCGATTCTTATCAAGTTGTCAAATTTGTACAGTTTGTTTCAAATTTTTCCAGAAAATCAAAATTGAAACATATTTTGATTTTAGGGGGAGAAAAATTTAAAAAAAATTAGAAAATTTGAAAATGTCAAAAACATTGAAAAAATTAAAAATGAGTTTTTGGTGCAAATAGGGGAAATGATAGTACATCAGCTAGACTGGCACAGTACGCTAAAGATTTGTAATGTATAAATGCAATTAAGCAGTCTCGCTAAAGATGTGCCGGTAGGTTTTCACAGAATTAGTAGATCAGATTGGGATATAAACATAAATTTCACTTGCGTCTACGTGGGGAACACCTCCAGGATATATAGGTAACCCCTGAAATCCTGTTTGAAGGGTCCCGTATTCTGAGATACTAGGTCTTTATGCTCAGTGATATCTGGGGTATTATCCCGGGACTTCTGTTGTATGGAAGTACTGACCTAGTCCCCGGATAATACTTTCTGCAAAAAGCTTTGAAATACAAGCTCGCCCTCAGCAATTTGATTAAACAATAAAATTGATAATCTTTGCTGTTTTAAAAAAGATCCTCTAAAGGGGACCCACCTTAAAGTCGAAGTCGTCATCTCTCTGCGTATACGGAAGTATCGACCTGAGCTCTCACGGCCCTCGCACCTACCCTTTAACAGATATCAGCTGTGGTATACTCACCTGTAAGACTGAATACTGGGGTCTGGATACAGGAGTATATACTAAGATGGGACACATGTAGATGTTTAAGTTTTAAAACACTAATTCAGTATCCCGAACAGGTTGAACATTTTGTGAGAATTTAAGTGGATCAATATATCGACAATCAACGCGAACTGTTTAAAAGCTTAAAATGAAATAACAGCTTAACGGTGCTAGTGTCTAGTCAGCAGCTGATATGATCCTCTTGCACGAACTCACAAAAATATGTTTGTATATATTTCATTTCTGCATTTTAATTGTTGTTATTGCATTTGTGTTTCATATTTGAAAAATCCAAAAAGATTTTCGATAACTGATGTTGGAGAGCTGAAATTCAAAATCTCAAAGGCTAAACAAGATGAATAGTTGGTTTGGTTAAAGTGATTTGAAATGGTTTATCAGATTTTGGAAAGTTTAATAAACTGTTAAATGTGAAAAAATCTTGAATATTCTTAAATGATTAGTTGATTCATTAAGTTGAATCACAATTGTGTTTGTTTGTGATAGATTGTTTGAGTTGTGCAGGTTTCTGATCCTGTTGCTACGAAAAGCCAGGAGATACATCAGAACCTGAGAAGAAGTTTAAACTGATAAAGCCAGGAGTTGATTTCAATGGTGATAACAGCGATCCCAGCATGATGATAGGGGGAGTCTGATGAAAGTTAGAGCCAGAGAAAGATCCAGGTACTTTATTCCAGGAAGAGTTCCTGAAGAAGACCAATCAAGATTGAAGAGCCCTAGAGACTGTTCAAGACTAAAGAAGTACAGACATGAAGTTGCCAAAGACTTGATGAACGACTACATCAACATCTGAGGGGAGTATGTTGGTGCATTTCATCTGTTGATTTCGTCTTGGATCAAGTCTTTGTCTTAGAATGTTATTTTAGGGTTCATTGTTCGAGAAATCAGGAAATTATATGTGTTTAGTGTGCTAGGTCCGCTTATATGGTCATATAATAGGAGGTCCGCTTATACGGACATAGGAGGTTCCCTTTTGTGTCAGGTCCGCTTATACGGACATAGGAGGTCCGCTTTTATGTCAGGTCCGCTTATACGGACATGTCCATATAAGCGAACCCACCATGACTATATATAGGGGACACATGAGCGAATCTAGTAGTAGTGAAGGTGATGGTCTTGTAAGGTACGGCGAAGCCCTGCCATTTTGTCTCCGGAGCTTGTAATTTGTCAATAGATCAATAAACGAGACGTTAAATAGTGAAATCAAGCTATACGAAGACCGAATCAATGAATTCCGCCTCTGATTCAGTCTAAGCACTCTTCTGATCGACTCGTCAGGTCGTCAAACGTTCCTACAAATATAAAACGACGAACTTAGTTTCGACGCTCGTTAGGGACCTACGCGCATTACTGTTCGACTTCGATTAAGTTATAAAAAATATATTTTAACGACAATCTTAGTTTTGACCCTCGTAAGGCGAGTAGGTCCGTTACGTGCGTCAAAATCCGTAACGAGTCAAAAATATATTGTTTTTTTATCTTCATTTAATCGATGTCGTCTGATTATTATTTATTGACTAGTTTCCATTTATGCAGGTATTTACACAAAATGATTTCCACTTCGATCACTGCTCGAAACAAAAGCCGGGAGTGGTGTACGAGTGGTGACTTGTTCTTTTTATATTGCCTCTTATACAAGAGGCCGTGCGCTCTCGCCTACGGGTTAGCGCAGTACTTCACCTCCGCGCATCATCGACAGGAGCGCGGAATGCTATTCGGCGGCGCCTACGTGACCAAGATAGTCCATTCGTTGGCCGTGTAGGCCCGACGACACAGCCAAAGCGGATGGGGATGAACACAGTAAACGGGATGCACATTACCAAAGACTTTCCATGCGGGAAGCGGTTAAAGAAACTATACGACACGCAATACGAGCTTACACAACTGCCATAACAGTTCCCTCTGTATTATCCCCCGCACGATCCGGAGCCGCATGAGCCGGCCGCCGTTCTTCCGCAGCCACCACAGCCGCGTGGACCATCCGGGGCGCCTCAGTTCCCACGCCATGTTTGGCCCGGTCCTGACCCGTCACATCAGCGGCTGCTTCGGTACGTTGAAAGGAACAACTATCTGTTGGAGTGGGTGGCTGCGGCGCAGCAGCAGCAGCGACAGCATGACGGGTTACCTCCACTACCCTTCATTGCGGATGCGGAATGGGATCAGCATCAGCAGCAGCAGCATCAGGAGCAGCAGCAGTAGTATTTTATCATTTTGTTATGTATGCACAAACTTTTCTTGTATATATCAAACTTTCGGTGTAAACGGTTTAACATATTTTGAAATGTTATATACTATGGTGTACATATAAAATTCTGGCAGGTTATTTAACATGTTCTGTTGTATAGATAAAGTTCTGGAAGTTTAATAAAATTCAGGAAGGTTATATACGCTGCGTATTGACCAATACGCAGCGTATATAAACCTGGCAAACTTTAGATACTTCAAACCTACCAAAATGACCGCAATTTTGCAGATGTTTTATATACGCTGTGTATTGACCAATACGCAGCGTATTGCCTTAACTAGTGTATATAAGGAATTAAGTTTCATATACTACCAGCTCCTAGTAGGAGGATAAACTGGTTAAGGCGTTGCGCTTCTAAACGAGATGTCATGAGTTCGATCCTTGCAAGGGCCGGTTCTTTAAAAGAAGACCCCCTTTTTACCCATATTTGATATATTTACACTTTGGTCCCTGAAGTTTCAATTTTTACAAAAATAGTCCCTGACAGGGACCATTTGTGTCAATTTATGAAACATCAGGGACCATATTTATAAAAATTGAAACATCAGGGACCAAAGTGTAAATATATCAAAAAAGGGACCATTTGTGTTAATGTTTGAAACTCCAGGGACCATTTTTGTAAAATTTAAACTTCAGGGACCAAAGTGTAATTATATCTACGCTGCGTATTGGTCAATACGCAACATAGACACACCTTGTTTTCTGTGCAATGATTGGTTATCAGGCACTGAGATCTATGGTTTATCTACGCTGCGTATTGGTCAATACGCAGCGTATTGGGTTAACCCTATATGCTGCGTATATAAACCCTAATTTTGCTAGGGTTTAGTGCGCCAATAGGCACTTTAGTGTGCCAATAGGCATACCTAATATTAATTACCCCTTATTAAACCACTAACCATTTCTAATATCATGGTGTAAACATTTTAAACAAGTTAAAAGTCTACTAATAAATGATTAATTAAGCTTCTTTTTGCAAATATCTCAACTAACCACATACTAAACATCCAAGACAATTAACTATAATCAAGAATCCAACATCAATAAACAAGGTTGCAAACTAATCATCAAGGATTAACATAGAAAGTGCTAAGTGTCATTACAAACTTGATTAACATGCTAATGGTTGTTTATGAAGCAAGGAATACTAGTGTTTTTGCCCTTAGGCTACAATATTATATAAAACATCAACCAAATGCTTGAATAATAAACAAAATCATGGAAAGATTCAAGAATCAAACCATAAACAAGCACTAGATTGAAGGCCCGGATGGTAACGGAGCTTCTAGGCACAATGGGGGCTTGATTCCGATCAAAAGACGTAGTCTCCGGAGCCCAGAAAATTGCCTGAGATGCTCCCAAAAGTCCAGTGTTTCGACCAGAATGCCCTCTGCTGTTTTTTATAACTTTTTCAATCGGCACGGTCGTGCCAATAAAGTGCACGACCGTGCACCATTCATGAGATACTGTGACGTCAGCAGATCTGGGCAGGTTTTCAAGATTGGCACTACCATGCCACTGGTGGCACTGCCGTGCCAATGGTGGCCGGCACTGCCATGCCAATGGTGGAACTACCGTGCATGTCTGAGCTGTAGGCCTGGTCTTCGGGATGGCACTGCCATGCCAACTTTGGCACTGTCGTGCCAAAATTGGCACCACCATGCCAACAGCGCTGAACTCAACAAAATCTTTGTATCTTTGCCGTTTCGCCCGGAAAATCCTCGTTTTCTTCATCTTCTTATTTGGCACGCTGTTTGAGGCCTGTAAACAGAAATATACCCGATTAAGTATCCAATCCTCAGTTTTACGGCCAAAAAACGGGTAAAATGGGGTAAAATGGGGGAATAAAGTATATGTATTTTGGTGAATATCAAACCTCCCCACACTTGAACCTTGCTTGTCCTCAAGCAAGCTAAAATTAAAATGTAATAAAAGATAGTTTCTAGCGAGAAAATGATTTTACAAACTACCTACTAAAACACATACATACGGTTAGCCGTTTTTTTTTAAAGGCAACGTCAAATGATTCAAACCAAACAAGCACATGCAAATATATGTAGAGATAACCAAAAAGCCGTGATTTCGCTTCCGATTGACTTAGCATGCTAATTTTCACACATCTCACAATGTTCACACACACTCGGCTATATTTGTGAAACATACATAAAATGTGTATGTGTAAACACTCAATGCCTAGACAATGAAACGTGTGATATCATAAGCTTGTCACAAGATCTTATCTCCACCAACTAACATGTGAAAAGGTGTAAATCAAGAGGTCTTTACGGGTTGTAACGAAAGGCTTGGGTGAAGGGTGTGGAATGGAAATTTTAAAGTGACTAAATGGTTAAAACTCGATAGTTACGTTTAACAAGCGTAAAACAACTAAACTATAAATAACTAATGGCTCGAAAAGACAACCTTTGTGCTATCGAGCTAATTGATGAAATTTCACTATTTTAGCACTTAAAATTGCTCGAATCTTGTCGTCTTCACCTTATTTTGGGGTGTTTTATTTTCTGATGATGATTTTTTATTATTTTTTGATTTTTTTATTTCTAATGCTTTTGTACAACAAATAACTAATTACAAAGAATGCTAGTTACACGGTAACTTTAACCGAGTTTTAACACGAAGGGTTAAAAATAAAAAGGCTAAATTTGGCTAAGTGGGTTAATTGGTTGGGTAAAAGAAAGAAAAACACGGTGAAAGGCTCAACATGGTTAGTCCTAGTGGGTAACGTCGGGTTTAGGGAAAGATAAAACAAAGAAAAAGGCTAATAACAAAGGGTTTTCTAAGTGCCTCTATTACTTCTGCACAATTTTGCACGTTTATGGTCTCGAAAAGTATGCTATTGACAAGTTCTAAATTACCCGAGACATCCGGCTCACTCCTACTCCGAAACAAACAAACATATAAAGAATCTAAAGCTCAACCATGCTCACATAATGGAAGGAATGGGTAAAAGTGCGACAATTATCATGCAAGTCGTTCTTTGTTTGTCACGTTTTTTTAGTTATCTTTTTCGAAATTTATTTGGCTTGTCGGTTCTTTATTGTTTCTGATGCTTTCTAAAACAACAACTAACCGGTTTGTTTAATAAATATTTTTTTGTTTTTGTTTTTGTTTTGTTTTGTTTTTTTAAGGACAAACAAAGTTACAATGTTAAACCCCCTCCCCACACTTGAACTTCGCCTTGTCCCCAATGCGAAACCCAAAATATAGAAATAAGAGAATAACGCTTCCCTGAAGATGATTGAAGATGGTACGAAGCTCCACTGCCAGTTCTACTGTCTCTTTCCTGTTCAAAATGTGCTTCAAATACCTGCATAGACATCACCACGCAAAACAGAACACGAGGCAGTATCTGGTCGCAACTCAAAATATATACTAGATGATAATAATAATAATAATAATAATAATAATAAGCATGCATACATAAATTGAGAAAATAAAACACATATCCGAGGGGTTTGAAATAAAAACCAAAATGAACACCCCATAAATACACTACTAAATGATAGAACTTTTTTTTTTTTGAAATAGTAGCCAAAATAAAAAAATATTTATGCTGTTTTTTTTGTTTTTGTTTTTTATAAATTCAGAGGTAGGCCCAAAATTTTATAAAAATCGAAAATAAATGAAAATACTTGAACCGGTTAGTACAAAAATAATTTTTCGGTTCCGAAAACTCAAGAAATAACTGAATAATTAGTTCGAATTTGAACAAATAAATTAAATAAAAATCTTACAAATGTTCAACTAAGTTTGAAATCAAATGAATTAAATTAACTAAAAACACTAAATATTAACAAACAAATAAATAAATAAATAATCAAGAAAATATTTAAGAATATTCACAAGTATGTACACCGATAAGATATTGACTCGGGTCGTTCCTAAAGCTCGCCACATCCCCGGCAACGGCGCCAAAAACTTGACGTGTGCGTGTATATACATGTTTTTACAATGAATTTTACACATGATTCGGTTTTAAATTTATAAAAATGATTTATACTTCAACATTAAAACACACACGAAAGGGCAAGTGTACCCCGTCATATATGTAGTAAAGTATCGGTAAGAACCAAGTATCGATCCAAGGATGTGGGCAGATGCAATAATACAAAACCTTTGTCAATAAATTATCGATAAAAAGATAAGTGGATAATTTTTTAAACTAAAATATGACTAAACATATATCTTTAAAACATAATAGACTCCAAATAAATAGCCTTGCTTTAAGAACAACCGAAACATGTTAACTAAGTCGGTTTTGCCACTAGAACACTTGATCAATTTTCCATTTTTCAAAGACAATTAGTATCCCTTTCGGGAATCCTAACATGACAACTCTTTGGAAAGTTAAAACGGTAAACACACTTTAACCACCTAAAATTGTTCTTTAACGCCCTATTGATGAATGTCTATGAAAATCCCCTAAAAATAAGTTAGTCATCCGTTAGGAGTTTTCTAACTTCACTTAATCAAGGAAAGTGACACCGATAAACACAATGTAACCACCGAGATAAGCATAAACTAGATTAAATCACAACCGAGTTCATTTTACAACTCTTAAACATAAATTCACCAAGAAAGCAATTTTGGCCTAAACTACTAACAAAGTTAACAACTTATGTCAAGAATTCATAACAACACCATCTAACCCGTTAAGGTCCTTCCGTGAGGGAAAGCATTCTTGATTAATATTAATTACCCCTTATTAAACAACTAACCATTTCTAGTATCATGGTGTAAACATTTTAAACAAGTTAAAAGTCTACTAATAAATGATTAATTAAGCTTTTTTTTGCAAATATCTCAACTAACCACATACTAATCATCCAAGACAATTAACTATAATCAAGAATCCAACATCAATAATCAAGGTTGCAAACTAATCATCAAGGATTAACATAGAAAGTGCTAAGTGTCACTACAAACTTGATTAACATGCTAATGGTTGTTTATGAAGCAAGGAATACTAGTGTTTTTGCCCTTAGGCTACAATATTACATAAAACATCAACCAATGCTTGAATAATAAACAAAATCATGGAAAGATTCAAGAATCAAACCATAAACAAGCACCAGATTGAAGGCCCAGATGTTGACGGAGCTTCTAGGCACAATGGGGGCTTGATTCCGATCAAAAGACGTAGTCTCCGGAGCCTAGAAAATCGCCTAAGATGCTCCCAAAAGTCCAGTGTTTCGACCAGAATGCCCTCTGCTGTTTTTTTATAACTTTGTTAATCGGCACGGCTGTGCCAATAAAGTGCACGGCTGTGCACTGTTCATGAGATATTGTGACATCAGCAGATCTGGGCAGGTTTTCAAGATTGGCACTGCCATGCCAATGGTGGCACTGCCGTGCATGTCTTAGTTGTAGGCCTGGTCTTTGGGATGGCACTACCATGCCAACTTTGGCACTGCCGTGCCAACATTGGCACTCCCGTGCCAAAATTGGCACCGCCATGCCAAGAGCGCTGAACTCAACAGAATCTTTGTATCTTTGCCGTTTCACCCGGAAAATCCTCGTTTTCTTCATCTTCTTATTTGGCACGCTGTTTGAGGCTTGTAAACAGAAATATACCTGATTAAGTATCCAATTCTCGGTTTTACGGCCAAAAACGCGTAAAATGGGGGTAAAATGGGGGAATAAAGTATATGTATATTGGTGAATATCACATGCCTAATTGTAGTGAACCCCATGAACACCATTGAAGGTGATTAGTGCGTTTGTGAGAGCTTAATAAACACTAGGATTTTTGGTTGTTATGCTAGTGTAATTTGATTTTATGAAGTAATCTCTGGTTATTGATGTTAAAGGCTAATATGAAATTGTCCGATTGATGTTAATTTCGGCTATGTAACAAGTTATGAACTTGATAATGTATTGTATAAAATTCTACCCTTAAAGTGTTTGTAAAAATGCCTAAGAGAGGGCTAAATGTAGAAATATGAACAAAAACGCATACTTGCCCTAATTGGTAAATTATCAGTATTATGTGAATCAAAGAGTTCTAAATGTGATATGAATGAACTCTATAGGAAAGGAAGCCGGAGCGTCTAGTGGACAAGTTGGTGGTGACGAGCGTTTGAAGGGTTTGCTTTGAAGGTATGTAACTTGATTCGTTACATTAAGTAAATTCTGGTATTTGAACTTGTATAGTTGTGGTTTAGAACAAAAGCTTGTGTTGATTAAGGTAACAATGTTCACCACTTGAATTAATAGGTTAGGATTCGACTAGGAAGTGTTTGGTAGTCAATATAAATGGAGGATTCCATAATTGAGCCAAACGGGTCGAATAATTGGGTAGTTAGTAATGTTAGTGTTTAATAGTTAGCTTTTGGCGTCGACAATCACAAGAGCATGAAGCCATAAGATTGGTAATGAAATGTCGGTGATATTAAGCCCTGGAAGTTGGGAAAAAACGTCTTAAGGTTGCTATCTCATTTGTACAAAAATTGGTATAAACTTGGTGGGTTGAATAAATACAAAGTGATTTCAGTCATTCAGTTCCTAACCCGATTTTTTGAAGTTAAAAGTCATGGGCATTTGAAGTTAAAATTGGTGAATTTCGGAGCTGGCAGGAAATGCAGGTCAAAAACCTGCACCTGCTGGAAAATGGTATCCCCCGCGCCACGCGACAGGATCACCTAGATCCGGCGTGACACGCGACAGAATGAATGTTGTCTGGCGCGACACGCGACAGATCCGATTATGAATTTTTATTTTATTTTTAGTGATTCGATGCTGGAACTTGTTTATACGCACTAAATCAATGGCAAAACTAACATTTTAAGTGGTTTTGACTTTAGGTGATGGTGGGGACTTTCTGGATGGCGATCAAGCATGTTTTTGAAAAACCGAACACGTAATTTTGAAGCTTCCGCATTAGATTAACTTTGTATTAGACAATGTCTATAATGTAAACAATTTACTAATCATGTTTTAAATGTTGGAACTAGTTTAGTAGTCAACTAGTATGTGATCATCTTAAAACTTAAATTTTTTACTTGTTCTGAAGTAAAGTACCATTTTATGGTATTTTCATTAAATTCGATTAGAAATTAGACGGTTGTTACAAGTTGGTAATCAGAGCTCAAGGTTGTCAACAAAGTGTTCGGTTCAAGCTTGATCAATCGTCCGATAAGAATTAAGTAATTATTTTAGTAGATTTTATCTTATGTAAGAAAAATAGATGTGAATTAATGTGCATGGGAAGAGCGTGTTAACACACTCAAACCCGGAAAGTGCACTAAAAGAGAACGGTCAAAGCAAGTTACGAACTTGGCTAAACCGAAGCAAATAAAGCTATGTTATAAATGAAATGTTTAATAATTGAAGTAAACATTTCAGTTTCGAGATGACGGAAAAGAATGACGATGATCCGGTGCCGACAAGCACCGAACAAATGAAAGAAATAATTTCCGAAGAAGTGGAAAAGGCAATTGAGGGTAGTCTATCCGGGTTCATAGACAAAATTCAAAACACGGTGTTATCATTAGTCGAAGAACGAGTTTAAAGGTTGGAAGATAATGTCAACCTTATGAGAGAAAAATCTGGAGAACGTAAAGGGTGATCGTATAAGGAGTTTATGGCGTGTAAACCGCCAATTTACAACGGGGAGGTCGACCCGATAATATGCCAAAGACGGCTAAGTGACGTCGAAGGAGTGTTTGAAAGGACCCACTGTGACGTGAGTGATTTTGTTGCTTACGGAACAGGTCAGTTGAGGGGTCAAGCCAAGGATTTGTGGGACAACAAAAAGAAAGAGATAGGAGCCGAAGCGGCAAGGGTCATGACATGGGACGAGTTTCAGGTGCCATTCCTTAAACATCATAGTCCCAATGCAGTCATCAACAGGATCAATGAGGAGTTCATCCAGTTAAGACAAAGGGGTGAAACAATTGATAAAATCACGGGTATATTCATGGATAAGCTGAGGTTCTGTGACGAGTTAGTGACTACGGAGGAGCAGAAGATATATTATTATTATAATATGTTAAGTGCTGAATACCGGGAGTTTATGACTCCCTCAAAGTATGAAACCCTCACGGAAATCATTAACACCGCCCAGGAGCGGGAAATCGAGTTGAAGAAACAGATTGAAAGGGGTGAACGAAGGGCGCAGGATGTGAATCCAAGCCCTACAAAGAAGGCGATAACATCAAAATCGACGCGAAAGACGGATGTGAAAGGCGGGTCGCCAAGTTGTAAAGTTTGTGGAAAAGGGCACAAGGGCGAGTGTCGTTTCAAAGATAAACCGTGTCCTATATGCGGGAAAACGGGGCACACGGCATCTCTATGTCCAGGTAAAGTCTCAGTTTGTTACAAATGCTATCAACCCGGTCACAAAAAGTCCGAATGCCTGGAGCTAGTCGGGAAAAAGAACGGGAAGGACGTTCAAGTGGAGACCCAAAAAGCGAAGGCTAGATCCTTCCAATTAACTGCAGCTGAAGCAAAGTCAGAACCCGATGTGGTTTTAGGTATATTCATGATAAACTCAATTCCTGCACGTGTATTATTTGATACGGGTGCGAATAAATCCTTTATTTCACATGGATTTATTCGGCATCCTTCATTTGTATTGACGAAATTATCTGTGCCCTTAGAAGTTGAAATAGGGGATAATAAGAGTTTCATAGTGTGTGATGTATGTCAAAACTGTAAATTGAGTATCGATGACGAAGAATACTCGATAGATCTAATCCCGATGTCGATGGGAGAATTTCAAGTGGTTGTTGGGATGGATTGGCTATCCCGATACCACGCGAAAGTCGTATGTTTCTGTAAAGAGATAAAACTAACATCTCCGAGCGGAAAACACGTTACAATTTATGGCGAGAAAGGAGGCAATGCTATAATATGTTCGATGTTGGAAGCTCACAAGCTCATGAAGCATGAATGTAGAGCGTTTATGATATACGCGAATGAGCCCGAGAAAGAATCACCGAAGATTGGAGACGTGCCGCTAGTACGTGACTTCGAAGACGTGTTTCCGGAAGATCTACCGGGGATACCGCCTGAACGGGAGGTAGAGTTCAGAATCGAATTGGTTCCGGGCGCGAAACCCGTAGCTAAAGCGTCGTACCGACTCGCGTCGTTGGAATTACAAGAACTAATGTCGCAGATTCAAGACTTGCTTAATAAAGGATTTATAAGGCTGAGTGTGTCTCCTTGGGGCGCACCGGTACTATTCGTGAAAAAGAAAGATGGAAGCATGCGAATGTGTATCGATTACCGGGAGTTAAACAAACTCACGGTAAAGAATCAATACCGCTTCCAAGAATAGACGATTTATTCGACCAATTACAAGGTGCGAATTGGTTTTTAAAAATCGACCTTAGATCGGGGTATCACAATTAAAGATCAAGGAAGAAGATGTACTGAAGACGGCTTTCCGCACGCGATACGGACATTATGAGTTCCTCGTGATGTCATTCGGGCTGACGAATGCACCCGCGGCCTTCATGGATCTCATGAACCGGGTTTCCAAGCCAATGTTGAACAAGTCGGTAATCGTGTTTATCGACGACATTCTGGTATACTCGAAAACTGAAGCAGATCATGCGCATTATTTACAAGAGGTGTTAGGGACACTCAGACGAGAAAGGTTGTATGCAAAATTCTCAAAGTGCGCCTTTTGGTTACGAGAGGTGCAATTCCTTGGCCACATCATAAGTGCCGATGGAATATTGGTAGATCTGTCAAAGATAGAAGCCGAGTCGAAATGGAGCCCTCCAAAGAACCCTTCAGAAATTAGAAGTTTCTTAGGGCTTGCGGGATATTATAGGAGATTCATTCAAGATTTCTCCAACATTGCTTCGCCATTAACTAAATTAACTCGGAAAGAGGAGAGATTCATTTGGGGTGTTGAACAAGAAAGAGCGTTCCAAACGCTAAAAGAAAAGTTAACACAAGCTCCGGTATTAACGTTGCCGTACGGAGTCGAAGACTTGGTAGTCTATTCTGACGCGTCACTTTCGGGGCTCGGATGTGTTTTAATACAACGAGGCAAAGTAATAGCTTATGCCTCGAGGAAATTAAAGGTGCATGAAAAGAAATATCCCACGCACGATCTCGAACTGGCGGTAGTGGTGTTTGCATTAAAAATATGGAGGCACTATTTATACGGGGTAAAGTGCACCATATTTACTGACCACAAGAGTTTAAAATACTTCTTCGATCAGAAGGAGTTAAATATGCGACAAAGGCGGTGGTTAGAAAGGGTAAAGGACTACGACTGCGAAATACATTACCACCCCGGAAGGGCAAATGTTGTGGTGGATGCCTTGAGCAGGAAATCAGACTATGTTCCAATACGAGTGAGGTCGGTGCAGCTTGTAGTAACCTCGGGTTTACTTGAACGTATCCGAGAAGCACAAGCCGATGCAATAAAAGAAGAAAACTTAAAAAAGAAAAGGATAGTTGGTCAGCTGAAGGATTTGGTGGATGGTAACCACGGATTGAAGACTCGATTCGGAAGAATATGGGTCCCAAACTCATGTGGAGTCAAGACGCTTCTACTCGATAAAGCTCATAAATCCCGTTATTCAATTCATCCGGGGGCAACCAAGATGTATAACGATTTAATGCAAAACTATTGGTGGCCCGGAATGAAAAGAGATGTTGTAAAATATGTGGAAAAGTGCATGACGTGTTTGCAAGTCAAAGCAGAACACCAAAAGCCGTATGGTAAACTGCAACGGTTGGATATCCCAGTTTGGAAATGGGAACAAATCACAATGGACTTATTCACCAAACTGCCCAAAACCAACCGCGGTTTCGATGCTATATGGGTAGTCGTGGATAGATTGACGAAAAGTGCTCACTTCATTCCGATTCATGAGACTTATACATCCGAAAAGATGTCAAAGGTATATACCAATGAAATAGTGGCACGCCACGGGGCACCGTTATCTATTGTGTCCGACAGAGATATTCGGTTTATTTCGAACTTTTGGTGCGAATTCCAAGAACAAATGGGAACTAAATTATTCATTAGCACCGGGTACCATCCACAAATGGATGGACAAAGTGAAAGAACAATACAGACGTTGGAAGATATGTTGCAAGCATGCATTATCGACTTCGGGGGTAGTTGGGATGTCTATTTATCATTGGTCGAATTTTCATATAATAACAGTTACCACGAAAGCATCGGTATGGCTCTGTACGAGATGCTATACGGTAGAAAATGTCGAACCCCGGTGTGTTGGGGCGAGATTAGTCCACTCGAGCTTGCACATAAAGATGTAGTCTAGATCACGAATGAGAAGATTGATTTGGTCCAAGCCCATTTGAAGGCGGCTCAGGATCAACAAAAATCATATGCGGACAAAAGAAGAAGACCAATTGAATTTCAAGTCGGTGACAAGGTTATGTTAAAGGTATCTCCATGGAAGGGGATTATTCGGTTTAGAAAAAGAGGAAAGTTAAGCCCAAGGTTTATTGGGCCATTTAAAATCATCAAACGGGTTGGTAAGGTAGCGTACCGTCTCGAACTGCCTGAGGAGTTGAGTAGGATATATAGCACGTTCCAAGTATCACATCTCCGGAAATGTCTGGCCGAAGAAACAACTTACATCCATTATGATGTCATTGAAGTGGATAATAGTCTTAACTACGCAGTGAAGCCGATTGCGATTCTAGATCGTAAAGTAAAAAGCTTGAGAAACAATGTGATTAATCAAGTGAAGGTCAAATGGGAACACAGAAAGGGCTTGGATACCACATGGGAGTCCGAGAAGAGATGCAACGGCTATACCCTACACTATTTGGTACGTAGTATGGTTTCGGGGATGAAACTCTTTTAAGGGGGGTGGACTTGTAACACCCCGAAAATATAAAGTTTTATATTTGAATTACAAAGTATTAAATAAACGAAAACAAACTGATTAGGACTAAATAACCCAATTAATTACAAGTCTTGTAGTGACTCACAAGTGGGTTAAAACACTCAAAATATGAACTAAGGAAAGTGGAGGGACTAAAGTGTTAAATTTGAAACTTGATTTAATAAAAACAAAATAAAACACACCAAACACACACAAGAGTGTGTGTCTGGTTGATTGAAGCACAAGGCGACAAGGAGAAACCCCCACAACCCTAGTTCTTGTCTAATCTCTCAAATTGAAGGTCCAAATCAATTCTAAATCAAAATTTGAGCACGGAATAGTGATCTCCTCTGAAAAAGGAGTCACAAGGTATGTGAATTTCATGAGAAATCTCTAGTTGAATTTCCGAGTGAACTTAGAGAATTCGAAATTTATGGTTGCATGTTTGTTATATAGATGAAATAGGAGCAATAGAGTGTCTAGGGGTAAACCCTAGACAAGTATATGATGAAATCATGCCTAATTGTAGTGAACACCATTGAAGGTGATTAGTGGGTTTGTGAGAGCTTAATAAAAACTAGGATTTTTGGTTATTATGCTAGTATAATTTGATTTTATTAAGTAATCTCTGGTTATTGATGTTAAAGGTTAATATGAAATTGTCCGATTGATGTTAATTTCGGCTACATAACAAGTTATGAACTTGATAATCAATTGTATAAAATTATGCCCTTAAAGTGTTTGTAAAAATGCCTAAGAGAAGGCTAAATGTAGAAATATGAACAAAAACGCATACTTGCACTAGTTTGTAAATTATGCGTATTATGTGAATCAAAGAGTTCTAAATGTGATATGAATGAACTCTATAGGAAAGGAAGCCGGAGCGTCTACTGGACAAGCCGGTGGTGACGCGCGTTTGAAGGGTTTGCTTTGAAGGTATGTAACTTGATTCGTTACATTAAGTAAATTTTGGTATTTGAACTTGTATAGTTGTGTTATAGAAAAAAAGCTTGTGTTAATTAAGGTGACAATGTTCACCACTTGAATTAATGGGTTAGGATTCGACTAGGAAGTGTTTGGTAGTCAATATAAACAGAGGATTCCATAATTGAGCCAAACCGGTCGAATAATTGGGTAGTTAGTAATGTCAGTGTTTGATAGTTAGCTTTTGGCGTCGACAATCACAAGAGCATGAAGCCATAAGATTGGTAATGAAATGCCGGTGATATTAAGCCCCGGAAGTTGGGAAAAAAACGCCTTAAGGTTGCCATCTCATTTGTACAAAAATTGGTATAAACTTGGTGGGTTGAATAAATACAAAGTGATTTCAGTCATTCGGTTCGTAACCCGAATTTTTGGAATAATGAATGTTATAGGTACGTCGGTAATGAAATTACATGTATAGGAAAAAGAATCACCTAAAACAAACCTACGGATCAAAAGTTATGGGCATTTGAAGTTAAATTTGGTGAATTTCGGAGCTGGCAGGAAATGCAGGTCAAAAACCTGCACCTGCTGGAAAATGGTATCCCCCGCGCCACGCGACAGGATCACCTAGATCCGGCGCGACACGCGAGAGCCGTCGTGACACACGACAGAATGAATGATGTCTGGCTCGACACGCGACAGATCCGATTTTGAATTTTTATTTTATTTTTAATGATTCGATGCTGGAACTTGTTTATAAGCACTAAATCAATGGCAAAACTAACATTTTAAGTGGTTTTTACTTTAGGTGATGGTGGGGACTTTCCGGATGGCGATCAAGCATGTTTTTGAAGAACCGAACACGCACTTTTGAAGCTTCCGCATTAGATTAACTTTGTTTTAGACAATGATGTAAACAATTTACTAATCATGTTTTAAATGTTGGAACTAGTTTAGTAGTCAACTAGTATGTGATCATCTTAAAACTTAAATTTTGTACTTGTTTTGAAGTAAAGTACCATTTTATATAAAATCATGTGTATTTTCATTAAATTCGATCAGAAATTAGACGGTTGTTTCACGTACACAAGAAGAAAACCAAAGAAAGAAACTAGCTCAAAAGCTTACCCAGGAATTTCGCTACGATAATTCCAACCGTGGGAAAAATATAGATTCTACCTCTACACCTTACTGTAAAGCCTGCAAGAAGAAGCATTCAGGAAGATGTTCTACATACTGTAATTTCTGCAAAATACTAGGACACAAGGAAGAAGACTGCAGGAAGAAACCCAGTAATGGAGTATGCTTCAATTATGGAGAAAAGGGGCATATCAAGCCAAATTGTCTGAAACTAGCTCCAGCCATGAACAACAAGACTACTAAAAATGCTAGAGCATTTGTTCTGACTGCAAAAGAAGCCAAGATGATTCTGGACGTGATTGCCGATACGTTTTTAGTTAATGATGTTTTTGCTAAAGTATTATTTGACTCTGGTGCAAACCAAAGTTTTATTAATACTTCATTATGCAAACTTCTCAATCAACCATTAACTAAACACCCACAAGAATGTCTAGTAGAAACGGCCAATGGAGAATCCATTAAGATCACTGAAATCTTGCAGGGAGCAAGAATATAAATTTTAAACCATAATTTTGTTGCAAATCTTTACCCAATGAATCTAGCTGGATTTGATATTGTATTAGGAATGGATCGGTTAGTAGCCAATAAAGCCAGTATTCTATGTGATCAAAAGTCAATCCAAGTTAACTCACCAAAGGGTGAAAAGATCACAATTAAAGGAGATAAGCCAGCTCGATCCACAAAATTCATCTATGTGATGAAAACAACAAGTTGTGCAAGGAAAGGATCCCTAGTGTATATGATTTCTATAATCATTAACACTAAAGGAAAAGAATCGAAAGATATTCCTGTAGTATCTCAATTCTCAGATGTGTTTCCAGAAAAATTACCTGGACTACCGCCGGATAGGGAAGTCGAATTCAGAATTCACCTGCTACCAGGGACAACACCGATTGCCAAGGCACCCTACCGTTTGGCACCTGCAGAGATGCAAGAACTGAAGAAACAGTTAGATGAACTTCTGGAGAAAGGATTCATACAGCCTAGTTCATCACCGTGGGGAGCACCAATCTTGTTTGTCAAGAAGAAGGACGGATCAATGCGTATGTGCATTGATTACCAAGAATTGAACAAAGTCACGATTAAAAATCGGTACCCATTACCGAGAATAGATGATTTATTTGATCAATTGCAAGGAGCTCGATTCTTTACTTAAATCTATTTACGCTCAGGATATCATCAATTAAAGGTACAAGAAGAAGACATTCCTAAAACCGCTTTTAGAACAAGGTATGGCCATTATGAATTTACAGTCATGCCATTTGATTAAACCAATGCCCCAGCCGCATTTATGGACATGATGAACAGGATATTTAAATCATATCTGGATAAATTCATAATTGTCTTTATAGATGATATTCTCATTTACTCTGAGAGTAAAGAGGAACATGTAGCGAATCTGCATGCACTCCTTCCCTTTTTGAGAAAATAAAAGCTTAATGCTAAATTCTCGAAATGTGAGTTTTGGTTAGAAGAAGTGCAATTCCTTGGACATTTAGTTAATCATGAAGGAATTCGTGTGGATCCCACAAAGATCGAGGCAATTACTAAATGGAAAGTCCCTGAGTCACCAACGGAGGTGAGAATTTTTCTAGGACTGGCCGGTTATTATAGAAGATTTATCCGAGATTTTTCTAGAATAGCCATTCCCTTAACAAAACTAACCTGTAAATCTGTTAAGTTTGAATGGGGACCAAAATAGGAAGAAGCCTTTAGGATTCTTAAGCAAAGATTAACCAATGCGCCATACTAGCATTACCAGGAGGAACTGAAGACTTTGTAGTCTATTGTGACGCATCTAAGTTAGGTTATGGATGTGTGTTGATGCAATGTCAAAAGGTTGTAGCCTATGCCTCTAGACAACTTAAGAATCATGAAGAGAATTATACAACCCATGATTTAGAATTAGGAGCCATAATTTTTGCCCTTAAGATTTGGAGACATTACCTTTACGGTAGTAAGTTTACCATTTTCACCGATCATAAGAGTTTAAGATATGTTTTTGGGCAAAAGGAGTTAAATATGAGACAGAGACGCTGGATGGAAATTCTTAATGATTATGACTGTAATATCCAGTATCATGCAGGAAAGGCTAATGTAGTAGCTGATGTTTTAAGTCGAAAGTATCATGAAAAGCCAAAAAGAGTACGTTCTCTTAAACTAAATCTACAGATAGATTTAAACGAGCAAATTAGGGAAATACAATAATTAGTAATCAAGGACGATACTGAAAAATTGAAAGGAATGATTAAGAATTAGAACAAGGAATAGATGGAATTTGGAGATTCCGTAAGGAAAGAATTTGGATACCTAAACAAGGAAACCTACGCCACCGAATTTTAGAAGAAGCCCATAAGTCTAAGTATACGATACATCCTGGAAGTGATAAAATGTATCAAGACTTAAGAAAGAATTTCTGGTGGATAGGAATGAAGAAGGATGTAGCAGCTTATGTTGCCAAATGTCTAACCTGTTCACAGGTTAAAGCTGAACACCAGAAACCTTCGGGTTTATTGCAGCAACTAGAAATGCCAATATGGAAATGGGAATTGATAACAATGGATTTTGTTACCAAATTACCCAAGACACGAAAAGGTAATGACACAATCTGGGTGATTGTAGATAGATTAACCAATTCTGCTCATTTCCTACCGATGAAGGAAACTTTCAGTATGGAACAGTTAGCCAAGTTGTATGTAAATGAAGTAGTTTCATTACATGGAATTCCTTTATCAATTGTTTCTGGTAGAGATAGCCGTTTTACTTCTCATTTTTGGACTAGTTTCCAAAAAGCAATGGGAACCAAGTTAAATCTAAGCACAGCTTATCATCCTCAAACGGACGGACAAAGCGAAAGGACGATTCAGACAATGGAAGATATGCTTAGAGCTTGTGTAATTGATTTCGGAGGAAATTGGGATGATCATCTGCCATTAATAGAATTTTCTTACAACAATAACTATCATACCAGTATCAATGCTGCACCATTCGAAGCACTTTATGGACGAAAGGGCTGAACTCCAGTCTGTTGGGCAGAAATTAGAGAAAAGCAACTGTCTGGACCAGAGATAGTACAAGAAACAACAGACAAGATCATTCAAGTCAAGGATAGACTAAAAGCAGCACGCGATCATCAAAAGAGTTATACTGATAACAGGCGAAAACCGTTGGAATTTCAGGTAGGAGATAAGGTATTGTTAAAAGTTTCTCCATGGAAAGGAGTAGTCAGATTCATCAAAAGGGGAAAGCTAAGCCCCAGGTATGTTGGACCCTTTGAGATTATTAGAAGAATAGGACATGTAGCTTACCAGCTACAACTGCCAGAGGAAATGGCAGGAATACAGGATGTGTTTCATGTATGTAATCTTAAAAAGTGCTTAGCAGATGAATCATTAGTAGTACCTCTTAAGGATATAGAGGTAAATGAGAAGCTTAAGTTCATAGAGAAGCCTCTACAGATTGAAGACAGGAAGATCAAGAACCTCAAGCACAAGAGATTGGTTCTAGTAAAATTGAAATGGGATTCCAAGAAAGGACCAGAGTACACTTGGGAGCTCGAATCAGAGATGCAGAGGAAATATCCACACCTATTCCAGTAGACCTCGAGGACGAGTTCTAAAACAAGGTGGGGAGGATATAACAACCCTCCTAAAATATTTAGAACATCCCTATATGTCCTAAAATACACCCCATACGCCAAAACAGGCCCGAAATACCTTAAATTTAACAAAAATCAAATAAAAACAATAAAATAAGTCGCTCGTGGGGCGCGACGTATCCCACCTGATCCGTCGCGGGCAGACTAAATGGACAGCAGGCGCAACCCTAGGCCGCCACGTATCCCCACTCGTGTCCAAGCTATCTCGTGACTGATCAAACCTAAACCCTACTACACCTAGCGGGGCGCGATAAACCCGACGAACAACCCTATAAATGGAGCAGTCGAGCATTCAGTCCTATTCGTTCAAAAAACTTTCAATCTCTCTCAAAATTCTCTGAATAACAATAATAATATCGGGTATAATACCCCCCCCCCCTAATTAGCGAAGCTCTGCCTCGTTGTAAGTATTATAACCCCCGGTTACGTATTAGATACGTTGCCCGATTGATCTAGTGCTCCGTAACGCGTGTCGAGGCTCTGCCTGACTAATTCGTTGGAGTTCTGTCTCGGGGAGGGTATAACTAATGTAAAATTTGGGTTATTATACTAACGTGTGTGCATTGTTTAAATTTGATAGATTATAACCAGGAAGTCAAAAGGAAATACCTAAAATAGCAATGTGAGTGATTCCTCTTTTCACAAAGTGTTTTTACAAAACCTCAATTGTTTTAATTTATATTTAATAGTGATTGAGTATTTGTATTCTACAATTATCGTCGGTATGTTGGGGTTTTGTATACAAATTTTGTTACTACACTGTGAGTAGTAACATTACCACAAGTCAGGATTGGCAGTACTGTGGGTGGTAATTAAAGTAGATGTAAACAAATGTAATTGCTGGATTGCCCTTAATGCTGTAAAATGATAAAACCTGTTTTGATTAAACTGGGATTCACTCGCCAGTATTGTCGCAACCCCCGTCCCCTATCTGTCCCGAGAACGGGCGGCCACGAGATCAGTTTCGGTGGTATCGGTGTTCATCATTTTGGCAGCGGAAATTACAGCAGGATCGTAGTTGTAACACCCCAAAAACGGATTTGGTAATCAAACCACGTTAATATTAACGACGGGTAAATACCGCTAGTGGTGAAAATTTGCCCAGTAAATAATAGAATCTAAATAAATAAACCTAGTATTAATTAAAACTAGGTTTAAATACTTTGAGAAAACAAAGTATAAAAGGCCCGAGTTAACGGGACTTAAAGTAAAAGCGGGATGTGACTTCCCCGAACCCACCAAGTAACTAGGAATATCAGCCTAGTTAGTTAATGGTTGTTAAAAGGCCAATGAAACTTGGTTAATAATACTTGTATAACTCTACAAAAGTTGAGGGACTAATAGGGTAAAAAAAAGAGAAATGGTTTAATAAATAAAAATCAAAAACACCAAAAACACACACTTAAGTGTGTTCTGGTCGTGAGAATCACAGGAGCAAAAAGGGATCCTGCAAGCTAACCCTAAATCACTCAAAATCAGCCAATTTCAAGCAAGAAATCAAGAGCAAATCGAAAACCAAGCTGAAATTAGTGATCACCATGCCTAGGGGATCCCAAGGTACGTCAAATTTCACTATTTGATTCCATCTCAGATTCTTGATGAACTTATGAAATGAAAATTCGAGCTTGCATGATTGATGTTTAGGTGAAACTAGGATGAATCCATGTCTAGGAACAAACCCTAGTCGAAAAAATTGTTGAATTAAGATTGAAAAATAGGAATTTGATAACCACCCATATATGTGTAAGTGGGTTTTTATATCATTCTGATGAACACATGATTTAGTATGTTAAATTGAGAGAAAATTGATGTTATGATGCAAGATAATGATATTGTTCATGAATATTAGACCAAGGGTTTGATTGTTGTGAATAAAACTTGGTTAAAAATTAATTAGGAGCTAAATTGATGAAAGTATGAAAATCATGCCCGCAATGTGTTTGATAAATTGCCTAAGTGAAAACATAAAGTTATGGAAGTATGATAGAACTTGAAAAGAATCATATGCAATGATTCTTGACAAAATTGGATGATATGGATGCTTTAAAGTGGTAATTTAATAATTAGTCGGGTTGTTCGCTATAGGCAACTCGAGCGAGAAGGCGGGTAATAAAGCCGTGAGCGACACGCAGCATAAAGAGAAGATCTAAGGTATGTGGCTTGTCACCCCGTTACATTTATGTAGACAAGCTTAGTTTGAATATGTATAATGTTGATATAACGAAAAAGGGTTGTGTTTGGTATGTCATTGAATTGATGGAATTCACTCGACAACCAAATGGGTCAAATTAATAGTTAAAATAAAAGTGATTAAAATGAAGACACCATTTGGTAAAAGTTATAATGGGTCGAACAATTTAAAAATATTGTTTTTAAGTAATAAGAACCATGGCGCGAACTGGAATACGTTCAAGGGGCATGATGGTATTAATCTACCATCATACGTTGACAAATAGTCATGTCGACTAAACGGGTCAAATAGTGTGCAAATACCATTTGACAATAATAACTGACGACTACTTGTTGAGTTTTTTTGATAACAGGAAATAACATGTGATTGCATTGCTTTAACTAGAAAAATTAAAGCAAAAGGTATATATACGGGTCGATATTATAACCCGAGCCAGGTACGCACATTTAGAGTTTTAGTAGAAGTGATATTTTGGTCAAATTATAGGGAAAGTCCTTTGTCGTAAAATGAGGGACTAAAACTAACCAAAAAGCCCTTAATAGGTAAACTGGGTAAATGACCCTTAGAGGTTGTTTAGGAACTTATGTTGTGATTATGTAGCCCTTAGACACGTATATGAGTCTTAGGCAAAAAATCTGTTGTGAGTTAAATGCCCTAAAGGGGGGGTCATTAACGTAAAATAACTAAACGAAGGGTAAATTTGGATTTCGGGTTTTCTTAAGTTAAATCCACCACAAAAATAGTTGTGGTGGAAAATAAGTAGGCACTTAAATTTGGAAATGCGAGGCGTGAAAAGAGAAGAGTGGATTCGATGCTTAAATGCATAAAAATCCCCAATCGGGTCAAAATGAATTACGCGCATAACTTGGGTGTTTGTTGCGTATTTCACAAAAGTTAGGAATCCAAGATAGAGATTTAAAGTTAAATATCTTAGTTTATGATTTATGGCTAACTAGGAACAAGTTTAGAGGTCCTAAATACAAACGGGTTGAAATATTGATTTTGAACAATAAGCCGAATGCTTAAAGATTTATAATTTCATTATTTTTAAACGTTGGATTTTACTCCACAAGATGGAGAATTAAATTACGAGCATGTAGGAAAAAGAATCGTGTAAAACGGATGTGTAGATCGAAAGTTATGCACGTTTTCGTGAAAAGAATCGGAGCTGGAAAATGCAGCACCTACTGCAAATCAATCTGTCTAGAGACCTACCGTAAGTTACGGTAGCTACCGTAACTTACGGTAGAGGCTGAAGTGTTACGCTGGAATTGTACTGCCTTACGGCAGCCCCTGGAAGCCCAGTGGCTACCGTAACTAACGGTGGCTACCGTAAGTTACGGTAGCGCCCAATTATTGTTGTTAAAGTTTTGTTTCGCGAATCCATTTGAACAAGTTTTAAACCGTATGACTAAAATCATATCATGCTTATGGAATGTAGGTTACCTAGTAGTACCGGATGACGACTGAGCCCGACGAAGAACCGAACACCCGAGATCAAAGCTTCCATGAATAGTTTTCGTCGTCACGTTTAAACAGCGAATTAAATTACAAAATATTGAAATGTTTTATTCAGTAAATTGTTTTAACAAACTCGTATTATTAAGTGTATTTTAACCTTAATACACTATTATAATTGAAACTTTTTGGATAATTGATTAAAATGGACTTAGTGTGTTAAAAGTTGGTAATCAGAGCTCATGGTTAAAGAGTAAATTGTGTTCGCTTCGAGGCTTGATCGCAAATCCGGTAAGTACAAGTATGTTAATGGTCTAGAATGATTAAAGTGTTGAGATCAACACATAGGATTATCGCGTAATACACGTTACACCAATCAAATCGATAAATGATAGATTTAGTTAACAAAATTACGTGCGTTAGAACGTATAGTAGAAAAGCCTTGTATTATGATACGGGCGTTTAGTAAAGTTGACTTTACTAACTTTTGTGGATGTTTTAATTGGAGGTAACTTGCATTTGAAGATGACGAGGATTGAACAAATTACGGATATGATAGAAGAATGGTCCGAAGTATGAAAAGAGGAGCATGCTCACCAAGGACCAAATCGCGTAACAATCGCGAATAAAAGTAAAGGCAAGGAAAGCCCGTCGGGGCAAGCATTATCAGGTGCACACTTTTAAATTTAATGGCACAAGTAGTAATATGCAACAAACATGTAGGGGATAACGGTTGCATATATCTGATAAAACCTGAATAGGATACATGTAGAAAATGATTGTTGCATATGTAAATTCAAAGCTTGGGAAACCTGAACAGAATACTTATCCAAGATATTATTTCCAAGGAAACTGAATAGAGGCGTTACTTACATGGGGTGTAATGTGAAAATTTTAAAAGGTCATGTATATCAGGTGTTGATCGCTTACTCTGGCCAAGTAAGTAGTGAACACGTGGTACCATGAACTTTTATGACAGAAACATTTACGTCCGATGTAGTAAGGACGGGGTGAGTGGGACAAATTAAAAGTACCCAAATGAATCAAATAAACAAACTATTTGAAAATAATGTAAACACACAGCCGAGTGACGGAAGCGTATTATATTAGGGTAATGAGCCCAAGTGAAGGGATAAAGAAACATGTAAAACGACTAAGGTACGCACTGGATGGGGGTGTACTTACACTCGAACCCGGAAAACGCAAACATGTAAAACGAGTAAGGTACGCACTGGGAGGGGTGTACTTACACTCGAACCCGGAAAATGCAAACATGTAAAAACGATTAAGGTACACACTGGGAGGGGGTGTACTTACACCCGAACCCGGAAAATGCAAATGTGCCTCTTAACGGGCCGTTTTTGTAAAACGTCAAACTTGAGGACAAAGTCGGATTATAAAAAATGAAGCGAGGTCTTAATGCTTACCGGGAGGGTTGCAATAATAATGACTTCGGTAAAACACCCGGTTGATGGGTAAGAATTAAACACAAGCGTAGACCGAGAAACGGGAACGCGGATGGAAAGTAAAAAGACTCGGGTTTTGAGTCATAACTAAAAGACGACGATACGATGTAATTAGAAATTTTGAATAAATTATGTTCAACTATTTTAAAGTTGAACGGGTCGAATATAGTATCATGCCGGACAGCATGAGTAAACGCAAGCGGGATAATGGTAGCGTTAAAAGCAAAAGAATAGTGAGCCCGGTAATGGGACACAATCAAATTCGAATGTATGTGAACTGGATAAGGGTGAGCATAAGATAAACCGACGCCATAGATGACGTGAGAAGTCATAAAGTCGGAAAATTTGTCCAAAAGGAAACGAATGTAGCCTTAGACTACGGTCAAGGTCAAAGAAAATACGAAGGCGAAAATAAATGATTTTAAACAAAAACAGGATGCCTCGACACCAAACATGTAATTTAAGAATGACATGAGTAAAGAACGATCTACGGGATCAACGTAACCTCTGGGGTTATAAACAATGGAAAGGTCTACGAGACTAAAACGACCCACGGGTCATGAGTAGAAAGAAATAGATTATAAAGACCTCGCCTTAAAGAGGTGAAAGCCTAATAAAATAGCCCATAAGGCTAAGTGATAAAACCTACGGGTGAATTAGACAAAGCGAGGGAATAAATTGAGAATCCTCGCATAAAATAAAGACTGTAAGGGAATAAATTTTGTACTGTCAATATCCTGGTATGGATACTTGACAAAAGTTAAAGAGAAGACGCTAAACTAAAACTTCGGTTTTAGTAAGAAATAACGTTTTTACAAATATAAATTCTGATAGGAATTTAAATAGTAAGCATGGAAGATACAAGTCTTAACACTGATAGGCGCAAGACGATATATTCGAAAAGTGATATTTTCGAAAATGAAAGATTGATATAAATTAAACATGATGCGACACGATCACGGTCAAGAAATGCAATGTGAAGTAGAATCACATTATAACCAAGCGAGCGGTAAAAAGTAACTGGACTAATAAGTCTAGTTAGTGAGACCGGTTAAGGTCATTTAAATAAATTTGGTTTACTTGTAAGCGGTGGATTCGGTATAACTGAACCGAATAAATAAACTTGAGAACAAAAGAAATTGTTGCTAAAAGTGAAAGATTTCACTAAGGACCTTTAAACGGGTCAAAGTAACGGATTCATAAAGAATTCGATAGTATATGAAAGCGATGGATATCGCTAAGTTAACTAAACTAGTGGAAATAACGAGATTACGTTATTTCAAGTCGCACTATGTCTTATGAGATACGTAGACAATTAGTAACCAAAAAGATGTTACTATACTTTTCTGGTAATACTAACAATTGGTTAAAAGTATAAGTAATGTTTAAAAGATTTCTCGGATCAAATACATTGAGTTTAAACTCAATGAATTATGTAAGAAAAGGTTTCGAGGACGAAACCTCTTTAAGGGGGGTAGACTTGTAACACCCCAAAAACAGGTTTGGTAATCAAACCACGTTAATATTAACGACGGGTAAATACCGCTAGTGGTGAAAATTTGCCCAGTAAATAATAGAATCTAAATAAATAAACCTAGTATTAATTAAAAGTAGGTTTAAATACTTTGAGAAAACAAAGTATAAAAGGCCCGAGTTAACGGGACTTAAAGTAAAAACGGGATGTGACTTCCCCGAACCCACCAAGTAACTAGGAATATCAACCTAGTTAGTTAAGTGTTGTTAAAATGCCACTGAAACTTGGTTAATAATACTTGTATAACTCTACAAAAGTTGAGGGACTAATAGGGTAAAAAGGAGAAATGGTTTAATAAATAAAAATCAAAAACACCAAAAACACACACTTAAGTGTGTTCTGGTCGTGAGAATCACAGGAGCAAAAAGGGCTCCTTCAAGCTAACCCTAAATCACTCAAAATCAGCCAATTTCAAGCAAGAAATCAAGAGCAAATCGAAAACCAAGCTGAAATTAGTGATCACCAAGCCTAGGGGATCCCAAGGTACGTCAAATTTCACTATTTGATTCCATCTCAGATTCTTGATGAACTTATGAAATCGAAATTCGAGCTTGCATGATTAATGTTTAGGTGAAACTAGGATGAATCCATGTCTAGGAACAAACCCTAGTCGAAAAAATTGATGAATTAAGATTGAAAAATAGGAATTTGATAACCACCCATATATGTGTAAGTGGGTTTTTATATCATTGTGATGAACCCATGATTTAGTATGTTAAATTGAGAGAAAATTGATGTTATGATGCAAGATAGTGATATTGTTCATGAATATTAGACCAAGGGTTTGATTATTGTGAATAAAACTTGGTTAAAAATTAATTAGGAGCTAAATTGATGAAAGTATGAAAATCATGCCCACAAGGTGTTTGATAAATTGCCTAAGTGAAAACATAAAGTTATGGAAGTATGATAGAACTTGAAAAGAATCACATGCAATGATTCTTGACAAAATTGGATGATATGGATGCTTTAAAGTGGTAATTTAATAATTAGCCGGGTTGTTCATTATAGGCGACTCGAGCGAGAAGGCGGGTAATAAAGCCGGGAGCGACACGCGGCATAAAGAGAAGATCTAAGGTACGTGGCTTGTCACCCCGTTACATTTATGTAGACAAGCTTAGTTTGAATATGTGTAATGTTGATATAAGGAAAAAGGGTTGTGTTTGGTATGTCATTGAAGTGATGGAATTCACTCGACAACCAAATGGGTCAAATTAATAGTTAAAATAAAAGTTATTAAAATGAAGACGCCATTTGGTAAAAGTTATAATGGGTCGAACAATTTAAAAATATTGTTCTTAAGTAATGAGAACCATGGCGCGAACCAGAATAGGTTCAAGGGGCATGATGGTATTAATCTACCATCATACGTTGACAAATGATCATGTCGACTAAACGGGTCAAATAGTGTGCAAATACCATTTGACAATAATAACTGACGACTACTTGTTGAGTTTTTGTGATAACAGGAAATAACATGTGATTGCGTTAATTTAACTAGAAAATTTAAAGCAAAAGGTATATATACGGGTCGATACCATAACCCGAGCCAGGTACGCACATTTAGAGTTTTAGTAGAAATGATATTTTGGTCAAATTATAGCGAAAGTCCTTTGTCGTAAAATGAGGGACTAAAACAAACCAAAAAGCCCTTAATAGGTAAACCGGGTAAACGACCCTTAGAGGTTGTTTAGGAACTTGTGTTTTGATTATGTAGCCCTTAGACACGTATATGAGTCTTTGGCAAAAAATCTTTTGTGAGTTAAATGCCCTAAAGGGGGGTCATTAACGTAAAATAACTAAACGAAGGGTAAATTGGGATTTTGGGTTTTCTTAAGTTAAATCCACCGCAAAAATAGTTGTGGTGGAAAATAAGTAGGCACTTAAATTTGGAAATGCGAGGCGTGAAAAGAGAAGAGCGGATTCGATGCTTAAATGCATAAAAATCCCCAATCGGGTCAAAATGAATTACGCGCATAACTTGAGTGTTTATTGCGTATTTCACAAAAATTAGGAATCCAAGATAGAGATTTAAAGTTAAATATCTTAGTTTATGATTTATGGCTAACTAGGAACAAGTTTAGAGGTCCTAAATACAAACGGGTCGAAATATTGATTTTGAACAATAAGCCGAATGCTTAAATATTTTGAATTTCATTAGTTTTAAATGTTGGATTTTACTCCACAAGATGGAGAATTAAATTACGAGTGCGTAGGAAAATAATCGCGTAAAACGGATGTGTAGATCGAAAGTTATGCATGTTTTCGTGAAAAGAATCGGAGCTGGAAAATGCAGCACCTGCTGCAAATCAATCTGTCCACAGAGCTACCGTAAGTTACGGTAGCTACCGTAACTTATGGTAGAGGCTGAAGTGTTACGCTGGAATTGTACTGCCTTACGGAAGCCCCTGGAAGCCCAGTGGCTACCGTAACTTACGGTGGCTACCGTAACTTACGGTAGCGCCCAATTATTGTTGTTAAAGTTTTGTTTCGCGAATCCATTTGAACAAGTTTTAAACTGTATGACTAAAATCATTTCATGTTTATGGAATGTAGGTTACCTAGCAGTACCGGATGACGACTAAGCCCGACGAAGAACCGAACACCCGAAATCAAAGCTTCCGCGAATAGTTTTCGTCATCACGTTTAAACGGCGAATTAAATTAGAAAATATTGAAATATTTTATTCAGTAAATTGTTTTAACAAACTCGTATTATTAAGTGTATTTTAACCTCAATACACTATTATAATTGAAACTTTTTGGATAATTGATTAAAATGGACTTAGTGTGTTACAGTAGTTAGGAAATATTTTATCAGAGTAAAACACCTCATTTTATATTAATAAATATATTGGGATAAAACCAAAGTTTTCATTACAAACTGATTTATAGAGATGGACCCTATTTTATTGAAATAAAACATCTTCTTTATTTAGGTAACTTTTATAGCCACTTTTCCAAGCCTTTAGTGCTGTCCAGCTGGCTTCTATTTGTCTTTCACATTTTGTTACCTATAACGTGTTTAAAAACATTTTGTCAGTGGGAAATACTGGTGAGTGAATCCCATTTTAATCAAGAAGAGTTTTACTAATTCACAGTATTGAGAGCGATTACAATGTTTATGTCTACACAATTACTCATTCAGTACTGTCAATCCTGACTGGTGGGTCATATTACACATTGGCTAACTCGTTGTTCAATGGTAACGTGTTCTACATTTTGTATACAAAACCCCAACATATCGACAGTAATTGATGAATTACAAAGACTCAATCGCTGCTAATCGCATTGTAAAATATTTAAGGTTTTGTAAAAACAGTTTACAAAAAGGAGATTACTCACATAGCTGTCTTAGGGTTTTCTTTAAGGATTTCCTGGTGATTATCTATAAATTACACAAATGCACACATGTTAGCATAATAACACAATATTTACATTAGTGTTACCCTCCCCGAGACGACATTCCAACGACTACGTCAGGCAGAACCTCGACAGTCGTTACGGAACCCTGGATCAATCGGGCAGTGTATCTAATACGTAACCGGGGTTATAATAATTACAACGGGGCAGAACTTCGTTATTTAGGGGGGTATTATGCCCGGAAATAGCTTATACTATAAGAAAATTCGAAAGAGAAAAGTGTGTGAGCGATTTCGACTGAACAGCAGATGGCCTCTATTTATAGGGCCTGATTCTGGTTTTGTCGCGCCCCGCGTAGGTGTCCTCCAGGGGCTTCGCGGTCCGCGAGGCCAGCTAGGGTAGGTCCTAGCTTGGCTGATTCGACTCGTAGCCTCCACACACGTCCTGACATGTGGCGCCCTAGGGTGCGTCCTGATCTCCGGCCTTCGCGGCCCGCGATGGATCTAGCCAAAGGCTTCGCGCCCCGCGACAACCCATTAAATTTTGTTTTTATTTAATTTTTAATAAAAATAAAGGTATTCAGGGCCCGCTTTCGTATTCGGGGTGTATTTAGGAGCGTCTAGGGTCATGTTAAATGTTCCAGGAGAGCTACTACATCTGTGGAGGTAAAGAAGTACATGACTTTAAATTTTATGTTAGATTTGTTGTCATATCTATTTGCCTACCTATGTTTAGTTATTTTCAAACATGTATATATAAGTATATTTTAGGACATATAGGGACACTCTAAATATTTTTAGTGTCAGAAAAATAATTTGGAGGGTTGTTATAAGTATTTCTTGCTAATAAAATGTTTTTAAACGCGTTTCAGGTAACAAAATGTGAAAGCCAAATAGAAGCCAACTGGAGAGCACTGAAGGCTTGGAAAAGTGGCTATAAAAGTTACCTAAATAAAGAAGTTTTATTTCAATAAATTAGGGTTTATCCCTATAAACATGTTTGTAATGGAAACTTGGGTTTATCCCAATATATTTGTTATTATAAAAATGTGATGTTTTACTCTGATAAAATATTTCCTAACTACGGTACTGATGAAATTTCCGCTGCCAAATTAATGATAAACACTGATACCACCATATCTAAGTAGGCCGCGGCCGCCCGCCTTTCGGGTCAGGGGTCGGGGGTTGCGACATCAGGCTAAAAACTCTCGAGGGGGTCAAAGTGGCATTTACAAAGTTCATAAAAAGTTAAGTAGTTAAAAATTGTATTTCCTAAACTTAAGGGCTAAGAAAGGGTAAAGATAAAATTTGATAAAGTTTTGGGGTAAGAATGAAACTATAAAAAAGTTAGGGCCGAAAATAAAACTTCCACAAAGTTAGGGTGTCAAAAGCAAACTATTTATAAAATGAAGTAGTAGTTTAGGGACTAAATTTGCCATTTTATGAAATTTTGAATCTACAAAGTTAAGGGACTAAAATTGCAATATTGTGAAAGTATGGAGGAGGGGAGGCAAAGCCGATAGAGTTCCCACTGAAATTGTCTTTTAAGAGTATGTATAATGGTATTTTTATATAATATCCTGTTATATTTGACCTTCTCAAAAAAAATCTAAATATACCATTTTGTTTAACTTTTGAAGGAAATTCTGACATAACTTTCGTTGGCCATAAAGTGTGGTCATGACCCTCATGACCATCATGACCCTCCACGTCAGTGTTATATCACCCACCTCTAATCCACAATCCACAATCCAAAACCACTACCCTAAGGGTGTGGTCATGACCCAAACCACTAGCTTCTTATATATTTTAATTTATCATTTTCTAAAGAAAAAGAAAATGATTCTTGAAAAATGGAAAGGAAGACCATGGTTGCCATGGTTTAATCCATGCAAACCATAGTGGATCAAGAAAGGGTGTGGTGTAGCCTTTCATTTATAAACCTAGGTGGCGAATCATGTCCCAACCGTCGAAATGCCAGTTAGAATATTTTAAATTTGCAGGAGTTAGAGAAAGCACCAACAAAATAAGAAAGTTGAAGAGAAGTAATGTGAATATTTTGTAATCTAAGGTGCGTTCTTCCAAGCCCATCCATCTTTGAAGCAAGATCAATGCCATCATTCTCTTTGCGAGATAAATCAACATGTTTTCTAGTGTTTCCATCCACAACATTTTGACCCTATTTGAAAGGATCCTGATTCTTCCTCCTGATCCAGATGTAACGTTGTCGTCCCAATATCTCATTTTGTTAGATGAAAAGCGCAAACCCTAAAAATATATAAGGGGCACCAAGCCAACGCTTAGGGAAAGGGAGTCATCTCGTTTTCTCTAGTTTTCTCGGTGTGCCACATCGGTTTTTATCCACTTTCCTAGTTTTACCCATAATGTGTGGTGTCATCTCAATTTTCCTCGAAACGAAATATTTTAAATTATTTTAAACAATAAAACTGTTGGAAATTTGTGAAAATAGCATTTTTCACAAATATAGGAAAATGATTTTTTCCAATTTTGGACGAGAAATAAATATAATAAAATGAGCAGGTTTAATATATTTATTTGTGGGTTTGTGTTCTATGTTGGAAGAGCTCCGCAACGAACTAAACCACGTCCAAAACGGAGCTAAGATGAATGAAATATCGATGCTCAAAATTGGTGTTTGAAACTTAAATGCTGGAAAAAGTGGGAAAGTGGCATCTTGTCCCACATAGGAGGAGAGATGAAACTTAAAGGGGTATTTAAGTGGGAACTCTCCATCCTTATTGTTTCATGGAAGCACTCACTAGTGTACTAGCGAAGGGTGCGGAGCACCCTAACACGCACTCGCACACGCGCGCGCGCGTGGTGTGGGCGATGAGGCGCAATGTGGCGCTTTGATGACGCACTTTGCACATGCGTGCAGACTTGAGCGCGCAGAAGCTTCCAGCAGCAGTTGATGTTGTGCAATTACGTTTCAGCATTCGAAACTGATGAAGTTAATGCGTTTGACTGAGAATTAAGTGACGAATTAAAGTGCATTAAAGATGTCTAATGCAGTTTATTTCTCCCATTTAATTCATTTTTCAGTTTCGTCAAGACCTGCAACTATAAAGAGGGTGCTACCCTATTGCAGAAAAAACACCGGAAATACACATCTCTACAATCTCTCTCTGCAGAATTCTTCTTTTTCTTCAAGAATCAAGCTACTCGTTCGGGTTGGAGTCAAGACCGGCAGTGCAACTGTTTCGGGCTGTTGTATCCTGGAAACAAACGTGTTCTCCTGGGAGACACGAAATTTGTTTTAAGGGACCCGTGTCTAACACGATCCTCAGCCAAGAACAGTGTTTCTGTTCAATTTTCTTGTTCTTGTTTTTCCATTTTTCAGTTGTAATTATACTGTAATTATATTATCATTCTGTTTGTTTCTGAATTACAAGTTAATAAAGTATTTTATTTAAATTTTGCACGAACAGATTCCTAGAATCTTAAAACAAATTTTTAAAACACCGTTCGTGTAAGTCACAAACAATTCTGCTGTGATTCAAATTTTTTTTCTTCACAACAGGTTGTGTTTTAAAAAGATATTTTTTTCTCTCTGTTTTGATTCAAAGGTGCGACTTTGTCAAAACAGAAATCTGCTTCTACTCCTTTCTGTCGCTGAGTTCTGAAAATCTCCTGCTGTAGTCTTCAAAGTTGGACATAGAAGCTACACGGCTGAATTTTTGAACTCCTAATAATAATAAAGTAGCATCTTTATTATTTTGAAAACAGAATTTAACTTGTTTTCTTGAAACTTTTCAGAATGTCGACTGAAAATGTGAACACGAGCAACACCAATGTTGTTGTCGGTACCCCTGCCAACACTGTCGGAGCGTCCACAGTGGCAAATCATGCTGAATGACCCGAGAAGTTCTCGGGTCTCCACTTCAAAAGGTGGCAACAGAAGATGTTCTTCTACTTGACCTGTAACACCTCGTAAATTCATGTCCAATATTATATCGACACGTGTCATGAGCTTCAAACGTGTAAAGAATTGATTTAGAGGGACTAAAGTTGACAAACAAGGAAAGTACATGTATAAAAGGATTCAAAGTGTCAACATTGGATAAATATACCCTTCAACGATCCTACATGATGTTTATACCCTTAAACGAATGAATTATGAATCGTATGAAGCTGTTTGTAGAAGAAAGTGAGAGTTTACAAACCGCAAGGGTTAAAAGTGTCAACATGTTTAATTTATACCTCTGAGTGACCTTTTAGCGAACCTGAAGCTTTGTAACGATTAATTATGCTCACTAGAATAAGTGATAAAAATTTCACAAGGTTTCGATTCCGTATGAGGAAGTTATGCTAACATTCGTATGTAAGGGGTTAAAAGCGTCAACGTTGAAATTCAAGGCTTTTCGGGTGATCATAAAGCTAACCGAGGACTTAACAAAGTTTGGTTATGTCTTGGAGCCCTTAAAAGTCAATTTGGAGGGTTAAAAGTGCAAAATAACATGTTAAAACCACTATTAGAAGGACCAGGGACTAAAGATGCAATTCTGGCAAACTTGTGACCTGAACCTGGGAACCATACCGGCCGCGTAAGACCTTATGGTCTCTTACACGGGCCACGTAGTCCCCTGCAGCGGAGAAAAACATGTACATGTGTCTGTTTCAGCCTCTTACACCGCCTCAACATACCATTTTTCGATTCCAGGGGTTGCACCAACAGGTTTTCATGCATAGGGGGCACTTGTAAGCATCTGGGATCAATCCTAGACTTGTTTGGCATCATCTTGTCCAATCAAAATCACTATATAAGCACCACTTAGTTGCAAACATTGGACTTGCACTTTGAAATATATTCTAACTTCATTTCTGGAGATTCCTGGAGCTCAAGACCACTTCCTAAGGACCATTAGTCGTGCATAGGACTTTAGTAAGTGTCCTTAACCTCTCTTAATTCAGTTTTATTAGTTTAATGGCCTAAAGTCAAACCCGTCGTAATTAAGGTTTGACTTAGTGATTAATCACTAATGGTCCAGTCAATTCTCGAATTGAAAGTACCTATAAGTTGGTAATTATGTGGGCAATAAACCCTTAAAAGGGCACCCTCCGATTCCCACTCTAACTAGGTCAATTGTCGGGTCAAACTTGTTTATAAAAAGTCAACAGAAAGCTAAATTTCAAATAAACACATAATTAACAATGTAGAAGCCATGCAACCTATTTTATCACTCAAATAACTTGGTAATTAATGTAAGAACATGTCTAAACATGTTCAACCCGACAATTTTCAGTTTAAGCTCGGTACGGAGCCGAAAGTCGCAAAAGTAGACTTTCGCTTTGACTTTCAGTTCTGACCCGATATAGCATATTTTAGAAATTCCTTAGAGCTCTATTAGGACCAGGTTATATGTTAGTATAACCCTCTATGATTATACAACTTGGTTCATTAGTTATCCGATTCGTATGCATGTATCCGTTATATGCCTAAATGTTGACTATTATGCCCTTTTAACCTTAAAACGAGATTTTTGAAAATGTGAAAAATAGAAACCTTTATTACTGATTTATAAACTTGCCCTAAAAATTTGACATCTGTTTGAGGTCTAGATTAGGAGTTATGCTCAATAGCGTAATTAGAAAGCTTTTTATTAATTAAACGGCGTAATTAGCATAAAGCATATCTAAACCCAATTTTTTATTCCAAACTTTTTACCTACTGATGTAAAATAATATTTTGGGATTTTTGAATATTTTTATTTATTTTTAGGCTGAGCATAACATAGGGTTCTAGCTTTGATTCGGTAATTGTCGGTTTTGCCCTTTTGGCCTATAAAATGAGTTTTACATAACATTTTGATACCAAACCTTTTGCTACTGATTTTATATGATAAATAAAATATTTTAAGCCTTCTGGAATGATAAAAATATCATCCTTTCTTATAAAACACGAAAATCGCTTAAAACCACCTTTTTACGCGTTTTAAGCGCATAGTATGTATTAAAACTATTTTTATCATATAAGACTTGATACCTACTGATATTTTTAGTAAAATTCTTATAATTTAACAATAAGCAAACGTTTTAAACTCATATTTCCATATTTGACCTTTTAAGCTTATGTGAAATTACCAAAATGACCCTACGGTGCATAGTATGGTTATAAATAATACATTTCACATATATGCAATACCCTACTGATATAACTTATTAAATTAAGTATTTTTACTGATCAAATCAGACCTGAACCTCAGATTAATATTTAAACTCTATTATAAGCTTTAAAATGACCAAAATACCCCTACGGGGCATAATTTGAGGTTAAACTTGTTTTGGGCATAATGGAAGGTATCCTACTGATATCACAACATATTTAAGGCATATTAACTTAGGAAACTTGTTCATGACTCATTTGGTTACCCGTTACGCAATTTTCGCGTTCGGTGCGGTTTATGTAACTAGTTTGCATAAATTAGCCGAAACGGGTCAAACCTTATGATTTTTATCTCAAAATCCAGAATGTGTTTAGTTTACCTATATTATACAAGTATACAAACTTGTCGGGTCTAAACCACATTCTAATCCGGTCTTCGCTTAATCGTGCGTTTTGAACCGTATATCTTCCTTTAGCACTAACCGGTCTAAGTTAGGCTTAATTAAGACCCGTTAGAAATCTAATAGATTATTAAAAACCTTCATTCCAGATTAGGAGCCCGTTAAAGCTACTTGCACTCGCTGTTTGTGACATATACTTGCTCAGGTAAATACTTTTAACTTATTTTACCTATACGGGCTTGGGATACGGTATTATAATAATACCGCTTGGTCGGGTGTGTAGTTGTTTAAATCGGATTGTGATTAATATATTTACATAACCCATTTTAATCTGTTTTATTTGGTATATGGCCCTTGGGGGGTTAATGACCATGTCCCGGAGATCCTTGCCATCATTCATTGAAATGGCCACGACTTAAGCATGGGGTGTAGGCATACACCTGACAGCTGCATATGTAAAAACTGGTAACCCACTTTAAGGAATTTACCTTGTGGGAATTATACCTATGGCGTTTCAGTTAATCTTGTCAGGCTCTTCTAACCGGCCCTGACGGACGACAAATAAGTAAAACTGTATACAAGATTATTTCTAAATAATTGTCCCAAGTTATAAAAGAACTTTGTATGTCCCCTTGATGTATGGACTTTCACAGAATTGTCAATCCGATCAAGAGTGTGGAATCCTCTTGATCAGAATATAGCAGAAAACGTGTAGGAACAGCAAATCACTTTCAAACCGGGTTTCTATTGATTATCAATCAAACTGAATTACAATCAACTAAACCCTAACCACACAATTTCGTCCAAGCACTAATACTCTCACGAAATTTCACTCTCAAACTGTTTTGGCTTATTAACCTAAACCCTAAAGCCTAACTTTGTTTTTTATAACACAAGGTTTACAACTTGGACTAGGGTTTCCTACATGGACAAGCCCATTTCGTCCCCCTAGACCCAATGTGGGTTTAGTTTAGCCCAAACTCTATTATTTCACTATTACAAAGCTAAACCCGCTAACTGTTTATCGATTAACTAATTACAAGATATCCAAAGACCAAATCTAAGCTGTTGTCACAGAATATGCACCAACAAACTCCCCCTTGACAATAGCTTCACAAAACTTTGTCTTCATTCTTCTTGCAATCTTCATGTAGTCTTGCACTGTCTTTGGTCTTTGGATAGCTTCAGCTTCAATAGCTTCTGTCAGCAACAGACTCCCCCTAAGCTGATGCTTCCAATCACCAAATCTTCAAAACGTTAGCGTTTGAGTAAAATCCAGTTTAGCATTTGCACAGCAATCTTCAAACTCTCCAATCTTGTCTGCAATGTAAATAGGAGGTTCTACCATGCATCCAATCAAACTCTCATCTTCTCAGCAACTTCTCAGCAACATACTGCTTCAATCTGTATACTATAAAACAAACATCTCGAGAAACCATAAGAATTTTTCAACAAAGTTAAATAAATTATTATTTTTCAAGAGATAGTTAAACTATATTACAGATTAAGCATTTTCAATTTCATCACCAACACACAAAACTTTTGTCCAACACAGAAGAACCTGCCTGATTGAAAATTTTGAACTCACTTTCTAACACTGTCTCCCCCTATCAGTAACAATTCCTCCAAGAATAACAGTTTTCCGTACACTAAGAATTTTAAACAGAAAAAGACACTATTTTTGGATTTTTATATTTTCTGAAAGCAAGTAAATAACAAAAGCAATAAACACTCTATTTTTGTGAGAATCACTGGTAAGAAGATCATATCAGCACAATCAAACTGTTTCACACAATTAGATAATTCTTTATTTAATTTTTCGTGAAAAGCAGTCCAAGACGATTACCAGTATGTTTGTCCATTTAAACAAAATGCATGAACATTTCAAGTTCCATTACCATATGATATATTAAGGTAATTTTGATTACTGATATACTAGTGTGTCCCACTTCAGGATATACCCCCGCGATCAAGGTATGCACAAAGAGTCATCGTAGTAGGTGAGTATACTGAATTCATCCGTTTTATTTTTCAACGATAGATAATTGGTGAACAGGTCAGTACTTCCGTACAGCAAAGAGACCAAAATATCTTATCGAGGGCTATGACAAATACCATTTTTTGGTACGATTTATGCTTTTTGCACATTTTGAATGACTCTCTATGAGAGCTTCTTCATATTCAGGGATTTGGCATTTTTAGCTCTTTTAAGATATCCTGGGTGTGTCTAGGTCAGCATGTATCTGGATGCAGCAGAAGGACACCCCTGATATCCCCGGATGAAATAACAGTATAAAGACCCAAAACCTCATATTTTGGCAATCTATCAACGCAAGATTTAAGGTCATTAAACCATACACCACGGATGTGTTCCCCACTCATATTCAGTTCATTTATGTTTATATCACTTTGGTAAGTTGGTTATTTCATGCTTTTTGCGTACCGGTACATCATATAATGAAGCTGCTATCACACTTAAGCAATTTAGGTTCAATTTCAGTGTGACAATCTAACTTGCTAATGTACTATCATTTCTCCTTTTTCACACAGTGATAACTCATTTTTTTGATTTTCTATTTTTTTATGTTTTTGATTTTTTAATGTTTTTGTATTTTTGATTTTTAAGAAAAGCAGTAAACTATTTACAAAATTCTTATGAAAAACCAGTTATTCAGGATTCTTCATCCCGTTGAGTTCGACTAAGTGTTCAAAGCGAGCCCTGTCAAAAGCTTTAGTATAAAGATCTGCCAGATTATCTTCTGTGTCGACTCAGCACTTTGAACTTCAATTTAAATCATTTAATATATATACATATCAACAATCTCACATCCCCCGTCATGTGCCTGAAGCAGCCACTATCAACATAAGTTGATAATCCTCCTTAGCAGCTCCTGCACACACCAACTAAAAAATTAGTTAGATTGGGGGACCCAAGCCTTAATGGTCTTGGGTCGTCCAAATTCACCAACTATTTGAACATCCATCCAATATCCATTACTCCTAACTGGAGTCTTGGATCTCAGACCTATTGATGGAAATTGATTTTGATTTCCATAAGGTCTCTGGTCCTGAGGGTTCCTATATACATTTGGACTATTTGACCTTTGGAAATCTTGATTTTGAAACCTTGAATTTTGATTCCAAGAAGCATTATTGTTGTAATTTCTAAAGCCATTGTTATAAAAAGTTCGACCACCATTATTCTGGTATCGATTTTGATATTGACATTGACTCCTGAAATTATTTGAATTATAATTGTTCATTCTTGGTGAACTGCTTCTAGGTCTCTGATATCTGCCTGGTGGAGATCTAGGCTGAAATCTTGGTTGATTTCTTTGAAAACGTGGAACTTGTGGAGTTCCATTTTCAGCCTTATCTACACCAACAGCAACATTCTCTGGTTGCTTAGGAGCAGATTTCTTTGGAGAATTTGAGCCTTTCTCGTCACTATCACCTTTCTTCTCTGGTGATTTCCCTCTTTGTTTGTCACTAATTTGTGCTTCACTGTTTTTGTTAGGACAGCAGCTTGCTACATGTCCCTTTATATGACACCTGAAGCACGATCTCCTTTTCAAAGACTTCTTTGCTGGAGTCTCTGAGGTAGATCCCTTATCAGATGGTGATGATGCCTTCGAAGAATTTGGTTCAGTTTGCTTGGATTCAGATATTTCTTTGTTTTTATTTTTAGCAGACTCTACATTAGATTCATTTTCAATAACAGTGGTTTCGTTTTTCATATCACTCCCTTGAACAAAATTAATCTTTTTAACAAAAGTTTGATTTTTGCTCTTAGGAGGTGAATTTTTCTTTTTCAAAGGTTCCCTGTTATTGTTCTTCTTAGCATCATCACTCTCAGACCCCTCACCTTGACTTGATGTGGATGCGAAACTACTTGGTGCAGTTGACATAAAATTTGCTAGCTCATCTTCATCAGGCAGGAAAGAATGGTCATGACTAAGAGGAGGTGGGACTTCATTAAAGCCCTGGAAGCCCACAGTGGTCTTGTCATTACTCTTCTTTAACCCACCCATCATGTGTTTCATAACAAAAGACGAATCTCTGAATTGACTTAATTTATGTTCAAGTTCAACAATTTTGAGTTGTGCATCTGACAACTCTTTGCATTTTTCAGAAATCTCTTTTGTTTTCTCAGCCATCATTTCGTGAGCTAAGTCGATTACTTGAAGTTTTTCATTTAATTTGCATGTTAAAGCTTCGATTTCACTTTCATAACCTTTTATCTTCTTCAAGTATAGAGATTCATTTCTTTTAGCAAAAAAATTTGACTCTTTTATGCTAGACATCTCACTCACCAGACTTTGGTTTTGTGTTGACAACCTGTCAACCTCACCCTGTAATTCACGACACCTCAAACACACAGAATTAGATTGTACCTCTTTCTCATGAACTTTTGTAATTTCATCAGCAACAACCTTTTCAGCTTCACTCTCTTTCTCTACTTCAGCATCCACTTTTGCTTCAGCATTTTTCACTTCAGATTCAGCATCACTCATAGTAATTTCAGCCTCATCAACTGGCACTATCTCTGCCATGAATGCCTGAGTGGCACATTCATTTCCCTGATATCGCTTTTGTAATGCATCCCACATATCCTTTGAATTAGTGTACTTATTAAAGATATGCTTGATGCCATCAGGTAAGGACATCTTGATAGCAGCTAAGGCTCTCTTTTCAGCCTCATACATCCTTTTATCATCCTCTTGCATGTTTACATAGTCTGTTTTACATGGTCTGCCCTCATAATCGTGTGTTGGGTTTGTGTACCCATCCAGAGCCGGTTTTGGGCCTGTGCGGGAGGTGCCACCGCACAGGGCCCAAACTATTGAGAGGCCCAAAATTGTTTAATAAATATATCTTTATTGTATATAAGCCTATTGTAGAACAAAAGAATAAGGATTCCATCTTGGCCGAATGGAAACAGCACTTGTATATGTACATGGCCGTTCCGAGTTCGAATCCTGCCAACAATGTTTTATTCTTTTTATTTTTCTTCAGTTGCTTCATGTTCTGTTTGTTTTATTCTTTTTTATTTTTCTTCAGTTGCACCATGTTCTGTTTGGGCCTCAAGGGGCTGATTCAACTTATATTATTAACAAGGTGAAAGGCCCATAAAGCTTATTTTTTAGCGTTTAGTTTCTCATTTAACCATTTACATAATAAATTTTATATATTTTCTTGTTTAAATGTGTAATTTTTTTTCTATGTAACCATTTACATAAAAAAGGGTGTACATGTTTTCTTGTTTGAATTTGTAAGTTTTTTTAGTTTCTCATTTTTTATATAACCATTTACAATATAAACCAAGTAGAACTCAGTATATAGTTTATAGCTTTATTTATTTATTTGTGAAAAGTTCGTGTTATCAAACTAATTTGAATATTTTACACATATTACACTTCTTTTTGCTGGAAATATTTAAGTGTTAGTCAACTTTTGCTTGTCTGGAAGGTGTTAAAATTAATTTAGGTATATTAATTTATTTGTAACATAAAACTTGGATTTATTGTTTTAATTAATGCTAATTTGAGATGTGTATTCATTCTATGAACATGGATAATTGTGACAACTGATAAACCATTCTGAAACTAAGTGTGCTCATATTTATACCGTTTTATTAGATAACTCTCAAATCCTATATTTTGATTGAAACATATGATGTGCATATTAAAATTTTGGTTGCTAACCGTGGACTTTGAGATATGCAATTGTTGTCGGACCCTGGCAACTTATTCATTAGTTGAATACAAATGGAGAACCTCATGATTCGTTTAACTATTTAACATAGATCATTTTGCTATTTTTTTATGTTTATTACTGATTTTATAGAAATAAGTTTATATGTAGGGCCCATATTTTCAACTCGCACAGGGCCTAAAAATTCTTAGCGATTCTCAGGGACGGCCCTGTACCCATCTACAATACAGATCCACATGCGTGCATCCTGAGATTCAATGAAGGATTTGAAGCTGTCCTTCCATGTAAGATAATTCTCCACCTTCATCATCTTAGGTGCATTCAAATTTGTCATGTTCGACATTTTAACGCAACAAACTGGTAAAACCGTACAAAATATCTCCGAAAACAGTGGTTACCAAATTACACCGTTAGAATCGTCTCGAAAAGACGAATCCAATGATATATAATGTCAAAAACCGAATTCGGAATTTTCCATAAATCCCACGAATTCAACGGTGCAAACGGTTTCTTCAAATGAGTTACAGTTCACTTTCTATTTGCAAAACACTGAAATTTTATCGACGCTTGCCAACTGAAATTCCACCACTTTAATTAATTTCGCTGGTTTAAGTTTGCTAGGTCAATTTCGCTGGATTAATTATGCTGCACAATTTCGCTGATCTAGTTCGCTGACAGGACAACTTCGCTGGTCAAATTCGCTGCAAATTCGCTTGTCTATTTCGCTATTACGACGACCAGTAAATTCGCCGAAAACCGTAATAATTTCGCTGTGGAAAATTATACGATCACCAAAGTCGCCTTTGGATTTAAGATCGCCGGGTCAAACAATTTCGCTGGTCGCCGAGATATCAATCCACAAATTCGCTGGACTGTTAAATTCGCTGAACCAGTAAATCAGGAAACTTAATCTGATCAAAATTCTGAAGATTTTTCTGATTCTCCAACACAAATCCAAAATTCTTCACACAATCAACCAAAAACTTTCTCCAATACCTGCAAAACACCAAGCAAACAAACCAGAATATCAAAACAGCCAACAATTTCGAAAATTAAGATCAAATACACAAAAATTTTGAAACCCTAATTTTTCAGGTTTTCAAAATATCAAAAATCTCACTGTTTCTGCAGAACACAACTGTGAACCCAGCCTTCAAGAGCCTAATGCTCTGATACCAATTGTAGGTCCCCTTGATGTATGGATCTTTCATAGAATTGTCAATCCGATCAAGAGTGTGGAATCCACTTGATTAGAATATAGCAGAAAACGTGTAGGAACAACAAATCACTTTCAAACCGGGTTTCTATTGATTATCAATCTAACTGAATTACAATCAACTAAACCTTAACCACACAATTTCGTCCAAGCACTAATACTCTCACGAAATTTCACTCTCAAACTGTTTTGGCGGATTAACCTAAACCCTAAAGCCTAACCTTGTTTATATAACACAAGGTTTACAACTTGGACTAGGGTTTCCTACATAGACAAGCCCATTTCGTCCCCCTAGACCCAATGTGGGTTTAGTTTAGCCCAAACTCTATTATTTCACTATTACAAAGCTAAACCCGCTAACTGTTTATCGATTAACTAATTACAAGATATCCAAAGACCAAATCTAAGGTGTTGTCACACAATATGCACCAACAAACTTTTGTGCCTTGTGCATTCAAATCAATTTTCTTAAACTCTTTTCGAAATGAGTCAGTTAATTGTATTTACTAGTGTAAACTGACGTATTTTCCAAAAGGGCTAAGTGCAGGTACTAGACGGAATAGGCTGGCTACTCCTGGCATCATTAAACGAGTCTCGCAAGCTTAGATGTTATGAATATGTTGAACAATTTTCCTTTTTATTTATGATCCGCCTGTGGATCCTTTACAGTCCGTTTGTAATACTTTGATATTACTTTTCATTCGGTTGTAATGTGATTCATCTTTTGCTTCTGCTGTGCATTAAATTGTGTTGTTTGACTATGATGATATCAACTACGTCACGATACTCCCCATCGGGCCCACCGGTAATATGTGGAAATATCGGGGTGTGATAGGTTGGTATCAGAGCTAACGCTGAGTGAATTAAACACTAGCATTTTGTGTTTAATCTAAGTTACACAGTTGCACATTCCTCGACTTTCGAGTCTAGACAAAGAGCTTAGGACTAATCCTAGTTCGTTTTATTTTGTCCTTTATTTGTTTTCTTTGTTGTCTTTTGTTTGTTTGACAGGTTCAAATATGCCACCAAGATTCAGGAGAGGAAGAGGAAAGGCGCCAGTTACTGGCCATGACCACGAAGCCGGACCTTCTCACCGGCGAACCCCATCCGTTACCATGAGCACCAGTCCTCAAGAGGATTGGAGGACCTATCTGGAGCCAGCGAGGCAATCTGTCTCGCTAAGTTCATCACCTTCGTATCAACACTCATTTGGACCTCAATCAGAAAACGAGCCCCACAACTCACATCCTTCCTTCATCCCTCTCCAACGTTCAAACTCACACCACTCCTTTAATGACCCAACACCCTTTTTCCAGAGCCGGTTCAACCCGGCAAACCTAATTGAAGAACCATTGGGTTTTAATCCATTGGGACCAGAGGACCATTTCTCCGGCGACCATGCCATGGACATGGATGAAGACACCGATCCCGCTGAGCCACCGTCCGGAACTCCTACTCATCGCATCGAGATTTCGGATGGGTCATCCTTTCATGGATCACCTTATCGTGGTCCAGACAGCTACGAGGCGAGATTCGCCCAATATGATTGGGTGTTTACTCCCTCCTACCACTCGTCTCCGCATCAACAGCAGCAGCAGCAGCAGGATCCTTCCGAGGATTCGCGTTTTGTGGCAGTCACTCCGCCACCACCACCACCAGTTCAGCAGCCGCCTCCGGAGCCATCGAGGCTTGAGAAGATCAAACGCATGGATGTCCGTGCGAGGGGGAGTCCGTATCAGCACCCCTCAACCTTCGAGTGCCAGCCACTACCCGCTACTTTATGAAGACCCGCAGATGGTTGGGCCTTCAAACCCCGTCTCTGAGGTGGATTCTACACCTATCGCGCCGCCATCAATGGGTTATGATAACCCAATTCCTGCATACGCCGGTTCAGCGGCATACAACCCATTTGAGCAGCCAGCCCACACCAACTACAACTATGCTGATGTTGACCCATACCAGGAAGCGTGGAACTATGGAGGTCCTTGGACCACTGGATACCCAGCTTATGGGTACCAACACCCGCCACCTCCTCAACCTCTACATCAGCAGCCACCGCAGCCACAATTGATACCACAAGAGCAACAACAGGAGGTTCTCCAAAGGTTGAACCAGGTAGAGCAGGAGGTTCAAGAAGATCGTAGGAACAACCGCGGTTTTCTTAAAGGCCTGACGAGTTTAATCAAGGGGAAGACCAAGAAAAGGAATTTTTGAAGATTCCTTATTTATTTAATTGTAATTTCCTTGTTTTAAATCAAGTCCCTGCGTGGACATCTATTTTCTATATTCAGTCCCTGCGAGGACTTGTGTTTTTGTTTAACCCCTGCGTGGGCATGTTATTTCTGTTTGGCCCCTGCGTGGGCAAGTTATTTCTCTTTAAGTCCCGTTTAGGGCAAACATGTACTCGTTTAAATTTTAGTGGAATGGTTAAATTTAAAAATTTATTTTTGTTAACTATATGCATAAATATAATACATGAAATAAATGAAAAATTATAATTCCTTTTATAAGATCTGCCATTATAATAAAATACCAAAATCTAAAAAGGACAAAACCTAGACCATGTGTCATTTTAAGACAGGGCCATGATGGTAGTTCCTCAATTAGATTCAGATCCTTGTTAACATCTCAATTTAGGATTACTCTGTGCTAAATATTAAAAAGAATCTTAAAGTTATAACCTAGCCTATATGTCATTTTAGACATGGCCAAGATGGCAAAACCTATTTAAAAGATTCAAATCCTTGTTAACATCTGAAAACATGTTAACACCCTTGGCAAAATGTGATTCGATAAAATCGCATAAGTCATTCTTAAATTGTGTTATTTCAATTCCCTTCTTAATTATACAATCATCCATTAGTGATGAAGTGCCTACGGGCCATAATTAATGTCCTTTGAGACTAAAGACAGTGGTGGTCTACGACTCTCTGTCAAGAAAAAGGTAATGAACTTTGATTCAAGCCTCAATGCCTCGATTCTATAAAATCCTGGCTTATAAATTAAATTTTTCTCTGTGACTTGGCCTTTTGTGCCATTATTATATTTTAATTATAACTAAGGATTATTATAATCCTGAATAAATATGCTTAACAAATTAACCAATATGTTTTCTGAATACCATGGTTAATAAATCATCTAGAAGGATAAAACTGTTATAAACCTCTGAATAAATTTAAAATCATTATTTTATGTAGCAATCAAGCTACATGCCTGGGTCAGACGAAGTCAACAGTCACCCCAGAGAAAATCATGACACTTCCAGAGTCAATGTAGCAGGAGCAGAGTTGCAGGCATTAATAGATAATGTCGTTACACGAGCTTTGGACAGACAGTTCAAGGAATCTAGTGGTACCCATGTCAGGACTCAGTCTGTACCACACTTAAAACCACCCTCAAGAACTCATACCGCTCACAAGAGTGATTCTCATCACTCATCAAACCAGAGGAGTGTTCCATCTAAGAGAGTTATACTAAATCAAGAACCACATGATAAGGGATACACCTATAAATATTTTGTCTCCTGCAAACCCAGGGATTTCACTGGGGAAAAAGGAGCTATTGACTGCATGACATGGTTGGATCAAATGGATACCGTGGTTGATATCAGCGGTTATGCTGATAGGGATGTGGTGAAGTATGTATCCCAGTCATTCAAAGGAGAGGCACTAGCATGGTAGAAGTCTCTCATTCAAGCTGCTGGAAAGATCCCACTATACAATCTGACCTGGGATCAGTTTGTTGCTCTTATTAAGGAAAATTACTGCCCTCAACATGAGGTTGAGAGGATTGAGTCCGACTTCTTATCTTTGGTGATGAAAAATTTAGACTGTCAAGCTTACCTCACCAGCTTCAATACCATGTCCCGATTGGTTCCGTATTTGGTAACACCGGAACCCAAGCGAATTGCTCGTTTCATTGGGGGTTTGGCCCCAGAAATCAAAGCCAGTGTAAAGGCATCTCGACCTGCTACTTTTAGGTCAGCAGCTGATCTATCTTTATCCCTTACTTTGGATGCGGTCAGGCTGAGATCGCTTAAGAACTCGGAAGAGAGTAAGAGAATACGTGAGGACGATAACTCACGATGGTCTGAGAAGAAGCATAAGGGAAACACAGACCACAAGAAGAAGTCTGGATCTAGCAAGGGTAGTCAGCAAGCGGATGAGAAGCCAAAGTGCAAAACCTGCCAGAAACGTCACTTTGGAAAATGCAGGTTTGAATCCAAGTCTCAAACAAGATCGTCTGCATGTGGGTTATGCAAGTCCAAGGAGCACAAGACATTAGACTGCAAGAAAATAAAGGATGCGACGTGCTATAACTATAACGAAAAGGGGCACATCAAGACCAACTGCCCTAAATATGCCAAAAAGCCTGAAGAGGTCAAGAAGACCAATGCAAGGGTCTTTCGAATGGATGCACGAGAAGCTGTTCAGGATGATAATGTGATAACAGGTACCTTCCTTATAAATGATGTTTATGCAAGGGTGTTATTTGATTCAGGTGCAGATAAGTCATTTGTAGATGATAAGTTTTGTAAGTTGTTGAATTTACCAGTTAAAACCCTAAACGTGAAATATGAGGTAGAATTGGCGGATGGTACCTTAGAGACAGCCTCAACTGTGTTAGATGGATGCTTTATATCCATTAGGAACCACTATTTTCCGTTATCCTTACTAACTTTGAAGTTAGCTGGTTTTGACATAGTTATAGGCATGGACTGGTTATCTCATAACCAAGCCCAAATCGTTTGCAACAAGAAGCAAGTGGTGATCAAGACTCCGTCTGGTGAGCCACTTACCATACAAGGGGATACCTAGTATGGACTGCCTGAACAAGTGTCTATGCTCAAGGCATCTAGATGTCTGAAGAAGGGTTGTGTCATTTATATGGCACAAGTAACTATCGATGAACAGAAGCCCAAGATTGAAGACATCCCTGTCATTTCGGAATATCCTAAAGTTTTCCCTGAGGAACTACCTGGTTTACCACCAGATAGGCAAGTAGAATTCAGAATTGACATCATCCCTGGAGCAGCGCCTGTTGTAAGAGCGCCTTACATGTTGGCACCAACTGAGATGAAAGAATTGAGAACTCAACTGGATGATTTGTTAGCCAAAGGTTTTATTAGACCTAGTTCGTCTCCATAGGGAGCACCAATCCTGTTTGTAAAGAAGAAGGATGGATCGATGCATCTATACATCGATTATCGCGAGCTTAACAAAGTCACTATCAAGAATAGATATCCATTGCCCAGGATCGACGATCTGTTCGATCAATTGCAAGGGGCAAGTTACTTCTCCAAGATCTATTTGAGGTCAGGATACCATCAACTGAAGGTTAAAGATGAAGATGTACACAAAACTGCATTTAGGACTCGTTATGCTCATTATGAGTTCTTAGTGATGCCTTTTGGGCTCACTAATGCACCAGCAGCGTTCATGGATCTCATGAACCGCGTCTGCAAGCCCGACCTAGAAAAATTTGTCATCGTCTTCATCGATGACATTCTTATTTACTCAAAAAGTCAAGCTGACCATGAGAAGCACCTTCATTGTATTCTTTCACTGCTTCAACAAGAAAAGCTCTATGCCAAGTTTTCGAAATGTGAATTTTGGCTTCGTGAAGTCCAATTCCTTGGACATGTTATTAGTGAGCATGGTATCCAAGTGGATCCCTCTAAGATTGAAGCCATCATGAATTGGCAAGAGCCGAAGACGCCCACTGAGATTCGCAGCTTTCTAGGACTGGCAGGATACTACAGGCGTTTTATTGAAAACTTCTCAAGAATTGCAGCACCCCTAACTTTACTAACCCGCAAGAATAGCAAGTTTGACTGGGGTCCCAAGCAGCAAGAATCCTTTGACATTCTTAAACAAAAGTTAAGCAATGCGTCAGTGTTGACACTGCCTGAGGGGATCGAAGAATTTGTGGTTTATTGTGATGCATCGCACACAGGTATGGGATGTGTGCTTATGCAGAAGGGCAAAGTTATTGCCTATGCCTCTTGAAAATTAAAAGTGCATGAGAAGAATTATACCACCCACGACTTGGAGTTGAGTGCCGTTGTATTTGCACTAAAACTTTGGAGGCATTACTTGTACGGTACCAAGTGTGTGATCTATTCGGATCACAAGAGCCTTCAACATTTGTTTAATCAGAAGGACTTAAACATGAGGCAGCGTCGATGGATGGAGACTTTAAATGACTATGATTGTGAAATCTGATACCATCCAGGCAAGGCGAATGTAGTCGCCGATGCCTTAAGTAGGAAGGAAAGTGTCACACCCAAACCGATGGCGGAATCATCGGGGCGCGGCACTAGGCGAATCAGATTGCTCAAGAGAATCCATAACGACTATATTGAGATAATATTTATTACATTTGTTCTCCCATACTAACAAACAATACAATCACATAAGTAATCACAGATTTCTTGTCCTCTCGAACAATTCAAATCCGACAACCTAGAATTTAGGTGAGTTTCTAGACTTCCTAGCTTGATTTGATGTTGACTTCGACTAAACCTGCAACATACGTTAAAACATTGTCAATACAAAAGTATTGGCGAGTATACAGGTTTGATAGGTAATAGCATATTAGATTTAAAAGAACTGCGAATTTCCACAAGCATAAACGTAATACACGACATATATACTCACAAAAAACTGATACTACCAGCTAAGTCCTCGATGCTAGATTCTTCGATGGCATAACTAGACCCCGTCGGGCGAAATAGTACTATACTAGTCGTAGTGGGACGTCACGAGTATAAGTCCTAGCATACATGCAACTAGCATCACGTATATCTATGCAAACAGTTATTTGCAAGTGATAAATTGACCAATTGAATCATTCGTTTGAAAAGTTCGATTTATAAGGAACGTATGTTACACCCAAAATTCGATAAAAAAGGGGGTCAAGTATACTCACAGTGCGTATTTGGTTGGATTGACGGGATAATGCCTGAGAATGCCCTGATTTCAGACTGATTACATGAGTATTGGATTACGCGTTAACGATAATGAAGTTCCCAAGGTTTGGTCGGATGGATGGTTCGATCGAATGGCCTGTTCGATCGAATGGTCTGTTCGATCGAACGGCCTGTTCGATCGAATGGGCTGTTCGATCGAACGGCCTGTTCGATCGAATGGCCTGTTCGATCGAATGGGGTGTTCGATCGACTGGCCCGTTCTGCTGTTTTCGACAATTTTACATGTTTTCGGTAGTTTTGGTCGAGACGTTTTGCTGTGACGTGTTAAACAACTGAAATTTCATCAATTCCGACTTGTTCTAACGGCCGGGAATCACCCCGTTCCGTCAGGACTTGCCGTTCTTGACGGTTTTCCTTTGTTTAACCCGAATTTGGTGGGTTCGTCGCTAGGAATCAGATCTTTGACCAACACGACACTATGGATGAGTAGAAGGTCGGTCTAAGCTCTGGTTCTACCGTTTTTATGTATAGATCTGATGCGAAAACCTTAATTATTTTTGCGGAATCTCTTAGATCTAAGTTGTTCTTGGTGGAATGAGGCCAACACTTGAAGTTTATAAGAACTTTATGATGACATCAATCTAGAACATCTCAAATCCATAACTTCTTGATTAGAAAACATAGATTTAGAGGAGATTTATGTGAAAATCGTATGGAAACCATTCGGATCTGAGTTGTTCTTCATGGGATGACATCACTCTTGAAGAACTCCATGGTGACATCACCCTAGAACACTCCAATTCCGTTAATTTCATGGTTAAAAGTCGAAAATCAAAAGATAGAAAGATGAAAGAATGCATATAGATCAAGGAAGTACAAGATTTGAGTTGAAAACTTACAAGAATCGCGAGAAATCGAGAGATTAAGGGGCTGGAACGTCTTGGTCGAGCAACAGCAGTAACAACAAGTGTTTTTGGGGTGAATGAGGGGTATTTTTAGGCAAGGGAGGAGGAAAAGGAGGTTGAAACGTCCTGGATCGGTTGGCCCGCTCGATCGGCCGGCCCAGCCGACCGGCTGGCCCGTCCGATCGGCCGGCCCAGCCGACCGGCCCAGCCGACCGGCCCAGCCGACCGGCTGGCCCGTTCGATCGGCCGGCCCAGCCGTTCGGCTGGCCCGTCCGTACGGAAGCCTTTTGATCCTCGTTTTTGGTGTGTTGCGATAGTTTGGGCCACGTTTTCATATATTTATATTATTATTTATTTATTTATTATAATTAATCACAAAAGGGTCGTATATACGTATCTATATATCCAATATTCGGTGCGATGATCGAGTTACGCGTGCCTTCGAGTGCGTTCTTCGACGTACTGTGCCACAATTATTATCGGGGTACTACTTTGCTCGTATTGCCATCATCGTCACGATGGCTGGAGACATGGTACTCTCCCGATAGTCTTTGTTAGCATTGCTTGTTTATATTTCGACTCCTCACGGTTATCGAGGAGGGTAGATTGAGCCCTCACTCAACATCATCGTGAGTGTTAAAATTTATGAAAATAGATTTGTAATAGCGATAGAATATGCGTAATTATTCGATTATACTTCGATTTAGCGATATACCTGATATAGTTACATTATGATCTGAATCTCTAGTGCTAGGCGTAACGAGTGTATCGAGTAGTAACAACGCACGAAGGTGCGGGTTGTTACAGTCTCCCCTGCTTTAGGAAATTTCGTCCCGAAATTAATCCATTAGTAGGGTCGTAAGAGTTGATGCGAATGGGAGTAGCGATTAGTAGCGTCTAGATAAGCGAGCGATCGATTAAAATTCGACGAGTGAGAGTGGTGAGAAGATACGATTCGAATAACCAAAAGCGATGACACACACAAAAACGATTTCCATAACATTTTAAACTTACCGATAATCGATTAATCTTTGAAGATATTTAGGAAAATCCCCTCATGGCGCGGCGCTAACTACATCGATGTCCACACCAGCGCTATGGGGAGGGTTTTTGATAGTTTGATAACAGATTCTGAGTTATACATTTTAAAAGAATTCGACGGCAAAATAAGTTTTAAGAAAATTTTCCTACAACGTGAGTTCGAGCTGAAACTCGATTGTCGAACCATCGTTTTCGGGAAGATTTCTTTTTGTCATTGCAAAAGTTTTAAGGAAAAACTGGACTTATGAAACTTCCATTGGGCACGGAGCTAAACTGATTCGATGTTTTCTCCATGTTGTAAGGAAATTTCACTTGTCCAACGGTTTTAACAAAATTTTATAAAAATTGGTTTTCTTTAATAGCACGGAGAAATAATTTACATCGGGTCCCACGTGGCACTTTCCTACGAAAGTTTGTTAATATGATTAAAACACTTATATATAGGAAGTACCAGCGGCGTATCCACCATGTTTTACCCATATTACCTCTGTTTCGTGAGGCAGTGTCACGCGCGCCGATAAGACACAGATAGAATTTCGATCCCTCGGTCCAAGCGATAGCATGCTAGACCGAGTCTTGAATTGAAGCGAATTGGATGCAGACAAAGCGTTGATAGCGAGTGCGAGTAGTTCGATCATACGAAACATTGATATGGCACACAGGGTTAGATGACGATTGATAAGCGATAGCGAATGACGCGATTTTGATTCGACTAGATGCGATTTCGATTTGTTCCCACGTAAAACCCACATGGCATGTTTCCACGAGAGTTGCTAATATGGAAAACACCACGTTTCCCATATTAGTTTTGTCCCGTGAAGCGATGTCATGTACCCTAATTCTACACAACTGCGATGACTTCCAAGCGATAACCGAATATCGATAGGCAATAGACCCTGATAGTTGATAAATGACGATTGTTGCGTTGCGAACGATATGCGATTCGATTGAGTTGAATACACCACAAACAGTAACTAATGCTAGCCCACATGGCCTTTTTCCATGAAAGTCTGCTAATATGGTCAAAACACCACCATGTTTCGGCCCTATTAGTTTTGTCTCGTGAAGCAAGGTCGTGCGTGCTAACATAACACAGATAACACGAGTATCGATGAGTGATAGCGAAACACGATGAGAGTATCGAGTTGATGAAATAGGCGCGAAATGCGTTAAAGCGAAAAGCGGCGAGTGATTTTTGATACTCGTCTAGCGCTCCACAATAAGCGATCCACACCAGGCGGTAGAAGTTCACACAATAGTCAATAACCAGTGTTAGAGATTGCAAGATAAACACATGATGCGATTGCGATTTCGAGCCACATATCGAGTGGTTTTGATTGCGAGATAGATCTAGCAAAACTGCGATTGAGTTACGATGTAGACTTACGACCAGTCTTGCGTTGCTCCAATTGCACTTCGGGGTGAACTTACCTAAGTCCATCGATGTGGCAATTGTGTTGCGTCCGCAGACTTACGAGAAGTCTCGCAGTGATGCGATTTAGTTTTTGTTACGCCTTGCGATCGATTTGCATTGTGTCGAAAATAACCAATATAATATAATAGGTCTAATAACGTCCAACTCCACATGGCACTTTCTTCACAAAGCTTCGGTAGTATGGTAAAGCACACCTTGCGCTACCCCTACTACTTATGCCCCGTGCTTTGGTGTCACGCTTTGTTGACATGGCCAAGACCCTTGATCATCTTTTAAACGTCATGGCACCATTAGAACTTCACTACGATCTCCGTGCACTGACCAAAATAATCCTGTGTGCACCCGCGATTAGTTGTTCCTTGCACGTACATCGTACCTCATTCTAAGAGTGTTGTAAGGGTAAAATACATTATATAGTACATAGTGCTAGCGTTTACATGGTGCTCGAGTATAAGAGAAATAGAGTCCACATGCGACGATAGATGAAATAAGCTCCACACATAAAAGAAAACGATAGCGATAAGTCGTATTATTACAACAACATTAGAAGCAAAATAACGTTGCTGTGGAGGACATCTGCGGAGACTGCAGTTGTTGCTGACTTCCTTCAGAGTTGCGGTCCTGCGCGGCAGTGTTGTGCATGATGACTATACCAGTTGCAATTTGTGCAATAGCGACAATTTGCTTCTAGCGGGTGATGATACGTGCACGTGAAACACAGGGGATGAGGCCCATTGTAAGCACATTTTGGTTGAACTGGGACTGATCGGAGAGGTTCGGGTTGCGGCAGTCCAGTTGTTGAAGAGTCTGGGCTCACGGTCTTTCGTTTGCGGCTAGGTTGAGCTTCCTAAGATGATGAAGTTTCGTTGTCGGATTCGCCTGATGATTTGACGGAGACATTGTCGGAGCAATCCTTAGAAGAACCTTCAGAGGAGTTGTAGGATGATCCACCGACCGATTCGCCAGAGGAATCGTCGGATGAGTTGATGATGATTGCTTGATGAGCTTGTTTGACAGGCTTCTTGGAGAAGAACCCGTCCAAGACTCTTTTGCTGTTGATCTCTGCGGCTAAACGGTAGGCTTCTTCGATGGTAGCAGGTCTTGCAGCTTCGACAAAATCACCCACACACTCAGGTAAGCCGCAGATGTACTTTGGAATGGCTTTCTCTGGAGTGTTGACTTGACTTGGGTAGATAGTACTAAGCTGCTTGAACCTTGCTGTATAGCCAGCATTGTCACCTTCGGTTTGCTTGATTTCCCAAAATTCGTTTTCTAGCTTCTGGACTTCGTGAGGAGGACAATATTCTTCCTTCATGAGTTCCTTCAGCTCGTCCCAAGAGAGGGCGTAAGCTGCGGAGATCCCACATTTGTTGTGTTCGGCGGTCCACCAGTCGAGTGCTCGTGATTGAAATACCCCGGTAGCACAAGTAGTACGGAAACTATCGGGACACCCGCTTTGTCGAAGGGTGACTTCAATATAATCGAACCACTGGAGCAGTTGGGTCACACCTCCTTCACCTGTGAATTCCATTGGGTCACAGGCTTTGAAGTGTTTGTAGAGGAAAGTAGATTGCGGCTCTTCCGTCTTAGAGTCCTTCGCGGCTCGAGCGACAATTTGAGGAATGAGCTTGACCACTTCCTTGGTCACAAGCGAGGCAATGCTCTTATCGGCGCTTCGTTTGGCTCTTCTCCTAGCTATTCGTTTCGACATAGAGTTGTTGGAAGGCATCTAGACAGAGAGAGAGAGATTTGGAATGAGATTTGATGATAATGATTTCGGGTTTACGATGCGATTGAGCGCGATCGAAACTTGTAATGTGCAATATAAATAGACTTCACATAGGAGCCATATAGGAGACACGAAACTTCCTAGATTTTCACACAATGTCTTGATTGTACTTAGATATAGATAGTTGTAGTTCATACTTACACACATATATTATGGTTTAGAATGCGCGAGGACGCGTTGAGAGAGGGAATGCGAGAGAAATCGGACAATTGGACATTAGTTTTGTTGCGATCATTCGGTCTTCATTTTGGATTGCGACGGCTATGCGAGTTGTGCGTTTTGTAAAACAGGGAGCGAAAATTGATAATTCGTAATTAAACACATAAAACGTAACTAAGTTTATCAAATCGAAAAATTTCGGCGGGTCATAGGCTTAGTAAAGTACTCGGAGTGCCTCGGGTGTTTAGGCGTCGACTACCCAAGGTAACCCAATCACACCCAACAAGTTCGTGCACGCGCGTTGTCTTTGGAGATTTATGCTTCCACTGGGATGCAGCTCATGGCATTCGTCCTCCTAGTCATCGCGTGGCTCGAGTCATTGTGATAGTCGAGTCCCTGGTGAGAGCTTTTGAAAAAAAATATTTTAGGGAGTGGAACGGTTTATTAAGGTACGGGTTTCACCCCTGACTTAACAGTTTCGTTCCCAGTTGTGGTTGTGCTCATCGAATGAATCCGAGAGCTCCACTAGAATTTCGAAATCGAGGCTTTCGTCGAGGTATGGATGTCACTCCTAACTCAACGAAATATTCTCGTGCTAGAAAAATGCGCTGAGCGAGCAATCCTATCAAGAGTTACTGGTTTTCACACCTGGTCTCGACCGGATCACTCGGTTGTGAGATGCGAGTATTTTCGAAAACATGTGTATTATGTCCGCCTTAGGAAAGGCTAAGTAGTATTCCCGCCTTAGGAAATGTCACACCCCGACCTCGTGGAACAACAAAACGTGGCGGAAACGTCGGGGAGTGTTGTAACAGAATCATTGTTTCATAACACATGGAAATTGAAATATTGTTTTATTGATTAAATGAACTCATTATTCTAATACAATCAAATAAGTACAACTATGATCTTCCAAGTTTTAAAGTTGCTAAGGCACGAGTCCATCCTAAATGTAACATGTATCAACAATCATCTCAAGACAGCACCTGAAACATGTGTAAAAATAGGTACGTCAGCATAAAAATGCCTGTGAGATACATAGGTTTTGTGAATATAGGATTCATGACTTGAGTTTAAAGAAAACGTTTATTAACAGTCAGTCATGAACCTTGTAATTTGCTTTGTCTTGTAAATCATTTGAAAAACGATAAGATCAGATGATATGTATAATTAAATGTAAGGTTAAATGGATAACCTAGTAAAAATGAGTTTGTATAAGATAAGTTGTTGTAAAACAATGTCTTATGAAAAGTATGTTATTTGTATAAAGTGTTATATGACTTAAATTGAAATGATTCAAATAACGCTACGATATGTAATACCATACAAACACTTATATATAGGAAGTACCAGCGGCGTATCCACCATGCTTGTATCATATTACACACGCCTCGTTACTTAAGTCACTTACGCAAACCAAACCACTAGTATAGAATGTTCATGTTTAAACCAATAGTCCAAGGTTATTGTATAACTCAAGTTAAATGTAAACCATGTAATGTATAAACAAAAGTTATGTATGGTAAGTGAAATGAGATTTCTTAAACCACAAGTAAAAATGTACAAAACAAAGTGTTTGAATAAATCAAAAGTTATGCTTTGTAAAATAATGTAAGGTTAAACGAATAACCTTATAGTAGCATATTAACAGTATACTTTGGATTTGTAAATAACATATTAAAAATATGTTTGGGTTTGTTGATAAAATATATATGTTGGTTCTGTACAGTTACCACACATGAGAGTATATCAAACTGTACTTTTGGGAGTATATCAAAATATACTTTAAAGGTGCGATTTAAGAATTCATTCAGACCTAGTGCATCAAACTACACCTTTGAGACTATAAGGATACCACAAAGGAAATCCCTATTTGGATGGAGAAACAAATTGGTTTCAGACATTCCATGACAACAGGAATGGGGTGTCTAGTCCTATAGCACTATATCATACTACCAATCGGTCTGGTGAATGTATAAAATAAGTACAATCCAACAATTAATTTTGTAATCTTTGAGAAATCAGTGTTTAAACCATAGATAGTCAATCAGTTTGTTAAAAGATATGTATAATCAATTATACTTTGAAATCACGAAAATAACAGATAGGTACATATGCTTCACCCCAAAACAGTTGAAAACAGTAGAAGAGGGGAACTATGTACTCACCTGAGATTGCTTCGAAGTTCTTGTATAACAACCAAATAACGCTAGAGATCACGGATATCAACGGCACCTAATATAGGTAACTATGTTAATATATCGGACCTAAATCGGAGGATCGGATAGTATGCGGGTTCGTATACCAAACGAGTATGGAGACTCATGAAATATGGTTTAACAAAGCCTACATACTAAAATGAAACCTAACCTAAGTGCTTGCGACCCATTATGACCCGTTTAGGTAGCTTATGCTACCTTAACGCGTCGTTCGCGTAGAACGCGTTTGGAACGCCTAACATCGTGACCACAAGGTATAACGTCAGAAGGTTACAGCTATGGTCACCTAATGTGTTTGGTCGGATCCTAATGATCGACCAAATGGGTCGGGTTCGAAAGTATAAGCGATGGTTTAGATCGCTTACCTTACGACCCTATATAAGCACTATACTAAAAGTGACGAGCTAAGCATGTTAGAACATGCTTAACTAAGTTTAGAAAACAGGTTTGGCATCAAAACAAACGGCTTTGATGCTCACGAGTAGTTTGGTTACAAAACACGCAAGAATGCGCATTTTGGCCGAAACTACGACTCGTCACTGAGCCTAGATAACGTGGTAATCAGTAGGTATAGTCGCCATGGACTATAACCTTCGTGATCACACTCACGTTATGAAGTTCCAATGATCTTCGTGTTGACCATAGGCTGGTCAACGCAGAAAGTCAAACAAAACGTTGACTTTCGGACTCGAAAAGCGAATAAAGAACGAAAGAACACTTACGAAGGGTCCCCGAATGCTAATCTAGATCAAAATGGCTCAGGTATGAAACAAAGGTTCCAACTTAGAGCTTTTGATCAGATTTTTGTGGGTTTTAACCAAAAGAGGGGGGTATTTATGGGAAAAGTAAAGCCGTTAGGATCGTTTCTTGAATATCGTGCCACGATCCAAGCCGTACACTTGTCAAGATGTTGTGGTGGCTTAATGTGACCCTTAGCTCCTGAGATGGTGAAAGGGCATTGCCCTTTGGAGTGTTTGAAAGGCCAATCTTAGCAAGAAAAAAAAGTTTCTGTTACTGAAGGGGCCATGCGGCCCGCATCAGGATCAGACAAAACTCAGGCGGGCCGCCTGGCTATGTCTGATCTGCACAAAGTTTCAGAATTGGCAGTTTTGGTCCCTGTTGCACGTTTAAGCCATTTCTGACACTTCTAAGGCCCGTAAAGCCAACTTTAAGGCCCTAAAATGATGCGTAAACATTGTGGACATGAAACATGCTCAAAAATATGTCGGATGTTGGTTCGTTTGGCCGTACGATCGCGATGTTCGGTTAATTACGACGGAATGCGCATAAGCGCGAAAAACGATCCAAAATGCGTGACGAATGGATTTTTCTCATGCCAAACACTAAGGCATAATATAAGGATGCTTAAATAAATTTTTGGATGTCCGGATGTATTCAGAACGTAAGTTATGCGCGATAGTGCAAACTTGTGCACTTTTTGACACTTTTAGTCCCTGAATGATCCAAAAGTTTATTTTAGCACACCGAACACCTCAAAGCCTATTTCTAAGCTTTGTAGAAGATATTTAAGGTGTGTTTAACTTATGGTCAGGTTCCGGAATGTTTGTTACAGTTCAAATTGGCATACTTTCGCAGTTTGTCAAGTTTAGTCCCTGTAAGCGAATTAACTTGTTTTTGCCATACCAAAGCCTTCAAAACTTATTTCTAAGTTATGTAAAGGTTATTTAAGGTATGTTAAGCCTATGTCACTATTCCGGAGTGTTCGTTGGATTAAACTGGTTATTTTTACGCATCAGAGCGCGTACAACCCTCCAGAAAGCGATTTAAAGCTTAAAATCGAACAAGAGTTTATGTGTGCAAATGATACACATATTTTTACAAATCCCAAGTATGAGATACAATATTTCATTGGTTTGGCATTTGTTTGATGGTTGAAGTAACACAGGTGTCACAGTCTCCCCTACTTTAGGAAATTTCGTCCCGAAATTTAATTCTAGAGGAAACTTGTGAGGACAGCTGTGACGGTTTCGCCTTCTAATAGATCCATTGAACCCTTAAGTAAAACTCTGGGCCATGTTAGGACTTTTAGCGAATTTGTTAACCCTCAAAGTGAATTCCTTGACTACGGACAGAAGAACGTTTCTTATGAAGGCTTATCATAGGAAACTTGGTGTGTGATTGAGATCAGAATTGGGGGAGTGTGAGAATAAATAACATTGGTTGAGGTCCAAGACTTCTCCCGTATCATTATTCTTGTCACTAGGTCTTAACACATGACGAAGCTTCCTGTGGCTCCTGTGCACTGAATTCCATAATTATGTAGGCCTCCATAATTACGTAATTCCTTGCACAGTCCGCACAGTCCATTTCATAATGCGTAGGAAAAATTACTTGAATAAACATGAAGCGACTCGACTAGACCACCAAAGGATTCTTTTTATTAGATCAACGAACGATCTTTTTAAACTAGATCAACACATGATCTTCTTAACTAGACCGTCGTACGATCTCTTTAAACAGACCACTTAAGGGATCCTTTTTAGTTACATCATCACATGATATTTCTAATCAGATTTTCAAAGTCAATTTGTTTAACCAGACCATTCAAGAGGTCCAATTATAGAATAATACTTTATAACCCGAGGGACTTAACTACAATGTTGAAGTCCATTAAGGGTTTAAGATAGTATCTTTGGATATCCTATTATGAATCTCTCGTATGAGATATGAAAGATTCTATGAGGATTTGGATGGATCAGATACAACCACAAAACATGTAAGAAAGCACATAAGCACAAATTTAGTTAACTTGATTCTTTATTTTGTTACCTTTAGGTATGGATATTTAAAGCACACTAGGAATCCAATCCATGGATTGCATTTGGCACTTTAATGATTTTTTTAAAGATCTATCTATAAAGATAGAGGGATTCTCAATAAGAGTTTGACTTTGTTTCTTAAAAGAAACGAGTGTTTAAGGTTCTTGGGGAGATCACTAGTGATCATAAAATGACAGAACCATACGAGTAGTTTGTCTTTGGGTTGACATCATAAGGTTGCATCAAGCACTCACACAAACGCATAAATTTTGCAAAAATAAAAACAACAAATCTTTATTTATGTAACAACCGAATTGTCTTGAAGTGTCAAAAGATAACAACCAAGGAAATACAAAATACTAATTGATCATTGCTGCATCATTGTTCATGTTTGCCTCATTGATGTTGAACACTCGTCCACGCGCTGGAGGTATGTTAACAAGCCTTGGGCAATTATTCCTGTAGTGGGTAAGGTCACCACAGTTATAACATGACCCCGAAGGGAACCGTGCTTGAACAGCAGCAGGGTTTGCAGCAGCTTGATTTGCATAACGACAAACATTGATCAAATGTCCCAACCGTCCACAGTGGGTACATTTGTGACACTGCTCTTGCTCTAGATGATGACGATTGCACTTGTTGCACAAAGGTGCGGTACCAACATAGTTTTGTCTTTTACGGGGTTGTGCTGGCTGGTTTGGTGCAACCTGTTTGTCTTGAGCAGTTACAGCGTAGCTTTGAGAGGCTTTGCGCTTCTTCTTCTTGGACACCTCAGCATTTTCTTCCTTTGGTTCCACATGAGCAGTCTTGTCAGATGGTCTTAAGTCGCCCTTCCGAAACAGCTTGTGCTTCCTGATATGGGATTCAGTCAGAGTGGCAGCCAATTCAATGGCTTGTCTGACAGTAGTAGGGTTGCTGCCAGTAACGATATCCTGAACTACGTCAGGAAGACCATCAATGTATTTCTCAATCGCCTTATCCAAAGGCGTAACCATAGCAGGGCATAACAAGCTCAATTCCTCATAGCGGTCAGTATAGGCTCGATGTTCCCCATTGTCTTGCTTCAAATCATCAAATTCCCTTTCTAGAGCCCTTAGCTCATGACGAGGACAGAATTCCTTCATCATAAGAGCCCTAAGCTCGTCCTAAGTCTGTGCTAATGCAACCTCAGCACCGCGGTCTCTCATAACCCCGTTCCACCACGTAAGAGCCCTTTTCTGAAACACACTTGAAGAAAACTCGACCTTGCGATTTTCAGGACACTGAACGTGACGAAAAGTATTCTCAATGCTCTCGAACCATTGAAGAAGCCCAGTTGCTCCCTCAGAACCACTAAACTTGAGTGGTTTAGCCGAGTTAAAATTCTTGAAATTGCATGGAGCATTGTTGTTGTTGATGGCTTGAGTTATTTGAGCATAAAGATTTGGAAAGGCAGCAGCCATTTGCTGCATGATGATTTCCGCCAGTTCGGCATTCGCTATCTGATTGTCGTGTCGAGGAGGCATTCTAAAGAGGAAACATGAGAGGAAACGAGTGAGAGAATTAGACGAAAAGAATGAGATGAAACAAATCTGATGAAAGCAAGGATAGTGGTCATTTGTTTGTTACTTCAAAGCAACAAACGACCTCGGTGATTAATCAAAGTAAATAGGTCAAAAATAATGTATCGCGAAGACATGCTCGCCTATAAGTGGACACTCACCCCAAGAGTTCCCAGGTAAGAGTGACTGGTCCGATTATGTGGATTTGTACGAACACTCTAGCCTTAGACAGAAAACTCAGAGTACAGGCATTCACTCTTCCAGTTTGCACGTGTTCACACTATTTAGGACCCAAAACTTTGACGAGAGTTTGAAAACTCAAAGGGGTTCAAAACCTTATAACAGAGGGTTCAAAACCTAGCAATCAATCATCCTAGAACAGATGATTAGTTTTCAAAACGGTTTTGAAATTTTATGTTCTTGTTGTGGTCGTCGCCTAAGGATAGGTGACGGTATTGTTTTATGACTAAACGCAAGTAAACTCGCTTTAGGGTCCTAAGAAGGTTATAGACAAGGTCAAAGCATTACTAATAACCTAATTCCCTATAACCATTAGCTCTGATACCAACTTTTCTGTCACACCCCGACCACGTGGAACAACAAAACGTGGCGGAAACGTCGGGGAGTGTTATAACAGAATCATTGTTTCATAACACATGGAAATTGAAATATTGTTTTATTGATTAAATGAACTCATTGTTCTAATACAATCAAATAAGTACAACTATGATCTTCCAAGTTTTAAAGTTGCTAAGGCACGAGTCCATCCTAAATGTAACATGTATCAACAATCATCTCAAGGCAGCACCTGAAACATGTGTAAAAATAGGTACGTCGGCATAAAAATGCATGTGAGATACATAGGTTTTGTGAATATAGGATTCATGACTTGAGTTTAAAGAAAACGTTTATTAACAGTCAGTCATGAACCTTGTAATTTGCTTTGTCTTGTAAATCATTTGAAAAACGATAAGATCAGATGATATGTATAATTAAATGTAAGGTTAAATGGATAACCTAGTAAAAATGAGTTTGTATAAGATAAGTTGTTGTAAAACAATGTCTTATGAAAAGTATGTTATTTGTATAAAGTGTTATATGACTTAAATTGAAATGATTCAAATAACGCTGCGATATGTAATACCATACAAACACTTATATATAGGAAGTACCAGCGGCGTATCCACCATGCTTGTATCATATTACACACGCCTCGTTACTTAAGTCACTTACGTAAACCAAACCACTAGTATAGAATGTTCATGTTTAAACCAATAGTCCAAGGTTATTGTATAACTCAAGTTAAATGTAAACCATGTAATGTATAAACAAAAGTTATGTATGGTAAGTGAAATGAGATTTCTTAAACCACAAGTAAAAATGTATAAAACAAAGTGTTTGAATAAATCAAAAGTTATGCTTTGTAAAATAATGTAAGGTTAAACGAATAACCTTATAGTAGCATATTAACAGTATACTTTGGATTTGTAAATAACATATTAAAAATATGTTTTGGTTTGTTGATAAAATATATATGTTGGTTCTGTACAGTTACCACACATGAGAGTATATCAAACTGTACTTTTGGGAGTATATCAAAATATACTTTAAAGGTGCGATTTAAGAATTCATTCAGACCTAGTGCATCAAACTACACCTTTGAGACTATAAGGATACCACAAAGGAAATCCCTATTTGGATGGAGAAACAAATTGGTTTCAGACATTCCATGACAACAGGAATGGGGTGTCTAGTCCTATAGCGCTATATCATACTACCAATCGGTCTGGTGAATGTATAAAATAAGTACAATCCAACAATTAATTTTGCAATCTTTGAGAAATCAGTGTTTAAACCATAGATAGTCAATCAGTTTGTTAAAAGATATGTATAATCAATTATACTTTGAAATCACGAAAATAACAGACAGGTACACATGCTTCACCCCAAAACAGTTGAAAACAGTAGAAGAGGGGAACTATGTACTCACCTGAGATTGCTTCGAAGTTCTTGTATAACAACCAAATAACGCTAGAGATCACGGATACCAACGGCACCTAATAAAGGTAATTATTTAATATACCGGACCTAAATCGGAGGATCGGATAGTATGCGGGTTCGTAAACCAAACGAGTATTGAGACTCGTGAAATATGGTTTAACAAAGCCTACATACTAAAATGAAACCTAACCTAAGTGCTTGCGACCCATTACGACCCGTTTAGGTAGCTTATGCTACCTTAACGCGACGTTCGCGTAGAACGCGTTTGGAATGCCTAACATCGTGACCACAAGGTATAACCTCGGAAGGTTACAGCTATGGTCACCTAATGTGTTTGGTCGGATCCTAATGATCGACCAAATGGGTCGGGCTCGAAAGTATAAGCGATGGTTTAGATCGCTTACCTTACGACCCTATATAAGCACTATACTAAAAGTGACGAGCTAAGCATGTTAGAACATGCTTAACTAAGTTTAGAAAACAGGTTTGGCATCAAAACAAACGGCTTTGATGCTCACGAGTAGTTTGGTTACAAAATACGCAAGAATGCGAATTTTGGCCGAAACTACGACTCGTCACTGAGCCTAGATAACGTGGTAATCAGTAGGTATAGTCGCCATGGACTATAACCTTCGTGATCACGCTCACATTATGAAGTTCCAATGAACTTCGTGTTGACCATAGGCTGGTCAATGCAGAAAGTCAAACAAAACGTTGACTTTCGGACTCGAAAAGCGAATAAAGAACGAAAGAACACTTACGAAGGGTCCCCGAATGCTAATCTAGATCAAAATGGCTCAGGTATGAAACAAAGGTTCCAACTTAGAGCTTTTGATCAGATTTTTGTGGGTTTTAACCAAAAGGGGGGGCGTATTCATGGGAAAAGTAAAGCCGTTAGGATCGTTTCTTGAATATCGTGCCACGATCCAAGCCGTACACTTGTCAAGATGTTGTGGTGGCTTAATGTGACCCTTAGCTCCTGAGATGGTGAAAGGGCATTGCCCTTTGGAGTGTTTGAAAGGCCAATCTTAGCAAGAAAACAAAGTTTCTGTTACTGAAGGGGCCATGCGGCCCGCATCAGGATCAGACAAAACTCAGGCGGGCCGCCTGGCTATGTCTGATCTGCACAAAGTTTCAGAATTGGCAGTTTTGGTCCCTGTTGCACGTTTAAGCCATTTCTGACACTTCTAAGGCCCGTAAAGCCAACTTTAAGGCCCTAAAATGATGCCTAAACATTGTGGACATGAAACATGCTCAAAAATATGTCGGATGTTGGTTCGTTTGGCCGTACGATCGCGATGTTCGGTTAATTACGACAGAATGCGCATAAGCGCGAAAAACGATCCAAAATGCGTGACGAATGGATTTTTCTCATGCCAAACACTAAGGCATAATATAAGGATGCTTACATAAATTTTTGGATATCCGGATGTATTCAGAACGTAAGTTATGCGCGAAAGTGCAAACTTGTGCACTTTTTGACACTTTTAGTCCCTGAATGATCCAAAAGTTTATTTTAGCACACCGAACACCTCAAAGCCTATTTCTAAGCTTTGTAGAGGATATTTAAGGTGTGTTTAACTTATGGTCAGGTTCCGGAAGTTTGTTACAGTTCAAATTGGCATACTTTCGCAGTTTGTCAAGTTTAGTCCCTGTAAGCGAATTAACTTGTTTTTGCCATACCAAAGCCTTCAAAACTTATTTCTAAGTTATGTAAAGGTTATTTAAGGTATGTTAAGCCTATGTCACTATTCCGGAGTGTTCGTTGGATTAAACTGGTTATTTTTACGCATCAGAGCGCGTATAACCCTCCAGAAAGCGATTTAAAGCTTAAAATCGAACAAGAGATGATGTGTGCAAATGATACACATATTTTTACAAATCCCAAGTATGAGATACAATATTTCATTGGTTTGGCATTTGTTTGATGGTTGAAGTGACACAGGTGTCACAGGAAAGGCTTCTTCGTGTGAAGTTGTAGAATGCGGGGTTCACACAAAGTCGTAGTTTTTGCAATTTCGATCAAAAGCATCAGGTAGGCGCAATACAAACCCTACTGGGTTCATACGAGGCAGCCTGTGGGTGCTTAGACTATAGACTAGGTCAATCTCTGAGACGTCGACCCGGACTAGGTCGAGTCTTGCCTAATTCCCTATAGTATGGCTCTGATACCAATCTGTCACACCCCAACCGATGGCGGAATCATCGGGGTGCGGCACTAGGCGAATCAGATTGCTCAAGAGAATCCATAACGACTATATTGCGATAATATTTATTACATTTGTTATCCTATACTAACAAACAATACAATCACATAAGTTATCACAAATTTCTTGTCCTCTCGAACAATTCAAATCCGACAACCTAGAATTTAGGTGAGTTTCTAGACTTCCTAGCTTGATTTGATGTAGACTTCGACTAAACCTGCAACATACGTTAAAACATTGTCAATACAAAAGTATTGGCGAGTATACAGGTTTGATAGGTAATAGCATATTAGATTTAAAAGAACCGCGAATTTCCACATGCATAAACGTAATACACGACATATATACTCACAAAACTGATACTACCAGCTAAGTCCTCGATGCTTGATTCTTCGATGGCATAACTAGACCCCGTCGGGCGAAATAGTACTATACTAGTCGTTGTGGGACGTCACGAGTATAAGTCCTAGCATACATACAACTAGCATCACGTATATCTATGCAAACAGTTATTCGCAAGTGATAAATTGACCAATTGAATCATTCGTTTGATAAGTTCGATTTATAAGGAACGTATGTTACTCCCAAAATTCGATAAAAAAGGGGGTCAAGTATACTCACAATGCGTATTTGGTTGGATTGATGGGATAATGCCTGAGAATGCCCTGATTTCAGACTAATTACATGAGTATTGGATTACGCGTTAACGATAATGAAGTTCCCAAGATTTGGTCGGATGGATGGTTCGATCGAATGGGCTATTTGATCGAATGGGCTGTTCTATCGAATGGCATGTTCGGTCGAATGGCCTGTTCGATCGAATGGCCTGTTCGATCGAATGGGGTGTTCGATCGACTGGCCCGTTCTGCTGTTTTCGACAATTTTACATGTTTTCGGTAGTTTTGGTCGAGACGTTTTGCTGTGACGTGTTAAACAACTGAAATTTCATCAATTCCGACTTGTTCTAACGGCCGGGAATCACCCCGTTCCGTCAGGACTTGCCGTTCTTGACGGTTTTCCTTTGTTTAACCCGAATTTGGTGGGTTCATCGCTAGGAATCAGATCTTTGACCAACACGACACTAAGGATGAGTAGAAGGTCGGTCTAAGCTCGGGTTCTACCGTTTTTATGTATAAATCTGATGCGAAAACCTTGATTATTTTTGCGGAATCTCTTAGATCTGAGTTGTTCTTGGTGGAATGAGGCCAACACTTGAAGTTCATAAGAACTTTATGATGACATCAATCTAGAACATCTCAAATCCATAACTTCTTGATTAGAAAACATAGATTTAGAGCAGATTTATGTAAAAATCGTATGGAAACCATTCGGATCTGAGTTGTTCTTCATGGGATGACATCACTCTTGAAGAACTCCATGGTGACATCACCCTAGAACACTCCAAATCCGTTGATTTCACGGTTAAAAGTCGAAAATCGAAAGATAGAAAGATGAAAGAATGCATATAGATCAAGGAAGTACAAGATTTGAGTTGAAAACTTACAAGAATCGCGAGAAATCGAGAGATTAAGGGGCTGGAACGTCTTGGTCGAGCAACAGCAGAAACAACAAGTGTTTTTGGGGTGAATGAGGGGTATTTATAGGCAAGGGAGGAGGAAAAGGAGGGCGAAACGTCCTGGATCGGTTGGCCCGCTCGATCGGCCGGCCCAGCTGATCGGCTGGCCTATCCGATCGGCCGGCCTAGCCGACCGGCTGGCCCGTTCGATCAGCCGGCCCAGCCGTTCGGCTGGTCCGTTCGATCGACTGGCCCAGCCGTTTGGCTGGCCCGTCCGTACGGAAGCCTTTTGATCCTCGTTTTTGGTGCGTTGCGATAGTTTGGGCCACGTTTTCATATATTTATATTATTATTTATTTATTTATTATAATTAATCACAAAAGGGTCGTATATACGTATCTATATATCCAATATTCGGTGCGATGATCGAGTTACGCATGCCTTCGAGTGCGTTCTTCGACGTGATGTGCCACAATGATTATCGGGGTACTACTTTGCTCGTATTGCCGTCATCGTCACAATGGCTGGAGACATGGTACTCTCCCGATAGTCTTTGTTAGCGTTGCTTGTTTATATTTCGACTCCTCACGGTTATCGAGGAGGGTAGATTGAGCCCTCACTCAACATCATCGTGAGTGTTCAAATTTATGAAAATAGATTTGTAATAGCGATAGAATATGCGTAATTATTCGATTATACTTCAATTTAGCGATATACCTGATATAGTTACATTATGATCCGAATCTCTAGTGCTAGGCGTAACGAGTGTATCGAGTAGTAACAACGCACGAAGGTGCGGGTTGTTACAGAAAGGGTGAAGCCCATAAGGATCAATACCAAGAGCATTGAATTGAGAAACAGCTTGAATGAAAGGTTGTTAGCCGCTCAGAAGGAAGCTGTGTTGGAAGCTAACTACCCAAATGAAAAACTAGGAGTCCTTGAAGAACAGCTATCATGTGGCAAGGATGGAATCCTAAGATTGAATGGAAGAATATGGGTTCCAATCTATGGAGGACTTAGGGAAGTAATCCTTCAGGAAGCCCATAGTTCCAAGTATTTTGTTCATCCTGGAAGTGACAAGATGTACCATGATTTGAAGGCGAATTATTGGTGGATAGGCTTGAAGAAGTCTATAGCCACTTATGTGGCCAAGTGTCTGACATGTGCTCAAGTTAAGGTAGAACATCAGAAGCCGTCAGGTTTGCTACAACAACCTGAACTTCCCACCTGGAAATGGGAAATGGTGACTATGGATTTTATCACCAAGTTACCCAAAACAAAGCGAGGAAATGATATTATTTGGGTAATAGAGGATAGACTGACTAAGTCAGCCCACTTCCTACCTATTAAGGAAACACACAGCTCAGATAAGTTAGCTCAGCTGTATGTGGACGAGATTGTATCTCTCCACGGAGTGCCAGTGTCTATTATTTCTGATAGGGATACAAGGTATACATCACATTTCAGGAAAAGTTTTCAGCAATCCCTAGGCACTCGATTGAACTTCAGCACAGCATATCATCCTCAGACGGATGGTCAAAGCGAGCGAACAATTCAAACACTGGAAGATATGTTAAGGGCTTGTGTTATTGACTTAGGCGGAAGTTGGGATGATCATCTTCCATTGATCGAATTTTCATACAATAATAGTTATCACTCCAGTATCCAAGCTGCACCATTTGAAGCTTTATATGGTGTGCAGAACGCCCATTTGCTGGGCAGAAGTTGGAGATGTCCAACTAACAGGACCTGATATAGTCTTGGAAACGACAGACAAGATTGTGCAGATAAGAGATCGCCTTAAAGCTGCCAGAGATAGGCAGAAAAGCTACGCAGACAAGAGGCGTAAACCTCTAAAGTTCGAGGTAGGTGACAAGGTTCAGCTTAAGGTTTCACCTTGGAAAGGGGTAATGTGATTTGGTAAGAAAGGCAAGTTGAGCCCAAGATACATAGGACCATTCGAGATCATCGAATGTGTCGGAACAGTGGCTTATAAGTTAAACCTGCCTGAAGAGCTTAGTGGTATTCATAATGTATTCCACATCTATAATCTGAAGAAATGTATAGCTGATGAGTCACTAGTCATGTCACATAAAGATGTGCATATTGATGAGAGCTTAAAGTTTATTGAAAAACCTTAGTCGATCGAGGATCGACAGGTTAAAAATCATCGAAGGAAGCAGGTACCGATTGTAAAAGTTAAATGGGATGCCCGTAGAGCTCCCGAGTACACGTGGGAGGTAGAGTCCACAATGAAAGAGATATACCCTCATTTATTTCAGTAAACCTCGAGGTCGAGATTTCTTTTAAGGGGGTGAGGATGTAACACCTCGTAAATTCATGTCCAATATTATATCGACACGTGTCATGAGCTTCAAACGTCTAAAGAATTAATTTAGAGGGACTAAAGTTGACAAACAAGGAAAGTACATGTATAAAAGGATTCAAAGTGTCAACATTGGATAAATATACCCTTCAACAATCCTACACGATGTTTATACCCTTAAACGAATGAATTATGAATCGTATGAAGCCGTTTCTAGAAGAAAGTGAGAGTTTACAAACCGCAAGGGTTAAAAGTGTCAACATGTTTAATTTATACCTCTGAGTGACCTTTTAGCGAACCCTAAGCTTTGTAACGATTAATTATGCTCACTAGAATAAGTGATAAAAATTTCACAAGGTTTTGATTTCGTATGAGGAAGTTATGCTAACATTCGTATGTAAGGGGTTAAAACCGTCAACGTTGAAATTTAAGGCTTTTTGGGTGATCATAAAGCTAACCGGGGACTTAAAAAAGTTTGGTTATGTCTTGGAGCCTGAAAAGTCATTTTAGAGGGTTAAAAGTGCAAAATTGCAAGTTAAAACCACTATTAGAAGGACCAGGGACTAAAGATGCAATTCTGGCAAACTTGTGACCTGAACCTAGGAACCATACCGGCCGCGTAAGACCTTATGGTCTCTTACACGGGCCGCGTAGTCCCCTGCAACGGAGAAAAACATGTACAGGTGTCTGTTTCGGCCTGCTACACTGCCTCAACTTACCATTTTTCGATTCCAGGGGCTGCACCAACAGATTTTCATGCATAGGGGGCACTTGTAAGCATCTGGGATCAATCCTAGACTTGTTTGGCATCATCTTGTTCAATCAAAATCACTATATAAGCACCACTTAGTTGCAAACATTGGACTTGAACTTTGAAATATATTCTAACTTCATTTCTGGAGATTCCTGGAGCTCAAGACCACTTCCTAAGGACCATTAGTCGTGCATAGGACTTCAGTAAGTGTCCTTAACCTCTCTTAATTCAGTTTTATTAGTTTAATGGCCTAAAGTCAAACCCGTCGTAATTAAGGTTTAACTTAGTGATTAATCACTAATGGTCCAGTCAATTCTTGAATTGAAAGTACCTATAAGTTGGTAATTATGTGGGCAATAAACCCTTAAAAGGGCACCCTCTGATTCCCATTCTAACTAGGTCAATTGTCGGGTCAAACTTGTTTATAAAAAGTCAACAGAAAGCTAAATTTCAAATAAACATATAATTAACAATGTAGAAGCCATGCAACCTGTTTTATCACTCAAATAACTTGGTAATTAATGTAAGAACATGTCTTAACATGTTCAACCCGACAATTTTCAGTTTAAGCTCGGTTCGGAGCCGAAAGTCGCAAAAGTAGCCTTTCGCTTTGACTTTCAGTTCTGATCCGATATAGCATATTTTAGAAATGCCTTAGAGCTCCAGTAGGACCAGGTTATATGTTAGTATAACCCTCAGTGATTATACAACTTGGTTCATTAGTTATCTGATTCGTATGCATGTTTCCGTTATATGCCTAAATGTTGACTATTATGCCCTTTTAACCTTAAAACGAGATTTTTGAAAATGTGAAAGAATAGAAACCTTTATTACTGATTTATAAACTTGCCCTAAAAATTTGACATCAGTTTGAGGTCTAGATTAGGAGTTATGCTCAATAGCGTAATTAGAAAGCTTTTTATTAATTAAACGGCGTAATTAGCATAAAGCATATCTAAACCCAATTTTTTATTCCAAACTTTTTACCTACTGATGTAAATAATATTTTGGGATTTTTGAAGATTTTTATTTATTTTTAGGCTGAGCATAACATAGGGTTCTAGCTTTGATTCGGTAATTGTCGGTTTTGCCCTTTTGGCCTATAAAATGAGTTTTACATAACATTTTGATACCAAACCTTTTGCTACTGATTTTATATGATAAATAAAATATTTTAAGCCTTCTGGAATGAGAAAGATATCAGCCTTTCTTATAAAACCCGGAAATCGCTTAAACCGCCTTTTTACGCGTTTTAAGGGCATAGTATGTATTAAAATTATTTTTATCATATAAGACTTGATACCTACTGATATTTTTAGTAAAATTCTTATAGTTTAACAATTAGCAAAAGTTTTAAACTCAGATTTCCAGATTTGACCTTTTAAGCTTATGTGAAATTACCAAAATGCCCCTACGGTGCATAGTTTGGTTATAAATAATAAATTTCACATATATGCAATACCCTACTGATATAACTTATTAAATTAAGTATTTTAACTGATCAAATCAGACCTGAACCTCAGATTAATATTTAAACTCTTTTATAAGATTTCAAATGACCAAAATACCCCTACGGGGCATAATTTGAGTTTAAACTCGTTTTGGGCATAATGGAAGGTATCCTACTGATATCACAACATATTTAAGGCATATTAACTTAGGAAACTTGTTCATGACTCATTTGGTTACCCGTTACGCACTTTTCGCGTTCGGTGCGGTTTATGTAACTAGTTTGCATAAATTAGCCGAAACGGGTCAAACCTTATGATTTTTATCTCAAAATCCAGAATGTGTTTAGTTTACCTATATTATACAAGTCTACAAACTTGTCAGGTCTAAACCACATTCTAATCCGGTCTTCGCTTAATCGTGCGTTTTGAACCGTATATCTTCCTTTAGCACTAACCGGTCTAAGTTAGGCTTAATTAAGACCCGTTAGAAATCTAATAGATTATTAAAAACCTTCATTCCAGATTAGGAGCCCGGTAAAAGCTACTTGCACTCGCTGTTTGTGATATATACTTGCTCAGGTAAATACTTTTAACTTATTTTACCTATACGGGCTTGGGATACGGTATTATAATAATACCGCTTGGTCGGGTGTGTAGTTGTTTAAATTGGATTGTGATTAATATATTTACATAACCCATTTTAATCTGTTTTATTTGGTATATGGCCCTTGGGGGGTTAATGACCATGTCCCGGAGATCCTTGGCATCATTCATTGAAATGGCCACGACTTAAGCATGGGGTGTAGGCATACACCTGACAGCTGCATATGTAAAAACTGGTAACCCACTTTAAGGAATTTACCTTGTGGGCATTATACCTATGGCGTTTCAGTTAATCTTGTCAGGCTCTTCTAACCGGCCCTGACGGACGACAAATAAGTAAAACTGTATACAAGATTATTTCTAAATAATTGTCCCAAGTTATAAAAGAATTTTTGTGCCTTGTGCATTCAAATCAATATTCTTAAACTCTTTTTAAAATGAGTCAGTTAATTGTATTTACCAGTGTAAGCTGACGTATTTTCCAAAAAGGCTAAGTGCAGGTACTAGACGGAATAGGCTGCCTACTCCTTGCATCATTAAACGAGTCTTGCAAGCTTAGATGTTATGAATTTGTTGAACAATTTTCCTTTTTATTTATGATCCGCCTGTGGATCCTTTACAGTCTGTTTGTAATACTTTGATATTACTTTTCATTCGGTTGCAATGTGATTCATCTTTTGCTTCCGATGTGCATTAAATTGTGTTGTTTGACTATGATGATATCAACTACGTCACGATACTCCCCACCGGGCCCACCGGTAATACGTGGAAATATTGGGGTGTGACATGAACACCATGAACCTTGCGAGGTTCTTGACTGAAACTGCTCCCCAACCTGCGGAAGGGGAGACCAACGCTCAGGCTCTGAGCGCGGTAGAGGCTTGGAAGCACTCGGATCTCATATGTCGAGGCTATGTACTCAACGTTCTCTCGGGTGCCTTGTATAATGTGTACTACAATATCAAGACTTCCAAAGAATTATGGGAGTCTTTGGATAAAAAGTACAAAACGGAGGATGCGGGAACAAAGAAATTTGTTGTCGCCCGTTTCTTGGACTTCAAAATGGTTGATAACAAGACTGTTATGAACCAAGTCCAAGAGTTGCAAATTATACTACATGACATCACGCTGAGGGAATGGTACTTAGCGAGACATTTCAAGTGGCAGCCATGATCGAAAAATTACCTCATGCTTGGTTGGATTTTAAGAATTATCTTAAACACAAGTGAAAGGAAATGACGATTGAGGAACTTGTCGTCCGTCTTCGTATAGAAGAGGACAACAGGGTGGCCCAAAAAGGCACCATTTTGCAAGCTTCGGCTAAGGCAAACATGATGGAAGTTGGGGAGTCCTCAAAGGGCAAGAAAGGCAAGGGTAAAAAGGACAACAAAGGGAAATCAAAGGTTAACAACCTTGGACCGAAAAAGGGGGCTGTGAAAAAGAAGCTTGCGCCTTTCCAAGGTACTTGTTACAATTGTAACGAGACGGGGCACCATGCTAACCAATGCAAGAAACCTAAGCGTGAGTGTGCGCACATGGTTGATGAGGATGGTATGCCTCTGATTGCAATGATAACCGAGGAAGCGGCTATGATTAAAGAAGTCAACGCGATGGGTGAAAACCTAAAAGGATGGTTCGTTGACACGGGTGCAACCCGCCATGTTTGTGGAGACAAGGCTCTTTTCTCTACATTCAAGGAAGCGGCGAGTGAAGAAAAGCTTTATATGGGAAATAAAGCTACCGCAAGCATCAAAGGGGAAGGCACAGTCATCCTGGAGATGACTTCTGGCAAGGAGTTGACCTTGACCAAAGTGCTTTACGTTCCAGAGATACGGAAGAATCTCGTATCGGGATGGATGCTCAACAAGTTTGGATTTCGTCTAGTGTTTGAATCGGACAATTTTGTCTTGTCTAGACGGGGTACTTTTATCGGAAAGGGCTATGCCCTTAATGGAATGTTTAAAATGAATGTTTCGGTTGTAAACGAAAACAAAAATATGAATGAAACTTCTTCTTCAACTTACATGATTGAGTCTTCTAATGTTTGGCATGGTGGACTAGGACATGTAAATTTTAATTCTTTACGCCGTTTAATTAAATTAAATTTGATACCAACATTCCATATCGAGTCCGATCACAAATGCGAGACATGTGTTGAATCCAAACTTACGAGATCATCATTTAAATCGGTTGAACAAATACTCGAACCCCTTGATTTAATTCATACCGATGTGCGTGATTTAAAAGCGGTTCCCGCGCATGGAGGAAATAAGTACTTCATCACGTTTATTGATGATTGTACTAAATATTGCTACGTGTATTTACTAAAGAGTAAAGACGAAGCAATAGAGAAGTTTATCTTATACAAAAATGAAGTTGAGAATAAACTAAAAAGAAGATAAAAGCTTTGAGAAGCGATCGAGGAGGTGATTATGTTGCACCTTTTGCGGATTTATGCGCAAAAAGTGGCATTGTACATGAGTGTACACCTCCTTATTCTCCACAATCAAATGGCGTTGCGGAACGAAAGAACCGCACATTGAAAGAAATGATGAACGCCATGTTGATAAGCTCGGGAGTGAACCGAGAAATGTGGGGGGATGCCATTCTCTCAGCAAACTATCTTTTGAACAAGATACCTTTGAAAAATAGGGACGAAACTCCATATGAGTTATGGAGAAAAAGGAAGCCTTCGTACAAATACTTGAAAGTGTGGGGGTGCCTAGCTAAGGTGATTGTACCACCTCCTAAGGCTCTTAGGATAGGACCTAAAACTATTGATTGCATTTTCATAGGATATGCACATCAAAGTAGTGCGCATCGTTTTCTTGTACATGAGTCCAAGAATCCCGATGTACACAAACACACTATCATGGAGGCAAATCCTAACATCGTCTCGTATTTTGAAAATGTGTTTCCTACGTTAGGACAAACACATGCGACTTCATCAATAGTGGCTGATGAAGCAGGTCCAAGTTCATCTACGCGATTAGATGAAAGACATGAACGACTTGAGGTTGAGGAGGGTGAGCTTAGACGAAGCAAATGACAAAGGGTTGAAAAATCCTTTGGTCTAGACTTCATGAGCTACATGGTTGAGGGTGAGCCCAATACCTACCGTGAGGCGGTTACCTCCGCGGAAGGACCTCAATGGCAGGAAGCAATTAAGAATGAAATTGATTCTATATTGCAAAATCATACTTGGGAGTTAGTAGATCTTCCACCTGGTTGTAAACCACTTGGATATCGTTGGATATTCAAAAGGAAGATGAAAGCCGACGGAAGTATTGATAAATACAAGGCAAGGTTAGTGATCAAAGGATTTAGACAAAGGGAGGGTCTAGATTACTTTGATACTTACTCGCCTGTAACGCGAATAACCTCTATACGATTGGTTCTTGCAATTGCGGCTCTAAGAAATTTGGAAATTCACCAAATGGATGTAAAGACCGCATTTCTAAATGGCGATTTAGAAGAAGAAATTTACATGGAACAACCTGAGGGTTTTTCCGACCCAGGAAACGAGAGCAAAGTATGTAAATTGGTCAAGTCTTTGTATGGCTTGAAGCAAGCTCCAAAACAATGGCACCAAAAGTTTGATCATGTCATGATTGACAATGGTTTCAAAATAAATGAGTGCGACAAGTGTGTTTATTTTAAAGACACATCAAGAGGTTATGTAATCTTATGTCTTTATGTAGATGATATGCTTATCATTGGGAGTGATGATAACATGATCAACTCGGCGAAAGACATGTTGAAAGCGAGGTTTGACATGAAAGACATGGGTCTTGCGGATGTGATTCTTGGAGTAAAAATCACTAGAACCCAAAATGGTCTTGTGTTGAGTCAATCTCACTACGTGGAAAAGATCCTTGGGAAATTTAATTCGGACGATACGAGTATAGCTCGAACTCCAATTGATAATACCCAACGCCTAAGGAAGAATATAGGAGTGTTTCTCTGTTAGAGTACTCATGGATCATTGGTAGTCTCATGTATCTAATGACATGTACTAGACCCACTTAGCATATTCTGTGAGCAGGCTAAGTAGATACACCAGTAATCCGAGCGAGGATCATTGGAAAGCTATCACGAGGGTGCTTAGATACATAAGATACACAAGAGACTATGGATTACATTATACCCGTGATCCAGCAGTGATCGAAGGATACACTGATGTGAACTGGATATCGGATATAAAGGATCACAGATCCACAAGTGGTTACGTGTTTACACTTGCGGGCGCAGCTATAGCTTGGAAGTCTTCCAAGCAAACGGTTATAGCTAGATCCACGATGGAATCCGAATTCGTCGCTTTAGATAAAAACGGGGAAGAGGCGGAGTGGCTACGTCAATTTGTGGAAGATATTCCAAGATGGCCAAAGCCGTTGATGGCGATTTGCATACATTGTGACAATCAATCAGCGCTTGTTAGAGCACAAAGTTCGATGTACAATGGCAGATCAAGGCACATTCGATGGTAGACACAACACAGTATGACAACTTATCTCAACGGGTGTTATCTCAGTTGACTGTGTGAGGTCAAAGGAGAACATTGCGGACCCGTTAACAAAAGGCTTAAGCACAGATAAGGTGTATAGGTTGTCAAGAGGAATGGGACTAAAGCCCATAGAAGAAGGGAATATGAGGGAAACCTAACCTAGTTGACTGGAGATCCCAAGATCTAGGTTCAATAGGCAAACTTAATCATAAACCCAAAGGGAGTCACTGTGGGGGATGCCCCAAAATTAATAAGGGGAGTTGTATACTTCCTAGTCCATTCCAATCAGTGACATGAATGAAAGTTTAAGCATGTTGAGATTAAGGATTTTAAGGAAATCCAAGATTAACCATGATGCTTTTAATGATTCAGACGAATCACCTATGTTAGAGAGAAGTGGGGTCGCTTCGAATGGATTTGTGGGGAGGCGCAAATCCTAGAGCTCTCGCAGAACCAGGAACGTGTTCCATGACCATGAACGGACACAACCATGAGGACTTGACTCGACTAGGGAGAGTATTGTGTGAATGTATATTGTCGCCTACATAAATGGGGGATTGTTCAAAGACACCGCGTCTACAAGACCCTAGGAGGCTAAGTATACTTCACAAAAGTAGGTTCAAAGGTTACACCTACCTATCTTGCAATACTCAACTGTTGAACGTGTATCATTGAAACTTGATAGATCGATTTCTATTCATGTGGGGGACTGTTGGAAATTTGTGAAAATAGCATTTTTCACAAATATAGGAAAATGATTTTTTTCCTATTTTTGACGAGAAATAAATATAATAAAATGAGCGGATTTTATATATTTATTTGTGGGTTTGTGTTCTATGTTGGAAGAGCTTCGCAACGAACTAAACCACGTCCAAAACGGAGCTAAGATGAATGAGATATCGATGCTCAAAGTTTGGTGTTTGAAACTTGAATGCTGGAAAAAGTGGGAAAGTGGCATCTTGTCCCACATAGGAGGAAAGATGAAACTTAAAGGGGTATTTAAGTGGGAACTCTCCATCCTTATTGTTTCATGGAAGCACTCACTAGTGTACTCGCGAAGGGTGCGGAGCACCCTAACTCGCACTGGCACTCACACACGCACTCGCACGCGCGCGCGCGTGTCGTGGGCAATGTGGCGCTTTGATGGCGCACTTTGCACTTCGCATCGCCGCGAGCCGCTTGAGAGTCGCCTTTGTATTTTTGACCGCGTGCGTGTGGTGGAGCACAAGGGTTGCAAGGAATGGTTAGTGATGTAGCATGCAGGCGCATGACCCTGGTGGGTCCACGCGCAGTGATGAGTACACATGGCATGATGGCGCGCATAGAGCATGGGCACTGAGGTGACGTGCGCGACGCACCAAAGTGAGCCAAAACGGCGCGGCTGTGTGGCGTGTTTGTAGAGGCTCACAGGTGACGTAGCACACGCGCGCAGGTGCGCATATGTGTGAGCCAAATGGCACATGCGTGCAGACTTGAGCGCGCAGAAGCTTCCAGCAGCAGTTGATGCTGTGCAGTTACGTTTCAGCATTCGAAACTGATGAAGTTAATGCGTTTGACTGAGAATTAAGTAACGAATTAAAGTGCATTAAATACGTCTAATGCAGTTTATTTCTCCCATTTAATTGATTTTTCAGTTTTGTCAAGACCTGCAACTATAAATAGGGTGCTACCCTATTGCAGAAAAAACACCGAGAAATACACATCTCTACAATCTCTCTCTGCAGAATTCTTCTTTTTCTTCAAGAATCAAGGTACTCGTTCGGGTTGGAGTCAAGACCGGCAGTGCAACTGCTTCGGGCTGTTGTATCCTGGAAACAAACGTGTTCTCCTGGGAGACGCGAAATTTGTTTTAAGGGACCCGTGTCTAACACGATCCTCAGCCAAGAACAGTGTTTCTGTTCAATTTTCTTGTTCTTGGTTTTCCATTTTTCAGTTGTAATTGTACTGTAATTATATTACCATTCTGTTTGTTTCTGAATTACAAGTTAATAAAGTATTTTATTTAAATTTTGCACGAACGGATTCCCACAAAAACATAACATAAATATATTTGAAAAAAATACTATATGAAGTAAAAATAAATTATAATAACAAAAACTACAAACTATTATTTATTTTAATAGGTTAAAATATAAGTGTGGAAACCATGAAATCGCTTCAGTTCATCTCCAATTTCACCCAAAAATCACAGGTACTTCCGGTCCACTCAAAAACTAATTGGAAACCATGAAAGTGCAGGTGGTGTGCTCAATTCTATCCCCAATTTTACTCCTAAAGGGCTACCTATGCTTCTTCCCCGTTTCCAACAATCATAGACAAGTATAATACACGGCTATTACATGTAAATCCCTACATGGTTTATTTATAAAGGGTTATGATCAAATACAAAAGATAATGTAAATAATAAAGGTAAGAATGATTCTAGTCCATTGATCTTAAATTTGAAAGGTTGAGATTAATTTAAGGGAAAAGGAAATAATGAAAGGGCATAAAGATAATCTCACATTTATAGATTTCTCTCTCCACATTCAATTCACATGTCAAATCCCCTCCCCCCCCCCCCCCCCAATCAATTTAAAACGTCTAGAACGTCATCCTACGACATTTATGGTATTTTTTTAAAAAAACAAATGACTTATTAAATAGTTACGGACGTTGAAAAATGAGGGAGAACTATCATGTGACTTGCATGCGCACAATATTTTTATTCTCTTATTTTATTATAACTCATCCCTATTTATAAAATAGATGATATTATATTAACCCATCATTATAAACAAGTCCTTTTCATTTAAAACAATGATAACATATCATATAACAATAATAACAATTAAAAAAGAAAAATCATAAGTGATAATAAATATATATATATATATATATATATATATATATATGTATATAGAGTAAGGTTAACATACAAAAAGCCTTATCATACATCACGTAGGAGACAATGGTAACCGTTGGATCAGGGGTATAATCACGCATGGGACCACATAATCACGCATGGGACAACATAATCACGCATGGGACTATAATCACGCACGTTCTATGATAATAACGCACGTTATATTTTTTGTCATGTATGTTAATGTAGGTTAAGCCTTGAAGTACATTATACTTTCTCTCTCTATATATATATATATGGGAGGGTAAAATGAGAACCACTTTGAATTGTGAGAACTATAAGAACTATGCTTTTCAAAAAAAATTTCTCGAAAATCTTTAAAAAAACCACTCATTCCAACGAAAAAAATAAAAAATAAAAAGAAATGTCGCATGCAAAAATTTACATCAGATGTAAATAATTTACATCCTCGTGATCAAAATTTACATCAGCGCATAAATAAAATTTATATCGGCCGTAACTACTGACTCGACAATTTTTTTTTGTTTTTACAGATGTGCCTATAACATTTTTATCTACATTTATGCAAAAAATGATGGTCAACTCGCACGGGAAGTAGGAGTTCTCATGGTTCTCACAACTCGTAGTAGCTATTAATTGAACCGCATCCTATATATATATATATATATATATATATATATAGGGTCAAGATTTCGGGAAAACGGTGAAAAGTGTGAGAACGGTGAGAACGCTTATGGATCGTCAGATCAAAACAATCTATGGACTAGATTGTCGCGATGGCGTTTTCGTAAATAACATCAATTTTATTACTTGAACGTGCTTCATTAAGGGTAAAAAGGGTAAACATTCTTTCTTACATAAAAACACCATTAAATATAAAACGCCATACAAAACACCAATTTTATTACTGCGTAGTTTTTTCTGTGTTTTAGTTAACGTCTTAGCCTACAAAAACGTCATAAAACATAAAACACCATAAAATATAGACACCAAGTTTTGAAAGATGGGACGTGTTACAGACAGATAAAGTTGAGCAAAACTGGATACTTTATTAATTGCATTTACTATTATAATAATATCCCGCCTAAACTACGCGCCAAAACATCTGATAAAGAGAAACGTCTCACCACCTTCCATTGATCACACCAAAAAAACATACAACATGGTTCCTAAATACCATTCAATGTAAAACACCAAAAATTTAAAAAAAATCAACAATGGCAAACATCGTTTCTTGGATATTCAGTATTTTTCTGCGTGAAGTTTCACTAAATGGTTTGTTACATGAGGGGAGTAATATTTTGCTGCATGAGATGGACAAATCTTCAAGAAAAAGAAACTGATGACAGTCATATATCATTTTGTCTTCTTTGTTCTTGAAGAGGCTTGGATGATGAGAAGAGACCGATCCCAGTGTAAATGCTATTTTGGACTCCATGATGATAATGAAGATGACGGACAAATAGCATCCACCCACACGACGTCGATCTATGTCTCCAACATCACAAAGCCACTTCAACACACGAACAACAAAAAACCACACCAAAACCAAAACGCCCTTTATTTGTGTTAGTTCTTGTAGTTTTAAAAGAAGAAAGAGACTGATTACAGTGAAGATTGAGAAGATAAATTGGATTTGGATTTTTAATTTATTTTTTTCCTTCTATTTTCTTTTAATTTTTCTTTCTGTGGTTTGTTATGTAATTTTCAGCTAAGAACAAATATAATTAATTCTCTAAAAAAATGCTTGTGAAAAGCCATCAAGCCACAAACGCCAAAACTCCCAAACTATAATAAAATTACTTTGGACAAGAATTATTAAAAACTCAAAAAAAATGTAAAAAACAATATGCAAGAGAATACAACAAAGTGCCATATTTATCTAAATGCCATTAAAAATACAAAGCGCCAAAATATCAAAACGATGGGACGTGTTACAGCTATAAACAGATGAAGCTGAACAAACAGTAACTACAAACAGTAAACTGAAGCGACGGAAACTTTATTACTAACATTTATTATATTAAAAGTCACTCCATGGGTAATTGAATTTATTTATCTTTTCAAAACGTCATAATTACATGTCACGTTATATGACTGCATCCTACATGGCAGAATAAAAAAAGTCATTATAAAAGTAGAACATGTAAACACAACTTAACACTCCACACATTATCTAAAACGCCACACATTGTCCAAAACGCCATACAACTTAAAAAAATGACTGAGGTTATTGCATGGAGGTTTGAGAGGTCGGAGAGACGTTTCATCCTAAAGTTCTCTGATAGGAGAAGGGTGAAGGTCAAGACAATCAAGGCCATACTTAGTATGGATGAAGCGGTTTAGAGGGATATTCTGGCCCTTGGGATTCTAAGGGCCGACGATTGTGAAAGGACTCGAAAGGTAATAAGAAGATTGAATAGAAAATTTCCAGCAGATGATGATGATATTGAAGATACTCCTCTACCAACAGTTAGCAGTTGGGTGGTGGATGAAGAAGCAAGAACGGTTAAAGTAACATATCGACACGGGGTGGAATATTCATTGCCAATGGACGAAATGTTGAAGACAAAGAGACTACATCTTCTTGAACAACTTTGTGATTTAGCACCTTCGAACGATGCAAGATCCAGAGTTTTAATGATATTTAAGTATAGGATGCAGCAAAGAAGAGACGAGATGATGGCGTTATACGCCAATGCAAAAGATGATGATGATAAATCTGAAGAAAGTGATGAACAAAGCGATGGGTATATCTCTGATGTAATCCCATACACAGAAGACTATTAGTTTATTTTAATTTCGTCTTATTGTAATCTTATGAAATATTAATGAATGGTAATGAATTATTAACAACGCCACGAAAAATTACATTTATAACATATATGGGATTAATTCGCCTGGGAACGCCATAACGCCAAAAACCAATTAATTCAACGAGACGGATCCAAAAAAAACAGTAAAACGCCAGGTAGTTCTTGAATCTAACTAAACACCAAAATAATCTTAGACGCCAAAAATGAAGCAACATTGTGACACTCGAATTGGGAAAAAGAAGATTAAAAAGACAAAAAGCCCCTCCCTCCCTGATTATATATATAGAAACGGGATCAGGAGAAAACGCCCTAAAGTGTGAGAACAGTGACAACGCGTCCTGATGGAACACGTGGAGCGGGATATAATCAGGGTGGGAGGGGCTTTTTTGTCTTTTTAATCTTCTTTTTTCCCAATTCGTGTGTCACAATGCTGCTTTATTTTTGGCGTCTAAGATTATTTTGGTGTTTAGTTAGATTCAAGAACTACCTGGCATTTTACTGTTTTTTTGGATCTGTCTCGTTAAATTAATTGTTTTTTGGCGTTATGGCGTTCCCAGACGAATTAATCCCATATATGTTATAAAGGTAAATTTTTTGGTGTTCGTGTCATTGTTAATAATTCATTACCATTCACTAATATTTCATAAGATTAGAATAAGACGAAATCAAAACAAACTAATAGTCTTCTGTGTACGGGATTACATCAGAGATGTACCCATCGCTTTGTTCATCACTTTCTTCAGATTCATCATTATCATATTTTGCATTTGCGTATAACGTCATCATCTCCTCTCTTCTTTGCTGCAGCCTATACTTAAATATCATTACAACCCTGGATCTTGCATCGTTCGAAGGTGCTAAATCACAAGGTTATTCAAGAAGATGTAGCCTCTCTGTCTTCAACATTTCCTCCATCGGCAATGAATATTATACCCCATGTCGATAAGTCACTTTAACCGTTCTTGTTTCTTCATGCACCACCCAGCTGCTAACTGTTGGTAGAGGAGTATCGTCAATATCATCATCATCATCTTCTGCTGGAAATTTTCTCTTTAATCTTCTTATTACCTTTCGAGTTCTTTCACAATCGTTGGCCATTGGAACCCCAAGGGCCAGAATATCCCTCTGAACCCCTTCATCCATACTAAGTATGGCCTTGATTGTCTTGACCTTCACCCTTCTCCTATCAGAGAACTTTAGGATGAAACGTCTTTCCGACCTCTCAAACCTCCATGCAATAACCTTAGCCATTTTTTTAAGTTGTATGGCGTTTTGGACAATGTGTGGCGTTTTAGATAATGTGTGGAGTGTTAAGTAGTGTTTACCTCTTCTACTTTTATAATGACTTTTTTTGCCGTCATGTAGGATGCAGTCCTATAAACTGACAGGTAAGTATGACGTTTTGAAAAGATAAATAAATTCTATTTCCCATGGAGTGGCTTTTAATATAATAAATGTTAGTAATAAAGTTTCTGTCGCTTCAGTTTACTGTTTGTAGTTAGTGTTTTGTTCAGCTTCATATGTTTATGGCTGCAACACGTCCCATTTTTTTAAGATTTTGGCGTTTTGTATTTTTAATGGCGTTTAGATAAAAATGACACTTTGTTCTATTCTCTTGCACATTGTTTTATACTTTTTTTTTAGTTTTTAATAATACTTGTCCAAAGTAATTTTATTATAGTTTGGGAGTTTTTGGGCGTTTATTGCATGATGGCGTTTTCACAAGCATTTGTCCGTATGGCGTTTTATTATATTTTTTTAGAGAATTAATGTATTTTTTTCTTAGCGGAAAATTACATAACAAACAAAAGAAAAAGAAAATTAAAAAAAATAGAAGCAATTTATCTTCCAAATCTTCACTGTCATGAGTCTCTTTCTTTTTTTGAAACTACAAGAACTGTCACAAATAAATGGCGTTTTGGTTTTGGTGTGATTTTTTGTTGTTCGTGTGTTGAAGTGGGTTTGTGGATGTTGGAGACATAGATCGACGTCGTGTGGGTGGATGTTATTTGTCGGCATCTTCATTATCATTATGGAGTCAAAAATAGCATTTACACTGGGATCGGTCTCTTCTCCTCATTCAAACCTTCTTAAAGAACAAAGAAGACAAAATGACATATGACTGTCATCAGTCTCTTTTTCTTGAAATTTGTCCATCTCATGCAGCAAAATCTTACTCCCCTCACCTAACAAACCATTCAGTGAAACTTCATGCAAAACAATACTGAGTATCCAAGAAATGATGTTTGCCATCGTTGATTTTATTTTTTGGCGTTTTACAGTGAGTGGTATTTAGGAACCATTCTGTTTGTTTTTTTGGTGTGATCAACGGAAGATGCTGAGACGTTTCTTTTTATAGGATGTTTTTGGCGCGTAGTTCAGGCGGGATATTATTATAACAATAAATGCAATTAATTAAGTACTCGGTTTTGCTCAGCTTTATCTGTTAAGTCTGTAACACGTCCCATCTTTCAAGCTTGACGTTTATATTTTATGGCGTTTTATATTTTGTGGCGTTTTTGTAGGCCAAGACCTTAAGTAAAGCACAGAAAAAACTACGCAGTAATAGAATTGGCGTTTTGTATTTACTAGGTGTTTTATATTTTAATGACGTTTTATATATGAAAGGATGTTTACCTTTTTTACCCTTAATGAAGCACGTTTAAGTAATAAAATTGATGTTATTTACTATAACGCCACCGCGCCAATCTAGTCATTAGATTGTTTTGATCTAACGATCCATAACCGTTCTCACCGTCCTCACACTTTTCACCGTTTTCCCTAAATCCTGACCCTATATGTGTATATATATAGGGGAAGGTTCAAATGAAAAGAAAATTAATAGTTATTGTGAAAACTCGAAAACTAAATAAAAAAGCCAAAAAACATACCAAATTGTTTTTTTTTTTTTTTTGCATACCAATTTTCGTCATTTTTTATATATAAAAAAATTTTAAAAAAAAATTGTAGTGCACATGTGTACTACAAAAAAAAATTCTTTTTTTTTGAACAAAAAGTTTTTTTATATAAAAAAACCTGCGATTTTTATAAAAAAAATTGAAAAAAAAAAATTGTGTGTTTTTTAGCCTTTTTTAGTTAGTTTTCGAGTTTTTACAATAAAAGTGGTTTTCATTTGAACCATCCCTATATACATATATATATATATATATATATATATATATATATATATATATATATATATATATATATATATATATATATATATATATATATATATATATATATATATATATATATATATATAGGGAGCCGCTAGAATGAGAACCACCTCGAGTTGTAAGAACCGCGAGAACTACACCCCACGGAGCGCCGTTCGCCATGATTTTTTTTTACAAGTAGATGTGTATATTATAAACACAGCCGTAAAAAATCATGGCGAACGGCGCTCCGTGGGGTGTAGTTTTTTACACCACAAGTTTGGTGAAAAAAAAGAAAAAAATTAAAAAACACCATTCTAGCAGCCCCCTATATATATATATATATATATATATATATATATATATATATATATATATATATATATATATAGGGGATTAGTTTTGGGTGTTTTAGTTGTTGGTTGCTTTTGAGTTGCTGATTTAGTACTTTAGGAAGATGTGTTTAGTTGTTGGCCTGTACACATATGTATAATGTTTTGTACATATGTGTTTTCAGTAATGGTATACGTATGTGTATTGAGAATGTATATTATTAAAATGAAAGTTGGCTATTAAACAATTGTGAATTGCAGATGTAAAAATGCATTATTTGAACCGTGAAACAGTTGTACACTATTGTACATGATGTTGTATGTATTTGGAAACAATTGTTACCAATGTGTATTGCACTGTTGTTCACTACTGTACACCAGTATACAGGTTGTTTACACGTTATTTAATCAAGGTTGTACGTTGTACGTATGTGTATTGCAATGCCATACACGAGTGTACAGGTTTATGTACTTATATGTAATCGCTATGGTACGACTGTCTAAGAATATAGAGAATGTGCAGGAAAATGGTGTTTGAAACGGAAGCTGGAATAGGGCTAATGTATTTTCAGATGAAGGACTTAGAACCTAGTGTGTATATTGATGCTGCAATTGCTATGATTTCTCTAAGAAGACGACACCGTTTAAAGTGGTAAATATCTTTTTAACTTTTAAAGTTATTATTTGTGTCATTGTTAAACTATTTCAGCTTGTCATTTCCGCAGAAAGATATTTTAACTAAGTACTTGAAGGCGGTTGATTATCCGAAAGGTCGGGACTTTGATGGAGTAATGCCCTATAGGTTGGAGGTTGAATGGGCGACCATTGGCAATATTGTCGATTGTGGAGTTTTGCAATGCGACACATGGAAATTTGGCTTGGAGTGACATAGGAAAAATGGTACAGTGGGTTTCAACTTACACAAAAGGATAAGAAGGTGAGTTTGACACGACCACGGAAAATGTTTACTGTGCGGTTAGTGTGTTTAGATGCAAACAAGCACCATGATTGTATAATTGATGAATCGGATACACATGATAAGGCTAAGAAGACCTTTCTTATACAGATTGCATGATAGTTTACGTATTAGTATATGTTACTAGTCTTTGACACTTTGGTGGTTATTTTTTGTTTAGTAGTCGTTATACGTTTTGTTATCTTGTTGGCGCTTTGTGTATCTGAACGGATTGTTTTTTAGTGAATAAATCATCATTTTGGTTATATTAAAAATAAATTAATGATGAGTTTAATAAATTTATGAATAACAAGATTAGTGAACTTGAAATCTATGTATACGCATATAATAAATATGTATAGTACTACGTATACATAGTTGTATTTAAAATAGTACATCGGTGTATTAAGCTTATATATCTGTGGAATATAATGGAAAAGTTAGTATTTCTAGTACGTAACAAAGAAAGGGGAAATCAAATTAAACCAGGTGCAAATCTTTAAACGAAAGAAAATAAATGAAAATTTAAATCTTAACAAAATTTAAATTATCTTTTGAAATCACAAAAATATAGGATAAAGTAACTGTTCGTGGATAACTACCTACTAATGATGGAATATAATTAATGAATTAATATTAATTTATATGTAAAATTACAATCATACCCTTATATTTAGTAAAGAAGATCTATGGTCAAGATTTGTTCGTTTTGTTCACAAATAGGGAAGTGTTCACAAATGAACCTAACCCTATATATATATATATATATATATATATATATATATATATATATAGGGGAAGGTTCATTTGAAAAGAATATTCTTGAAAGAAGAAACCTAAATTAATCTAGGCCATATATTTTTTTGATCAATGGTTGTGAATCAAGATATTATTGTTGTCCACTTTCAATTAATGTTTTAATTAATAAGGGTAGAATAGACAATTTGATGTATAACGCTATTAGATATTATAAAGGGTTACTCTAATCTCATTAATGCCACCAAAATTTTCTCCTTCACTATTATTAATGTGTTCGGTCCTACACCAATTTTATAAGGGGGCGACTAAATTATTTAAAGTGTTGTGTCCTACACATATATTATTATTTGTCGTAAAATTATTAAAAAGTGTTGGGAACCTACACATTTTGTGCCCTACACCAAAACATTGTTTTCTTGGTGTAGGAAACGTTGTTATTATGGTGTAGAAAACGTTGAATATGTAGGATCATGTGCATGAATGTTTTATTGTGTAAGGTGCACAACTAATTTATAGGATATACTCATTAAATGATTAATGTTTATTAATTTAAATAGCAAAAATAAAGGGTACACTAATTAAATGATTGGTTTCAATTACCTGTGTACCCTTTTATTCTTTTTATTCTTAATTTGTATTTCTTCTTATTTGAACTCTCCACTATATATATATATATATATATATATATATATATATATATATATATATATATATATATATATATATATATATATATATATATATATATATATATATAGGATAATGCTCTATAAAAAACCCCATTTTTAAGAAACTTAGTAAACTCAACATGTGGCTCTCATATGTCCACGTATCCATATCCATTTCAATTACCTTTTTGAATATAAGGGTAAATTAGTAATTGTCCCAACCCAAGATACTTTTCCCATCTTGATTTGACTTTAATAATTAATGCCCATCAACTCCAGTGTACAAATTACCCATCCCCATATTTTTTTTCATAATTTCTCTTTACATATCTCCATTAACATCTTTCTCAACAAGTTCATGCTTTCTCCATTAATTTTCATGGAGACAAATCCACCAACATTGGAGTTAATGTCGCCGATCCATAGTTTCCCCCAACAGGTTCCATTTTCCATTAACTTCATATCTGTTTCAAGTTCTACCCAAGATCCATTTCCATGAACTTCATTTCGGTTTCAAGATCCACCATTTCAAAACCTCCATTTAAAGATCCCCACTGACGGGAACGTCATTCACAACGAGTTCCCTAGTGACGAGGACAAGAATGATCAAGGTTTTTCATCCTTTTTTTATGGGTTCGAGTTTTTTTTTTCTTTTTTACACCCCTAATTCAACTTTACATGTTAATTTCTTAAAAGAAATCGAAGAACCAAGATACTATCGAAGAATCAAGATCCTGTCAATAATAAGTTGGTTTTGATTTTTAATTGTCATTTACTTTGATTTTCGTTCTTCACAATTGGTTTTATGTTTTCCAGAATTAAGAATGTTGCCAAAAGATTAATTATTTTTCAATACCATTGATTATTGTTTCAAAAAAAATGACGTTTATAGGTAATAAATTTCAATACTATTGATTTTAGTTTGGTTTTCATTCTCCTGGTGTTTATAAATTTTGATTTTGATTCATGGATTACTTGTTTTGGTTTCAAACTCGTTTGATTTTGATCCATGGATTAGTTATTTTTGTGTTAAAAAAAATGTGTTTGTTGGTTTGGGGATTTTGATCCATGGATTAGTTATTTTTGTGTTAAAAAAATGTGTTTGTTGGTTTGGGGATTTTGATCTGAACAGTAACTGTTTTTTTGTTGGTTTGGTTGCCTTGTTTGGTGCTTTTTGATCTGAATAGTAACTGTTTTTTGTTGGTTAGGTTGCTTTGTTTTGGGCTTTTGATCTGAATAGTAACTGTTTGTGTTATAGTACAGAAACAGACCCATAACATGTGTTAATCCCCTGTTAGAATGATATATAACGTGTGTTGCTTTACAGAAACGGAACAATAAAGATATTCAATCGTGGTTTCGTCAAACGTGGATCAGATACTCAAGGATCATGACCATGTTTATGTTGCAGCACAACACAACTAACACGTGTTATAGTTTGAACTTCTCGGACATGCATGTGTTACATGTGACATGAAACCCATGTACAACGTAACACGTGTTACGTGTGACATGAAAACATATTTTTATAACTTCCCTGGCATACGCACACCCACATGTTTACAAACCGTTTCAAGATCGACCCAAACAATAAAGCAAGGGTAGCCGCTGAAAAGCTAAGGCAGCAACGGTAGCCGCTGAAAAGCTAAGGCAGATTTTCAAAGGAAGCTCCGCCATTTTCTTAGTGCTATGTATTTTCGTTTACTAGTAATATGTAATGTGAGACTCTTATTTTGTTTTGTCTAGTACATGATGTTAAAACGGTATGGACTTAACACATTCTGGAAGTCTTAACACACGTTATAAAAGAGGCTTAACACACGTTATATCAGGTATACTATGTTATTAAGTTACTATTGGAGTTTATGCATCCATTCTGGAAGTCTTAACACACGTTATAATAGAGGCTTAACACACGTTATACAATATTAACTTGTATGTTCCATATTAACTTGTACACATATTGACTTGCAAACCACTTTCATATACATGAATACAAGTCGGGTTATAATGGATGCTTACATGTTATCATATGTATACAAGTGGGGTTACATCAAGATTACGATATTAACTAAGCTTGCCATTAAACTCATCGCCCCCGTCGACTGTTTTCACCCTTGTCACATGTTAAGCAATTACATGTTCCGAACAGACAAATTGTAACACATGTTAGATCAGTATATACACATCATGGTGTTTTGTAAACCCCTAGCTTATACATGAATATATGTCAGGTTACAAAAAGCTTATAACAGAGGCTTAACACATGTTATACATTCCAAAATGTGCAAAACAAACACATGTTATAAACGAACGAAGAGTTCTTTCCCACGTTATATATCATTCTAACAGGGGCTTAACACATGTTATACATGAACACATGTCAGGTTACATCATGGTGTTCTGTTACAGCTTGAACCACCAACACATGTTATAAATGAACGAAGACTTCTTTCCCAAAGGATGTGACTTTCATATACATGAATACAAGTCGGGTTACGGTGTTACAATATTAACTTGTATGTTCCAAGATTATACAAGTTAATAGTGTTTTAGAAACCACTAGCTTATACATGACACAATGTTGGGTTAAACCAAGATTATAACAGAGGCTTAACACATGTTATCCTAGGTATACGGTGTTACAATATTAACTTGTATGTTCCATATTAACTTGTACACGTGTTACGATCAGTATATGCACATCATGGTGTTTTTGCAAACCACTTTTGATATACATGAATACAAGTCGGGTTATAATGGATGCTTACATGTTATCATATGTATACAAGTGGGGTTACAACAAGATTACGATATTAACTAAGCTCACCATTAAACTCACCCCCCACCCCATCGACTGTTTTCACCCTTGCCACATGTTAATCAATTACATGTTCCGAACAGACAAATTGTAACACATGTTAGATCAGTATATACACATCATGGTGTTTTGTAAACCACTAGCTTATACATAAATACATGTCAGGTTACAAAAAGATTATAACAGAGGCTAAACACATGTTATACATTCCAAAATGTGCTAAACATGTTATAAATGAACGAAAACTTGTTACAGCATGAAAACTTCTTTATGGATCTGTTACAGCATGAACCACTAACACATGTTATAAACGAACGAAAACTTCTTTCCCAAAAGATTTGACTTATTCAATATCCCCGCATCCATCCAGCTTGTCAATTGAATATCTTTATGGATCTGTTTCTGTAAATCAACACACGTTATATATTATTCTAACAGGTGCTTAACACATGTTATGAGTCTGTTTCTGTAAATCAAACAACCCAACAAAAAAACACTTACTGTTCAGATCAAAAGGCTAAACCAGCAACCAAACCAACAAAAAAAACAATTATTGTTAAGATCAAAATCTCCAAACAAGCGACCAAACCAACAAAAAATCCCGTTCAAAAATCTCATCCTAAAGTTTTCGATTTATTTAAAATACATGAACATTAACCATTACTAGATCTTGATTGAAGACAAAGGATAGGAGAGAGAGAGAGAACATTAACCATTACAAGATCTTGACTCCGACGACGTTTCAAACTCCGGCGCCACCAACCACCCACGCTCCACCACCTTCTACAACCACCCACTGTCGTCGCTATCAACTACCAACAACCCGGAATGAACCAGCCACCACCTTCCACCAACCACCATCGTGCCTCACTCATCGTGCATTTACCGCCTCCCCTACCCCAACCATAACGGTCAACAACACCACCGCCACAGCGCTGCTGCTGCCGTGGATGGCTGGAAACCCACCAGTTTTCTCTCTCTCTTTCGATTTCTCTGGACCTCTCTTTCTCTTTCGATTTCTCTGGTACTCTCTCACACTGCTCTCACTCCCTCTTTAGGCTTGCAGGTTGTAAGTGTTTTGTAGAGAGAAGGGAAAGTCATGGGAAAGAGGGAATTGAGAGAGCTGAGATTGTGATTTTGAATTGGATATGAAGAGAGAGAAAGAGAGGTGCATTAAATATGATAGGACTAGACAGTGGAAAGAGAAGGAATATACTACCCAAAATGCCCTTCTAGTTGACTAATGTGTATTATTACATTTCTTTTAAATCTAATTGTTACCAAAATTATGAGAGCCATTGATCAAGTGTGATGAAACATAATCAATGGATGGTATTGGGTTTGCATAGTTTTTTAAAAAAAATGGGGTTTCTTGTATAGCCAAACCCTATATATATATATATATATATATATTTGTGTGTGAAATGTGAAATTATGCGGCTTTAACTCTCACCCAAAGAACGTTAAAGTGTACAACATATATTATGTGGCTTTGAAACTATTACATGTATGTTTCATTATTTTCAGAGCTTCGTATGTAACGGTTTAACCATTTTTTATAAAGTTTTTTTCATAATTACGTAAGCAAAATTCGAATTTCAGTTTGTTCTTAGCTCACTCTCATTATTCTTCTTCAAGTTCCAATGATATACACGCAAACTTTTGCAAATTGTAAATATTATTCCTTAAAATATATTTTAAAAAGGTAGCGAAAACTAACGAACAAGACATAGTATTCATTCGTTCTAGAGTAAATTACAAAAATTGTTCTTTACGTATGTTATTTATTGTAAACTGTTTCCTTTGTCTTCAATAATTACATAAAATGTACTTGATGTTTGCAAACCATTGCAAGTTATGTCCTTTAGCCCTAACTCAGTTAATTTTTGTGGTTAAATCTGACCAAATGGACCACACATGAGGGTAGTTTGGTCATTTTATTCTCATGTGGGGTCCATTCAGTCAAATTTAACCACAAAAATTAACTGAGTTAGGGTTAAAGGACATAACTTGCAAGGGTTTGCAAACATCAAGTACGTTTTCTGTAATTATTGAAGACAAAGGACACAGTTTGCAATAAGTGACATAGATAAAGAACAATTTTTGTAATTTACTCTTTGTTCTACGTTCCAGTTTTCATAAGATTCTTTTAAGATATCTTTAGATCTTATTGTAATTATTCTAACTTGAATTGACATGATAAGAAACTGTAATATGAATGTAAGATAAAGATTACGGATTTAGTTTAGGCTAAATGTTTTGAATGGAATCTATGAACATGTTTAGCTAAACGGGTATGAAAATGTTTTAATCCTTTTTATACCATAACTTCCGTTTTGCTTCCTGTGGTTTGTGGTTTGGTCGCTTTAACGGTTTTGCCCCAAACCTTTAAAAATAGTCATTTTACTCCCTGATCTATGAAACTCATCTCCACTTCACTCCCCACACCTAACGCCATCCAATTCCTTTGTTAAATTCTGGTCACATGCCCCTCACATGAGGGGCATTTTAGTCTTTTCCTATCCTCTCTAAAAAGATATTTTATTATTACACATACAAACACACTCTTTTTCTCTCTCAAACACACTCTTCTTATCTCTCTGTTCTCTCTCTCCATAACCAGACTTCACCACAAAATCACCACCAACATTACCATCCCCTGCACCAACCCCACATCGGCAGCAAGCACCGCCACCGCCAACAAACCTCACCACCACCGTCGCAAGCTTGAAGATTTGAACCATGTCTTTCTCTAAACCCCATAACCACCATAAGAGTTCTGAATCATCTCTCTCTAAACCCCCACTAACACCATTGCAGATCTGAACTGCCAGCATCCCCACATCACAACGTTCCCTTTCTCTCTCTCTCTATCTAAACTGTCGACTCCGGCAAAGAGGCCATCTCCACAGAGTTGACTTGCAGATCTGAACCGCCATCTCCATAGTGTTGAGTTGCGGCTCCGGAGAAGAGGCGGCGGATTTTGGTTGATGTTGGGTAAGATTTTGTGTAAGACTTTTGTGATATATGTTAAAATGTTTGTGAAGGTTTATTGCAAGGTTTCGATACCATTCGTCCCTTTGATATATGTTGACGGCTGTATATTTTCGAGATGATGATGAGTTGATTTTTTTAGAGCTCAAAAATTGATATTGTTGCCAATAATCAATCGTGAATGATAAGTAAAAGAGTAAACTGCTAAAATCGTCCCTGTGGTTTGACTCAAATTGCTAGATCAATCCAAAATCAACTTTTTTTGCTAAAACAGTCCCTGAGCCTAGTTTCTGTTGCTATTTCAGTCCAATAAATTAACACCGTTAGAACCTCCGTTAATGAATGGGTAAAACTGCTGAATTCGTCCCTGAGGTTTGATTCAAGTTGCTAGATCAGTCCAAAATCAAGTTTTTTGAATTTGTTAATTATAAACTTATTTAGGTATATAATTTTTCTAGACTTGCATTAATTTTTTGAATTTGTTAATTATAAACTTATTTAGATTATAAACTTATTTAGGTATATAATTTTTCTAGACTTGCATTAATTTTTTGAATTTGTTAATTATAAACTTATTTAGATTATAAACTTATTTAGGTATATAAATCATTAATATCACAAGAGAAAAAATCCTTTTGTTAGTTATTTTGAAAAATTATTTGTTAGTTATTTTGATTATTATTATTATTATTATTATTATTATTATTATTATTATTATTATTATTATTATCATTAAATGTTTACTAATTATATACTTAAGTATTTAAATAAGATAATACTTAATTTAATTTAAATAAAATTAGTTTTAAAAATATAAATGTAGCTTTTTTTGAAGAGCGTAATTTAACCGGCCCAGCCTTAAATACTGATTTTATTTTGATATTGTTGTTGTTGTTACCATGTAAATATTTAGTATTTGTTTAAGGATTTAAATAAGACAACAGTTAATTTAAACAATATTTAGTTATGAAAAATACAAACATTATATGTAAATTTAAATATTAAGAAATTAACATAATTTTTATTTGTTTTTATTTAAATCGTAATATTTAATGTTTAATATTTATCAATTATTTTAATTTAATATTTGTATTATAAAGTTCTTTTATTAATTTTTTCTACTTAATTAAGTGGTTTCTTATTTAATAATACTTATTATTCAGGTGAGGTCGGACAACATGTCGTGCTAGAACAAGTCTCATAAAAAGGATTATTAATACTTATTATTCAGGTGAGGTCGGACAACATGTCGTGCTAGAACAAGTCTCATAAAACGGATTATTTTGGTTTGAGTCAAAACGAGTTCGGGTCAAACCAGTGTTTAAGACAGGTCAAATAAAATTGCGCTATCCAAAAGTGCTACATTCTGTTTATATTTTTATAACTAAACACCATTTAAATTATATATTTAGGGTAGACTTGTAATTTATCTTAAATTTTAAGACATTTAAGAAAATATATAATGTATTTGGTACAAGTATTGATGCATTAAGAACCTGTCATTACCATTTTTTTCTCTTGTGATATTAATGATTTATTCAACGAACATAAATATAACTGGATCCGCCTTAAATAAGTTTATAATCTTGTGATATTAATGATTTATATACCTAAATAAGTTTATAATCTACATAAGTTTATAATTAACAAATTCAAAAAATTAATGCAAGTCTTGAAAAATTATATAACTAAATAAGTTTATAATCTACATAAGTTTATAATTAACAAATTCAAAAAATTAATGCAAGTCTAGAAAAATTATATACCTAAATAAGTTTATAATTAACAAATTCAAAAAACTTGATTTTGGACTGATCTAGCAACTTGAATCAAACCTCAGGGACGAATTTAGCAGTTTTACCCATTCATTAACGGAGGTTCTAACGGTGTTAATTTATTGGACTGAAATAGCAACAGAAACTAGGCTCAGGGACTGTTTTAGAAAAAAATGTTGATTTTGGACTGATCTAGCAATTTGAGTCAAACCTCAGGGATGATTTTAGCAGTTTACTCTAAGTAGAAAAAGAATGATAAGTTTGGTCAGCTCCTGGCTGGGTTTTTGTTTTCTGTTCTTCCCTGTACTATTTTTTTTTTTTTTTTTTTGGGTTTTTTAATGAAGGTTCCATCTGGCTATTCAAAAAAAAAGAATGATAAGTAAAAGAAAGGTGAAGTGAAATAGGAGGAAAAAATGAGGTGATGAGTTAACTAGGGCTTCAATTTTGGAGATGGTGGTGGTCGGCGTGTGGTGCCCAGTGGTGGTCGGGGACGGTGTTGGGTGGCTTGAAGATAGGGAGAGGGTGAGATTTGAGGGGGTTTCTAATATAAACATAAAAAATAAAATACTAAAAAATTTGATATATACATATTTAAGTAAATAATAGAAAATAATTAATTTATTATATACTATAATAAAATATCTTTTTAGAGAGGATAGGAAAAGACTAAAATGCTCCTCATGTGAGGGGCATGTGACCAGAATTTAACAGAGGAATTGGATGGCGTTAGGGGCGGGGAGTGAAATAGAGATGAGCTTCATAGCTCAGGGAGTAAAATGGCTATTTTTAAAGGTTTGAGGCAAAACCATTAAAACGACCAAACCACAGGGAGCAAAACAGAAGTTTACTCTAACTTAAATTGATCATCTTTTATATGAAAGCTTAACTTAGTTATGTATTTTATGTTTTAGTCCAATATTAGAACACCTTCAATTTTGTTGTAACTTTGAGTTTTATTATATATATATATAGGGTAAGGATAGTGTAAAAAGGGCCTAAAGTGTTAGAATTGTAAGAAGTGTATTATAACACTATATATAATACTATATAACACCATATAAACACTGTATAACAATATGTAACACCATATAATACCATATAACACTGTGTAACACTATATAACATTATATAACAAATATAACACTATTCATCTATCATAGACATGCTATCAGACAACTATAGTGTTATATTTGTTATATAATGTTATATAGTGTTACATAGTGTTATATGGTGTTACATATTGTTATACGGTGTTTATATGGTGTTATATAGTATTATATATAGTGTTATAATACACTTCTCACACTTTGAGCACTTTTTACAAGATCCTCTACCTATATATATATATATATATATGTGTGTGTGTGTGTGTGGGAGGGTTTAAATGAGAACGCTAAAAAGAGTGATTTTGAAAGGAGAAATGAATTATTTGATGTTGTAAATTCTTTTTTTAATGTTGTATCTTAATTACAAAGAGGTTTCTATTAAAAAAAGATTGGTTTTGATTGGTTTTTTCATTCGTTCTCACGGTTCTCACAATATTTAGCGTTCTCAAGATAACCCTCCCTTATATATATATATATATATATGGGAAGGATCCGTTAGAAACCACTCTTTATTGCGAGTTCCAATGTGACCACAACAAAAAAGCTAAAAAACACACAATTTTTTTAATATTTTTTAGCTCAAAATCGCTAATTTTCGTTACCCAATTTTTTTTCTACTAAAAATAGCGATTTTGATGTAAAAATATTTTTAAAAAAATTGTGTGTTGTTTAGGTTTTTTGGGGGTTTAGATTTTAGCATTTTAGCTTGGGTGGGGGGTTGGGGGTTTAGGGTTTTTTTTTGGGGGGGGGGGGGGGTGGGGGTTAGGTTTTTTTTTAGGTTTTTTAAGGTTTTTTTTTTGGTGTATTCACATTGGTTCTCATGGTTCTCACAATAAAGGTCGTTCTCAAATAAACCTTTTATATATATAGGGGCTGCTAGAATGAAAACCACCTCGAGTTGTAAGAACCGCGAGAACTACACCCCACGGGTAGGCGTTCACCACGATTTTTTTTTACAACTAGATGTGTAAATTATAAACACAGCCGTAAAAAAAAAATTTTAAACGCCGCGGCCGAGTGGGTAGTTTTTTACACCACAAGTTTGGTATTTTTAATTTTTTTTTTCTTTTTTCTTTTTTTTTCACCAAACTTGTGGTGTAAAAAACTACCCCCCCCCCGGCCGCGGCGTTTAAAAATTTTTTTTTTACGGCTGTGTTTATAATTTACACATCTAGTTGTAAAAAAAATCGTGGGAACGCCCACCCGTGGGGTGTAGTTCTCGCGGTTCTTACAACTCGAGGTGGTTTTCATTCTAGCGGCTCCCTATATATATATATATATATATATATATATATATATATATATATATATATATATATATATATATATATATATATATATATATATATATATGGAGCCGCTAAAATGAAAACCACCTCCAGTTGTAAGAACCGCGAGAACCAGTCCCCACCAATCAGATCTTGCCAACAATAAGGGTATATTGGTCATTTCCTTTAAATGTCTAATCTCTCTCCTCTCTCCTCTCTCCTCTTAATTAATGTTGCAGGCTTTCTTCTCTCATCTCTCCTCTCTCTCTCTTTTTAAGTTGCAGACTTTCTTCCTCTCATCTCTCATTAGTCCATTAGCATCTCTCATTCTCTCTCTCTCTCTTGTTTCCGACGGTAACCACCAAGCAGAACACCCCCCCTTCGTCTCCAAAGAATTCGCCGGCCACCCTAACTGTGGTGGCGGCTCGTGACACCGGTGGCCCAAAACAGAGGCGGAAGGTTCAGAGGCGACGGCATGAGAGGGAGAGATCGAGATGAGAGAGAGAGACAGAACTCCGGTGGATATGGTTCAGAGGCGACGGTGGCCGCACAGACGGCGGCAACCCCGATCAGATCCCTCCCTCTCCTTGCTCACTTACCGGAATTCAGATGTTCTCTCAGATCTCTCTCTCCTTGTTCGCCACCGGAAATCTGGTGGTGGTGGTAGGCAGAGATCGGTGATGGTGGTGGTGTGGGGTAGAGGTGGGCGACGGTGTTGGTGGTAGTGGCGTTAGGGTTGGTGGCGGTGGGGGGGGGGGGTTTGGTGGTGTGTGGCAGAGGTGGGTGACCGGTGGTTTTGTGGGGAGAAGGTGGTGGGGCAGGTGGTGTGTTCGGAAGCCGCCGGCGGAGGCGGAGGTGACTTTTTTATCACCGATGATGCCCCAGTGAACTAAGGTTAGTGGTTGATTTTTCTGAATTTTTGATTTTTGCGGTTGTTTGTTTGAATATGGTGCTTTTTTTATAGGTTTTAAACAGTGATATGGTTGTTGGTGCTTTTTGATCTTAATCTGGATATTTGTTTTGATTCTGAGTTTAGTATGTTGGGGTTTTTGATCTGTGGGTTTTGATTTGTGATATTCAAATCTGTGGGTGTTGATACGATCGATGGGGTGGCGATGATGTAAAAAAAAAAAAAAAAACAACGTAGATTTTGATGACGATGGCGCGGCAAGGACGGCGGAGGGTAGGGTTTTTGATCCTGCAACCCCACTTTTTGCAGCCTCTTGATTATCGGATAATCTGAGCCAAACCCCGTTTTTTTTCGAGATACCCCTTTTTTTATGTTTTTTGGGTTTTTTTTTTTTGAGGCGTCGATGATAATAGCAATCTATCTGAGACACCTACCGAGTAGCGATTTTCTGGGTGCGTTCATTTTTACGTAGAACGTAAAAACGTAAAAAGTTTAACGTGAAACGTAAAAAGTTTAACGTGAAACGTACAAAGTTTAACGCGAAACGTAAAAAGTTTTACGTGAAACGTAAAACGTAAAAAGTTTTACGTAAAATCCGTAAAAATGTAAAAAGTTTTACGTAAAAATTTTTTTGTAAAAAAAAATTAAACCGTAAACTTTTTAACGTAAACCGTAAACTTTTTTAACCTAAAACGTGAAGCGTAAAACATTAAAAGTTGTACGTAAAAATGTAAAACGTAAAAAGTTTAACGTAAACCGTAAACTTTTTTAACCTAAAACGTGAAGCGTAAAACATTAAAAGTTGTACGTAAAAATGTAAAACGTAAAAAGTTTTACGTAAAACGTAAAAAGTAAAACGTAAAACGTAAAAAGTTTTACGTAAAACGTAAATTTTTTTTCGTAAAACGTAAAAAGTTTTAGGTAAAACGTAAAACGTGAATTTTTTTAGTAAAACGTAAAAAGTTTTACGTAAATGTCATTGAAAAACCGGCGCGTAAAACGTAAAAACGTTAACGTAGAAAACCGGCGTGTAAAACGTAAAAAAACGTTAACGTAAAAAACCGGCGCGTAAAACGTAAAAAATGTTAACATAAAAAACCGGCGCGTAAAACGTAATAACGTTAACGTAAAAAAACGTCGCGTTGAAAAAACGACGCGTTGAAACAACGACGCGTGAAAAAGCCGGGCGTAAAAAACGGGGCGTCAAAAAACGAGGCGTGAAAAAGCCGGGTGTAAAAACGACGCGTTGAAAAAACGACGCGTGAATAAGCCGAGCATAAAAAACGGCGCGTAAAAAAACGGTGCTTGAAAAAACGGCGCGTTAAAAAACGTCGAAAAAACGGCGCGTAAAAAACGTGTAAAAAACGGCGCGTTAAAAAAACGCCGATTGAGAAAAACGACGCCTTAAAAAAACGGCATGTTAAAAAGCGGTGCGTAAAAAAACGGCGCGTAAACAACGACGCTTGAAAAACGGCGCGTAAAAAAACATCGCGTTAAAAAACCGTGTTAAAAACGGCTCGTCAAAAAAACGTAAAACGTAAAAAATTTAACGTACAAATGCGCTTATCGTACAATACGTACGCAATCATCTCAGCCGTCAGATCTTCATCCCACACTGAAATCACATGTTGGTTTTTTGTAACAATTTCGCATATTGGTTTTTTAACATGCAATTTCATCAAAATTACCACATGCGAAATTGTTACAAAAAACCAACATGCGATTTCATCAAAATTATCAAATGCGAAGTTGTTACAAAAAACCAACATTCGATTTCATCAAAATTATCATATGTGATTTCATCCATGTTATTTTATAACATGCGATTTCATATCGCGTACATAGCGTACGTTAAGCTATTTTGTACAATACACTTTTTCTATATATATATATATATATATATATATATATATATATATATATATAGGGTAGGGATATGGTAAAAAGTGTCTAAAATGTGAGAAGGGTAAGAAGTGTTTTAAACCATTGGATATTTATTCTAATGATTGAGATCAATAGGGTATAAAATGTAAATTGTGTTTTAATTAGAAGGACCTTATGTAAAATTAAAGGGCAATAGTGACTTTTCCAACGTTTCAAATATGGTAACCTTTCAAAAACCCCATCAATCTCCTAAAAAATCAGCGAATTTCTCGTACTGAAATAAATTCTTCGATTTCCTTCGCAACAACTTTTTATAACACTATAAAGAACAGTATATTACATGATAAAACACTATAGGAAGATATAACACTATCTGTTTACTGTAAGACACTATACATAAATAGAACACTGTTGATGGGGGATAAAAACACTATGAAAAGGAACAGTATATTACATGATAAAACACTATAGGAAGATATAACACTATATGTTTACTGTAAGACACTATACAGAATAAAACACTATTGATGAGGATAAAACACTATGAAAAGGAACAGTATATTACATGATAAAACACTATAGAAAGATATAACACTATCTGTTTACTGTAAGACACTATACAGAATAAAACACTATTGATGGGGATAAAACACTATGAAAAGGAGATTAAAGATACCTGTACATAATATAACACTATTGACTGAGGAATATAACACTACAACAAGAACTTACCGTAAACAATTAAATGTATAGAACAAATCGAATTCGAATCACATCCCTAATATATCGCCTGATATTTTGGCAGTTATCTTTGGAAATCAATTAATTGATAAGAATGGACAATTACTAATATACCATTTTGAATTAATTAAGATAAGGGACACTTGTCATTCACAAATTATTTCTCACACTTCTCACAAAAGTTAGACTTTTTACAGGATCCTCTACCTATATATATATATATATATATATATATATATATATATATATATATATATAGTGGAGGGTTCAAATGAAAAGAATTTTTTTGTAAGAAGAAAAAAGAAGAAGTTTCAACCAATAAGAATGTTTCATTTTACTTCATTTAATATTTGTAGTTAATTTTAATACAAGGGTATATTGGTAAACTTATATAAATCATTAATTTGTATTCTTCCCCTTTAGTAACTAGCTAAATTAAATTTGTAACTACTTTTCAAAATATATATTTTTTCCAAATTAAAAAAAAAACAACTTAATTTAATGTGTAGAATAAATTACTAATTGTCTAGGATAAATTAGAGTTGTGTAGGATATATTTCGAGGTGTGTAAGATAAATTTCGACTGTGTAGGATAAAATTGTATAATGTGTAGGGTATGTGTATGAAAATTTTGATATTTGTAGTTTTGTAGATTATATGTAGGATAATTAATGATTAATTGACTAATTAATTAAAGAGAGAAAAATTAATGATATGAGTTATAAATGAAATAGCATTTTACTAATATGCCCTTTCTTCTTTTTCTTCTCACATTAAATTTTTTCTCAAATGAACCTTCCCATATATATATATATATATATATATATATATATATATATATATATATATATATATATATATATATATATATATATATATATATATATATATATAGGGAGGGGCTCATGCGAGAACCACCCTTATTGTGAGAACCTTGAGAACCAATGTGAACACAACCTAAAATAGCTAAAAAAACCTAACCCCTACCCCCCCAAAAAAAAAAAAAAAAAAACCAAAACCCCAACCCCCCCCCCAAGCTAAATGCTAAAAAAACCTAACCAACCCCCCCCCCCCAAAAAAAAAAAAAAAAAAAAACCTAAACCCCCCTCCCCCACCCCCCAAAAACCTAAATCCCCTCCCCACCCCACCCCCCCACCCCCCAAGCTAAAATGCTAAAAACTAAACCCCCAAAAAACCTTAAAAAATCTATAAATTTTTTTTTTTTAATTTTTTAATATTTTTTATGTTAAAATCGCTACTTTTAGAAGCCAAAAAAAAAATTTAATTTAAAAAAAAAAATTTTTGGCTTCGAAAAGTAGCGTTTTTTTATAAAAAATATTAAAAAATTCAAAAAAAAAAATTTGTGTAATTTTTAGCTATTTTTAGGCATTTTTGGTGTGTTCACATTGGTTCTCGCGGTTCTCACAATAAGAGGTGGTTCTCGCATGATCTTCTCCCTATATATATATATATATATATATATATATATATATATATATATAGGGGAGGGTTATCTTGAGAACGCTAAATATTGCGAGAACCGTGAGAACGAATGAAAAAATCAATTAAAACCAATTTTTTTAATACAAACCTCATTGTAATTAAGATACATCATCAAAACAACAATTTATAACATCAAATAATTCATTTCTTCTTTCAAAATCACTCTTTTTAGATTTTTTTACACATGTGTAAATATAACATATTTACACATGTGTAAATGGCAAGCTTACACATGTGTAAATTTTCTTTATTTACGAATTCACGTAAATTTAAACGTGTAAATTGAATTTCTAACATTGTATTCGAATAATAATGATAAGTGTAGAAAAAAAAATTGAATTTGAATTGTTTTTGACCAAGTTCTCATGGTTTTTTTATTTGTTCTCACGGTTCTCACAATATTTAGCGTTCTCATTTAAACTCTCCCCTATATATATATGTGTTACATGTGACATGAAACCCATGTACAACGTAACACGTGTTACGTGTGACATGAAAACATATTTTTATAACTTCCCTGGCATACGCACACCCACATGTTTACAAACCGTTTCAAGATCGACCCAAACAATAAAGCAAGGGTAGCCGCTGAAAAGCTAAGGCAGCAACGGTAGCCACTGAAAAGCTAAGGCAGATTTTCAAAGGAAGCTCCGCCATTTTCTTAGTGCTATGTATTTTCGTTTACTAGTAATATGTAATGTGAGACTCTTATTTTGTTTTGTCTAGTACATGATGTTAAAACGGTATGGACTTAACACATTCTGGAAGTCTTAACACACGTTATAAAAGAGGCTTAACACACGTTATATCAGGTATACTATGTTATTAAGTTACTATTGGAGTTTATGCATCCATTCTGGAAGTCTTAACACACGTTATAATAGAGGCTTAACACACGTTATACAATATTAACTTGTATGTTCCATATTAACTTGTACACATATTGACTTGCAAACCACTTTCATATACATGAATACAAGTCGGGTTATAATGGATGCTTACATGTTATCATATGTATACAAGTGGGGTTACATCAAGATTACGATATTAACTAAGCTTGCCATTAAACTCATCGCCCCCGTCGACTGTTTTCACCCTTGTCACATGTTAAGCAATTACATGTTCCGAACAGACAAATTGTAACACATGTTAGATCAGTATATACACATCATGGTGTTTTGTAAACCCCTAGCTTATACATGAATATATGTCAGGTTACAAAAAGCTTATAACAGAGGCTTAACACATGTTATACATTCCAAAATGTGCAAAACAAACACATGTTATAAACGAACGAAGAGTTCTTTCCCACGTTATATATCATTCTAACAGGGGCTTAACATATGTTATACATGAACACATGTCAGGTTACATCATGGTGTTCTGTTACAGCTTGAACCACCAACACATGTTATAAATGAACGAAGACTTCTTTCCCAAAGGATGTGACTTTCATATACATGAATATAAGTCGGGTTACGGTGTTACAATATTAACTTGTATGTTCCAAGATTATACAAGTTAATAGTGTTTTAGAAACCACTAGCTTATACATGACACAATGTTGGGTTAAACCAAGATTATAACAGAGGCTTAACACATGTTATCCTAGGTATACGGTGTTACAATATTAACTTGTATGTTCCATATTAACTTGTACACGTGTTACGATCAGTATATGCACATCATGGTGTTTTTGCAAACCACTTTTGATATACATGAATACAAGTCGGGTTATAATGGATGCTTACATGTTATCATATGTATACAAGTGGGGTTACAACAAGATTACGATATTAACTAAGCTCACCATTAAACTCACCCCCCACCCCATCGACTGTTTTCACCCTTGCCACATGTTAATCAATTACATGTTCCGAACAGACAAATTGTAACACATGTTAGATCAGTATATACACATCATGGTGTTTTGTAAACCACTAGCTTATACATAAATACATGTCAGGTTACAAAAAGATTATAACAGAGGCTAAACACATGTTATACATTCCAAAATGTGCTAAACATGTTATAAATGAACGAAAACTTGTTACAGCATGAAAACTTCTTTATGGATCTGTTACAGCATGAACCACTAACACATGTTATAAACGAACGAAAACTTCTTTCCCAAAAGATTTGACTTATTCAATATCCCCGCATCCATCCAGCTTGTCAATTGAATATCTTTATGGATCTGTTTCTGTAAATCAACACACGTTATATATTATTCTAACAGGTGCTTAACACATGTTATGAGTCTGTTTCTGTAAATCAAACAACCCAACAAAAAAACACTTACTGTTCAGATCAAAAGGCTAAACCAGCAACCAAACCAACAAAAAAAAACAATTATTGTTAAGATCAAAATCTCCAAACAAGCGACCAAACCAACAAAAAATCCCGTTCAAAAATCTCATCCTAAAGTTTTCGATTTATTTAAAATACATGAACATTAACCATTACTAGATCTTGATTGAAGACAAAGGAGAGGAGAGAGAGAGAGAACATTAACCATTACAAGATCTTGACTCCGACGACGTTTCAAACTCCGGCGCCACCAACCACCCACGCTCCACCACCTTCTACAACCACCCACTGTCGTCGCTATCAACTACCAACAACCCGGAATGAACCAGCCACCACCTTCCACCAACCACCATCGTGCCTCACTCATCGTGCATTTACCGCCTCCCCTACCCCAACCATAAGAACGTTAAAGTGTACAACATATATTATGTGGCTTTGAAACTATTACATGTATGTTTCATTATTTTCAGAGCTTCGTATGTAACGGTTTAACCATTTTTTATAAAGTTTTTTTCATAATTACGTAAGCAAAATTCGAATTTCAGTTTGTTCTTAGCTCACTCTCATTATTCTTCTTCAAGTTCCAATGATATACACGCAAACTTTTGCAAATTGTAAATATTATTCCTTAAAATATATTTTAAAAAGGTAGCGAAAACTAACGAACAAGACATAGTATTCATTCGTTCTAGAGTAAATTACAAAAATTGTTCTTTACGTATGTTATTTATTGTAAACTGTTTCCTTTGTCTTCAATAATTACATAAAATGTACTTGATGTTTGCAAACCATTGCAAGTTATGTCCTTTAGCCCTAACTCAGTTAATTTTTGTGGTTAAATCTGACCAAATGGACCACACATGAGGGTAGTTTGGTCATTTTATTCTCATGTGGGGTCCATTCAGTCAAATTTAACCACAAAAATTAACTGAGTTAGGGTTAAAGGACATAACTTGCAAGGGTTTGCAAACATCAAGTACGTTTTCTGTAATTATTGAAGACAAAGGACACAGTTTGCAATAAGTGACATAGATAAAGAACGATTTTTGTAATTTACTCTTTGTTCTACGTTCCAGTTTTCATAAGATTCTTTTAAGATATCTTTAGATCTTATTGTAATTATTCTAACTTGAATTGACATGATAAGAAACTGTAATATGAATGTAAGATAAAGATTACGGATTTAGTTTAGGCTAAATGTTTTGAATGGAATCTATGAACATGTTTAGCTAAACGGGTATGAAAATGTTTTAATCCTTTTTATACCATAACTTCCGTTTTGCTTCCTGTGGTTTGTGGTTTGGTCGCTTTAACGGTTTTGCCCCAAACCTTTAAAAATAGTCATTTTACTCCCTGATCTATGAAACTCATCTCCACTTCACTCCCCACACCTAACGCCATCCAATTCCTTTGTTAAATTCTGGTCACATGCCCCTCACATGAGGGGCATTTTAGTCTTTTCCTATCCTCTCTAAAAAGATATTTTATTATTACACATACAAACACACTCTTTTTCTCTCTCAAACACACTCTTCTTATCTCTCTGTTCTCTCTCTCCATAACCAGACTTCACCACAAAATCACCACCAACATTACCATCCCCTGCACCAACCCCACATCGGCAGCAAGCACCGCCACCGCCAACAAACCTCACCACCACCGTCGCAAGCTTGAAGATTTGAACCATGTCTTTCTCTAAACCCCATAACCACCATAAGAGTTCTGAATCATCTCTCTCTAAACCCCCACTAACACCATTGCAGATCTGAACTGCCAGCATCCCCACATCACAACGTTCCCTTTCTCTCTCTCTCTATCTAAACTGTCGACTCCGGCAAAGAGGCCATCTCCACAGAGTTGACTTGCAGATCTGAACCGCCATCTCCATAGTGTTGAGTTGCGGCTCCGGAGAAGAGGCGGCGGATTTTGGTTGATGTTGGGTAAGATTTTGTGTAAGACTTTTGTGATATATGTTAAAATGTTTGTGAAGGTTTATTGCAAGGTTTCGATACCATTCGTCCCTTTGATATATGTTGACGGCTGTATATTTTCGAGATGATGATGAGTTGATTTTTTTAGAGCTCAAAAATAATTGATATTGTTGCCAATAATCAATCGTGAATGATAAGTAAAAGAGTAAACTGCTAAAATCGTCCCTGTGGTTTGACTCAAATTGCTAGATCAATCCAAAATCAACTTTTTTTGCTAAAACAGTCCCTGAGCCTAGTTTCTGTTGCTATTTCAGTCCAATAAATTAACACCGTTAGAACCTCCGTTAATGAATGGGTAAAACTGCTGAATTCGTCCCTGAGGTTTGATTCAAGTTGCTAGATCAGTCCAAAATCAAGTTTTTTGAATTTGTTAATTATAAACTTATTTAGGTATATAATTTTTCTAGACTTGCATTAATTTTTTGAATTTGTTAATTATAAACTTATTTAGATTATAAACTTATTTAGGTATATAATTTTTCTAGACTTGCATTAATTTTTTGAATTTGTTAATTATAAACTTATTTAGATTATAAACTTATTTAGGTATATAAATCATTAATATCACAAGAGAAAAAATCCTTTTGTTAGTTATTTTGAAAAATTATTTGTTAGTTATTTTGATTATTATTATTATTATTATTATTATTATTATTATTATTATTATTATTATTATTATTATTATTATCATTAAATGTTTACTAATTATATACTTAAGTATTTAAATAAGATAATACTTAATTTAATTTAAATAAAATTAGTTTTAAAAATATAAATGTAGCTTTTTTTGAAGAGCGTAATTTAACCGGCCCAGCCTTAAATACTGATTTTATTTTGATATTGTTGTTGTTGTTACCATGTAAATATTTAGTATTTGTTTAAGGATTTAAATAAGACAACAGTTAATTTAAACAATATTTAGTTATGAAAAATACAAACATTATATGTAAATTTAAATATTAAGAAATTAACATAATTTTTATTTGTTTTTATTTAAATCGTAATATTTAATGTTTAATATTTATCAATTATTTTAATTTAATATTTGTATTATAAAGTTCTTTTATTAATTTTTTCTACTTAATTAAGTGGTTTCTTATTTAATAATACTTATTATTCAGGTGAGGTCGGACAACATGTCGTGCTAGAACAAGTCTCATAAAAAGGATTATTAATACTTATTATTCAGGTGAGGTCGGACAACATGTCGTGCTAGAACAAGTCTCATAAAAAGGATTATTTTGGTTTGAGTCAAAACGAGTTCGGGTCAAACCAGTGTTTAAGACAGGTCAAATAAAATTGCGCTATCCAAAAGTGCTACATTCTGTTTATATTTTTATAACTAAACACCATTTAAATTATATATTTAGGGTAGACTTGTAATTTATCTTAAATTTTAAGACATTTAAGAAAATATATAATGTATTTGGTACAAGTATTGATGCATTAAGAACCTGTCATTACCATTTTTTTCTCTTGTGATATTAATGATTTATTCAACGAACATAAATATAACTGGATCCGCCTTAAATAAGTTTATAATCTTGTGATATTAATGATTTATATACCTAAATAAGTTTATAATCTACATAAGTTTATAATTAACAAATTCAAAAAATTAATGCAAGTCTTGAAAAATTATATAACTAAATAAGTTTATAATCTACATAAGTTTATAATTAACAAATTCAAAAAATTAATGCAAGTCTAGAAAAATTATATACCTAAATAAGTTTATAATTAACAAATTCAAAAAACTTGATTTTGGACTGATCTAGCAACTTGAATCAAACCTCAGGGACGAATTTAGCAGTTTTACCCATTCATTAACGGAGGTTCTAACGGTGTTAATTTATTGGACTGAAATAGCAACAGAAACTAGGCTCAGGGACTGTTTTAGAAAAAAATGTTGATTTTGGACTGATCTAGCAATTTGAGTCAAACCTCAGGGATGATTTTAGCAGTTTACTCTAAGTAGAAAAAGAATGATAAGTTTGGTCAGCTCCTGGCTGGGTTTTTGTTTTCTGTTCTTCCCTGTACTATTTTTTTTTTTTTTTTTTGGGTTTTTTAATGAAGGTTCCATCTGGCTATTCAAAAAAAAAGAATGATAAGTAAAAGAAAGGTGAAGTGAAATAGGAGGAAAAAATGAGGTGATGAGTTAACTAGGGCTTCAATTTTGGAGATGGTGGTGGTCGGCGTGTGGTGCCCAGTGGTGGTCGGGGACGGTGTTGGGTGGCTTGAAGATAGGGAGAGGGTGAGATTTGAGGGGGTTTCTAATATAAACATAAAAAATAAAATACTAAAAAATTTGATATATACATATTTAAGTAAATAATAGAAAATAATTAATTTATTATATACTATAATAAAATATCTTTTTAGAGAGGATAGGAAAAGACTAAAATGCTCCTCATGTGAGGGGCATGTGACCAGAATTTAACAGAGGAATTGGATGGCGTTAGGGGCGGGGAGTGAAATAGAGATGAGCTTCATAGCTCAGGGAGTAAAATGGCTATTTTTAAAGGTTTGGGGCAAAACCATTAAAACGACCAAACCACAGGGAGCAAAACAGAAGTTTACTCTAACTTAAATTGATCATCTTTTATATGAAAGCTTAACTTAGTTATGTATTTTATGTTTTAGTCCAATATTAGAACACCTTCAATTTTGTTGTAACTTTGAGTTTTATTATATATATATATAGGGTAAGGATAGTGTAAAAAGGGCCTAAAGTGTTAGAATTGTAAGAAGTGTATTATAACACTATATATAATACTATATAACACCTTATAAACACTGTATAACAATATGTAACACCATATAATACCATATAACACTGTGTAACACTATATAACATTATATAACAAATATAACACTATTCATCTATCATAGACATGCTATCAGACAACTATAGTGTTATATTTGTTATATAATGTTATATAGTGTTACATAGTGTTATATGGTGTTACATATTGTTATACGGTGTTTATATGGTGTTATATAGTATTATATATAGTGTTATAATACACTTCTCACACTTTGAGCACTTTTTACAAGATCCTCTACCTATATATATATATATATATATATATATATATATATCTATATATATATATGTGTGTGTGTGGGAGGGTTTAAATGAGAACGCTAAAAAGAGTGATTTTGAAAGGAGAAATGAATTATTTGATGTTGTAAATTCTTTTTTTAATGTTGTATCTTAATTACAAAGAGGTTTCTATTAAAAAAAGATTGGTTTTGATTGGTTTTTTCATTCGTTCTCACGGTTCTCACAATATTTAGCGTTCTCAAGATAACCCTCCCTTATATATATATATATATATATATATATATATATATATATATATATATATATATATATATATATGGGAAGGATCCGTTAGAAACCACTCTTTATTGCGAGTTCCAATGTGACCACAACAAAAAAGCTAAAAAACACACAATTTTTTTAATATTTTTTAGCTCAAAATCGCTAATTTTCGTTACCCAATTTTTTTTCTACTAAAAATAGCGATTTTGATGTAAAAATATTTTTAAAAAAATTGTGTGTTGTTTAGGTTTTTTGGGGGTTTAGATTTTAGCATTTTAGCTTGGGTGGGGGGTTGGGGGGTTTAGGGTTTTTTTTTTGGGGGGGGGGGGGTGGGGGTTAGGTTTTTTTTTAGGTTTTTTAAGGTTTTTTTTTTGGTGTATTCACATTGGTTCTCATGGTTCTCACAATAAAGGTCGTTCTCAAATAAACCTTTTATATATATAGGGGCTGCTAGAATGAAAACCACCTCGAGTTGTAAGAACCGCGAGAACTACACCCCACGGGTAGGCGTTCACCACGATTTTTTTTTACAACTAGATGTGTAAATTATAAACACAGCCGTAAAAAAAAAATTTTAAACGCCGCGGCCGAGTGGGTAGTTTTTTACACCACAAGTTTGGTATTTTTAATTTTTTTTTTCTTTTTTCTTTTTTTTTCACCAAACTTGTGGTGTAAAAAACTACCCCCCCCCCCCGGCCGCGGCGTTTAAAAATTTTTTTTTTACGGCTGTGTTTATAATTTACACATCTAGTTGTAAAAAAAATCGTGGTGAACGCCCACCCGTGGGGTGTAGTTCTCGCGGTTCTTACAACTCGAGGTGGTTTTCATTCTAGCGGCTCCCTATATATATATATATATATATATATATATATATATATATATATATATATATATATATATATATATATATATATATATATATATATATATATATATATGGAGCCGCTAAAATGAAAACCACCTCCAGTTGTAAGAACCGCGAGAACCAGTCCCCACCAATCAGATCTTGCCAACAATAAGGGTATATTGGTCATTTCCTTTAAATGTCTAATCTCTCTCCTCTCTCCTCTCTCCTCTTAATTAATGTTGCAGGCTTTCTTCTCTCATCTCTCCTCTCTCTCTCTTTTTAAGTTGCAGACTTTCTTCCTCTCATCTCTCATTAGTCCATTAGCATCTCTCATTCTCTCTCTCTCTCTTGTTTCCGACGGTAACCACCAAGCAGAACACCCCCCCTTCGTCTCCAAAGAATTCGCCGGCCACCCCAACTGTGGTGGCGGCTCGTGACACCGGTGGCCCAAAACAGAGGCGGGGATGAGAGAGAGAGACAGAACTCCGGTGGATATGGTTCAGAGGCGACGGTGGCCGCACAGACGGCGGCAACCCCGATCAGATCCCTCCCTCTCCTTGCTCACTTACCGGAATTCAGATGTTCTCTCAGATCTCTCTCTCCTTGTTCGCCACCGGAAATCTGGTGGTGGTGGTAGGCAGAGATCGGTGATGGTGGTGGTGTGGGGTAGAGGTGGGCGACGGTGTTGGTGGTAGTGGCGTTAGGGTTGGTGGCGGTGGGGGGGGGGTTTGGTGGTGTGTGGCAGAGGTGGGTGACCGGTGGTTTTGTGGGGAGAAGGTGGTGGGGCAGGTGGTGTGTTCGGAAGCCGCCGGCGGAGGCGGAGGTGACTTTTTTATCACCGATGATGCCCCAGTGAACTAAGGTTAGTGGTTGATTTTTCTGAATTTTTGATTTTTGCGGTTGTTTGTTTGAATATGGTGCTTTTTTTATAGGTTTTAAACAGTGATATGGTTGTTGGTGCTTTTTGATCTTAATCTGGATATTTGTTTTGATTCTGAGTTTAGTATGTTGGGGTTTTTGATCTGTGGGTTTTGATTTGTGATATTCAAATCTGTGGGTGTTGATACGATCGATGGGGTGGCGATGATGTAAAAAAAGAAAAAAAAAACAACGTAGATTTTGATGACGATGGCGCGGCAAGGACGGCGGAGGGTAGGGTTTTTGATCCTGCAACCCCACTTTTTGCAGCCTCTTGATTATCGGATAATCTGAGCCAAACCCCGTTTTTTTTCGAGATACCCCTTTTTTTATGTTTTTTGGGTTTTTTTTTTTTGAGGCGTCGATGATAATAGCAATCTATCTGAGACACCTACCGAGTAGCGATTTTCTGGGTGCGTTCATTTTTACGTAGAACGTAAAAACGTAAAAAGTTTAACGTGAAACGTAAAAAGTTTAACGTGAAACGTACAAAGTTTAACGCGAAACGTAAAAAGTTTTACGTGAAACGTAAAACGTAAAAAGTTTTACGTAAAACCCGTAAAAATGTAAAAAGTTTTACGTAAAAATTTTTTTGTAAAAAAAAATTAAACCGTAAACTTTTTAACGTAAACCGTAAACTTTTTTAACCTAAAACGTGAAGCGTAAAACATTAAAAGTTGTACGTAAAAATGTAAAACGTAAAAAGTTTAACGTAAACCGTAAACTTTTTTAACCTAAAACGTGAAGCGTAAAACATTAAAAGTTGTACGTAAAAATGTAAAACGTAAAAAGTTTTACGTAAAACGTAAAAAGTAAAACGTAAAACGTAAAAAGTTTTACGTAAAACGTAAATTTTTTTTCGTAAAACGTAAAAAGTTTTAGGTAAAACGTAAAACGTGAATTTTTTTAGTAAAACGTAAAAAGTTTTACGTAAATGTCATTGAAAAACCGGCGCGTAAAACGTAAAAACGTTAACGTAGAAAACCGGCGTGTAAAACGTAAAAAAACGTTAACGTAAAAAACCGGCGCGTAAAACGTAAAAAATGTTAACATAAAAAACCGGCGCGTAAAACGTAATAACGTTAACGTAAAAAAACGTCGCGTTGAAAAAACGACGCGTTGAAACAACGACGCGTGAAAAAGCCGGGCGTAAAAAACGGGGCGTCAAAAAACGAGGCGTGAAAAAGCCGGGTGTAAAAACGACGCGTTGAAAAAACGACGCGTGAATAAGCCGAGCATAAAAAACGGCGCGTAAAAAAACGGTGCTTGAAAAAACGGCGCGTTAAAAAACGTCGAAAAAACGGCGCGTAAAAAACGTGTAAAAAACGGCGCGTTAAAAAAACGCCGATTGAGAAAAACGACGCCTTAAAAAAACGGCATGTTAAAAAGCGGTGCGTAAAAAAACGGCGCGTAAACAACGACGCTTGAAAAACGGCGCGTAAAAAAACGTCGCGTTAAAAAACCGTGTTAAAAACGGCTCGTCAAAAAAACGTAAAACGTAAAAAATTTAACGTACAAATGCGCTTATCGTACAATACGTACGCAATCATCTCAGCCGTCAGATCTTCATCCCACACTGAAATCACATGTTGGTTTTTTGTAACAATTTCGCATATTGGTTTTTTAACATGCAATTTCATCAAAATTACCACATGCGAAATTGTTACAAAAAACCAACATGCGATTTCATCAAAATTATCAAATGCGAAGTTGTTACAAAAAACCAACATTCGATTTCATCAAAATTATCATATGTGATTTCATCCATGTTATTTTATAACATGCGATTTCATATCGCGTACATAGCGTACGTTAAGCTATTTTGTACAATACACTTTTTCTATATATATATATATATATATATATATATATATATATATAGGGTAGGGATATGGTAAAAAGGGTCTAAAATGTGAGAAGGGTAAGAAGTGTTTTAAACCATTGGATATTTATTCTAATGATTGAGATCAATAGGGTATAAAATGTAAATTGTGTTTTAATTAGAAGGACCTTATGTAAAATTAAAGGGCAATAGTGACTTTTCCAACGTTTCAAATATGGTAACCTTTCAAAAACCCCATCAATCTCCTAAAAAATCAGCGAATTTCTCGTACTGAAATAAATTCTTCGATTTCCTTCGCAACAACTTTTTATAACACTATAAAGAACAGTATATTACATGATAAAACACTATAGGAAGATATAACACTATCTGTTTACTGTAAGACACTATACATAAATAAAACACTGTTGATGGGGGATAAAAACACTATGAAAAGGAACAGTATATTACATGATAAAACACTATAGGAAGATATAACACTATATGTTTACTGTAAGACACTATACAGAATAAAACACTATTGATGAGGATAAAACACTATGAAAAGGAACAGTATATTACATGATAAAACACTATAGAAAGATATAACACTATCTGTTTACTGTAAGACACTATACAGAATAAAACACTATTGATGGGGATAAAACACTATGAAAAGGAGATTAAAGATACCTGTACATAATATAACACTATTGACTGAGGAATATAACACTACAACAAGAACTTACCGTAAACAATTAAATGTATAGAACAAATCGAATTCGAATCACATCCCTAATATATCGCCTGATATTTTGGCAGTTATCTTTGGAAATCAATTAATTGATAAGAATGGACAATTACTAATATACCATTTTGAATTAATTAAGATAAGGGACACTTGTCATTCACAAATTATTTCTCACACTTCTCACAAAAGTTAGACTTTTTACAGGATCCTCTACCTATATATATATATATATATATATATATATATATATATATATATATATATATATATATATATATATATATATATATATATATATATATATATATATATATATATATATATATAGTGGAGGGTTCAAATGAAAAGAATTTTTTTGTAAGAAGAAAAAAGAAGAAGTTTCAACCAATAAGAATGTTTCATTTTACTTCATTTAATATTTGTAGTTAATTTTAATACAAGGGTATATTGGTAAACTTATATAAATCATTAATTTGTATTCTTCCCCTTTAGTAACTAGCTAAATTAAATTTGTAACTACTTTTCAAAATATATATTTTTTCCAAATTAAAAAAAAAACAACTTAATTTAATGTGTAGAATAAATTACTAATTGTCTAGGATAAATTAGAGTTGTGTAGGATATATTTCGAGGTGTGTAAGATAAATTTCGACTGTGTAGGATAAAATTGTATAATGTGTAGGGTATGTGTATGAAAATTTTGATATTTGTAGTTTTGTAGATTATATGTAGGATAATTAATGATTAATTGACTAATTAATTAAAGAGAGAAAAATTAATGATATGAGTTATAAATGAAATAGCATTTTACTAATATGCCCTTTCTTCTTTTTCTTCTCACATTAAATTTTTTCTCAAATGAACCTTCCCATATATATATATATATATATATATATAGGGAGGGGCTCATGCGAGAACCACCCTTATTGTGAGAACCTTGAGAACCAATGTGAACACAACCTAAAATAGCTAAAAAAACCTAACCCCTACCCCCCCCCCAAAAAAAAAAAAAAAAAAACCTAAACCCCCCTCCCCCACCCCCCAAAAACCTAAATCCCCTCCCCACCCCACCCCCCCCCCCCCCACCCCCCAAGCTAAAATGCTAAAAACTAAACCCCCAAAAAACCTTAAAAAATCTATAAATTTTTTTTTTTGAATTTTTTAATATTTTTTATGTTAAAATCGCTACTTTTAGAAGCCAAAAAAAAATTTTAATTTAAAAAAAAAAAAATTTTGGCTTCGAAAAGTAGCGTTTTTTTATAAAAAATATTAAAAAATTCAAAAAAAAAAATTTGTGTAATTTTTAGCTATTTTTAGGCATTTTTGGTGTGTTCACATTGGTTCTCGCGGTTCTCACAATAAGAGGTGGTTCTCGCATGATCTTCTCCCTATATATATATATATATATATATATAGGGGAGGGTTATCTTGAGAACGCTAAATATTGCGAGAACCGTGAGAACGAATGAAAAAATCAATTAAAACCAATTTTTTTAATACAAACCTCATTGTAATTAAGATACATCATCAAAACAACAATTTATAACATCAAATAATTCATTTCTTCTTTCAAAATCACTCTTTTTAGATTTTTTTACACATGTGTAAATATAACATATTTACACATGTGTAAATGGCAAGCTTACACATGTGTAAATTTTCTTTATTTACCAATTCACGTAAATTTAAACGTGTAAATTGAATTTCTAACATTGTATTCGAATAATAATGATAAGTGTAGAAAAAAAATTTGAATTTGAATTGTTTTTGACCAAGTTCTCATGGTTTTTTTATTTGTTCTCACGGTTCTCACAATATTTAGCGTTCTCATTTAAACTCTCCCCTATATATATATATATATATATATATATATATATATATATATATATATATATATATATATATATGGGATGGTTTAAATGAGAACACCTATTTTTTTGTGAGAACCATGAGAACAATTCTCAGCCACCCATTTATATTCCCTATGTTTTAATGAAAAGGTTAAATTGGTAATTTAACCTTTCCCTGTCTTCTCTACTCCAGTTCTTCTATTATTCATGTTAGATTCAATTGTGAAAAATTAATTGAAGCATTATACAGGCCTAAATCAAAGCTTTATTCGACTCGCTCATAATCAATCTCGTAATCATACGTATTTGATTGTGGATTAAGGTTAGGGTTGTTCTATGATATTGAACTCATTATCATCAATTCGGTTGTAGTAGTTTGGCGCATTTGATTTGAGTTCTTGCTAATCAGACCATTTGATTCGATCTCAACCCGCAGGTAGTGTTCGTACACTTGATTTTAATTCCAATTCCATGTTGTACTGAGTTCGTAATCGATTGATGATTTTTGTACGAAGTATTTTCATCAAACTGGTACCGAACCAACAAAATTGATATGGTATTCGATTTATACTTTCACTTATTTTCGATTTTGGTGTTTTAAACCAATTAGAATATGTGCACAATCTTTGACGTGAGGTGTCACAGTATACCACAAAATTGATATGGTATTCGATTTTGTGGTATACTGTGACTTGGAACTTGGCGCAGTGGTTTTTGCTCTAAAGATCTGGAGACACTACCTTTATGGTACAAAGTGCAAAATCTTCACAGATCACAAGAGCCTACAACACATATTCAACCAGAAGGAGTTGAATATGAGACAAAGACGATGGGTAGAGTTGTTGAATGACTACGACTGCAAGATAAAGTATCACCCAGGGAAGGCGAATGTGGTCGCCGATGCCCTAAGTCGAAAAGAAAGGATCAAGCCCATAAGGGTTAGGGCTTTAGAAATGATAATTCAGACCGATCTTTCCTTGCCATTCGTGCAGCGCAGAAAAAGGCTCTCAAGGAAGGGAACCTTGAAGAAGAATATCTTCGTGGGATGGAGAACCTATTGATACCAAACAAGGAAGGAACGTTATGTTTTGAGAAAAGGATTTGGGTTCCTTTGTTTGGAGGTTTAAGGAAGGTTATTTTCGATGAAGCTCACAAGTCGCGGTACTCTATCCACCCTGGAGCGGATAAGATGTACCAGGATCTTAAAGATTATTATTGGTGGCCTAGGATGAAAGGCGATGTTGCTGTTTATGTGAGCAAATGTTTAACATGCGCTAAGGTTAAAGCGGAATACCAGAAGCCTTCAGGACGTCTGCAACAACCAGAGATTCCCAAGTGGAAATGGGAACAAATCTCAATGGATTTTGTTACAAAGTTGCCAAGAACGCCAAGAGGCCATGACACTATTTGGGTAATAGTGGATCGATTAACGAAGTCAGCGCACTTCTTACCTATCAGAGAGAAGGATAATGCGAGCAAGTTGGCCGAAATTTACATGAGAGAAATTGTTTCACGCCATGGAGTACCTCTCTCAATCATCTCTGATAGAGACGGAAGATTCGTATCAAGGATTTGGCAATCCTTCCAAGAAGCTTTTGGCTCGCAATTGAATATGAGCACCGCGTTTCACCCACAGACCGACGGGCAAAGCGAACGGACGATACAGACTTTGGAAGACATGCTGAGAGCATGTGTTATGGATTTGGGCGGTAGCTGGGATTAGCATTTGCCTTTGGTTGAATTTTCATACAACAACAGCTACCACGCCAGTATTGGTGCCGCGCCATTCGAAGCTTTATATGGCCGCAAGTGCAGATCACCGCTTTGTTAGTCTGACGCAGGTGATAGACAGTTGGTTGGTCCCGACGTGGTCCAGGAAACCACAGATAAGATTGCACAGATCCGAGATCGCATCAGTGCGGCTCGTGACCGTCAGAAAGCCTACGCGGATCGAAAAAGGAAGCCTCTGGAATTTGAGGTAGGAGATATGGTTTTGTTGAAGGTATCACCCTGGAAGGGTGTGGCACGCTTTGGGAAGCGTGGGCAGTTGAATCCGCCGTACATTGGTCCGTTCAGAATCTTGGAAAGAATTGGGTCCGTAGCATACAAGTTGGATCTACCTGCCGAACTGAATGGTGTTCACGATACATTTCACGTATCAAATTTAAGGAAGAGTCCAACGCAAGATACCGTTGTCATTCCTACCGACGAAATTCACGTTGACGACACGTTCCACTTCGTTGAAGAACCTGTTGAGGTTACGGATTGGAAAGTGAACAAGACCCGCCGGAGCCGTGTTAATCTCGTCAAGGTTCGTTGGAATGCCAGACATGGTCCTGAATACACCTGGGAGCGGGAGGACCGGATGAAAGAGAAATACCCCCACTTATTTCCCAAGAACCCTGCGACTAGAAGCAGAACTTAAAAATTCGGGACGAAATTTTTCTAACGGGGGGAGAATGTGACAACCCTCACTAAACCAGGTATCCGTACGATTTAATTAATAATTAATTACTGCTTAATTACTGTGCTTGTTTGAAATTACTGATGAACTGCTACTTGATTTCTGATACTTGTACATACCTGCATCATACTTTAATTACCGTCACTACATTATTTACATGCTGAACCTTAGTGACAAACATGATGCACAAAAGCACAGTAGCACTACAAACGGATAACCTATTGAACATGCTGATAAAGCCAGCATCAGGCAGACACTGCCTCTAAGGCCTGTATGAGCCAGAAATGATTTACTACACCAATAGTGAGTGTAGGGATACAAGGGTTGTAGAACTGCGTCTCTAGGAATAAGTTACAATGACTGGATGTGCCTAAAACGTACTCTAAGCACAAAACTCAGCACTTTAATTAACAATTCAGCTTCTAGCTATCTAACAAAGTGCCAAAACATGAGAAAAATATTACTAGACACTTTCCAAAGTGCCGGGAATAAGTTGTGTCACTAAAAATGGTATTAACGACACTTTAAAGCTTTGTTAAGCGCTTTAACGGATTACTATCCAACCGAACAACCAGACTATACCAGGAACATGAAAATATTGCCATTAACACTATTTGTCTTTTTCTGAGCCAGTTAGGGTCCCTGAATACCCTAACATCCGCTATAAAGCACAACACACTACTAACCGGGTTAAGCACTTAACCAACCTAACTAACCTAAACTATTAACTAACTAATTAGTTAGATTTGAACTAGCTACCCCCCCCCTACAAACCGTCCCCAATAGGGGGACATACTTGTCCTAAACATGATTATTTTATTTCCTATGTCTAATATCTAAGAAGCATAAAAACCCTTGGATAATGTTCTTATGTTTGCCTATAAGATCAAGGATTAATCATCCATATCATTCATCACCTAAAGTTCACAACACACTCTCCTCTCTCCCTCTAGAGACTCTCGGCCGAACCACACCACAACCAACCCTCCATCATTCGATTTCCTTCATCACATTTCAAGTCCATACAAGTATTAAGGATCACGTGTAAGAAGTCTTGGTGCATTCGGAGCTCAAAGGACCTCACTCTTTTGCTTTTATCCTCCCATTTTGCACCTAGATTCTTCCCTAGCCTCGAGCTAGTGGTATGTTGCTTAAATCACCTTCTTGAACTATCTTAAAGTGGTTAAAATGATTTGTAACGGTTAAAACTCGTAAACTTACAAGATGATACATTAAAGTTTACTAAAAATGCTTGTAATGATGGATAAAAGCTTATATGGTGTGTAAAACTTGTAGTATTTGATTTGCATGAATATTTGGACCCGATCTATGCTGTGGTAGCTCGGATCATCATTTAACCCGGGTTGGTCATGATCATGGATCATGACATAAGGTTGTTTTGGAAGTAACAAGGGTTAAAGGATGAAACTCTACCACACACGAATCATGAACTTGTGTAAAAGTGATTTTACTTACAAAATAGTGTTTAAAACTAGTAGATCTACGGATCTACAAGTGGTATTTTCAAAGAACCAAGTATAAAAGAAATCATGTTTTCCTAAAGACGGATCTTACGATAACAAGAATGATTTTTAGAACACACAAGTGTGTAAACACTTGTGTAGCACAAAGTTTCGACAAAATAACAATTTTTTTGTAAAAGATGACGAGAAGTTGTGAAGACGGAATTTCTTTAAAAGCGAGGTTTTTACGAAATCGGATTGATTTATATAAAGATCCGCTAAAAGCGATGGGATTTACTTCATAATTTTAGAAAACTACAAGTTCATGTGATTTATGCGATTTACATATTTATTAACTAGTTTGTTGTGTTGAATATTGTTTTGATTGAGTAAGAAAATGGTTGATTTGATTTATAAAAGAAAATGATACGCTTGAAAGCGTGGCCACCTCCAGTTACAGAGGAAACTCTGGCGAAATTTTTCCAAAAACCTAACACTTAGAATTATTTTCACTATAAGTGTTAGAAATACTTTTCGACATGTTTTCAAAATATAAGTTTCGCCACAACTTTATTTACAAATATCGGAGGTGGGATTTTCACAAAATTAAACGTGATAAATATATATTTAGTAAATATATTTTTCACAACGTCACTTGTCAATTATTTTGTGAAGTGTATAAATATTATTTTAAGGGTAAAAATAATATTATCGAACGTTAACGAATCCAAAATAATACGAACGCTTTCACGATAAATATATAAGTTACACCGGTAATTATTATTACCACTCGATCGTTAAAACGTAACTTACGCATTTTACGGAAATATTTATGAACACGTATTTTTGTTTAAGGTATTATTTTGGGAAAATCTTATATAATAGAAAATATAACATTTTTGAGAAAAATATTTATATTTTGAAGTTAGAAATAAGATATATTTTAAGTAAGACTTAATAATATATTTCGTACGCACATGTATTAAATCCCCCATCCTTGGGAAAGAAAATAATTACCAAGTATGCACAGAATGTAAACACGAAATAGTTGTCTAACTATTTCCCAAAACTTAAACCATAAAGCTAAGGCACGGCCGTCCGTCTAATAGAGTTAGTACATGTAGGTCGTTGCACAGCTGCTTGACTTGGAGACATACTTGGTAGAGACGCACCGCTGTGAGTTCATGTCCCCCTTTTCTCTTAACAGTTTTCAGTTTTCTAAACCGCGGGGGTGAAATACATGTTACTTTGATTACGAATACTTATTACATGGTATGGTTAGCGTAAGGAGGGTTATTATTTAGATCATGTGAATGGGTAGGCGGAAACTTGAGGTCATTAATCCTCAGGGTAGGACCGAGGGGCAGAAGCGGTAGATCTATCTGGGTGTAGCGAGCCCAGCCCCAGGCCCAGCATAACGGACCTCGGGGTGACTTTGTACCCAACGCATAAATCTGCTAGGTTTGAGTCTTCCTACTTGCATTTCACACATATCAATGGCCTTGCAAACCATTGGTGATCTCTTTTTCCTTATTTGCTACATACTAGGATTTTTATACATACAAAGGTTTACTTACTCACTTACGCATGAACTCGCTCAACATTATTGTTGATTTTTCAACTTACATGTATTTCAGGGAATTAAAGGATCTGGCGCGGTATGACACGTTTTCCCGCTGCACTGTTTTCGAGGTCATCCGGGTTTAGGGAATGTGACTCTTTCCTGGACAAGTCACAGTCCTTAAACTGTGTTTATGCTATGTTTGTGTTTGTTATGTTTGTTGAACAATGTTTATGTTGTTAGGGTGTGTTTCCGTTAAAACAATGTTGTTGTATTTGGTTTTTAAAACGTAATCGAATGGATGATCTTGCATGGTTTTTATTCATATAGCTTTGTTATGGTTAAGCTATGGTATTAAGGAGTCACACCAAATTAACCACGCTTCCGCAAAGCCAGGGTGTGACAGATGCACCTTATGGGACTAATAGTCATCATCTAATTGAAGTTCATCATAATACGAAATATCAGCATGTGAAAGATGCCTTGAATAAGCGAAGTCATCCTCCAAGTCATCATCCCTGATGTCAATAAAACACAAATAAATCATGAATTTAACAAAAACATCATACTCATATTTTAAATTCAATACTAACTAAGATGTGCAAACATCTTATTTACACATGTGTAAATTGCTTAATCACTCAAATTCAATATCAACTAAGATGATTTACACATGTGTAAACGTCTTATTTACTCATGTGTAAATTGCTAAATCACTCGAATTCAATATTAACTAAGATGATTTACACATGTGTAAACCATAATATATAAAATTTTAGTTATATTTTTTTTATATAACATACCTTCACATGTTGAAACTAATTGGAGTTTTTGTGCCTATTTTTCCATAACCCTGTTCAACATCTGTTTCTTTTTTTTTTCTTTTTTTTTTTTTTGTTCACCACTCCTTGATGCTTCTGTTAAAACAATAGAAGGTAGTTAAACAATATGTATAAACAACTTACTTATACATGTATGATTTCCTTGATTACACAAATGTAATAGTAACGAAGATGATTTACACATGTGTAAATAGGGGTGAACATAAGTAGGTCAGACCCGACTAGAACCCGATAACCGAACCGAATAGTACCCGAAACTGACCCTAATAGAGTAATTCGGGTATTTTTCGGTTCCTATAATTCTAGTATATCGGGTATCGGGTCGGTTCCACGACTCACGAGGTACATGGTTTCCGACAAACATAAAAGAACATGCATGCAGAATCCATATATAAAAACTAAATAATATAACGGGTATGGGTACGCAACTTATTTGCAGGTCGATATGCAGCCTATTCGCAGCCGGTGTGCAGCTTATTCGTAGCCTGTTCGCAGCTGGTACACAGGCATGTTCGCAGCCGGTACGCAGCTTATCCGCAGCCTGTTCGCAGCTTCTTCGCAGCCGGTACGCAGGCTTGTTAGCAGCCGGTAAACCTACATATGTTTGTTTAAATTTATTTAATAATAAATACCTTCACATTATATTTATAAAGAGATGTTAGATATAGTGCTTTTAGAATTATAATAACTAATTCAATATATAACAACATAATACAACAATCAGACATACTGGATTTTAGAAAACCACCTCCTAACCAAAACATCATATTTCTAACTAGAGAGGAAACTTCGTTGCCTGTACTTATTCCTACTAAAATAACCAGCTAAATATTATATAACCATCCCAGCCAAAACACATTCAGCAGTGTATATCAATAGTGTATTGTACAAGTATGCTATCTCAATTCAACACATTTCTAGCCAACGAGATGACTAAGAGAGTAAGTAACAAGTTGCCAGGTAAACTTCTGAATCCTATTCCCGTTATGGGTCAATTAAATAAATAATAAAAACACACACTTACTCTGTTAAGATCCATCCCACAAAAACACAACCAACACCAGAAGACATAAATATGCAAATGCCTATATATAGCAAAAGAATAGTGAAACTATAAACCCTAAATCTTTAAAGCTATATGTCATCCGAATCACAGATAATCATTCCAAATAATATCAATTTTGAATCTAAAACAAAAACAATCAGACATTTATACGAATGATGAAGTTATTATTACAAACATTCGGTCAAACTAACAATAGGGGAAGTAGATATCAGAGATCGAAGAACAGAGATAATAATTTTCACCTTGAATGGCTGAATTGATCGAATAATTAATCAAATCATAGCAAATACAGTTAAATCACACAAGAAAATTGAAGAACTCACCTGTTAAACGGTTCAATCGAGACTCATCGGAGGTTTTTCCTCATGATATTTGAAATTGAAGGACTTTTTACACACAGGTCGATTGATGGCAAGAGTTTTTTGGTACTGGTCATGCGTATTAGGTGATGGAGTTTTTAGGGGGGTTTTGGTTTTGAGTTTTGACAATAATATGTAAGACCCATCCTAATTTAATGTTAATATATCAATAAAATATGCATTATATATAAAAAAATACGACTTAATAAAAACTTTTCCATCAAGAATGTTCACACAAGTTTGAAACATTCATAATACCAATCTTAAGCGTTTCCATAATTCACATTATGAAATCAAAACAAAGTTTAATGCGGAAGCTTCGTTATCATGTGTTCGGTTCTTCATCGAGCTTGATCTTCATCTGGGCACTCTTGGCGATCTCCTATGATCAAAACCAACTTAAAAGTTAGTTTTGATAGTTAAATAATAAGTTTAAACAAGTTACATGGGTCAAACAAACAAAATTTAACAATTTTCCGGAATTAGGGGCGTCGCGCTATGCCTAGGCCCCTTTTTCATAGATTGTTGCTTTAACAGTTGCTGTATATTCCCAGCATGACCCGATTTCATGGAAACGGGCATAACTCTCTCGTTTTAATCCGTTTTACCCGATTCTTTTTCCTACGCGTCCGTAATTTAATTCTCCATCATATGGAGTTAAAATCCAACATCCAACATAATAAATTTTGAGACTTCTAAGCCTTCGACTCGTTACCTTTTTATCGAATTTTAACCCGTTTATGCATTTTATCAAACAAACATATTTGTTTGATCTTTATATCACATACACTTCTTCAAATTAAGGTTGTCTACCATATTAGGTTCTAATCACAGGTTTATTACACAATTTAAACCCGTTTTCGCTCGTATGCTTATTTTGACCCGTTAAGGGTATTTAAGCACTTTTCCGCATAATTCATACTCGTTTATTTCTAGCATCTTATTTTCGCAATATTTATCAAATGATCTTCCACCACAACTATTTTTATGGTGGATTAGCATAACTAACCTATTATCCCAAAATTTACCCATCGTTGGTCATTTTACGCAAATGACCATTTTTATGCCTTTGATCCATGAATGTGTATTCCGGTAACTTTTATTCATATCTAATGATTCCATAATCTTGATGCAAGTTCCTAAACAACCCCTATGGGTCGTTTACCCAATATACCCTTCAAGGGTGTTTTGGTCCACTTTAGTCCCTCACTTTACGACGAAGGACTTTCGTTAAATATTTGACCATAAATTATATGTTTAACTAAAAGCTTATTTATGCGTACCTGGCTCGGGTCAAGGTATTGACCCGTTTACATAACTTTTTGCTTTAAATCTTTCTAGTTAAAGCAACGCACGTTTATGTTGTTTCCTGTGATTACAACACTCAACAAGCAATTGTCAAATGAAGTTGTCAAATGGTGTTAACAACACCATTTGACCCATTTAGCCTAATTGACCATTTATCCGTATGAGATGGTATTTAGTTACCATTTCACCCCTTTAAACCTATCCCGATTTTCCCTTAAACTCGTTTTACTCAAAACCATTTTTATTTGTTCGTCATTACATGACTAATTTACCTTTTTACCCCTTTTACCATAATTCACGATTTCCTACCTTTTTATTCATTCCGGCTTGCATTGTATCATGTCGGATCATCGTATTTCAATTACTTAACATTATTCACGGTCAATTTTCGCTAGTAAGTGTATAGTAATTAAAAAAAAGGGGTGTAAGTTTAACTTACCTCGGATCCGGTTTACGCTTCCCTTCTTGTACTTTATTTATTTGACCGCTTCTTTCCCAAGCCTCCACCTAGCTCGTTTAAGCGTCAAACTATTGTCAATCATTCACAAGGCGGTTAAATTAGTCATTAACAATCATGACTATTCCACCTCACTTATTTTTTTATGTCGAAGCTACTATTCGACTTCATGATTAGTTAACTTAGTTTATCAAAGTTAACTATTTTCAATCACATAGTTTACAATATTAAGTCTAAATCGACATGATGTTTAGAACCCTTATCACTTCATATTACGCATAATTGTCATATCATTCAAATACGCGTTTTCACTCTAATTTCAACACTTTAGTTCTCATTTAGGCATTTTAACAAACACCTAATGTGCAAAATTTGTATTCTTCTTTTATCAAGTTTATGGTTAACTTTTAACCATATCTTCAACATCAAAATCACATCCTTATGTCTAGTGTTCATGAACTACATCTAGAACTTGCTTCATATCCTCAAATTTCATAATCTAACACTCTAATTCAAGAGTTTATCATATTGCTATTAAAACCCACTTAGCACCTACATAATTATTTATCCATAACACTAACTTATGGTGCTAAATCAACAAGTTTACATCTAGGGTTTGTTCCTAGACTCATACTCATGTCAATTCCACCATGACACTCTACAATTTACACAAGACTTTCGTTCATGCATGTTAATCAGAATTTCAAAGTTTCACCAAATAACAAAATTTAACATACCTTGTGATCTCCTAGATTGGGTGATCACGAATTTATTAAAAGCCCCAATTTCTTCGCTCAATTTCCTTTGATTTTGATCAAGTTTGTGAGTTTTAGGGTTCATGTGTAAGAACCCTTCTCTTGGCTCTAGAAAATGTCGACCAACACACACACATATGTGTGTGTTTTGGTGTTTATTTGTTTTAATTAAAAACATCTTTCCCTTTTGCCTCTTTTAGTCCCTCTAGTTCCATAGTTGGTTATCTATTTCATGTTTCTTTTATTGTTTTTACAACACTTAACTAACTAGGTTGATATTCCTAGTTACTTAGTGGGTTCGGGGAAGTCATAACCCGTTTTATTTTTAAATCCCGTTAACTCGGGCCTCTTATTATCTTTATTTCCTCAAAAGCTTTTATTTACTTTTTATTTTCATGGAATCTCTTATTTGTTTTTAATTAATATTAGGATTATTTATTTGAATCATAATATTTACCGGATTACTTTCACTACTAACGGCATTTTACCCGTGTATTAGTATTAACGGGGTTTGATTACCAAACCCGTTTTCAGGGTGTTACATAATACCCTTTGGTCTTTTAATTTAGGTTTCCTTCTCATTTAAACCCATCTAATCTTAGCCCTTAATTAAGAATGATCTATGGATGAAAATTGTTCCTAGTATTCTCACAAAAATCTCCATTCTCAAGATAATCCTCCCACATATATATAGGGTTGAGTTCATTTCAGAACTCTAAATAACTACAGAACTTTCAGAACTCCTAATAAACAATCATTTTATATATAAGTTTTTGTATTTAGGATCTTTTTATCATCTATTATATGTATTTCTTTGATTGCATACATGTTAAAAGTAATTTACATATGTTTAATTGCCAAAATTATATATATGTGTCATAACTAATTACATATATGTAAAAAAAACTGGTTTACATATGTGTAATTATAAAATTACATATAAAAAATGATAAAATTACTCTTAACATAAAAATATATAAATAAAAAGATTGTTTATTATGAGTTCTGCGAATTCTGTAAATATTTATGGTTCTGAAATGATCTTTGCCCCATCCATATATATATATATATATATATATATATATATATATATATATATATAGGACAATGCTATATGAAAAACCCTATTTTTTTAAGAAACTTAGCAAACTCAACATGTGGCTCTCATATGTCCACGTATCCCATATCCATTTCATATACCTTTTTGAATAGAAGGGTAAATCAGTAATTGTCTCAACCCAAGATACTTTCCCAACTTGATTTGACTTTAATAATTAATGTCCATCAACTCCATTGTACAAATTACCCATCTCCATATTTTTTTCATTATTTCTTTTTACATATCTCCATTAACATCTTCTCAATAAGTTCATGCTTTCTCCATTAATTTCCATGGAGACAAATCCACCAACATTGGAGTTAATGTCGCCGATCCATAATTCCCCAACTCATATAACAGCCTTCTAACCTTTTGTCCTGACATATACCAGATTCATAACCTTTTCGTTTTTTGATGCAGGGCCAGCGCATCCACATATTTCATAATGTTGTTACAGATTTGGATATTTGTGAGTTTTTTACACTTTTTTTGTTTATATAAAATATGATTTGTATATGTTGTTTCAGATCTTGATATTTGTGAGTTTTTTACACTCTTTTAGTTTTATGCAACATATGTTTTCATATATGTTCGATTCTGGGTATTTCGTATGGATTTTTCTGATTTTTTGGAGTTTATGTTAGTTGATAACTTGAGCATGTAGGTATGAACTTTTGAAATATGGTTATAATTTACGGTTCTACTATTTTACACTTAAATAGTGAACCAATAAAATATTGAATTTAAAATTGATATAGGTATGGACTTTATAAGATGATATTCAACGTCTGGCTCCATTTTTTACACTTAAATATCAAAAAATATTCATAAAACCTGGTTGTTAATAGGTTTTTGTGTAATGGCTGTTTTAGAGATGAAACATGATTTTTTTTTTGTTAAAATGGTTCTTAAAAGGGGTAAATGTTTATGTAATTTGCAGGTTTTTATTTTTGTGTTACAGCACAACACAAATAACACGTGTTATAGCAAACGTTGGTTTCGTCAAACGTGGATCAGATGCTCAAGGATCATGACCATGTTTATGTTACAGGACAACACAACTAACACGTGTTATAGTTTGAACTTCTCGGACATGCATGTGTTACATGTGACATGAAACCCATGTACAACGTAACACGTGTTACGTGAGACATGAAAACACATTTTTATAACTTCCATTGCATACGCACACCCACATGTTTACAAACCATTTCAAGACCGACCCAAACAATAAAGCAAGGGTAGCCGCTGAAAAGCTAAGGCAGCAAAGGTAGCCGCTGAAAAGCTAAGGCAGACTGTCAAAGGAAGCTCCACCATTTTTCTTAGTGCTATGTATTTTCGTTTACTAGTAATATGTATTTTGAGACTCTTATTGTTTTGTCTAGTACATGATGTTAAAATGGTATGGACTTAACACATTATGGAAGTCTTAACACACGTCATAAAAGAGACTTAACACACGTTATATCAGGTATACTATGTTGTTATTAAGTTACTATTGGAGTTTATGCATCCATTCTAGAAGTTTTAACACATATTACTATTGGAGTTTACTATTGGACTTAACACATTCTGGAAGTCTTAACACACTATTGGAGTTTATGCATCCATTCTGGAAGTCTTAACACATGTTATAATAGAGGCTTAACACACGTTATATCAGGTTTACTCTGTTGTTATTAAGTTACTATTGGAGTTTATGCATCTATTATGGAAGTCTTAACACATGTTATAATAGATGCTTAACACATGTTATATATTTCAGTCGCTTAATACATGTTACAGTATGTATATACACATCATGGTGTTTTGGAACCACTAGCTTATACATGACACCATGTTAGGTTAAACCAAGTTTATAACAGAGACTTAACACATTTTATCCCAGGTATACATGACACCATGTTAGGTTAAACCAAGATTATAACAGAGGCTTAACACATTGTAAACCACTAGCTTATACATGAATACATGTCAGGTTACAAAAAGATTATAACAGTGGCTTAACACATGTTATACATTCCAAAATGTGCAAAACAAATGACCCGTTTCATATTATATATTCAAAAATTACCGGTACATGTGTTACCATAAATGGCTCATTTCATATTACACGTTACATACTAACTTGTACAAGTTTTACGCTTAGTATCCACATTATCAGATATTTTAAACATCAACAAAAATAAAATAGATATTACTTGTTTTTTTTAATTAACAAAAGGTTAATACATGTTATATATCATTCTAACAGGGGCTTAACACACGTTATACATGAATACATATCAGGTTTACATCATGGTGTTCTGTTACAGCATGAACCACTAACACATGTTATAAATGAACGAAGACTTCTTTCCCAAATGATGTGACTTATTCAATGTCCCCGCATTAACGTCGCCTACATCCATCCAGCTTGTCAATTGAATATCTTTTATGGATCTGTTTCTGTAAATCAACACACGTTATATATCATTCTAACAGGTGCTTAACACATGTTACGGGTCTGTCTCTGTAAATCAAGCAACCCAACAAAAAAAAATATTGTTAAGATCAAAAGCCCCAAACAAGCGACCAAACCAACAAAAAAAACCCGTTCAAAATCTCATCCTAAAGTTTTGGATTTATTTAAAATACATTAACATTAACCATTACTAGAACAGACATTAACTTCGCCTACATCCATCCAGCTTCTCAATTGAATATCTTTATGGGTTTGTTTCTGTAAATCAACACACGTTATATAACATTATAACAGGGGGGCTTAACACATGTTATGGGCCTGAGTCTGTGAATCAAGCAACCAAACAAAAAAACACTTACTGTTCAAATCAAAAACCCAAACAAGCAAGTCAAACCAACAAAAAAAACAGCTACTGTTAAGATCAAAAGCCCCTAACAAGCAACCAAACCAACAAAAAAAACCCGTTCAAAATCTCATCCTAAAGTTTTTGATTTATTTAAAATACATTAACATTAACCATGGATACCCCATTAACCAATACTAAAACACTTTCAGCACACAAAAACATAGTAACAACCATTTCAACAAAAAATCAAGTGTGAAATGATATTTCAAGAACACTTACCGGATCTATACCCGTCCGATGAACACGAAGAAGATCTTCAAACCTTCTTCTCACACACACACTCGTGCGGGTGTCTTTTTGTGATAAAGATTGTTGTTTCTCTATCTAAAACATCAACTTTCTCTCTCTAAAAACATTCATCTTGTCTTCGCTCTTCTCACACACACACTCGTGCGTGTGTCTTTGTGATTTTTTCAGACCACATGATGCTCAAATTATCTTCAAATGAAGATCACCATTGAAGGATCACCATTGAAGACCATGAAACTTTCTTCTTTTCAATGATGAAGAAAGAGGAGAGAGATAATAGTTAATTGAAAGATTTGACTAGAAGAAAGAGGAGAGAGATAATGACACAAGTGGGTTTTGTCATTTTCAATGCCAAAAAGTGGGTTTTGTTCTACCGAAAATGCCCTCACAGACTTTCAAATGTGCATTATACTATTTCTTTTAATTATAATTGTTACTAAAATGATGAGAGCCATTGATCAAGTTGGATGAAAGACAATCAATGGATGAGATTGGGTTTCCAAGGTTTTTTAAAGAAGATAGGGTTTCTTATAGAGCCCAGCCCTATATATATATATATATATATATATATAAAAGATTAAAAATTTTGAGGCATCAAGAGAGTGGGCTCTGTCGCTAACCCTACACGTAGCCCGTACCAACCATAGTCTTAGGTCAAAACTTAAAAGTTAAAAGAGAAATAACAACGCATAGGTATGTTTGGCATGTAGCTTTTAGGAGCTTTTAGCTTTTAAGAAAAGACTTGTTTGATTGAAGGAGGTTGAAGTTTTTAGGTCAGGAGCTTGAAGCTTTTGGTTGAACGCTCCTACTATTAGCGTTTAGAAGGAGGTATAAGCTTTTAGGAAAAATGACTATTTTAACCTCTAATAATAATGAACTTTTTAATGCACAAACTTTTTAAATTTTTAGTTATGTCCATTTTGGTTTTATTAAAAGCTTCAGGTACTCTGCCAAACACATAAATATATCTAGAAAGTTATAGCCACCAGCTAACAGCTTCTAGTCACTAACCAACAGCTTCCAAACATCAGCTACTTTTACCAAACATACCATATCCTTATAAGAAACACCCCCTCCCCCCCCCCCCCAAATAGTTCGATATTTCTAACATGACATCACCTTAGCTCAAAATTACATTATCCTAACTATCATTATTTTCAACGTTTAAAATTACATTAGAGTGCCACTTCATAAGTTCAAATTTTAAATTCTTTTGTGGTGGATTAGTTATAGAATACTTTTTGGGTAGGCCCCGGCTTAATAAAAAGTCTTCTGTATATATTTTGATATTTGGGTAGGATCATTTTTTTTTTGTTTACCTTTTTTGGAACGAATATACTTTTAGGTTATAGGATTGTTTTATTAATCTACATACAGGGTTAGGGATAGGAAAAAATCAATCTGGTGGCTTCAAAACAGAACTAAATGGAAGAATATTCTCTTTAGGAAAATGAAGCAGAGGCTTTGATGGTATTAGTTTTGAATAGGGCTGATGTTTGTTTTCTTTCTTGGCTGTAGCCCCTCTTACATTGTGTTTCCGAGTTAAATTAAAGAGAGAAAAAAAAGGATTCTTTCATTTTCTTTTCTTTTCTCTTCGGTTCTTTCCAATTTGGAAAGACTAATTTAGACAAAAAAATCTATCATTTTCTCTTCTTTTCTCTCCTTTAATGAAACTCTGGAACACAACTAAAAATTATTTGCTTTCAAATCTTTTATTTTCTCTCATTTAGTGATACTCGAGAACATAGTGTTAGTTCCTTGCTGATAGGGGTTTACTTTGGTTTGAATAATAACTTACCATTATAAAAAAAACATATAGGATTAGGTATCAATTATGTCAAAATAAAAATAAAATAAAAAAAGACCGATAGAGATATTAGGCTATAGGGTGTGGTCATGACCCTCATGACCATCATGATTCTCCACGTCATTACCATGTCACCCACCTCTAATCTATAATCCAAAACCACTACCCTAAGGGTGTGGTCATGACTCAAACCACTATCCCCTTATTTATTTTAATTTATCTTTTTTTCTAAATCAAAAGGAAATGATTACTTGAAAAATTGAAAGGAGGACCACGGTTGCCATGGTTTAATCCATGCAAACCATGGTAGATTAGGGAAGGGGTGGTATAGTCTTTCATTCATATTCCTACGTGAAGAATCATGTTCCAACCATGACCCCCACACCCTTTAGCCTTAGAAATAACTAGGAGGCGACAGATGTCATAAGAAAGAGATATGAGAAATAATTAGGAGGCGTCACATGTCATAAGACGAGGAGTGTAAATGCACAGATCAACATTTATGTTATACCCAAACTGCTCTTTATACCTTTTACTATAAAATACGTAAAACCCAACCTTTATGTTTATGTTTTACTATAGGGTCAACATTTATCACTAACCCTGTTTGTTTTCTTGGTTAAGTTCCCTCACATACTTTGCATGTGAGGGTGTTTACAAAATATAAATTAGCAACATTTTGTTGCTCTACATTGTTGTATTTTATGTAGGGAAGTTGGCTTTTAATAATCCCTCCAAGACCTTATTGGTCTTTAATAATCTCACCTCAGAATATTCCCCCCACCAGTCCCACCTTTCACCTATTTTTCCTACAATGGTCCCCCGTTAAAAAAACTTAACGGAGTTAATCTTTTTTCCAAATTACAAACACATTTTTAGGGCTTTTGATCAGAACAATGATACAATTCCATTGATGTAAAACTTACTTCGAAATAGTGCTCCAAGTGACTTGATTTTGGTTAATTAGAAATTTAAACACCCGAATTGAAGCACCATTTTCATCGTTTGGAGCACCGTTTCGAGGCAAGTTTTACATCAATGGACTCGTATCGTCGTTCTAATCAAAAGCCCTAAAAAATATGTTTGTAATTTGGAAAAAAGCTTAACTCCGTTAAGGTTTTTTAACGGGGGACCATTGTATAGGAAAAATAGGTGAAAGGTGAGACTGGTGGGGGGAATATTCTGAGATGGGAATATTAGTGGCCAATAAGGTCTAGGTGAGATTATTACAAGCCAATTCCCCTTTTATGTATTGGGTGTTTTTCAAAAAAGTTTTTGTATTTTCCATTTTTTACCCAAAGGTTTTTATCTTTTGCATTTAACCCCTTTGACTTTTTTAATTTTTAACTCAAAGCTTTTCATCTTTTACAATTTAACCCTAACACTTTTCATGTTTTACAAGTTTTTCGTTTTACGTTTCGTTCTAAATTTTGCAAGTCAACACGCCGCAACGTGCGTATGAGATTCAACCGTTTTTCATCTGTTTTTTCCCGTTTGACAGACCAGTCACAACGCTTCTATTTTTCTTCGTTTAACAAGTTCGTTGCAATGCTCGGGTCCTAGATCGACTTAGTTATTATTTTCAACGTTTAACGTTTATGGCTAATTTCTTCGCATTAACACGTCACAACGGGCGTGTGTGGTTCAACGATTTTACGTATGTTTTTCGTTCGGTGTTATTTTTTTTACTTATTTTATTTTATTTTTACGAGGTCTTCTAATGTTGGTGGTCGTTGTCAATGGTGTGGCATTAGTGTTACTTGTCACGATTTTTAGAACGTATTTAACCTATTAAGTTATTGCTAATAATTTGTTTCGAGTTTACCACTATGCCCCTTTACTTAAGAAAACTAATTTTTTTTACGTGCCTATTTTTGTGTACGTGTCAGTACAAATTCTATTTGCTCTACATTTCGACGTAAACTTTTCCTGGAAACGATTCAGGTTAAATAATACGTTTTCATTTAACAAAAAACCATTTTCTCGTGCACATTTTTATGTACGTTTCGGTATGAATTCGAGTTGGTGTATGTTTCAACATAAACTTTTTGGGGAACGAGTCAGGTTAAATTTAATATGTTTTCGTGATTATTTTATGAATGTTATGTAACTTCTGTTTCGATCGGAGTGGAGTCATTGTGGTTTCTTTTTTCCCTTTTTTTAAAAGCTCTAATTAATCTCTTTTGAGTATACGTGTTAACTTTTCCGTTATACATGTTACATTTTCTATGTATGACTAGGGTCACATGTAATACGTTATGATTGTACGGTATAAATTTGTTTTACTTTATGTTTTGATACAATCACATTGTTTATATAGGTTACATTGAGTTCAATTGATCACTTCTAAACGCGTGTTTTATATGTTTATTGCATCACATAACATTTGGACTAATTCATTTGATGTTTGAGATGCACCCGCGCCGCAACGCGCGCGGATCTTGTTGCTAGTTAATATATGTATACAATCATATATATGTATTGAATGCTGTACATCATGCTTACTTGCTTAGGGGTGTTATCAAAAAAATATTGAGTTTACACTTTAATCCAAAACTATTTAAATTTTCACTTTTAACCTAAAAGGTTTTATCGTTTGCAATTTAATCTCACAATTTTTTTTTATTTTTAACTTTGGTCCCCTATACTTATCATATTTCGCAAATTTTTTGTTTTACGTTTCGTTCTAAATTTTGCGAGTTAATACGGTGTAACGTGTAGGCTTGTAAATGAACTGAACGAACACGAATGAGGCATGTTCGTGTTCGTTCGTTAAAGTTTAACCGAACAAACGATCGGACATGAACATTTTAACGAACGTATTTTCTTGTTCGTGTTCGTTCGTTTAGAAAATGAAAATGTTCGAGTTCGTTTATTAATAGTGTAAAAGAACAGTTCACGAACATAAACGAGCATACGAACATAAACGAGCATACGAACATAAACGAACCTAAACGAACATAAATGAGCAAACATAAACGAAAATAACTAAACATAGATTAACGAACACAAATGATGAAACACCAATTAAAAGTAAACGTGAATATCCAAACACCAATTCGACCCCCGTGTGACGTCTCCAAGTTCCTGAGGACAAGCCAATCCATCCTGCTTCTTTGTGTGGGTCACTGGTTTCGTTCTGCCTTAGACTCATCAAGAGAGCGGCGCCAACTCTCGACCAGTGGTGTGTTCGTCATTTGCACGACTAGGCACGTAAACCTCTTCATTGACACTGACTCCGTCCCCCGATAAATTCCAAGACTAGCCAGTAACCCAAGCGTTCAAGCACAACCCATAGCATTGCAATCTTCAAACATTTGGCCCGTGACACTCTCCCACCACCATTTCATGCACGTCCTCGTGCATGCTCGCCGTCCCATAACAACTCGCATACTTGACAATGTATGATCCCCTTATGTTGAGCATGATTCACTTTGGGAGGGTAGGACACCCGAAAGCACAGCAACAATGATCTTCTGTCATGCATGTTCAATATAGTGCGTCAGTTCTGGTTATAAGTGGCGCTGACGCCCGCCGCATCGGATTTGGTGCTGATGATTCACCTTGTTTCAGGAATACAGGGACCTGAATAGTTGTAGTAGCTTTCACAAAACTTCCTTTTTACGGCGCTGCTTGAACCGTAGAATTTTGAACATAACACGGAGGGCTTCACTGCAACTATACTTGAGCGGCTCTCACAATCCCATACTCGCGGAGTACAAAGACCTTTGCCGAAGCAAACCCATATTTGGTCTTCTCCCACCACCATTGCGCAACCATACTCTAAATGTTAAGCTCGTTTGGTTAAGAGTCACGTTCCAACGTATCTGATAATCGTTCTGCTCTGATACCAAGTTGTCACGGGGTTACTTTTCGACCCCCGTGTGGCGTCCCCAAGTTCCCGGGGACAAGCCAATCCATCCCGCTTCTTTGTGTGGGTCACTGGTTTCGTCCTGCCTTGGACTCATCAGGAGAGCGGCGCCAGCTCTCGACCAGTGGTGCGATCGTCGTTTGCACGACTAGGCACGTACACCTCTTCATTGACACTGACCCCGTCCCCCGATAAAGTCCAAGACTAGCCAGTAACCCAAGCGTTCTAGCACAGCCCATAGCATTGCGATCTTCAAACATTATTTGGCCCGTGACAGCTTGCACCCTTGAAAAAGTCGTTACAACGTGAGTGGTTTCATGGCCAGAGTACACTCAAATTGGGAAAACTATTTATTAAATTAGTGTTGTTAGAGAAGTATTTACCAGAATGGTGTTCTTAAAGATTTTTTTTCTCATTCCAAATCTCATTGGACAAACTATTCATTAAATAACTAATGATTTAATCATGGTATTGTATCTCTCGCCTAACTTATTTTATTGAGTGAAATGCCATTTTAGGCCCTGTGGTTTGGGTCATTTTGACAGTTTGGTCCAAAGGTTTTATTTTTCTCTCGTGGGTCCAAAAAGGTTTCATTGTTACCATTTTAGTCCATTGTGTTAACTTCATCCATTTTTTCTGTTAACTAGAAGGGCAATTCGGTCATTTTATATGTGATTATGTTAACTAGAAAGGCAATTCGACCGTATAAAATGACCAAATTGCCCTTCTCGTTAACATAAATAATTGATGAAATTAACCCAGTTGATTAAAATGGCAACAACGAAACCTTTTTGGGCCCACGAAAGAAAAATGAAACATTTGGACTAAAGTGACAAAATGACCCAAATCACATGGAATAAAATGATATTTAACTCTATTTTATTTAAGAATCTTAAATAACCTATCTTTTTTTGTAAAACCTACTTTGAGAAAAAAAAACCTACCTGTGTTTTAATTTAAACCCTTAAAATACTATATAAAAAAACTGAACAGTTCATTCAGAATTTTATACGATCACTGTTATAATTTTTTTACTTGTTTTTTTTAATATAAATCACGCAATATTGTATACTTTTTTTTCTTGAAAATAACTTACTAGTTTAAGATATTTTTAACACTTAAAAAATGGACCTTATAAATATGTGATATCTTATTATATTAACTTAATATATTAAAGAAGCATATAAAAATACCGATGGTTCTGAATTTTTTAGTCACCCATTCTGTTGATTACTTTTTTTTAAATCATGTTTCCAAGGTCTCAGTTAAGCGATTTTTATTTCTTCATTAGTAAAACAGGAAAAATAAGAGAAAAATGCCCGGATAGTCCCTGTGGTTTCGCCTTTTTTCACCTATAGTCCCCAACTTTCTAAAACTACCTGAATAGTCCCCAAGTTTTCAATTTTTGTTCTCGGATAGTCCCTGGGTCTAACTTCAGTTTGTTTTCTCTGTTAAGAGGGGTGTGAAATGACAAAAATACCCTTTCCTTAAAAGACCAAACCACAGGGACTATCCGAGCATCTTCTTCATTTTTATTTATAAAACCCAACCACCACACTTCATCTTCACTTCAACCTCCACCCACCATCACCCTCCTCCACCCTCCACCATCACCGCCACCAACCCTCCTCCACCCTCCCCTACCACCCTGTGAATCATAACCCACACACCAGACAAAACCCCTGTGCCCTCTCCTTCTTCGATGATAACCTCACACCCACACTCATCTCCTCCCTCATCTACTCCTCTCTCTCCTCTCAAACAAACCGCCAACCACCATCTGCTGAGTGGTGGCGGACGACAAAGAACACAAGAACCACCACAGCCGGTGGCGCTGTGGTGGTTAACATCGGACCCGAGATGGCAGAGAGGAGAGAGAGCGACCGGTGGAAAGATAGAAACAGGCGAGAAAGAGAGAGGGAGAGCGACCGAAGAAGAAGAAGGGAGCCGGCCGATCACCGGCGACCCCCCGGCGGCGGCGCCGCTGGAAGTGATGGCGGTAGAAATCGGCGTTTGGGGCTGAAGTTACTGTTTTTAGCACCACCTCTGCTAAGGAGAAAGAAGCAACTGAGGGACTTAACGCTGATCATTTCATAAACAGCAAGGATGAACAAAAGATGGAGGTGAGATTTTATACTAAATAATATTGCTAATTAGTATATGTTTTGGATTTTGATTTGGGTTTGGGTTTTGTTTGATCATGTTAATAGGCTTTTAGGGGTACACTTGATGACATCATCGACACAGTGTCTGCAAATCATCCAATTGCACCATTGCTTAATGCACTTACACCCCATGGAAAGCTTGTTCTTGTTGGTGCACCTGAAAAACCACTTGAAGTAGCATCATTTTCTTTGATCATGGGTAACAATTTTGACCATTGAATTCTGTTCGCTTTTAGGTCTGCAAGCTAAAGAAATAAGCTAAAGATTATTGATGATGATAACTGAGGATGTTGATGGTGAGAGTGGTGCTTTGATTTGGTAGAATGTGACTGTGGCGGTGATGGTGGAGGGTGGAGGAGGGTGATGGTGGGTGGAGGTTGAAGATGAAGTGTGGTGGTTGGGTTTTATAAATAAAAATGAAGAAGATGCTCGGATAGTCCCTGTGGTTTGGTCTTTTAAGGAAAGGGTATTTTTGTCATTTCACACCCCTCTTAACAGAGAAAACAAACTGAAGTTAGACCCAGGGACTATCCGAGAACAAAAATTGAAAACTTGGGGACTATTCAGGTAGTTTTAGAAAGTTGGGGACTATAGGTGAAAAAAGGCGAAACCACAGGGACTATCCGGGCATTTTTCTCGAAAAATAAAATTTATAGTTTAACAGGTAGATAAAAAGGCTTTATTTATTTACTTTTACAAAAACATATTTTCTGGCATTAATTACAATGGATAAAACTTAAAAGTCTAAATCGCATTTTGAATAAAATCAATATATATTCTAAAGTTTAGTTATATGTTCTATTTTAAAACCAAAATTTATGGTTGTTTTAAATGAGGTCATTTACATATATCACCCTCCTAAGATCATTTATTACATATATACCCAACCCATAAAATCAATTACATATTTCCCCCTTTTAAACCATACATATTACATATTTACCCATTTTATTAAAATCACTCCTATTGAATTACTATTTTACCCTTAATGAACTTATTAAATGATTATTATATTTTTCCCCTTTCTAATACCATTACTTACATATTTTATGATTTAATGTGTAATATAATTGTTTACAAATAAGATATTAACCTAATGATATGAATTCATTTTTTTTATAAGCCCTGCCTATTTTTTTATAAGCTTCTGCCTCTGTTATGTGAAAATTGAAAGTTTTGCTTATATATAATACGCCATAGCTCTTAAGCATTATTTTTTTTTTAAAGAAAACAGTCATGCGACCATGGTTTAAAATTTTACTTTTGCTGTAAAACAGTTTTTTCAATATTATTTTGAATGTTTAAAACATGACAATTAGATTTCTGAAATAGTATTACACAAAAAAATGGAAATTTAGCTCCTGCTTCAAAACAATTAAAATGTTGATGATCGAACTAAGATTTAGGCTAAAGAAAAATTGATTACGACTTGAAAAAAACAAACGTATATCGTATAACAATATGTTTTTTATATAAGATATTTTAGATAATCAATATTTTAACGTAAATTGTTAGTGTAGTTAACTAAAATTTAAATGTATAATGGGTCGGTTGTAAAAAATATGTAAACTAAAACTTAACCAGTAACTAGATATGTAAAAAGGTCACTTATTTTATAAAATGGGTATGACCGTTTTTTTTTTTTCAAAGAAATATTTTAAAGATTTTATCACAACATATAGAGTATTGACTAGATTGATTTTGTAGTTAAGAGATAAGAAATTAAGAAAAAGGGTAAAAGGGTAATTTCATAAAGAAAGGGGGAAATATGTAATTGATTTTAAAGATTGGACAAATATGTAATAAGGGCTTTTAATAAGGGGATATATGTAAAAAATCCTTTTAAATGCACCAGCCTATAAGAATGCTATTAATTTCATTTAATTTACTTAATAATCACAAGTTACATTACTTTAATCATTTGGGTCAAAAACAATTCCAGTTTAATAATCACATGTTACATTACTTTAATCATTTGTGTCAAAAATAATTCCACAAAAATAATTCCACAAACCCTAGATCATCTGATAATAACAATAAGAAGAAAGCTCCGGCCGCACACAAATCTCCGGTATTCAACTGCGATTGCTTCGATTATTACACGAACTACTCGTTCCGGTGGGACACGTCTGTTAACCGAGAGCTAATTCATCAAGTAATTGAAGCTATTGAAGAAAACTTTACCAGTAGTGAACAGGTTAACTGTCGCGGCCTTAAACCTAACCAGAAGAAAGAGAAGGCGAGTCATCGGAGGTTCGCCGGAAAAGCTTTAAATCCTCCGCCAGAGGTTTCGGTTTCGCCTCCGTACGACATCTCATTAGTTGAAGAATGTGCAAAGGAAGAACATGAGGTAGTGGAGGAGTCGCCGGAGACGGATGCAACGGCGAGAAGAGGACTTCCGGAAGTGAAAGGGTTGTTTAACTGGCGTTTGTGGGGACTTTGGAGTCCGTGATACTCATCCTTCGCCTCTCAATATATGCTCTCCAATCCATAATTAACTTCTCCCTAATTGAAGATCTTCATCGATTAGGCACACAACTCTCAGACATATATCTTCGATTGATCTCCTGCACAGGCTCGCCTTCAGGCTCTCCATTAGTCGGTAACTCAATTGGAATCGTAATTAACTTCTCCCCAATTGAAGATCTTCATAGATTTGGCACACAATTCTCAGACATATATCTTCGATTGATCTCCTGCACAGGCTCTCCATCAGGCTCTCCATCAGTCGGCAACTTCAATTGGAATCAAAATGGGTCATTTACTTGCTCCTTTAATTACACATCATCCTCCGACTCTCCAGCAACCTTTAAGTGCAATATATATATTTCTAAGATGAAGATAATGTATGGTAATGAAGATTTGGAGCAGCAAGAGGTAAAAACAGCCTGAATTTTTCCTTTTATAAATTCGATACGTGAGTGTTAGTGTGTGTGTTTATATTGATTAGGGTTTCATCAAATGCAATGTGAGGGTTTCCAATCGGTGTTTATACAAATAATATTGAACCCAATTTTTATGTATGTGTATGCAGTGTGTAGTATGGGGTCTTGCTTACCTCATTCAAGGAATAACAATGAAAGACAGGGGTCATTGATTTCGAAAAACTCCGCCTCTTTGTTCGCCTTCTTCCTGATTTTAAGTTACAATGAGTCAATTTCCTTTTTCTGATTCTAATCGATTAAGAACTATACGTGATTAACCAACGAATTGTGGTAGATTTTATGTTTCTATTGCAGTATTTGGATTGAATTGACTGTTGCGATTTAATGATCGTCAGTTATAGTTCGTTTTTTGAATATAGAGAAACACTGACTTATTTAAGGTGCTTGATTTGGGTGAATAGTAGCAATATAAACTGCTATTGTAATTTGGTGTGATATTCAATTCAGTATCAGCAACCTAATCAAATTGTGCCCTAAACATAGAGTAAATGTGTTCACCAGCAAGGTAATAATATGTACTAATTTTCAATTATCATTGACTTCTAATAAGGAAATATAGCTATTAGGTTATGTCAAGGTAAGCATAGTTTATAAAGAATATGTTGCAGAATAAAGTTAATACAACATTTTAGTAATAAATAATTAGCTGATAGTCAATAATAATTTTAGTATGCTAATGTTGTTAGAGTTAATAATAAGGACTATCAATTGTTATTTAACAATTTTAGTAGAACTGGTGCAACATTTTTGGTTAATAGAGCTGTTAGTGACTCGGTTATTTATTACTAACTGCTTAATAGCCCATTAGCATACTAACTCTTGATTCAAAGTAATCTCCGAACAATTGATAGTCACTAACCGAGTCACTACCGTTGTTAAGGTACCTGCATTTTTGTTGTTCGTTAACTATTTGATTGTTTTGCTACCATATACTAATCACCCCTGCCAGGTGTGAAGGTGAATACTTTATTAACGTGACCGTTTTTATTGTCGGGTCGATTTTGAATCAATTCTGTTTACTTTTATCAGTTTTTGGTTTCGGTTTGGTTTTAGGTTGTTTTATTTTTTTGCATCGTTTTGGTTTTGATTTTTCCCAGCAATTGTTTTGTTTCGATCTAAGTTTTTTGAGTTCGTTTCGGTAAGATCTTTTACGTTTTTTGTTCCGTTTTCAGTTTTTTTTAGTTTTGTGTAAATTTAGTTTCCTTTCCGGTTAGATTCACTTTATTTGTTTTTGGTTCAGGTTCGGTTTTCATTTCAGCAACATTATTTGTCTCAGCTTATTTGTTTCGGTAAAATTATTCAGTTTGTATAGGTTCATTTCGGTCTGGTTTTGTTTTTTGGTTCGTTTAGGTTTGGTTTCAGTTTCCTTGGTTTTCGCTTTTAGTTGGGTTCCATTTTTTATCTAGTCCCCGGTTCGCTTTCTATTGGCTCAAAACTATTTATGCGGATCAAGTTAAAAACATATATTCACATACACACACACGCGTGGTTAAGGTACGTTGCATAATCTATACATCTTGCTTTAAACAGAAGTAGGTGCAACCCGTAAACGAATTGGAGGTTCAATGTTATGTTCGTTTATTTTCGTTCATTTATGTTCGATGATTGACTTTCGTTTATGTCTGTCCTCTCTCTTATTAGCGTTCGTTTGTAACCATTCTTTATTTTCATTTGAATGTTCGTTTAAATTTATACATTACTAATATTCATTTGAAATAGTTTTCATATTATCAAACCATTTGTTTACTTTTAAAAAGTTGGATGTAATGATGCTGGTAGAATATTGACTTCCACCATGCTGGTAAAATTAACACAGTTTTACAACCCACCAACCCGATTACTACTCGCCTGCCTATTTAAATAAATGGGTTAAATAAGTAATGAATCGCATTCAGGTTACATGAATTTAAGCGTGACGGAGTTAGACTTGCATGGAGTTTTCCTACATATTTTGATAGGTCTGTTTGAATTTGCATATAAAAAATAATTATCTGAATATGATTTATTTCAACTTCAACTTTCAGTAAACAATTTCTAAGTTTAGCTATATCTTATATTTAAAATCAAAATTTATGGTTGCTTTAAATGCATTACAATTAACTTTAATGAAATAGTACCAGCCTTTATGACCATGTTTAATCAATGAGCCTCTTCCTTTTCTCCGTATATTAATGTTTAAGTTAGGGTTTATAGAGTTTTCATAACAATTCACCTTAAAGGATTGATTGGTTATTAGATAACTAATACTTAATATTACAATTAACTTTAATGAAATAGTACGAGCCTTTATGACCATGTTTAATCAATGCGGCTCTTCCTTTTCTCCATATATTAATTGAAATAGCTCTAGCACGGGATTTCTGGACTCTGAGATACACTACCAGTTTAGCAAATGGTAGTCTTGAGGTAAGTTTATTGTACCATTGACAGTTCTGATGTATATGTTGCTTCTTTAAATAACTGAGAAATAGAGGCGAAACGAGTTGGTTAACGGGTATTAAAACAACATCA